>NC_050574.1:188080086-188680086 GCF_011100635.1 Trichosurus vulpecula | reverse complement strand
GACCTTCCTCTCTTTTCATTTTTCCATTACTTCCTCTTAGATCAAGGGTTCCTCACCTTGTTTGTATCATGGATCCCTCTTGCAGTCTGGTAAAGTCCATATATGGCACCCTTCTCAGAATCCTGTTTTTAAATGCATAAAGTAAAATACAGAGGATTGCAAAGGCAACCATTTATACTGAAAGACATATGTATGTTTTCTACCATCCAAGTTCATGGACTCCCTGAGATTATTCACAGATCCCATGTTAAGAACCCCATTCTGATGCTTACACTGGTAGAGTTTTTGGAATTGAACTGCCCACACCAGGCTCTCCTTCAGGTTGTAACTTCTACAGTTAATTATAAGGAATGCCATCACTAAATCTTCAACTCAACACAGCATATCACCAGGGGTATGCTAGAGCCAGCTCATACTGGCTCACAAAAGTGGACTGTTAAATTTTTTCAATATGAGCTTTAACATATTGGATATCTGCAAGGACCATAAATCAGGGTTTGACTGATGGTTTTGCTGAATTCTGGACTTAAGAAAGTGATGGGAAAAATTTTTAATGCAGATTAAACTTAAAAGTGTGCCATGCGAGTATTATTTTATTCAGAAAGCTGATTGTTAAACATTTACTGGCACACCACTTTGTAATTTTAACTTTAATGAGACTCTACCACAGTCTGCTCAAATACTACCTTACTTTAGATAATTGGATCACAAACAATGATTGGCAAACCACTATAAAACAAACCTGAAAACTGCAAGGTCAGGAACTCTGTGCTTGAAGACAGAATAATGATGAGGGTGACAGTAGGCTCATATTTATGTAATGTTTAAAAGTTTACAGGGAGATTTCCTCAAGATGATCCCATAAGGAATAGGTGGTGTAAGTATTAACCCAATTTACAGAGGAAGTAATTCTTCCCCATAGAGGTGGACGACTTGCCTCCGGTCAGGATTAGGACTCAGATCTAGATCCCTTGATTCCAAGTCCAGAGTTCCTCCATAAGTTTGCATACCTGAACTACAGAAAGCTCTGAAAGCTGAATTTTGCCCATTTAAACTGTTTTCCTTTTGGTTTATAACTATAACAAAGCTATTCTTCTAAGAAATTAAAGGATGTTACAAAAATCTCAATTCAATAGGAGTGGAATCGATTTTTTCCCTTACGGAAAAAGATGCATCAAAGTCACCTTTCCATTTTCATTGGTTAAACGGGACTCTTACTGGCTTGTGTGGACGTTGTAACTGTCTTTCCTGCTAAGTTTTAGAGTAGTTCCAACAAATAGCAGCCTGTCGACCGTCTGCCTCCTAATAACTGGGTCTGCATCATGAAAGCATTTGCCCCTTATTGGCAAATTGGTGTCATATAAAATTGATATTATATAAGTTAAACTATACAGAAAATAGTTTTTCCTCTGACTCCTGTTACGTGCTTTTCTTTTTCTAATTCCCAACATAGTCTGTTTTGATTGTTCCTGAAACCATGTAGCAGCCTCTGTAGCTCTGCAGAAGTCCTTTTTCTGTTCCAACTTTTTTTTTTAAATTGGGGATTTGGAGGAAGATGGATATGATTTGCTTATCAAATTTCTGCATGATAAAGAGCTGAGAGTGATGACTAATACAGCAGAAAATAGAAATTAGGATGCCAGAAGCTCTTGAGACTTTAGAACTAGACAAAATCTACCAAGACAAAACCTAATAAAAATAAGTAAGATAAGCATACTCAGGTTTAAAAAACTGCAATAAATACCTAATAGAAAATGTGACTAGACAGTAGTTCTTGTGAAAATGACCAAGAAGCTTACATAGCTTCTTTTTGGAAGCTTCAGTATCATGATGAATCAGAAGTGTGACATGACAGCCAAAAAATGAATGCAATCTTCTACTACATTAATAGAAGTATTGGTGAAACTCTTCCTTGGTCAGACCACATTTCTAAGAGTTCACTCAGCTCTAAGTCAGTCCATTGACAAACTGATTCCTGACTAGAAGAAGATGGTTAGAATGGGGGGAAGTCTCAAACCATAGTCTATGAATATCTGTTGAAGAGGAGGGTGGAATGTTTAAGAAACAGGGGGTATTTTTTAAAAAGAGAAAGAAAGTGTTTTAAACTTTAAAAGGGGAAAAAGCTTAGGAAAACATGTTCATTGTCTTCAAATGCTCTAAAGGTAGTCACACTAAAAATGGGATTAGATTTATTCTGCTTCACTCCAGTTTGCAGAACTTGGATTAATAGGGGAAAGTTGTGAAGTGGAAGATTTCAGTTCAATACAAGAAAGAATTTCTGAGTGATGAGCTGTTCAAAAGTAAAAGAGGCAGTCTTGGGAGGTAGTGAGTTTCCTATGGTGCCATAACTAGCAATTTTGCCACCTGGGAGAAGAAACACAGCATGCTCCTGGGGCAAGCTGCACTACATGCCCTCTAATCAACCTTGAGTGGGAAGGGAGTACCAAAAGAGATCCAGGCTTCCCCTTTGCTGGGACTCCAGGGGGCCACTACTAGGGAGGCTGCCACTCTTGGGAGAGCAGAGTTAACTGGGTTTGGAAGGAACTCACCTGGCATATGGCCACCAACAGGTAGGAAGCATGCCATCTGGTACCTTCCTAATTTAATTAGTCTTGCTAATCAGTTTCCAAGCTGCTGAAGCAGAGAACATGCTGCTAAAAAGTTAAAAGTTCATATTTTTTATAATCATAATAATTTTTTGTGTTCTCTCTATTCCAGTGCCCTGGGACAAAGCCCTAGTTGCTTTGACTTAGTTACAGTTCTTAATTTCCTGCCATTGAAAGTATTTGAGCCAAAACTAAAGCACCATTCATTTGTCAGAGATCTCATAGAGGCCAGTCATAACTTCAAGTGGGGGTAAGGTGGGAGAGGGGCTGTTCCAACTTTGAGATGTTCAATGTTAAAGTCAAATAAATACACACAAGTTTTTTATGCTGAAGAAGGTAACTCAGAAAGAACTAGTCTCGAATCCTGCCTCTAATACATACTGGCTGGGCAGAAATGCTCTAAGTCTCTAAGTGGCAGAAAAGATTCTAGCCTGCATCAGTAGAGTTTTCTCACTCGGGAGTTGCCTGTATCAATTATACCACAAGTGAAATCCCTACCCATTTGCTGGATAGGACAGTAGTCGGAGTTCAAAATTTTAGGTAGGTGGGATGTCTTAGGACAGTCAGTTTTTTTCAAAAGAGTTTCAGCTATGCTTCATTGTCTGTTTTGCCTACGTCATAGAATTTTTAGGATGTAAGCACCTTTAAGGATTATCTACCTTAACTTGTTCTTTCTATATACAAAGAAACAGATTCAGAGAGACGAAGTGACTTCCCAAGTTCACATAGCAAAATACAGGAATATCAAGATTTCTTCAGATGTGCAGTGCTGTTGGATGACTAAGTTAATGTGTAGGGAGTTCACAAACAACTATGAAATTGACTTCAATTCACGTCAATGTCCGTACTTTGAGTATATTGAAGCCTTGGGGCTGAAGAGCGGGAATAAAAATAGTGACATCGTTGTTTTAGGAATAATAGCTTCTTTTCTCTACAGGTCAAGGGAAAATTTCCCTTATATTGTCTTGGATGTTGATGGGTTCTTTTGGATGGGGTTCCAGGGCACTCTGGGAAAGTCAGAGCATCGGGCCAGAGCAAGATGGCTTCCACTTGTGAGATCCTAATGTCCCTTCTGAAGGCACATGGGTGCTTCAGAAAAAATCAGCTTTCTTCCAGCTATTTCTTTTGCTGCTCCTGTGACCAGCTAGGAGAATGTCCATTCTCTGTGTGGTGGTTTTGAAGTACAATGGAAAAGTTTCCAAGAGCATTCTTGATATAAGGATCGTTAACGCGCTCATTTCAAGCTGAGCATTTTTCCACAGACCTTTAGAGAGTTACAGTGAATGGGAAAAAAATTCACATGGAGCAAACTACCCGTTCATAAAGGCATCAAAATGGGTCACAGTACAGAGAATATAGCAGCTAAAAGGAAACTCTGAATTACAGAATCTGAGTTGTAAGAGACTACAGAAACCATTTTTGTCCAACTGTACCTGACCAAGAATGCCTTCTTTAATGTTTCTCCCCAAATTGTCATCTTTCCTCTGCTTAAAGACCTCCAATGAAGATAAACCCACTATCTTTGGAGGGCACCAAAGTTTCCATTCAGAGTGCATTTTATTATCCTTACTCATTAATGGGATTAGGACCATTATTGTTGAGAAGGGAGTCATGAAATGAAAACTAAGATAATTCTAAGGGGATTTTCTTAGAAGACTCTCAGAAGGTCTCAAGAGCAATGATTCAAATATGTTAGAGATGTGGAACACCATAAATTGAAACAATGCAGAAGCATCAGGGAGCTATATATGAGAGGGACTTTGAATAGAATGGGATGTTGAGAGGGCAAGATGATTTGAACAATGTTCCTTGAAAACAGCTGGCAAAGAAAGAGGAGCAAACTCAACACCAGAAAATAAAAGATCACAGCAAAAAGATGTCATAATCAAAGTTTCGGTGCCAGAAATGTTTTTGAGAAAGCTCTTGACTGGATCCACTCTGAGAAAACATGCTAATCCATTAAGCTTGACAGTGGCTGGTTGTTATGTCCTCAGCTAATATGCCAGGGAGAGTGTGAAGAAACAGTCACCTTTTTCAGGTTACAATTTAGGGTACTTAATGCATACCTCATCACACCTTAAATGTACATAATCCTTTTATAACAAACCAGGCCTAAGGATTCCACTGACCCTTGATTGGATCATTAGGCAGGACCAAGGACTGGACACCTTACATTGTCTCTCTGGACAATCCCCTGTTTCTATCCATTTTCCCTCAAGGATTGGTAACAAAATCTACTCCATGCAAAATCCCTAGAACTCAGAGTTACAGCATCTATAGGCTTCTGGTACAAGGGGTTTCCCAGAGCCACCACTTCCTGCTCCCTCATTCTCATCTATGGTCAGCCCCCTTCTGTTAGTCAGTCAGTAAACATTTATTAAGTGCCTACGGGCCAGGCATTGTGCCTTGGGATACAAAGGAAAGCAAAACCAATCAATCAATAAACATCTATTAAGTGCCTGCTATGTGCCTTCAAGAAGTTTATATTGTATTGGGGGAAACAGCATATACATTTGTAAGTGAATTAAAAACTTATGCAAAGTAATTACAACATAATTTAGAGGAGACAGCACAAATTGCTGAGTTGATGAGGAAAAGGTTCTATATGGGAGGAGGTGATACAAACTGAGCTTTGAAGGACTGGAGGAACTCTGGGGTGAGGGGGTAGGGTGAGAGAAAGCAGTGTATCCCAGGCAGGGGCACAGCCTGGAAAAACACATAGAGAAGGGGAGAGAGAATGTCACTTTTGAGGAATATGAAGAAGACCAAGTCGACTGAGTTTTAGAATGCCTAAAGGAGAGTGATTTGTAATAAGCCTGGACAGGTAGTCTGGGGCCAGATTGGGAAAGACTTTAAATGCTAAATAACAATCTTTTAACATGGATTTTCATGAGGATATTAAAGAAATGCCCCCTGCCACCAGTATGCAATTGACACCAAACCTTCCATTCTTTGGTTATTAAATTTAAGGAGATGTGACTTGGACCTGAATGATAGCACTTGTGTATCTGAATGTTAACCCAGTTAAGACAATGAAATATTGATAGATGCTGAAATATTAATAATAGTAGTAATAAGCAGCTGGGTGGCATAGTAGATAGAAAAGTGGATTTGTAGTCAGAAAGACTTGAATTCAAATCCTGCTTCAGACATTTGCTAGCTGTGAGCCCTTGGGCAAATAACTTCTTCAGCCTCAGTTTCCCCATCTATGAAATGGGGACAACACTACCCACCTCCTGGGATTGTGTGAAAATCAAAGAAGATGATATTTGTAAAGCGCTCTCCAAACCTTAAAGCACTACATAAATGTAAGCTATAATAACTCATTTATATGACATTTTTAAGGTTTATAAAGTATTTTCTTCACAATAATCTGGTGAGGCAGATTTTTTTTTATCTATACCTGTCCTTATACTAGCATAGAGAATTTCTGGTGAGGAAACTTCCTCCGCTAATGCAGAATTGACAACTGTACTATGATTTATCATTTTAGAGAGTCATCTAGGAACACTGAGAAATTAAGTGACTAAACTAGAGTCACGCAACCAGTATGTGTTAGAAACAGGTCATGAACTCAGGTCTTCCTTTCCTGGAGGAGGGGACATTTGATCTGAGGTTTAAACGATGGCAAAAAATTTCTATAGACCAGAGTTGGGAAGGCCAATGATGACAGATGGCACCGTTCTAGTCCATTACAGTAGTTTAAGGACCTGCGAGGATTTTTCAAAAGAATTAGACCAGCCATTAAATATTAAAAACAATAGGCCTTTATTTGTCACATATTAATTCAAAGAAGGGCTATATAACACAACACAGAGATAGAGTGAGGGAGAAAGGGCCAGCGAGAGAAGAATCTACCCAAAAAACCAGGGTAGAACCCATGCCCTAAACTAGGGCAATAGCCAACAACTTCAAAGTGGGTTAGAGAAGAACTATAATCTGGGCTGTCCCTATAAGCCTCAAGCATAATGATCTCCTGGTCATAACAAGAGGAAGGAATCCCATGACAGGCTTAGCACTCACAACATTTCCCCAGTTTGATGTATAGGACTCCTGGATCTGTCCTCACTTTATGGATCAGGACAACTCAGAGATGCAGATGAAGGATGAAGGTTAAGGTTTCAACCAAGTGGCTAAAGGATAGAAAATTTTAGCACCAGAAGTTCTAGATACAGAAGCTTCCAGAAAAGAGAGAGAGTGCCAAGCAGGTGAAGGAGACATGCCTAAAGCAGAGATTATACATCACATATACACATTAAAGAAAAAATATTTCCAGAAAAATCAGAAAGACTTTATAGATTCCCACAGTCACTATTTACAACCTAGATGGCTATAATGTTCTGACCAGGGAGTAAAGATCAGTCAATCAAAAGGCATTTATTGTAGGCCCATTACATGCCAATCATTGTGCAAGGAGCTGGGAATGTGCAGACTAAAAGGAAACAATCCTTGCTCTCAGGGAGCATACCTTCAGCTGGGGAAAACAACATGTATGCATACAAGTATACACAAAACACAAAGTAATTTCCATCTGGGGGATCATGAAAGGCCTCCTGAAGAAAGTGGCATTTGAGCTGATCCTTCAGTTCAGTCATTTTTCAGTTATGAATGGGGTTTCCTTGGCAGAGATAATAGAGTGGTTTGCCATTTCCTTCTCCAGCTCATTTTACAGTTGAAGAAACTGAGGCAAACAGGGCTAAGTGACTTGCCCAGGGTCACACAGCTTGTAAGTATCTGAAGTTAGATTTGAACTCAGAAATATGAGTCTTCCTGACTGCAGGCCTGGCACTCTATCCACTGTGACACCTAGCTGTCCATTTGAAGAAAGCTAGGAATTCTAAAAGGTAGAGGTAAGGAAGGAGGGCATTTCAGGCATAGGTAGCAGCCAATGCAAAGGCAGGTAGATGGGAAATGGAACATTATGTGTGAAGAACAACAAAACAGCCATCTTGGCTACAAATTAGAGTGTGTAGCAGTTAGTAATATAGTATAAGCCTGGGCAGGTAGGTTGAAGTCAGGTTGCAAAACGCCCAACAGGCAAGTTTGTATTTGATCCTGAAGGTGATAGGGAGCCATTGAAACTTATTGAATAGGAACATGGCATGGTTGTATTGTGCTTTTGGGGTATCATTTTGGCAACTGTGTGGAGGATAGTTTGAACAGAACAGATTTGAGGTAGGCAGAGCAACTGGGAGGAGGCTGTTGCCATAGACCAGGTGAGAAACGATGAGGGTCTGAGCTAGGGAGAAGGAAGCTGTGTGAGTAGGGAGAAAGGCATAGATGCCACAGGTGGAGGTTGAATCAGTGAGATACAGCGACTACTTATCTATATGGAGTGGGTAAACTTGCTCTCCTCTGGAAGTGCATCAGTTTGTCAATGCCCTTGCTAAAGTGCTGTGCCCAAAACTGAATCCAACATTCCAAACATGGCCCTTGCAGGGCTGAGGACAGTGCCAGGGTCCCCTTGCTTCTTCTAGATACTCTGCATTTCTTAATGCATCCAAAGATCACATAAGCTTCTGGCCGCTGCCAGGTCACACTTCACCAATTCAATATGGACTGATCTTTGTGTTCATCTGGTCCAATCATATTCTAGATGAAACTGCATTACCAAGACTTGCCTACAGTCATGGAAACAGAAATAGAATCTGGGTCTCCTGGTTTCCAGGGCAGTTCTCCTTCCATTGGCAAGTTATCTGACTTTAGTTCACCCCATATTCCTCATTTATAAACTGAAAAGATTAATTGACTGACTTTTCAGAAGAGCATGAATAAATAAAATTTACTACAAAACACTTTGCCTCCTCCAAATCTGATATAAATCCTCTCCATTATCTGGGTCCTGGACATAGGGTTCAATATATATTCTATTTATAGAGAGTTAGAGTCCTTACCATATAGCAGCAAACTATCATGAAAGCAACCTGTATCCAAAGCCTCCCAGTGGCTTCTAATAAGGTGAGATGTGCAAATTTAGAGAATCCCCACTCCAAATGTTCATATGGACTATTTGTGCCTGATCTGCGGTAGAGCCTTCTGAGCTCATGTTGGTTGGATCAGCCACAGTCTGACACACTGTACCTTGACCCTGAAACAGTAAAGCAATAAACACACCATCAACGATAATTGTGAACATGCCTATGTGGTTCTGAATTGCAAAGTATGAGAGACTCTCCATAAAGAAGGTAAAGGAAGTATAAAATTTATTCAGACACCAGAAAACCATATCCCATAACCAAATATTCAGCTCCCACAGCCAGTCAGCCCACTTTATCATAACAGCAAGAAACTTAAAACACCTTAAAACAGCCTCTCCATCCCAAAACCTCTCCGACCCCCTGCTGGGGTCTTCCTTCAAAAAAAACTCATAGTACAGCTAAGTCAGCCTGTTCATTTCTAACAATCACGAGGGCAGCCATTAGCAGCCATAACATCTCTCTCCCTCTCTCTCTCTCTCTCTCTCTCTCTCTCAACATTTCCTGTGACATAACTTCCTTTTCCTGTCAGGAAGCTCCTCCCACCACATATGACTTAGGCTTCCTGTGATGTAAGCAGGTCACATGGCCTATTAATGGGTAGGAAAGGTGTTCAAATCTGAATTACTGTTACAGACCCCGAAATAGTGATGTCACTTTGGTCCTCTTTGAGAACGAAGGACAACAACCAACCAAGTTAATAAGGAATTAAAGTCCAAGCACTGATAATATAAAACCATCAAGCCCCTTGAGTAGGTTGAATGTCCCTACAAAAACAACCCCATATAAATATTACTTGTCCCCTAGGACTAGTTAGTGGATGGCACAGTGGATTGAGCAGTGGGCCTGGAGTCAGGAATACCTGAGTTCAAATCTGGTTTCAGACACTTACTACCCACCTGACCTGGGGAAAGTACCTTAATCTCTGTTTACCTCAGTTTCCTCATCTGTAAATTGGGGATAATAATAGTAACCTATTTCCCAAGGTGGTTGTAAGGACCAAATGAGACAATATGTATAAAGAGCTTCACACAGTGCCTGGCATATTTTAAGTGCTATGCAAATATTAGCTATTATTATTATTAAAGCACTTAGCACAATGCTTGGCACCTAGAAGGTACATAATAAATTCTTGTTCCTTTCCTTCCCTGAAATTGATGCTATGCTTGCTTGAATACCCTTCTCTTCCATGCAACTTTGGTCACCAAGGACCAAAGAGAGCAAGTTTACTTGAGCCCTAGAAAGGAGAAAGCATCCATTTATAAAGCCTACCACAATTCTAGGTACATCGCAAGCGATCCATACATAGCCACTAAATGATTAATTAATATGAGTTTCATACCTTTATAGGTAAGCAATGTTTAGCGAGAATTGCACAGCTCATTCCCCCCCTTTCCCCCTGCCTAACAGTATGGTGAAGCCTATGAACCTGTCTTCAAAATCATGTTTTTAAATAATTAAAAGAAATGCTAAATTTCAATTAGAGGTCAGTGAAAATAAAAATAAATTTTTTTCTCATCCAATTTCACAGAGTCCCTGAAATCTCTCCATGGATCCCTTAAAAACTCCTTTACTAGACAAATCCATTTGATTTGTTCTGTGGACGTAACAAGAGAGAAGTTATTGTCCACTAACATTTTTGTGTTCTGATTCCATTAAAGTGCCTAACTTTGTAGAGAATATTCTTATATCAGGTATTATTTGAAATAGACCTCCATCCTCTTCCATTCCTCATCCTCACTCCTTTCCCCTTTTCCTTCCCCACTACAACTGTTAGTGCCTTCCCTCACAAATTAACTTGTGTTTAAACCACTACATATATATACACACATATACATATACATATTTGTATTTCTTATTTTTAAATGTATAGTGTATATATTTTATATATACATGTATTATATTTTTTGTATTTCTTAATTTTAAATGTGTACTGTATATATGATAATTTTTATGTATGTATGTGTGTATATACATATGTAATTTACTTGTTGCCTCCCCCATTATGTGTAGGGATTTTTTCATTCTTTGTACTTTTATCCCCAAAGCCTAGCACAATTCCTGCCACATGGTAGACATTTAATAAATATTTGTTGTGTGATAGATTAATCAGTTGATTAATTGAAGTTCTTTGTACCTCTTGGATGAGCAATTATTCTATAATTCCATGATAGGTACCATAGAAATGCACTAATAGTAATTGAAGGTCACATGATCCATTCTTCAGCATTTATCTGTGGCTGCTTAAGGGAAGCATTGTAAAGAAGAGGAGAGAAACAAGTACATGGGGTATCCTGCTTAAGTGAGAGTTACTATGTGTGGTTAGTAGCACTATGATGCTACCAAATCTAATCAAATATTTATTTGATACATTAGAATTAGAAGGGGGAGCCATTATTTGGATAGCAATACATAGAACAAACTAAGACCTGGGAAAGATCTTATTTTAAAAAGGCCAAGGTCTCCCACTACATCCTGGGCCTTCACCAGTGGTCTTGACTTAACTGGACTCAACTCTGGAGGAGAGGGTGAGACTGATGACTTTGCATGGCCCTACCTCACTTAAATCCAGTTCACTTTCAAATCAAGACATCACCCTCCTGTTGTCATTGGTCCTCTTCAAGAACAAAGGACAAACAAACAACAAGGACTGTGATTAAATTATTCCATAAAGATTACATAGAGGAGTATAATATTGTGAAAGGAGATTCCACAAATATGCTTTGTATTGACATCCTTTTATCCATCGCAGTCCAGGTCCTCATCACTGCATGCCTTCATTACTGCAACAGACTCCTCATTAGTCTCATGATTCCAGGCTTTCCTCCTCCAATCCATCCTATGAATTCCTGTCATATCCACATCTTCAACACCTCTTTCATCACATCATTGTCCTGATTAAAAACTTTTAGTGACTCCTTATTTCTTACTGCATCAAGTTCAGACTCTTTCACCAGGCTTTCAAGGACTTCTAAAATCTGAACCTCACCTTAGCTATTCAGCATTTTCCCACTGCTCCTCAGCACATAACTTACACTTTAATCATACCAGCCTTCTCATTACCCCAGTGTCTGTTGTCCTCCTTCTGCTGTTGTTCATGTTTCCTTCACCTGGAAATATCTACCTTATTCTTTTCCATTTTTAAAAATCCAAACTAATTTATATATTCAACACTATCCCAATTAATTTGCCAAAAATTTTTTCTACTGAATTAGAAAAATAATACAATTCATTTGGAAGAACAAAAGCTAAGAATATCAGAAGAAACGATGAAAAAATGTAAAGGAAGGAGGTTTAGTAGTACTAGATATTATAAGGCAATAATTATCAAAACTATCTGGTACTGGCTAAGAAATAGAAACGTAGATCAATGGAACTGAGTAGACATACAATTAACAGCAGCAAATAAACATGATAACCTTGTATTTGACAAGTGTAAAGACTTAAGATTTTGGGATAAGAATTCATTATTTGGTAAAAATTGTTGGGAACATTGGAAAACAATATGGCAGAAACCGGGCATAGACCAATATTTTACACCATATTAGATGAATGATAAATTCCTTCCCATTCTTAAGGCCCATCACTAGACCCACCTCTTGCAAGAAAGTTTGGATGCCTATCCCTCCCTCTCCTCTGAATTCCACAAGCATTTCAGAGTCCATAATACACAGTTTACAACTTAAATCCCCTCACTGACTTGTATTATTCCCTACTATGTCATGTCTGTTAGATTATAAGTTTTTGAGGTAGGGATTATGTTGTGTTCTTTTCTATCTGTCCAACACAGAGCTGAGCACATGTCAGGTGGTCAATAAATAATTGTTCTTGATGTCAAGAAGCTTAATAGCTCTTCAAAGCTCCCTCTTGTCTCTAGGATAAAATATAAATATAAATTGTCCCATTTCACATTGAACGTCTTTCCCAATCTGGCTCTAACTTACCTGTCCAGACTCATTCTCTATTACTTCCCTTCATACACTCAAAGGTAGGGATAAACTGGACTCTTTGCCTTGCACTGGCTGTCCCCCATTCCTAGAATGCTCCCCCTCTTCACCTCAGCCTCTTATAATGTTTTGTTGCTATTTTTCAGTCATGTCTGACTCTTCGTGACCCCATAGACTATAGTATGCCAATACTGTCCATGGGGTTTTCTTGGCAAAGATATTGGAGTTGTTTGCCATTTTCTTCTCCAGCTCGTTTTACAGATGAGGAAACTGAGGCAAACAGGGTGAAGTGACTTGCCCAGAGTCACACAGATAGTAAGTGTCTGAGGCTGGATTTGAATTAGCACTGTATCCACTGAGCCACCTAGCCTCCTCCTTATAATATGGAGGTGCTTTTTTATGATTTCCCTTGTTATTGGTGTTGTTCCCCCAAAAGAATAATTCATATAAATTTTGTAGTTACTTACCTATGTGCATGTTATTTTTCTCTAGTAGAATGTAAGTTCCTTGAGGGCAGGGGCTATTTTCATTTTTATTTTTGTATCCCTAGTGCCTTACACAGTAGGTGTTTAATAAATGTTTGTTGAACTGAATCAAACTGGAACTAAGATGGGGAGTCCATCCCTACTAAAACACCCATGTTCTTGTCAAAATGCCATCCTAAGTGATCTGTGTTTATGTCCAAGCAGACCAGCCCTTCAGTTGATGAAACATAAACTCCTTTGGCTTGTCTGCTGAGGGAGTGTTTTTATTCTGATGTTCAGTCTCTAGAGTTGACCTACAACAAAAGGCTAACTTATTTCATCCTCTACCATGAGGTACATTACACAGTTCTATCTTTCCCACTCTGGCCACCGTCATGGCAAAAAATGCTGTAGAAAAGACACAATGGAAAGAAAACATATAAACAGCATGGTGCTGGATTCACTGTGGCTCGGATTTCCTCGTCTGAACGCATAATCGTAGGAAGCCAGTGGTGTTACAAAAGTCGCTGTTTGTGTTTATCATTCAGTTTCATTCATCTAAACCTCTCTCACTCCCTAGGTATTATTTTGGGCCCAGGAAGCAGCACACTGTTTATTGAAAGAGTCACAGAGGAGGATGAAGGCTTCTACCGTTGCAAAGCCACCAACCAGAAAGGTTCTGTACAGAGCTCAGCATACCTCACTGTACAAGGTAAACAACAGCATGAGAAAGCACCAAACAAGAAATGTCTCAGACATTGATTTCCCTGTTTGCTCAAATTCCCACCTCCTCTCACCACCTCCACCACCCCAGCCCCAGTTCTTTTTCCCACCTCCTTCCTCCTCTCAAGGGGGTCTGCCTCTGTCTGGAAAGCCTTTAGGTAAAAAAGCTGGCTGACTAAGCCTTTCTGTGACTGAAAACCCGGCAATCTGAGGGAAGTTTTTGCAAGGGAAATGGATCCAGGAAGAACGGGAGCTGGTGGCTCCCAATGTGTTTGTGTTGACCTAAACAGACCGATTGCACCAGGCTCCCACCTGTGAGAAAAGTGGGTGAAGGAGGAGGAGATGGGTGTAGATTGAAAACAGAAAACACACACACACACACACATACACACACACACACACACACACACACTTCATTCATTTTTCTATTCCACTTCCCACAAACCAAACAGATGCTGCTGTTGTGTGGTGGATATTTTCATGAGTTTGGTTTCACCGTGAAGTAGATTATAAGCTATTATCAGAGGTTGATAGCGAATAATAAATATGACCAAATTTAAGACAAATATTTCAAATGTTTCCTCCTTATATCCCTCAACAGCAAAATAGAAAAAAGAAAGACCAGATCCTGCTCTGGGTGTCATGTGGCTCCCATCTAGAAAAGGGCTTGCTGGAAATTTCAATTCCCTGATGCCAAGAATCACCAAATTACAGAGTACAGTAGTCTCAGCTGATGCCAAAATATCACACTTAAAGTGTAAATATCTGTAGCATGTAGAGATAATATGAAATTTTACAATTAAATGGTGGAATCCTTTCAATGGCACACTTCAGAAAACAAGTCTCATTTAGAATGGTCAAAGATAAATTTCAGAACTTTGAATGTTAAATATTTTACATTTTCTTGCTATGCATGTTGAAACATGTATAAAGGTTTACTTGGAAAAATTATTCTATTCTAAATATAGGTACCTTCACCATCCAAAAAAAATACTTCACAAGATTCCCCCTTGACAATAAACCTTGGAATTTCAGTATTCTAATAATATAGGTTGTTTTTTTTTTAAGAGCTATTTTGGGGCAGCTAGATGGTGCAGTGAGTAGAGCACTAGACATGGAGTCAGGAGGACCTGAGTTCAAATCTAGCCTCAGACACGTACTAGCTGTTTGACCTTGGGCAAGTCACTTAACCCCAATTACCCTGCCTTCCCCCCTCCATAAAAAAGAGCTATGTGTTTCAAATATAAAATTCTCCTGACAACTACTCAAAGCTCCTCCCTTTCCAACACTCTTTCAATTTTTCTGAATACCTAGGTAAGGGATCACATTAAGTGATCTCTCCATTAAACCCTGTAGCCTATGACTCTCTCTAAACAAGAAAAACTACTTATCTCTCCTTTCACAAAGAGTGCCTGACTATGAGCATCTTTAAGTAGCATCAGTGGTAGCAGCACTGATGAGGGGTAAGGGCTGGTATTGCTGAGACAACAGGAATCAAGAGATAGCTAAGTTGCTTAGCATTTACGGCAGCTACGTAGTCCATGGGAGTCCAGCAGACCTGAATTCAAATCCAGTCTCAAACACTAAGTAGCTGTATCACCTTGGGCAAGTCACTTAATCCCTGCCTCAGCTTCCTTAAGTATAAAATGGGATAATAATAGCATCTACCTCCCAGGATGATTGTGATAATATTTGTAAAATATTTAGCATAGTACCTGGTACATAGTAGGCATTATATAAATTCTAGCTATTATGTTAGTAGGGAAAAATATTTGTAGCAGTGAAACCTCAGTCCTTGAATCATAGAAGGAACTTCATGTGTCATCCAGTTCAGTGAATATATGAATAGGTATCTCCTATACAACACCCTTGATGAATGTCTCTACTCAAATACCTCAAGTAATAAAGAACTCACTACCACTCTTTCCAACTTTGGATGGCCTTAATTGTTAGGAATGTCACCTTTATATTGATCCCAAATACGCCTCTCTGTAATTTCCACCTAGAGCTAAGCAAAATAATTCTAATATTTATTCTATATGATAAACTTTCAGGTATTTAAAGATCATAATCATGTTCCTCCTGAGTCTTTTTTTCATTAGGATAATTATGAATGAATGAAAAAACATTTATTATGTGCTTACTATGGGCTAAGTACTGTGTTAAAAACACTGATGATATAATAGAAAAGAAAGACAGTCTCTAATCTCAAGAAGCTCACATTTTAATAGGGGAAACAATATGTACTAAAAATTTCTGCTGTCTGGGCAGCTAGGTGGCACAGTGAGTAGAGCACTGACCCTGGAGTCAGGAGGACCTGAGTTCAAATCCAGCCTCAGACATTTGACATACTTATTAGTCATGTGACCTTGAGCAAGTCACTTAACCCCAATTGCCCTGCCTTCCCCCCTCCAAAAAAAAAGATTTCTGCTGCAAATAAGATGTAAAGGTTGTGTGGTTTTTAATGGTACAGTGGCAAAGAAGATGGTACTGTGTCTCCCTTAAAGTGATTTCTGCTAATAATCCATATCGCTTTCTGAAGTTGAAACGTTGATAGTGCCAAGGACTCTGGTATTGAGAATTTTTTCCCCAGTTCTTCAGTAGTTGTGGCTACTAGGATGGGATTGGGATAGGGGCAGGAAGGGGGAGGAGAGGCTGCAACACCTGCAGAGGAAGCTGTCAGGTCATATCTCCACAGGAGGTTCCTTCCCTGGATTATGGCTTATGGGAGCCAGGCTGGGATCAGACTTAATTGTCTGAAGGATGCTGCTGTTCCCGAGCCTGTTGGGTTAACGAGCCCATCAGCATCACATGCTGCCCTCCCGCATTGTCCTTGAGATGCCTTGCTGCTTCAGCTAGGCTTGCTGGCCTCTCCTGTTTGAGTCCGTTGGTTGGCAGTCTCGGAAGGAGTGAAAAAATATGGCAGTCCATTCTTCAGTTCCTTCAACTGACCCTCATCATCCTGGTCACCTTCCTCTGGGAACACTTGAACAAGTCAGTGTCCTTCTTGAACTGCGACTGAACCAAATACAAGATTCCAAACTTTCATTAATGTAGCCTAATACTGCACTATGGTTTTCGGCCACCATGTTATAACACTGACCTCTTTTGAATCTAAAATTCACTGAACACCTTAAATCTTTTTTCACATTGCCTGCTTTCTAAACATATCTTCTTCATAATTTACTTATCCAGTTGACTTTTTGAAACCATGACAGAGAAATTTCAAGTTATTTCTAGTAGTTGCATTACAGATTGTCAGGATCTTTTGGAATTGTGATTCAGTCACCTTCCCAGTCTTATGTCATCCCATAGTGTGGGTAGGTTGCCATCCATATTTCTATACAAACCACTAAAAAAGACAAACCCAGAGAGATCCTCCCCCCACCTTCCCCACCCCCTCCGCCACACACATACTTGGCATCATTTTATACTTACAAAAACCATGGGAGGTGGTCAAGATGAACATTTGATTCAATTCAATAAACATTTTTTGAGCACCTGCTATGTGCAAAACTGTGTTCTAGACACATATGTTCAAAAATAGAACCTTCTGCCATCTAGAAACTTTAGATCGAAGAGGTCTAAGAGAGGGTAAGACATGCAAACAAATAACTATGCCAGCATATGACAAGTCCCTTAGCAGAGATTAAAAGTCTTAGGGAAGCCCAGAGGGAAAGATTCGTTCAAGGGAGATAACAACTTCCATTTTATATAATAGGAAACTGAAGAACAGAGGCGGGGAGTGACTAACTGAAGTTCACAGAGCAGCTCATTCTCATTCCAAGCACAGGTCCTGACTGCTCCTTTCCACCCTCCCACATTGCAGTGGCCTTTCTCCTTCCAACTCTCTGTGAGTCCTTGCTGTTTACCTTTAATCAAGCCTGGTCCAAGATAGAGGATAAAGAGCAGAAAGGAGAGACCTGACACCTTGAAGGGATCAACAGTAAAAATTCAGTCGGAGAGTTTGTTGAGAGTTGAATGTTTCAGGTGGGAGCCAGGTCTGGAAGGACAGAAGAATTTGTATAAGCAAAGAGGAGAGGAGGAGAGAGAAGGGGAGTGGAGACAGAAGGAAAAAGGGGAGGGGAGGAGGAATAAAGGAGGAAAGAGGAAAGGAAAGTGAAGACAGAAGGAGGGGAAAGGAGAAGTTATTCTTTAATGTATTATTGGGACATTTCTTAAGACCACTCAGAGTTAGCCTTGGGTTATAAGCAGTGGTAAGGGCTAGGTAGTGGCTGATTTCTGGCACCCTCTTAATATTTTCTGGTGAAACAGGAACTTCACAACTCCTTTTCTCTAATGTAGCATTAACACTTCATATCAATTAGAAAGATATACCTTAGTGTTTCAACGTTTCAGTTTTCCTTCCCAAATAAGTCATAGTTGCTTCCCCACTTAAGCTTTGTACAAAGGAATGGGGGCCTGTCTCCAGAGGATCACCAGGGGAAGTTCCTGCCTTTGGTTGTCCAATTCAGATTATCTGGGGTTTTCACTGATCCAAGAAATTGCTTTATGCAGCTTTTGTTTACAAATAAATTACTGGCCATGTTTAAGGTACATTAGCTTTAGTGAATGGACATTGTGACATTTCTTTTGGTCACTGAGTACATGGAACTTTTTTGCTTCTTGACTATTTCTTAGCTGTGGTGAAATAACGAGCTCCCTGTCATTGGAAGTATAAAAGCAAAGGCTGGGTGAACACCAGTCAGGGATGCTATAGAAGAGAATATTGCATTGGATCAGAGGTCATGCTGGATTGCAAGGTCTCTTCCGATCCAATTCAATGCCATCCAATCCAACAGATATTTATTAAGCAACTACTACATGCAAACTTGACCCTGGAGATAGAAAGAGAAAAGGAAAATAATTACTGTCTTTAGGGAATTTATATCCTATTTGGGGGAGTACAATAGGTAAACACATAAAACTATACATGATCATTTTAGAAGAGATTGAGCATGAACAGTTTTCAAGTCTGAGAATCTAGAGAGCAAGGAATCAATCAATGAGCATTTATTAAACACCTGCTGTGTGCCAGACTTTAAGCTAAACCCTGGTGATACAAAGAAAGGCAAAAACAAAAGTAAAGAACAGTCCTCAAAGAATTTACAGATTTATGACTTTAAATTGCTATGAATGAGAGATGATGTGAAAAGACTTCATGTATCTAACAGAGGTTGGATTAAATGACCTCTGAGGCCCCCTCCAGCACTGAGTCTTTAATTCCATGAGTTTACCAGCTAAGTGGCTTCCAGCTAAGTGAGATGTTACCGTATTAGTACTATACTTCTGGTATGTTAAGGGTTAAATATCTGTGGGCTAGTCCAGCAAGCTAATCATGATTTATAGCATTGTTTCTATGGGAAAGTACATTGAGTTCCAAACACCTGGCAAATGATCTTTGGGAACACAGTCCATTCAAAAGTTGATGACTACCTATATATAAATTACGGAGGGTGAAGAACTTTCATTAGACACGCTCTTTTTATTTAAGTTCTATTGGTTTTTGTCAATATAACCCCACTGAACTGGACCCCATAACAACAACAAAAAAGGTAGGCAAAACCAATAGACTGTATTAGCTATATATGCAACCACATGTTGCATACATATGGTACTAGTAGTCTCCCATCCCTCTACAGAGATGAGTGATGTATGTTTCATCAGCTCTTCTGCTACACCAACGCTGGTCATTAGAAATAATCAGTTTGACTGCATTTTGGAAGATACATTATTTCTTCCCACTTATCAGTATGATTCATTCACCAGCCATCCTTTACTGTCACCATTATCATGTCTCAATACTGATAGTAAGACCTTCCATTGGTAGAACACTATATATAATCTTATTTGCTCTTCAAAACATCCCTGCAACATAAGCAAGGCAAACATTATTACAGATGAAAAAAATGACCATTACAGAGATTAAGTAACTAGCCTATGACCAGCTCACATAGAAAGTGGTAGAGGTAATAGAAGAAGTCCTAGATTTAGAGACAGAAGATATGGGTTCAAATTCTTGCTTTTAGGATTTATGGGATCTCAAGCTAGTCCTTTAATTAATCTGAACCTTCATGACCTCATCACCTCTTGCCCGGACTATTGCTATAGCATTCTCAAATCTCTTCCTTTTCCAATCGGTCCCCCACAAAAGTGCCAAAAGGATCTAAGACAACCCCAAAAGGCTAACAATGGAAAACGCCATCCACATCCAGAGAAAGAACTTTGGTGTCTGAATGCAGATGGAAGCATACTATTTGCTCTCCTTTTCTTTTTGTTTTTGTTTCTTCTTTCTCGTGGTTCCTCCCATTAATTCTAATTCTTCTTTACATCATGACTAATGTGAAGATATGTTTAATATGAACATATAAGTAGAGCCTGTATCAGATTGCACACCATCTTGGGGAGAGGGGAGGAGATAGTGGGGGAGAAAATTCAAAACTCAAAATCTTATGGAAGTGAATGTTAAAAAATAAAATTAATTAATTAGTTTTTTAAGTGCCAAAAGGGATATCCTTCAAGAACAGATTCAGTTGGGGCAGTTAGGTGGAGAAGTGGATATAGCACCAACCCTGGAATCAGGAGGACCTGAGTTCAAATCCAGCCTCAGACACTTACTAGCTGTGTGACTCTGGACAAGTTACTTAACCCTGACTGCCTCTAAAATAAAAAAAAAAGAACAGGTCTGCTGATGTCATTTCCCTGCTTGATAAACTTCAGTGGCTTCCAATCATCTAAGGAACAAGACTCAAACGTCTCTGATTGGCTTTTACAGCCCTGAACGTTCAGCCTACCTTTCCAGACATTTCTCATTACATTCCTTCACACACATTCTAATCAAATGAGCTCACTTGCTGCTCTCTTTAAATAATGTTCAATTTTTCATCTTTGCACATGTGTCCCTCACACCTGTAATACAGTCCTTCCTCACCAGTACTGACAGAATCCCTGGCTTCCTTTAGTCTTAGCTCAAGTGCCACATGGAGCAGCTAGGGGGCACTGTGGTTTGAGTGCCAGGCCTGGAGTCAGGAAGACTCATCTTCCTGAGTTTAAATCCAGCCTCAGATGCTTACTGTGTGACCCTGGACTCCAACCTGTTTGCCTCAGTTTCCTCATCTGTAAAATGAGCTGGAAAAGGAAATGGCTAACCACTCCAGTATCTCTGCCAAGAAAACCCCAAATGGGTCATGGAGAGTCAGACACGACTGAATGATAACAACTGCCACATGAGGCTTATCCCCCCCTCTCTCTAGTTACTAATGACCTCTCCCACAGAAATTATTTCATATGTTGCATTCGTTTACCTGTACACATGTTGGTCCCTGCCCCCGCCAGTAGAATGTAAGCTCTTTGAGGGTTCTTTTATCCCCAATGACTACCATAGGGCCTGATACATAGTAGGTGCTTAATAATAAATACCTGTTGGATCCATGAACGAATGAATGAATGAATGAAACTGGCCAAAATGATCTCTAAGGTCTCTTTCAGCTCTGAGTCCTAGGCACTTATTCCTGATCTGTTGCCCTAGTCCCCAGTCCTAGTCCATTGTTACTTCCATTATACCAAGTTGACTTACGTCAGTAGTAAGACTGCAAGCTGTTGGAGAACAACTATCTTAGACTTTGTGTCTTTCACATTGTTAAACATAATGCGACAGTTGTAGAGATTCACTCAATAAATATTTTCTCACTGAATGGTTCATTTTTATCTTCAGTCTTTCCTTAGAATATCAGAAAGCACTCTGGACCTGATCCAAAAACCTTTACAGAGAGAATTCAGATTAAGACTGAAGCTTGTCAGAGAAATTGGTGTCAAATGAGCTAAAACTGTGAAAATACTTTATATGAAGTTTAACACTTTTGTTAATGTATGTTGGCTAGGTCATTCTATTCTGGGATCCCTAAGGGATGAGATAATCTTTTGGGAAAAGGATTTTTAAAAATTCACATGATTACATGATAAGTCAGCATGTGTGTGATAAAACGCATTTTAAGGCCTGAAGCCTTTTACTCATCAACATTATGACTTATTGAGCAAAATTTGATCTCTGGATGTTGTTCAGAAGAGTTAGATACAGTGTCTGCCTAGAAGTCTTTTATGTGCAATCAGATTCTTGTTATAAATAATAGTTTTAGTTTTTAATCAGCTTGGTAATTCATCCTCATTGACTTCCCAAGCTTTTGATAGACTCAGTTTTGTGTAGTAGCTGTAGAAACTTAAAAAAAAAAAAGACTCATATGAATGTTTTACATTGGCCTATCTTGTCCAGTGGAGCTTAGGAAATGAAGCCAGGCAAAGGACTTGTGTCTGAGGCTGTGTTTAACAGATTTGAAAAGAGGTTTGTGAATGAGTCAGGAAGGAAACTGTCTGCTCTTTTTATTTCCTTTGAAAAGGGGTTCTTATACTCCTAGATAAAACAATGTGTTATTTTTGTATCTGAAAAGGATGAATGGACAGTGGAATCAAAGTCACTTCTTTAAATAATCACAGGACTTGTTTGGTTTGGACGAGGCTCATGCGGAGAGCTCCCTGAAAGAAGCTTTAACGCTAAAAAACAGCAACACCTATGGCTAGTAGTCAAAATAATAACTTCTGAAATAAACATAGCATTGTCAGGGTTGCATTTAGTGAACCTATGGCAATGAGAGGGCGGCCCATTCGTGTGTGAGAGGTTTGGGGAGAGCTTTATTGCATGGTTATTATTGCAAATAATGTAAGATAAACAAGTTGAATGTGTGTTACTAAGAATATAAATACAATACGTTCTCATTCATGCAGCGTAGTACTCAGTCTCAATGTAGTGCGCTATTTCTACTGGCATAATTATATCACGGGAGGTTATGGCTTAAATGAACAGTAATCATCCGATAAACATTTAGTAGAAGTAGCAGTCGCAGCAGTCGCAGCAGCAGCTGCAGCAGAAGCAGTAGTAGTAGTAGTAGTAGTAGTTGTAGTTGTAGTAGAGGTGGTAGTAGCAGTTGTAGTAGTAGTAGTTGGAATAGTAGTAGTAGTTGGAGTCATTGTAGTAGTTGTTGTAGCAGTAGTTTAGTAGTAGTTGTAATTGTAGTTATAGTAGTAATTGTAGTAGTAGTTGTAGTTGTAGTAGTAGTAGTTGTCATTGTAGTAGTAGTAGTAGTAGTAGTTGTCATTGTAGTAGTACTAGTAGTAGTTGTAGTTGTAGTTGTCATTGTAGTAGTAGTAGTAGTAGTAGTAGTAGTTGTAGTTGTAGTTGTAGTAGTGGTGGTAGTAGCAGTTGTAGTAGTAGTAATTGGAATAGTAGTAGTAGTTGGAGTAGTAGTAGTAGTTGTCATTGTAGTAGTTGTAGCAGTAGTTGTAGTAGTAGTAGTTGTTATAGTAGTTGTAGTAGTAGTTGTAGTAGCAGTTGTAGTTGTAGTAGTAGTAGTTGGAATAGTAGTAGTAGTTGGAGTCATTGTAGTAGTTGTAGCAGTAGTTTAGTAGTAGTTGTAATTGTAGTTATAGTAGTAGTTGTAGTAGTAGTTGTAGTTGTAGTTGTAGCAGTAGTAGTTATTCATGTTTCTATAGTCCTTTAAATTGTGCAAAGCTTTTTATATTTGTTATCTCACTTGAATCTCACAATAACCTTATGAGGGAGGCATTTTTTTCCCCACCAACAGAGAAGGCATTATGGAAAACATGAAGGTACTTCCCCACGGGCACACAATTTGAACTTTTGGCCTCCCCTGGGTGTGATTTGCACAGCACACTCTGCTAGGATCGTACCGATTGTACATCACGGTTCACTTGCTTGTCATTTTGTAGGAGGCACATGCTACTTACAAATAAAAAGATCCCCATAAATCCAGAACAGGAGAAGCTCTAGGCAGAACAGTGAAGCTGGCAGGTGTGCTCTTGGCATCCCCAGCTGCCCTTCCATTTTATGCCCTTTTCTTCCATTCAGGCAATAGAAGAGAAAATCTGTCTCTTCATGAAAGAAAGTCTTCAAAGACCCCTCCAGAAGTGTTCACCTTTTATCTAAGGGCTAGGAGAGGGCCATGCTCTGGCCAAATAACTGGTAATGGTGAGAGTTTTAGTGTCCATGAAGGAAATAATTTGGGGTCAGGAGACCTTCCTAGTACCTATCAGATCTGATCAGCCTTTTTCAGAGTGTTGTGGAAAAGGCACAAGTTTTGCAATCAGAAAAGACTTGGATTCAGGTCCTGACTCTTGTGCATCCTTTTTGGGCCATTCTGGGGAAGGGATTCTCTATTACTCAGTTCTTCCCCACCCCACCCCCAAAATCGGGAGAACAATCATTGTAATACTTCTCTTATAGAAATATGACATCGTTACTGTTCAACGATCATACTTTACTTGAGGAAAATGGTGACCATCATACCATGTCTCTTTCTAAAGGGATTGAATGGAGAGTCGAGTTACTTAGCATCACTAAGGAAGAATTCTGTATAAAGTAGCCCTAAATTCCACGATGTTCTGCTAAATTCTTCCTCCCTGTGGGGTCAGCGTACGCTGCTAGCCATAAAAGCTAAGCCAACGTGGAGTAGGCCGCTGGGCTTTCTAAGTGTGGTGCAGTCTTGTACCCTCCCTGGTTTCAGGGTCTAGAATCAGGGCCATTTCAAATAACGGGATTGTAGTACAGAAAGATTTCCTAGCTCCAGGCAGGGACTCACTTAGCTCAAGCAAGATTCCGGTCAACAAAATTCCAGTTTAACCAAACAACAAAAAAACAAAAACCCCATGATGTCGTAATGAGAACATGCTATGGAACTCTGCCTGAGGAAGTTCCATTTGGGACAACTATTTTAAACACTCTCAGGATGGAAGGAACTTCAAATTCCATTCAAATCTAAATGCTTTCCTACCCTGCTGCCCTTTGCAGCCCAAGATGAAGCTGCTTATCTGGTCCTAGAAATACGCAAATGCAAAAGTAAAGGCAGTTTTTGTCCTTTTTTAGTGAAAACTGTTATTGGTCCTGCTGTCTATGGGGCTTCCTTGTTTGTGATGTCGCTTGACCTTTCTGAGAATCACATAAGCACAGGAGCTGATCCTCCTAACTCCATGATGGTTTCAATTCAATTACACTTGTCTAGGTTTCAAAGGATCATGGATTTAGACATAGAAGGGACCTTAGATGCGCTCTAGTCCAACTCCCTCATTTTACAGATAAGGAAACCGAGACCCATCAGAGAGGTTGAGTAATCTGTTCTATAGATGGCATGTGGCAAATGCATGATTCAAATCTGGTTTCTCCAGTTCCAGATCGAGTACACTCCATCCCTGACGTTGGAGCTGCTGTGGTGTTGCACTAACACTGTTTTCCCCTCTTCCCAAACATGCGACACAGGCAGAATGGTGGACTAGATACTTATTGTGGAGACTCATGTGTGTTGAAGTTCCCCCTCAGACTAGTCGTTTGGATGAGTCATTCAGTAGCTCAGTTTCCCCATCTGCAGGATAGGATAACAGAGCCCATTCTTACCACAAAGGGATGTAATCAAAATAACTATGAGAGGTTTTAAGATACAGTGGAGAGCATACTGAACAGGGGGTCATAAGACCTGAGTTCAAGTCCTGACTCTGCCTTTGACTAGCTGTGTGCTAATTGTAAGCAAGTTCCTTCATCTCTGGGCACTGTATCTGTTTCTTTATCTGTAAAGTAAAATGATGCCCCAGGCAAGACTGTGTGGAGGCTCTGAGCCCATCCACCTGCAGTGATTTTCTTTGCCAGGTCTCTGGAACTGCTTGGGAAGAGGAAGTGAATGAAAGAGTCCCGCTGCCTTGTCCCCGTCCCAAAATGTTTGTCTCCATCTGCATCTTGAGTGCATCACCTCTCCGTCAGGACGTGGGCAGCCTGCTTCCTCCTCAGCTAGCCGCTGAATTCATCAGAGTCCCTAAGTCTTTCAGAGTTGTTTGTCTTCAGTACCATGGAGGAAATCCATAGCATTTTAATTCATCATGGCCTTCTCATTACCCCCAAATAAAAACAACATCGTACTGTACTCAAGGCGGGGGGAGGGGGTGCCCTGAAACTAGCCTTTCATGCTTCTCATATGGTACCAATATCTCTATGACCACATGATAAATCATTCTTAATTACTGATGCATCCCACTCTCATTTCCTCCTGCCTTTCCCATACCATGTGCAGCTGGGCTATTTCACACAATGACCTCATCAGCTCTCATTGACTGATCAGACTTAGGGTCAGTCTGGACAGTAGGTGAATGTTCATCCTTTAAGAAAAAATATCCAGACTCTTGTAAACCTGAAAGTTCTATTAGTATGTGAGCTATTAGTGTTAACAGTATTAGAAGTATGAGCTATTAGTATTAACATTATTGTAGGAAATGGGTTTGGGGACTTAAGTGGACGATACATTTCCTTCCGAATCAGTGAATATTAAAACAACAACCCTAATATTGCCTGGAGGCAGCTAGGTGACAGTAAATAGAGGGCTGGGCCCGGAGTAAGCTCAAAGCTGGCTCTAGACACTTACTTCCTTTGTGACCCTGGCCAAGGCACTTAACCTCTGTTTGCCTCAGTTTCCTCAACTGTAAAATCAGGATAATAATGTCACCTACCTCCCAAAGTTGTGAGGATCAAATGGGATAATATTTGTCAAGTGCTTAGTGCAGTGTCTGGCACATAGTAGGAACTTAATAAATGCTTGTTTCCTTTCTTCCTGGTAATGGCTTTATAGAGAGAATTAGAGGTGGTGCAGTGGATAGAGTGCCAGACCTGAAGTCAGGAAGATTCATCTTTCTGAGTTCAAATCCAGCCTCAGTTACTTCCTAGCTGTGTAACCCTGGACAAGTCACTTAACCCTGTTGCCTCAGTTTCCTCATGTGTAAAGTGAGCTGGAAAAGGGAATGCCAAATTCCAGCATGCGGCAAGAAAACCCCAAATGGGGTCATGAAGGGTCTGAAATGACTGAACAGCAACAGAGGTGGAAAGAGAAGGGAGAGAAATAGGGAGTAAATAGACAATTATACAGTATATGTATCAGTAACCCCTTCTCCTCTCTCACTTTTAAATCTTCCATGTCTGTGGTATTTGAATTCTTAAAGACAATTTATAACTCTAGATTCTAAGCCTAGAATTCTATTTCCTTCTTAAAGAATTTTTCTTTGAGGTTTTTTCTTTGATTATTTTAAAACTACATGTGCAAACTATACACACACGTGCACACACACACACACACACACACACATATGCATGTTTAAGGCCTGATTTAGTCCCATTGAAAGGAATTTTGCCTGAGTAAGGACTATGGAATTAGACTTTGGAGGTCAGATTCCCATCCTGGGGAATGCAATGAGAGAGTTCCCACAATCCGAGTGGGCTGCTCCCAAGGCATTCCGTAGCAAGAGTGTCTGGAGGGGTTTGTCTATAGACAATCCTGTGTATCTAGATATTATCAGTGTTTCCATCCTTCCAGGACTACCATACCCGGTTGAGCCTATCCCCACTGAGCCACGTGGAACCCATTTGCAGCATAAACAAGGATGTGAGTGTGTGTCAATACTACAAGTCAGTAAAAGACTCTGTATTGTGTAGGAGGAAGCTCCAGCTTGTATTAACTTAGAACTCAGAGTACATTTATCATATGAATGTTATTCAGGGAGAGGGTCATTTCATTGTATTTTTTAAGAAGCCTTCTGGGTTCCTGTTGCAAGATCGGTCTCACAGGGTTTAAGGAATCTCAATCATGATTTGACTTAAGGGGTAGCATGGTGTAGCCAGAAGAGTACTAGATTTGTCATCAGGGGTGGTGGGTTCAAATTCTGGCTTGGCTACTTTAAATTGATGTGATCCTGGGAAAGTAACTTCTGCTCTCTGGGTCTCAGTTTCTTCATCTGTCAATTAAGGAGTTGGTATAAATCCTACACTTCTAAGTGAATAAAGTCAGTTTCCTCTAAATTTTCTGCTTAGTTATCAACATCTGGCAGGAACAGGGCTCAGGTCATAAACTTTTGTAATTTGGAGATAGGTCAATCAAGGAGTAGACAGCTATGTGGTGCAGTGGATAGAGCACTGGGCCTAGAGCCAGGAAGACCTGAGTTCAAATCTAGCCTCAGACACTTCCTAGCTGTGTGATCCTGGGCAAGTCACTTAACCCTGTTTGCCTCAGTTCCTCATCTATAAAATGAGCTGGAGAAGGAAATGATAAACCATTCCAGTGTCTTGGCCAAGAAAACGCCCAATGGGGATCACAAAGTCAGACACAACTGAAATGACCCAACAACAACAAAGGACCAGAAGTATAGCAAATTCTCATCCAGTGAAATGGTTCCAGGTGGTATTAGAGTTTGCTAAAGTCCTTTGCTTGATTTGTATGTTAGGAGAGACCTAGTAATCTTAGTGGGAGAGAAATGCATTCTGCTAAGTTGTGTACTAAAGAAAATTGCTTTCTCTGGTTTGGTGAGTAAAGGATCACAATTGTGAAAACACAAATTTAAAGAATGAAAGAACTTAACAGGCAAGTAGTCCTGGCCCAAGTGAATTAGCAACTCAGGATCAGTCATTTGTCCCCTTTTAAATAGGATTAAGAGAGAAGAAAAAATTTTTGTAAGTTCTAGGAAAATTGTGCCCGTGGGCAGACTAGATTTGGAATCACTATTCTGGTCCACTAGAGAATTCCTTGAAAAATTCCAAATTGTCTCCTCTCCTCCTCCCAGGGGCACCACTCTGACACTTGGGCTGCTGCCTTTCTTGTCTAAAAGTGTCAGTGCTAAGCTTTTGATCTCTGAAACCATTATGGGAAATTAAGGGATTGGGAGTGGCCCAGCCTCATCTCTCTCCAAAACAAACCCACCAGAATCTTAATACTAAGAAGATCACATCAGTAGAGTGGAGAGAGGGGGACTAAGGTTGTGTACAATTCTTCTTGGTTAGTACAAAATAAAAGTCCTTGAGTTTTATTTAATTTTTAAAAAATCTGCTTTGAAGAACTTTGTGAGCCCCAAAGGAACCCTTTTAAGTAATTTTTTTTCTTTTTTCTTCAGAATTTCCTCTAAGGGCCATAAGGGAATGCTAATATTTTCCAGCTTTGACACTTTAATGGGCTTTTGTTCCTGTCCTAATTTTTTCCATTTTTAATTTCTCCACTGATTTTTAATTAGTTGTCTCTGGGATCAGAGAGTTTGTAAACCCATCAGTCAGAACTTCTGGGGACTATTTTAATTTATTTATAGGTTAATTAAAATAATAGGATATTATGGTGGAAATGTGTCTGCTAAGTCACAGCATTTCTCATCTGGGAGATATGCATTCTCAGAGGAAAGGTCCTTGGAGCATGGGGTGGGGGATGGAGCCAATGATATCTGATTTGGAAGGTGCGTTCCAGCAGATTTGATAGAAGCTGTTTCATAAAGGAAGAAACTGATCCCAACCTATTTTTCTTTCCAGGAACCTCGGACAAATCCAACCTGGAGCTAATCACTCTGACATGCACCTGTGTGGCTGCAACCCTCTTCTGGCTCTTGCTGACTCTCTTTATTCGAAAACTGAAAAGGGTAAGGACAGTTCCGCCAGTTCTATGCTCCCCTTCACAAACCCTGGCATCCTAAAAATGTTGGAGATAGCCAGGTGGCCCAGTGGATAGTGTGCTTGGCCTGGAGTCAGAAAGATCTAAATTCAAATTCAGCCTCAGACACCAGCTCTGTGGCCTTGGGCAAGTCCCTTAACTTTTGTTTGCCTCAGTTTCCTCAATTGTAAAGTTGGGATAATAACACCTGCCTCGCAGGGTTGTTGTGAAGATCGAATGAGTTGGTAATTCTAAGAACTTAGTACCCAGCCCGGCACATAGAAAGCCCTGTATAACTCTTTATTATTATTGTTTCAGCTACAATGTGTCCCTCATCAGACAAAACCCAGGAAGGGATGAACCTTTCAAGGAAGCAGAAGGGATTTTTTTGCCTTTGACCACTCCCTCGGAGAGAAGGGATTGAGGTTAAGGAGTAAATTTATTTGGATTCAGCCCAAAGGCCACACTGAAGGATTTAGAAGCCCCGATGTGGCCTTAAGGTCACATGTTCCCCACCCCTGGTTAAGGAGAATGGTCAAAGGCTTCAGGCAGAGGGTGAGACTCTAACCAAGACTTGAAAGAAACCAGAGAAGACGGGAGGTAGGAATGAGGAGGGAGAGAGCTCCTGGCCTGGGGGACAGTCAATGAAAACGTTGGGAGTCTGGAGACGGAGCTTCTTTTGTATGAAACAGCAGACTCCTCACTTGGAGAGCTCATAATCTAATGAGAGAACTAAGGCGTGTGCAGAAATAACTATAATTCAAAGCTGCTAAGTGGTACAACAGAAAGAGAATTGGTTTTGTAGTCATGGGAACTAAGTTTATACCCTGCCTCTACCACTTACTCCCTGTAAGACCATAAGAAAATCACTTAACTTCTCTGAGACTACATCAATAGCTACAAAGTGAGTGAGGCCCTAAGGTCCCTTCCAGCTCTATGTGGATGATCTTATAATCCTAAAATCCTATGCTACCTGTGAATCATGTCGTTCCCTTCCCTAAAAATAATACCAAGTTAGAAATCTTGAATGGTTCTCCATCGCCTATATAATAATACCGTTCAGACTCCTCACTCTGGCCTTTAAGGTCCTCAATACTTTGGTCCCCATTTAGGCTTCCAATTCCAATTTCCCCAAATCCATAAATTAAAATTTACTCTATAATAAGGCTCATTTTCACATCTCCCAAATGTTTTTCTTCTTCCCACTACTAAGCCTTTGCTCATGATGTGATCCCTGCCCCAAATGTCTTTTCTCCCCCTTCATTCTGTCAAAATTCATCTACCTTCCATGGGTTATTCTACCCAAACAAAATGGCTCCTTGATTCTGTGATACTATGCTTAAAAGTCCTCCCTACTCCTGTCTTCCCTTTTCTAATATTTTTAGTTAGCCATGCTCGGATTCACTTATCTGAATTAAGATACTTTTTAGTCTTTGTTCTGAGATAATTAGAAACCTATAAAAGTTTTACCAACAAGATTGTCATTGCCAAAATGTGAAGACCTCAATCATTGGTTAAGAAACAAAAAGTTTATTACTCAGCAGTCTCAGCCATCAAAAGAAATCACAACCATAATTTGTTCATATTGCATATTGTACTTTTCTATGACCAAAAATGCCTTTCTCTGGTATATTGATAATTACAAAACTGTAAGCACCAAGGCCTCAAATTAAATGGCCTTTTATTTGGCCTCTTTAAGATCACCAAATTTGGAAACCATCTTACCTGGCAGGAACACATCAAATACTCAGAAAATTATTAAGTGAAAATTTAAAGTTTATTTAGTGTTTCCTCTGATGTACTTTAGTTGTTTATGGATCACAAATAAAAGAATTTTTCCATTCCAATACTTCAGACATAATAATGTGCTCTGTAAAGCTACAAAAGATAGATGACAAAGTGAATAGAACGCCAGGCCTGGAGTCAGGAAGACCTGAGTTCAAATCCAGCCTCAAACACTTACTAGCTGTGTGACCCTGGGCAAGTCACTTCACCCTGTTTGCCTCAGTTTCTGCATCTGTAAAATGAGCTTGGGAAGGTAATGGCAAACCACTCCAGTATCTTTGCCAAGGAAACCCCAAATGGGGTCATGAAGAGCCAATTCAACTGAAATGACGGAACATCAACAACGACAGCAAAAACATTAAATCAGGGTGGCGCTAGTAAATGTTTTGCACCCAACACACTTTTCTTTGTAGAAGCAGCTAGGTGGCTCAGTGGATAGAGCACTGGGCCAGGAGTCAAGAAGATCTGAATTCCAATCTGGCCTCAGACTCTTATTAGCTGCGTGACCCTGGGCAAGTCAGTGCAACTCTTTTTGCCTTTGAAGAAGGAAATGGCAAACCACTGCAATATCCTTGCTAAGAAAATCCCAGGGATGTTATTGGTGCATAGGGTCATGAAGCGTCCAACACAAATGAACAACAACAGCAAAGCTACAAAAAAGAAAAAAGAGAAAACTATTGGTTGCCTTCTCCTGTTAGAGGGCGATCTCCATGTTTGTTCATTCAATAAGCATTTGTTAAGTGCTTAGGACATGCAAAGCCTTCTGCCGAGTGTTGAGATATGAAGACAAAAAATGAAACAGTCCCTGCCTTCAAGGAATGTACATCCGACTAGGAGGAACTGGTATATATAAGAAAGAAGTAACAAATGAAAAGGAAAAGGAAGTAATAAATGAAAAATTCTGGGGTTGAGCAAGGGTCTCATATAGGCATTAATGCATGTGTTGACCCTTGATACGAAGGAGATGTGAGGAAAATGAGCATTCCAGACAATGGCCGTGGCCTTTGCTAAGGAATGGGAAGTGAGAGATCGGAAATAGAGCAGCATGATGGAAATGTTGAGTGTGTAAAGAGTGTGAAATAAATCTGTAAAGGGGGGCTGGACCCAGATTTTGAAGGGTCTTAGATGCCAAACAGAGGAGTTTGTATGTTCTCCTAAAGGCAATAGGGAACCACTGGAGCTTCCTTAGCAGAGGCAGGTGCCATAATTAAACCTGTGTTTTCCAAATATCAATGGAGAGTTGTGTGGTAAATAGATTGGAGGGTGGAGAGAAGGACTAGAACCAAGGAAACCAATGAGCAACCAAGAAGAATGGAGGCTGGAACAAGGGAAGTAGTTTTGTCGATGGAGAGAACAGAACAGATAACAAGAAATACAATAGAGCATTAAATGACAAACTTCACAACTTCTTGGATGGAGGGAGAAGAATTGGGGATGACTCTTGAAGGAAACCCTGGAAGTTTGATCTTAAGGCTTACAGCATCCTTAGTTCTTCAATGTGGCTCAGAGAACCCTGCTCAAAGTTGTTAGCTATATTTTGACATTGAAGGGTTTAGCCAGAAAAGTTGTTCCAATTGTTTTGACATTAAAAAAATGTAGCACCTTCATGAAGGAATTCACACTCTCTTATGCTGGGACACACATATCTGGAAGGTTGTGCTCTCCTGGCCCAACATTGATGGAAAACGCATTTCGTGGCACATGCTACATATCTTTCTCCATTATTCACCTTCTGAAAAAACTGGGGAAACTTCTCTGCCTTGAGCTGTCACCCATATTAATGATAACTTTTGTGAGAAGGGGAATGATTGCGAGTGATGGATGAAGTGAGCTGTGAAAGCCCAAGGCAGGGTGACTATGGACTGAAGAATGTGGATGGGCGTGAGACTATGTCTGCAGCACTTTTCTTTACCAGGGTTCTGGCACTGTTTAAGAAGACAGTAAAAAAAAGGGTCCCGATACTTGTTGAAATAAAGTTTATACAATTTCTGGGCAATGACTGACAAATTACATTCAATATGGGCAGAGATTTTCCCTTCTGGTCAGAAGAAGAGTCCGTCCATGAAAGTATAGTCATCAGTTCTCAAGGTCATGGATATATAATTAACAGTCATGGAGAATATACCACCTGGAGAAGGACTTCTAATGAGACAGAGCACAGAGGTACATATAATTAAAAACAAGGTGTATTTTCTAGGCTTGATTTATCTAACAAGATAAAACAAAAACATGAACGCAAAACATTCTCGTTGGTCTTTCTATATACCAACAGTAGGTAACCTAGCGTCCTGAATAGGCATGTGAGCATGTGTTTGTGTTGGTGTAGTGCTGGCTTGTCAAATCTTGCCATTCTATCTCTAAAATATTTCTTGCACACAGCTACCACCTTAGTTTTAGCCCATTCATCTCTTCTTAATTATTGCAATGGTTTCATAATTGATACCCTTGCTTTGAGTCTCTACCCCACCCCTTCTAGTCCATCATCCCCACAGCTGCCAAAGTGATCTTCCTTAAGTGTAGACATGACTGCAACTCTCCCCTACTCAATAAACTTCAGTGATTCCCAATTGCCTCTAGGATGCCTATTGTTGTTTGGTTTTTAAAGCCCTTAACAACTTGGCTCCAACCTCCCCCCATTTTCTGAACTCTATGATCCAATCAAATTGGCCTTGTCTCTGTTCTACATATGTGGAATTCCTTCTCCTGTCTCTGTGCCTTTTTTTAATAGGCAATTGGGATTAAGTGACTTGCCCAGGGTCACACAGCTAGTAAGTGTCTGAGGTCACATTTGAACTCAGGTCCCCCTGACTCCAGGGCCAGTGCTCTTCTCTGCCTTTTTATTGGCTGTCTCTTGTACCTAAAATCCACTTCCTCTTCACCTCCACCTTGTGGAATGCCTTCCTTCCTTCCTTCAAGATGCAGCTCACACACTGCTTTCTATATAAAGCAGTTTCTAATTCCCCAACTTCTAAAGCCTTCCCTAACCACCTTGTATTTATTTTGTATTTATTCCAAGTATTACTATAATTAGACCTGGTGAGTCCACCAGTAGAATGAAAGCTCCTTGAGGCCAGGGACATGTAAGCCAAGTGCCTGGCATATAGTAGGAGCCTAATAAATGCTTGTTGACTTGACAACAAAAATCAGCTTGTATTCCACACAAAAGGGAGATTTTCTTTTTTCTCAGCTTCTCTGATAGCAATAATACCAGGAAATTATCGTGACTTCTGCATGAGAAATATGCTGGTCACTGAATCATAGATTCTGAGCCTTTACAACAATTCCCTTACTACACATTTGACCTTTCTTGGGAATGCAGAAAAGAAACAAACATCAACAATGAAGCCCCATCTGTTCTATATATTCTTGCTTGTACATAATCATTCTATGAAGTTATTTTTAGCCATTGTTTGGAATTACTTTGTGAAAATGCTTTTCTTTCCTTTTTTTTTTTCTTAAAAAGAGCCCTTCACATGGTAGTTATTTGCAAGAAAGTCTGCATATGGATGTCATTGAAGAATCTGCCTGCATTGTGTACCCAAAATTTAGGAGTAGAACTGGGACGGGGTTAAAGAAGGGATTCTTAACTATGGATTGCCCCAGAGTGGAGTGTGAGGTTACATGTGTGTATGAAGAAATGCTTTATGTACTCAGTCACATTCAATTAAGTCCAAACTGGGTGACCTGCACCAACAGATGTTGCCAAGTCTTGTTTTGCAATGAATAGTAGGAGTCTTTAAAAAAAAAAATCTTTTTCTTGGTGATGACTTTGACATGTCTTCTATTTTCCAGACTTCTTCTGAAATAAAGACAGATTATCTATCAATTATAATGGATCCAGATGAAGTCCCTCTTGATGAGCAATGTGACCGACTACCCTATGACGCCAACAAGTGGGAGTTTGCCCGAGAAAGACTTAAGCTGGGTAAAATATCTGTCAAATGACATGTACTCAGTATGTATCTCACAGCGTGTGTGGGTGTGTGTGTATATGTATGTGGGGAAAGGAGAGTGTATGTGTATGAGAGAGAGAAGAGATACCGATAGTGAGAGACAGAGAGAGAAGAGACATAAAGAACAGATACAAAGAAAGAGGAGATAGAGAGGCAGTGAATGACAGAGGCAGAAAAGAAAGAAGGCACACACAGGAAGGAAGCAGAGACAGAGAAGAGACACAGAGAAAGAGAGAGATAGCGAAACAGACCAAAAAGAGAGAGGAGACACACAGAGAGAGACCAAGACAGACAGAGACAGATGACAGAGATAGAGACAGAGAAGAGACAGAGGGATACAGAGTTACAACTCAGCAGCAGCACACTTTAGAGAATACTTTTACTAGAAGGTAGAGGTAAAAAATTCCACATTTCATTTGAAAAGTTCCTTCTCTTCAATAGATTTGCAGTTGTAAATTTCTCCATTGTGATGTATAAGTCACTTTGGATTTCCTTGAGTTTTGGCAATGCACAAACCAAGGGGAAAAAAATCTTGGGTGAGTGGGAGGGGTCATTTAAGTTTAGTTTCTGATGAGGGATGGGGCTGTTGTTTTCCAGGGAATTTAGATGCTGTAAACATGTAGTGAATGTGCTTTCTTTTGGCTTACCAGTACCTCCTGCTCAGACGTCATAGCGCAAATTAAACCCCAGGCTGGCCAGCCCGAAATGCAAGAAAACAATTGGAGCCTTAATTACTCCTGCCCAAAAATATTTTGGTAGTGGCCTCGAAAGTTTTCCACTTGCTCCTGCATGAATGCCAGAATCATTAGTTGATAGAACTAGGAAAACACATTGTGGATCTTACATTCTTGGAGCTTGTCATACTTTGCCTGAAAGGAAAGAGATTTCTCCATGTGAAGGGCACCTGTGGATTTCATTGGTTGTGAGAAGTTTTACTGGTAGTGAAAAGAGGTGGGAGGAAAGGAGGAGGGAGAAATTAAACTTTTGCCTGCTGGAACCCAAACTCTTCAGCCTGATGAAAAACTGGCCCTGAGTTCTGTTCAGCATGGGAAGAAAACTGGAAATTAGTGAAAAGCAGACAAGCAGAAGGATAGAAAAGGCTGTTGACAGATGAAGAAAGGACTAAATTTGGAGATGTTAGAGGCAGGTGACACACTGGATGAGTTCCTTATACAAGTCTAAGTGACATGGCATTTAGCCCAGCCCCTCTATGACCTTGGCAGTGAACAAGGGATAGTTTTCCCACAATCATGAGCCATTCTTATGCTCAGTTATATTCCAGCATTATTAGTCACAATTAAACATGATTTCTTTCAATAGAAGATATATGTGCCCATCCATCACAAAGCCCTTCTTTTCTTGGCCCAGTCTAGTAATCTCCTTGAAGGAGACATTTATCATTCTACCAGAATTCCGTGAGTGATCCTGGTGGAATAGTAAGCCACCAGGTTCAATGTGTGGGGAAACTTTCTCATCATCCTCTTCCCTCTTGGAGTTGCCAGATGTCAGAGCTTGATTGATGTCAGCATGAGGCTCTGGGACGTGCTTCAGGTGGATAATGTCTCACTGCATCTCAAGTCTGGGAACTTCCTCCTGATATTCAGAGAGGAGGGAACAGGGAAGTGATTTCATAATTAATGCAAGACCAGGAAGACCCAGAGCCATTTTTTTTAAATCATGGAAGTCTTGGTCAAGTTGGGGGGGAAAACGAAGGTTATGCATTGCATATAAGGATTTGTTGTTATTTAGTCATTTTTTTAATCGTGTCTGATTTCCCATTTGGGGTTTTCTTAGCAAAGATACTGGAGTGGTTTGCCATTTCCTTCTCCAGCTCATTTTTACAGATGAGGAAACTGAAGCAAAGAGGATTAAGTGACTTGCCCAGGGTCACACAGCTAGTAGTATCTGAGGCTGGATTTGACCTCAAGAAGATGAGTCTTCCTGACTCCAGGCCCTATGCTCTATCCATTGTGCCACCTGACTAACCCCCATATAAGGATGTGGAGGCACGGAGATTTGCCCAAGTTACACAGATAGTGATTAGTGTCCCCTGATGGCTTATGCTTAGCACCCTACTGTATGGTTGGGCTTGAAGTGTTGAGAAATCTAGTGGGTCTGCAGCCTGCTCCATCCTTTCTGTAATCACATGATACTCAACATTTTTATTCCAAGGTTCTACCGATTATTATTATGAGAATAACAGTATTTGCAACTTAAGACATCAGCTAGAGCAGGGGTTCTTCTTTTTTATGTGATGAACTCTTTCAGCAGTCTGGTAAGATCTCTGGAAACAATTCTCAGAATCATGTTTTAAAATTCATAAAATAAAATGCATAGGATTTCAAAGGATACCAATTATATTGACATATAGTTATTGAAATATTTTTTAATTCACCGACCCCCAGGTTAGGAGCCCCTGTGCAAGAGGGCATAGACTTGAGAATGAGTCTCATTATTGCTTGCTGCTAGCACTGAAATTCCTGGGCTTCAAGAAAATATACCTTAAATAATTTGTTAATAATTCTCCATTAAGACCTATTAGGGAATTTGTGTCACAAAAATTTATCACAGATGAAAATGAAAAAAATGTCTGACAACTTCCTTCTATTAAAGAAGCATTTCAAGCAGAAATCGTCCAAGATAGAAGACAACCCAGGGTGTCTGGAATTTGTCAAGTGAGCTAACTATTCCTGGATCTCTGAGGCTCATGTGTTAGCACTGAATTGGGGCACAGTCTGCAAGGGGGCAGGATGGGGAAATTGTAGTGAGCAGCCCCTTCAGCGTCCTGTGAGCCCCAGCAAGTCAAGGAACGTCTGGGAGGAGATTCCAACATCCTGGCATTGTATATAATGATCCAGCACATTCCTAAGCAAACTGGTGGCATTCCAGGCAAAAAAATTAAGGGCAATTTCCGGGGAAGAGAAGCAAGGAATCAGGAGAATTCAATTCCAGCATGACTGGGCTGCCACAAAAAGAGGGAATTCAGATATTTGGGAAGGGTGCCAGTACATCGACTGATTCAAGGGAATATCATAGCTTCATGCTGTTTTATGAGGCAGCAGTCTGCTTTCCAAATGAACAATTGAGGAGGCTGAAGTGAGTCAACCAACTAATCCTAATGTGGGAACTGGTTTATTCTGATAGAACCTAAGTCCCCAAACACTGATTTTAACTTAGTGCATTGTGATGACTGAAAAGAGAATGTGTGGTGGCTTACAAGTGTGGGAAGAGGGACCCCGAGGAGTCTGGGAGTAATCAGCCAAAGATCGAGATGATGTTTCTGATATTTCCCAGGCTCAGGCCACGCCTAGTCCCCCGCACCTCCCTGATAAAAGAGCAGAATTCTAGGAAGAAGAGCTTTCTTGCCTTTGAGCAAAGCTGGGCCCCCACCCTAACAAGAACATTTTATACCAATACTATAAAAGCATCATGATTTCATCTTCGTGAATGTGCCTTCCCCACAGCAGACTGAACCCCTTCGTGTTTTCTTTATTCATTCAACAAGTGTTTATTAAGCACCTTGTCATTGTTTTTTATTGTTGTTCAGTCCTGTCTGATTCTTCATGCCCCCATTTGGGTTTTCTTGGCACAGACGCTAGAGTGGTTCACCATTTGCTTCTCCAGCTCTTTTTTACAGATGAGGACATGGAGGCAAACAGGGTCAAGTGACTTGCCCGGAGTCACTCGGCTAGTAAGTGTCTGAGGCCAGATTTGAACTCACGAAGATAAGTCTTCCTGATTCCAAGTCCAGTGCCCGATCCACTGCTCCACCTAGCTTCTCAAGCCTGGTGGTAATACCTGTCTGTGCTTTAGTAATATCGAATAACTGTGGAGGGAGGATCAGAGAGAGCAGCAACTCAGAGCAGAGAGACTAGTTAGGAGGCTGTTACTATCATCAATGGCCAAAAGAGGAAAAGATGATGAGAGCTTGAGCTAGGCTGGAAGCCATGAAGCGCTAGAGGGGAGACACCTGCAAGGGCAGGCTATGAGCGGCTGGAGTTGAAAATGTCATCAATTGCTAGTGACCAGCCTTCCGGCAATGGGCTTTCTTAAAGCCTAGCTGGGCAGGTCCCTACACAAGAGACATGTACTTCTTCTTCAGTCCCATATTAATGACTATCATGTACATAATGATTTAAGGTTTGAAAAGCACATGTACATAGACACATGTGTGTATGAGTGAATATATAAATATATGTGTGTATATATACATATATACACATACATATATACATACATCTAGGTAGAGATAAATTTGATTCTCACAACAACTCCATGAATAAGTACTATTGTGATCTCCATTTTACAGCTGAGGAAATGAAGGTTAAGAAGTTAAATGACTTGTCCTTGCCGTTCTGACGTGTTTGAGGCAAGATTCAAATATGAGTTTGACTCCAACTCTCTCCAGTATGCCATGTTGAATCCTTATCAACTTTGTGCTAAGATCTACCAGAGAGAGAGAGAGTACAGGCAGGGTCAATCTTTGCAGCGAAGAGGTATCAGAGTAGGAATTTGTAATAAAAACAACAATAATAAAACAATAAAAAATAAATAGCAACAATAAAAAGTCCTCAGATCAATGCACCATTCTTAGGAATCTGAGAGGTTGCCTTCCTGCTCTCTCATGCTCTTCCTCTCATCTAGTCTTTCTACAGCCTGACAGAAGTCCCAGTTATTTAAGTTTAAAGGCATATTGATCCCATTCTGGCCCATCTTGGAACATTCTGGCATGCATCAGAAAAAGTGCCATGCATTCTTCTTATGTTTTATGCTCTGAAAGCACTACTCACTTTCAGACTTATAAAACCTCATTTGTAAGGAAGAAAGGGTCCTCAACAAAAAGGCTGTTACGTTTCTACTGGTATTTTAACATCTCACTTGGTATTTTTCACTGGGGGAATAAAATGCACTCCTAAAGTGATTTCTGCCTTAGATAATTTATAGCTAAAGATGCCAAATAAAGGGGGAGGGATGTGGGATATGTTGAAAGTAGAAAGTTTCTGACATCACAAAAGAGCAGAAAAAATTAACTTCAAACTCAAACAGAAACTTAGAAAAATGTGTGTCTTTTGAGGGAAGGGACAGGGGTGTGAGGAAGGAAGAAAGGTTAATTAGCTAAAGCAGGATGGAGGCAGACTGATAGGGGAGGCTGGTGGGAGAGGCTGGATAGCCAGTTAACACTGTCACTGCCAGGATTCACTCTGGGAAGTTAGCCATTTCCAAAGGAATGGCAGGAACTCCCAAGAGAACTCAAAAAGGACAAGTTGTTCATGTGGAGACTTTTGTAGGGATACTTTCCACTCATCTTTCCGTGCCTCCAAGCACATCCCTCCTTGGAGCTCTCTCTTATTTGTCTATGGTGGGATGGGTGCAAAAGAGGTCTAATGTAAAAGGAGATGAAGTGGTTCTGGGAGTACATTCCTAGAATTCTTGGGCTGTTGGCACAATGGGTCATCCAGCAGGACCTGGGCCTTGCTTTCCTAGAGTACAAGGGATTCCCTGATGTTGCCCTGTAGAAAACCTTGCCCTCAGCGCATTTGTTAGTAGAGATGTCTCATGTGATTCCCCATTAAGAGCCAATCTTTAATGGACTCACATTTGGAACCCAAGTTTTTTAATAGATTCACATATAGAAACCTAAGTTCATGCAACTAACATGTGAGAAAAGGTTAGAAGGTCTAGGAATAGTTAATTCAAGCAAGAGAAAATTGAGTAAAAACTAAACTTATATTCTCCAGTCTGTGCAGCATTCTTATACAGAAGATAATGACCACCTTGTTCCTTATTCCTTCCTCTTTAATGAGGAAAGAACACAAAGAAATTACCATCAGCTTTAGCAGGAGCAAATTAAATTAGATACAACAAGGGACCTTCTAGTTGTTGGGGTTATTAAATAATAGAATATGTGCATCAAAAGAGATTGTAAATTTTATGGAAATGTTTATTGTCAAAGAATGATCTTAAATAAAACTTGCCTATAATAGATCACTTCTAGAGGTTCTTTCTTGCCCATAAATCTTTAACGAAGGTCAGGGGGATTCATTAGAAGCCACATGAATATAAAACTGATTAGGAAAGGAAGGGACAGCTAGAAATGTATTGCCTATTACATATGCGCTATCCTTTGGGACCACTTCATCAGGGGCTCCATCCAAAACTACTCTATCACACTGCTATTTCAAGAAAGTAGAAGGTAATTTCTGTAGTCCTAGGTGGATCTAGGAAAAGGCGCTTCTCTGCTAAATGGACTCCAGTTCACCCTGTTGACTTATCACACAGTTCAACAGTTTGTTTTCATTGCAGGAAAATCACTTGGACGTGGAGCTTTTGGAAAAGTGGTCCAAGCAGCTGCATTTGGCATTAAGAAATCGCCCACGTGCCGGACAGTGGCTGTGAAAATGCTGAAAGGTATGTGCGTGTATGTGTGCGTGAGTGCATGCATGTGTGTGTGTTCTGGAGATAGAACCACTGGCATTAGTGTTCCCCCGGGGGTCAGTCAGGGTTGGGAAAGGAATGCTGTATAGTCCAGGGGTGGGGAACCTGTGACCTCAAGGCCACATGTAGCCCTCTAGGTCCTCAAGTGCAGTGCTTTGACTGAATCCAAACTTCACAGAACAAATCCCTTTAATAAAAGGATTTGCTCTGTAAAACTTAGAATCAGTCAAGAAGCTGTACCCAAAGACCTAAAGACCACATGTGGCCTTAAGGCTGCAGGTTCCCCACGCTGTTGTATACTATCTGATTGTGGTACGCTTTTCTTCAATTTCTCAAAGTCCCTTCACTTCTCATCTCTCGTATTACACTGGATTTGTCCACAAAGTAATCCAGCACTAGACCCTAGGGAGATAGACTCTAAGCCTCAAAGGTCCTTTGCCTCTCTCACGTCGAAGATGCTGGAACACTGGAGATTCCAGCCCATTATAACTTGGGGCTGTGATATTTGGAATGAGCTCCCATGATGTTGTAATGGAAATTTAGTTGCTATTCTACACATCATAAATCCCAAGGGTTTAGCTGAAGTTTGACTTAACCATAAAGTGAAGCTAGGGAAGGTGTGTGAGAAAAATCGAGTCATCAGATCTATAAACTGTTCTATACCCGAATGTAAGATATTTCCTTACATTCCTTACTTTTTGCCATTTGGCAAAAAGTCTTCAACAGTTTGCTAGTGTTGAAACATATTGCTGCTTTGCGAAGCCCTGGAAGATAAAACTGGGTCTCAGGATGATTTACGATCCCTTGTGCCTGACATATTGAGCATAGAAACAAAAACTCCCAAAAGCTCTCGTGTCCTTTTAAGAATAGAAAATGCTTCATTTCCTCTTTCTCCTCAGGATTTTCACATTATTTCCATTCTCAAGCAAGCTTTCTTTAAGACCCCAGGATAAAAGGAAACAGTGCTGCTAAAACAAAACAAACAAACCCCTATAAGGGCTGTTTTTTAAGCTGTAGGAATCTCCAAGATATTATCAAGGGAAGCTCAGAAAGCTATGGGTTCACATGACACAGGTGGGAGAACTATTTGAGCAAGATGAAGCCCCCAGGATTTTTCTCTTTCTCACCCTGATATTGCCATTTAAGAAGTCTTGGGTTTGACATTATCCTTCTCTCCTGAGTAGACTCTTATTTATTTGTTTCTTTGTTTATCTATTTATTTGTTCATTCTTTCATTCACTCATTTGTTTGTTTTCAAACTGGGTCTCCCTCCTCAGAGGCCTGATATCACCAATGACTCTTCATGGAAACTCTGACCTGCTCTGTTTCCTGTCAGGGTCAGTCTGGCCCCTCCTTAGGCAGCCAGGTGTCCCCTCCCCATGTCACCCTTCCTGAGGGCTCACCACATTGATGTGGGACTTAGTACCAACACCCCATTGGCTTAGCCCTTTCTAGCTCAATTGATCAGAGATCATGGGACATTCTGAGGAGGCTCACAGACAGTTTTACATAAGGCCCAATGATACTGTCCTGGATGGTGATATTTGTTCAAACATAAGCTATCCAAGATGCACTGGGAATTTTCCTGGTGGCTTATGGGATAACCCTTGTTTGGGGCACTTTTCTTAGACAAGAGAAAAAAAAGGAGGATCAGGGAGGCACTACTCCTGGAAACTGCCTCCCAGGCTAGCAGCATGAAAATTTCCCTGGCCTGATTTGTGGAAGCCATCTGCCTCTTCTTTGTATACCTGGGCTTACTCTGTGTGCACATAGCTGAGGAGCTGGCACTGGGCTAATATGAAAGGCATTTAGGAGAGCCTGATGAGTTCCTAAGATGAAGACTTTTCATTTCCTAGTGTTTTTTAAAAGGCCCATAGAAATTAATATGTATGATAGATAGATAGATCTAGGCAAGTCACTTAACCCTGTTTGCCTCAGTTTCCTCATCTGTACAATGAGCTGGAGAAGAAATGGCAAACCACTCCAGCATCTCTGCCAAGAAAACCCAAATGGGGTCATGGAGAGTCAGACACAACTGAAAAATGACTGAACAAAAAAACTGACAGACAATGGGCCTCACTCATTTTTAAGGCCCCATCCTTTTTCCATTGTATACATGGATTCAAAAACATCTTAAAACCAGCTTCTAGATAAAGATCCTAAAAATCCTACTTTATTCAGATTTATCTTTGTCACTTTATCTTAGGCTGACAGACACAGGACAGAATGTCACCCCAAGTTAGAAGGTGTCTGGTTTCCCTTCCTCTGTCTGCTCTTCCTTCACTGTGGAAGCTTGAACGGATAGGATAACCTCTCTGGTTTTCACTTTTCTTTACTGAAATGAAAGAAATATTTAAAATCATCCCCCTGCTTCATTGGGACATCCTGAGGGCTCAACTAATAAGTGTTTGTAAAGTGGGGGCTGTATTTAAATAGCAACCATAGTTATAAATGTATAATTATCGGCCCAAAACGTTTACTATAGATTTATTGTCAAAGGACCTGGATTCAAATCCTGGCTCTCGTTCTTGCTATTTCTATTAATATGTGTGAGTCACAATCTCTGGGCCTTAGTTTCACCTGTAACATGAGAAGATTGGACTAGATAGCCAATCGGGTCCCTTCCAGCTCCAGATATATGAGCCAAAATCACTTAGCTTTGGGCATGAAGTTACATGAAGAGACTGAGATAAGGCCATGAATGCACAGGGAAGCAAAGGTTATGATGAGAAAAGATGCTTTACAAATGTTTCCGGAAATGGTCATCAGGCATCTCACAAATACCCAAGAACTCATAGTCCAAATTTCACATACTTCTTCCTTTTATCTTCATGGTGGGGAGAGGGGAGGAGAAGAGGAGTAGACAGACATGGAAGATGGAGAGGGGGAGAGAGAGAAAGGATGGAGAGAGAGAGAGGAGGGAGGTAGAGAGACAGAAACAGAGAGACAGAGATGGGGTGGGAAGGGTGGGAAGAGGAGAATTCATTTTCTTGCTGCCTGCCTCTGGGTCACACAGTAGCACTTGGGAGGAGGCTTTTTGTACATTACCCTAGGATTGAGTCAGCACATTGTCGACTACAACCAGGTCCATTGAGAGGAAATGTCCAGTGACTAATCCCACCACTGTTCTGGATCTTACTGTAATCAAAAGGATGTTGTGTGGGGAGAAAAGGAGAAAAGAAAACACGGAGGAGGCTCTCTGATTCTGCATAATGTGGGGAAGTTAGCAAGGTAGTAGCCAATTCCTGGGCTTGAACAAACAGGGAGGGAAAGAATCCTACCAGAGGCAGGAGCCTCCATTGTCCAATTGTCTTGACTCTCCCCTGCTTTTTTCAAACAGAGGGGGCCACAGCCAGTGAATACAAAGCTTTGATGACCGAGCTTAAGATCCTGACCCATATTGGACACCATCTGAATGTGGTGAACCTACTGGGAGCCTGTACCAAGCATGGAGGTAAATAGGGGGAGATGAGCTGTCTGTTATAACCAGGAATTTGAATTTCTTCTTTCTCATTTCATAGGAGGATAAATCACTGTAGAGATCAGGAGCACTACAGCAACCTTAAGGGAAAGATGCTTCTATTTTTCCCTCTTACGACGCAGGTGTTTCTGTCCCAGGGTCATCTGTAGCAAGGTTAAACAGGACAAGATAAGATGAGCTGCTATTTAGGGAAGTGACATGTTATTGAGGACAAGACACTGGACTTGAAGTCAGAGGCTCCATGTTTGAATTCTGACTCTGCCTTTTGCTTGTTGTATGACTTTAGACAAGTCACTCAGACTCTCTGAGCCTCAGTTTCCTCATCTGTAAAAAGAGCATATTTACTTGTAGCTCATGCACCTTATTGTGATGATAAAATGAGATAATAAACATGAAATTGCTTTAGAAGCTGTAAAGCACTAGACAAATATAAGCTAGTATTGGGCAATCTGCCAAATCAAACACACAGGGTCTAAGGCATATAGAGGTTTAGTTCATTTTCAAGGTGAATCTATAAGGAAGTGCCTGGGGACTCAAGATGAAGCCTTGGCTGCCTGGAAAGTTGTCCTCCCTCAGGTGACCAGCCAAGTTGATCCTCCCGGGCTGCTGCCACACCTCTTCTCCACCCTCTCATCCTCCCCAGCACCTCATCTTATTACTGCGCTGAAAGATGAAAAGAGGTATTTCTATTATTATGTTAGTGCCTTGGCCCGTGATATAACAGAGAAGATATTTCCCAGCTTCGAAAAAGAGCAGACTCCAGTGAACTTGTAGGAAAGTCATCCTGATGCTCTGATTCCTGCTTCCTCATCCACTGAATCTATGAAAGTCTTTTCCTCCCTTTCCTAGCTGCGTTCTCCACATATTATCTCTATGGAGGCAGGGAGATTAAATCATGAACTTGACTTGCTATTCCTCATGTCTGAAAGTCCATGAGATCAGGCCACTTTCCTCTTCAAGGCTACCTCTTCCACTTTTCAAACCTAGCCTGGTCAGAAAAAAAGTAACAGGCAGGATTAATCATAAGCAAGACTGTGAATAGCAAAAATGCAGGCTGGAGGGCTGTTAGAAATGCTTGCAAAGCTTTGCCAAAGCCCTCTATTACTCTTTGGAGTGTATTTTTAAATACCCCTACTGGTTAAAATGCAATTGAGTCTGGGACTATTTTTAACTGTGTCTACAATGAGATTCTTAACCTGAGGTCCATTTTTGAAAAAGATTTTGATAACTGCATTTTAATATAATTGGTTTCCTTTATAATCCTATAAATTTTATTTTAGGTATTAAAAACATTCAGAAAAGAGGGGTCCATAGGCTTCACTAGACTACCAAAGGAGTCCAAGGCACACCACAAAGAAAAAGGTTAAAACTTCTACTTTGTGTGAATGAGTCCATTTATGCAGCCAGATGCAGCCAGAACCAAAAAGGTCAAATGAGCAAGGCTGGTCAATTGAAGACCACTGAAATATTGAAATGAGAAATTTAGAGTTTCTTCTCCTTTTTCCTCTCTCTCCTTCTTCTTTTTTAATGGTCTGGTATCTGTTTTCTTTCTAAGCTTAAATTGAGGTCACCCTGTCCATGGCACTCCTAGTTTCAGAGGCCCCCTGGGGCATTTGCCAGTACATTGCTAAAGATGGTTTGGCTTGAAACTCATCAAGTCTGTCATTTGGGTGCTTGACTTCAAGATGCTGAAAATATCTTTTTTTTTTTGGCTGCAGGTCCTCTCATGGTGATAGTTGAATACTGCAAATATGGAAATTTATCCAACTATCTCAAGAGCAAAAGAGATTTCTTCTTTCTCAATAAGGTAAATAAATAAGTAAGCTGATTTCATCTGAGTATATATTTAAGGTGGGTATCTTTTAAGTCATCATTGAGCTGATTTACTTCTGGAATGTTCAGCTAAAGAGCAGGAACTTTCAAAATGAGAAATATATAAAATTCCTACTATTGGGAAGGCTCAAAACTCATTATCAACTTTTATAACCTCTTCATATTCCAAACCTTCCCAATTTGTTGTAATCCAATCACCTCCTTTATGAATAATGTTGAGAATAATCCTATTACAATTAATTCTGTAACGTCTGGGAATTGATATATGAATCATTCTAATCTGTTTCTTTTAACGTAATCTAAAATCAACTTAATATTGGAAACATATGATGGTATACAACACTCCCTTCTTGAGCAAAGGTAACAAGCATAATTCTTTTTCATTTTCAAATGGAAAAAAGCAATGTTTAGGTGAGCTAGGTCACTTACCTCTAGTCAATGACAGTGTTGTAAACTAGCTCCTAGACCAGCTTTACCCATTGGGTCCTACCTGTTACTATAATAGGTTCACATAGCCAGGACCTCAAGGAAATTGAGCAGAGCCTTAGAAATCAGACATTGGGGAAGAAAGGATTTAGCAAAACATTGTCAATACAACCCATCACACTAATGGTATACTTTTTCAGTCTAGCAATAGAAAACCTTAATATCTCTCTAGTCTTGTTAACTAGTAAACAGTATTAGGTATATTTGCTTATTTGCTGATAGAACCAATTAAACTGAAAGATTTGGTGGGTTCACCTCATTTCTACTAATCTATATTGTACAAAAAATGACAGAAGCTCAATATTTCCCCTTTCTTGTTATTTTTGTAAGTTTGTGTATACCAAATGAATCAAGCCCACTGACTCCTTTGCTGAGAAGGTTCTGTCATTACCCTGTAACCACAGGGTAACAGTTCTAATCTGGCAGTATGCATAGTGGGCTGAAAGGCAGGAATGGGAATTGGGATGGGGAATATAGTTTTCCTCAACTTATAAAACCATTTTCTTAATGGATCTGGTAGAAGAATATATAAAAAAGGCACTAGTCAGGGAGCAGGCAAGTGAGGTGTGGCACCTTTGGGACCCTTAGAATCAAACAATGTCTCAGTCCCATCCTAGCAGTATGTATTCTCTCCAACCATGAAAATTTGGACTGGCTTTAGGAAGGATTGAGCCAAGAGAACACTCTAGAGACTGGGGCAGGATGGAACTTTCGGATCCGTGCGTCCTTTGTTTTGGAGGTTCTGTTTCCTTCATCAGCTATATTTAATGATTGGCCTCCCCATGTGGCTTGGTGGAGCTGAGTGTATTTGTGGAAAGCCTGTGGTTGTATTTCATGAGCTAAAAGCTGAAGGCATGAAAACAGAGAGTGACGGGAAACTATCATCAAAGGACTAACCTCAGTCAATCGGCAAGAACCAATTACCATCCAGGCCCTGTGCTGGACACTGGAGATCCAAAGGCAAAAACAAGACAGCTTCTGCTAGAATGGGTTTGTTCTTCATGCAAGTAAATCCCCCAAACCCCAAGTTTGTTATTTTTTAACCAGTCATTAAAGCTCAGTAACTTGTCTCATTTGGACAGATAACCTGTCCCGTGACCTGATTCTCTTTAATCACCAAAATTTATGTTTAATATCTAGTGTCAGATATAATGTCACAGCTTCCAGAAGAGTTTGGGTATATGGATATGAGGAATGTTCCCCAAGTCTCACACCCTAATGTGTGATTTTTATCAAAGGGCTACAGGCTCCCATAGAGAGCAGAGTTTCAGCCAAATGGACTTTGAAAATAACTGCTTGTGAGTTTTTCTACCGCATGTTGTTTTCTTGACTCTCTTTATCCTGTCTTTCCTGGGGAGGAGCCTGTGAAAAATCTCTCTCTGACTGAACAGAAGCCAAATCAAACTTCACTTTCTGTAAAGGGAGGAAAGTCTTCATTCTTCTCTCTGGTTGACCCAGAACACTAGAGAGCCCTCAGGTCTGGACCCTCCAGGATTGTAATGTGTGTGCACAGGACTGGTTTCCTCCTTTCCTCTATGGCCCTGGAAGGAGGTATTTATTCTTCCAGTTGACCAGCAGCCCTAGCAAGGCCAGGCCTGATCTCCTGTCCAGTACAATTATCACCTTTGCTGCCTTTTCCCCCTGTAAACTCTCCCTGTTCCCACTGTGCCCTCTGGTGGAGGGAACAACCCATTTCTTGGAATTAAAAGATGTGCAGAGTTCAAGATCAAAAGGCAAAAGGTTCTGAAGTCTAAACCTAATTCTGTCTTGGCTTTGCCACTGGAAATAAGCTGTTACTGAAACTTTCAGGGCCAGAGTTCCTGCTTCTGTAGACCACAGTTCTATCTAGATGTGTTATATTTGCAAAGCACTATGGAAATAATAAGTGCTAATATCATCAATCACCAGATTAGTTACTGAAACCAATCAAGCATTTATTAAGTGCTTATTATGTGCCAGACACTGTATTAAGCACTTGAGATTGAAAGAAAAAGGAAAAACAGCCTCTGCCCTCAAGGAGCTCACTTTCCTCTGGCTTTCTGTGAGTACTTATAGTCAGTTATCCTTTCTAATCATCACATGTTAGACCTGAAAGGGGCTTTAAACACCATCCGATCCAATTCCCTCATTTTTATAAAGGAAGACAGTGAGACCCAGAAAGATTAAGCAATTAAACATCACGGGACTTAGAACTAAAGGGATGTAAACGATCATAGTGGCAGACACTCAATCAAGTATGAAAAACATTTCATCACATTAGAAATCAATCCGATGATTAACGCCCTGCCAAGATTAATTGGTTTTGCTTGAAAAGAGGCAGCAGAGTAGCACTGACCTTGGGTATAGACACCTGGGGCCTACTATCAAGGACTACCATTAAGTAGTTATGGGACTAAGCAAGATGCTTCACCGCCTTAGGCCACCGTTCTTATCAGTAAAATGAGACACTCGACCTGGATGATCTCTGCGGTCTTTTCTCGCTTTAAAAGAAATCATAAAAAATCAGGATCATTTCAATTTCCAGGAAAAAAAAAAGAGGCTTCAATCACCAAACCGTTTGGCCCAGTGATACTTCTACCAGGCCTATATCCCAAAGAGATCAAAAAAAGAGGAAAATGGCCCATGTGTATGAAAAATTTCTGTAACAGCTCTTTTTGTCGTAGCAAAGAAATAAATACTATTGTGCCGTAGGTAATTACAAAAGGTATGGTCCAAGGGAACCTAGGAGAATGTTCATGAACTGATTGTGAAGTGAATGGAAGCAGAAGATCAAATTGTGCAATAATATTGTAGAGACATATAGCTTCAAAAGGCTTAAGAATTCTAATCGGTGACTAACAGCACTTCCAGAGGATTCATGATGAAACATGCCACCCGTCTCCTGACAGAGAAGTGATAGACTCAGGGTGCAGAATGACCTGTATCTTTGGACAAGGTCAATTTGAGAATCTTTTTTCCTTGATTATGCATATTTGTTACAAGGTTTTGGTTTGTTTGTTTTCATTTCAATGGGGGAGGGAAGGGAGAAAAAATAAATTAATTGAATTGAATTATTAGGTTTCAGCACCCATTACCCACACGCCATCGCACTCCATGGTGGTTACAAGCTTAAGACTCAGGTGCAGTAAAGATGAATATTCCATCACGAGCGTCATTATTTCATTTCCCTCTTACCTGCCTAGAGGCACACGAGATTAGATTAGCATTTATTGCCTTGGAGGGGTTCATTAGGTGGTTTTGCCCGCTGCCTCCCTCTCATTGCCAGAGCATTAGCTCTTTCCTGGGGTAACATGGTCTTGAGGGCAGCCAGGAGCCTGCTTAGCAGTCTGATTCCTCATTCCATCCTGATGCTTACATTCAGCCATCTCACCCTCTTTCTTTCTCTGGGTCTCTTCCAAGGATGCAGCCTTACACACTGAGCCCAAGAAAGAAAAGGAGTCTGAGCTCGAACAAGGCAAGAAACAAAGACTGGACAGTGTCACCAGCAGTGAGAGCTTTGCTAGCTCTGGATTTCAGGAAGATAAAAGTCTGAGTGATGTTGAGGAGGAAGAGGAGGGTAGGTATTAATTCCTTCCTGTTCCTCCAGTGTGTGATATTTTTACAACAACTGTGCATCTATGAATTTTTTTTCTAATTTATCACCCTAATAAACATCCGTGGGAGACTCCTAGGGTAATGTCCGGAGGAGATAAGATTTGAATAAAGATTATTTACAAGGTTACTAATTCTGACAGGGAAAACGTGCAATTGTCTAGCCTAGGGCCTTTTTGGGAATCAACCCTCTGTGTGTGTCAGGGTAAAACTAGAAGGAGACATAGACATATCTCTGATACACATGTTGAAGCCAAATGCTCTCAAAAGTAAATTCAGATCAGCTGGCTGTTTTCCCTTGTGTTTTGCTAACACTGTTCTAATAAGCTGGGATTTAGTGGGATAACAAGGGCCATTATAAACAAGGTCTGAATCTAATGTTTTCCAGATTCTGATGATTTCTACAAGCAACCCATCACCATGGAAGATCTCATTTCGTACAGTTTTCAAGTGGCCAGAGGCATGGAGTTCTTATCTTCTAGAAAGGTCAGCCCCACTTGTTGCTATTTTCCTTCCTTACCAAATACACACACCCTACAACCATTCCCACACACATCCCTCTAGGGATACATTCATTGATGAGATAATGTATACATTTTTGTTTTCATTTTACCATAGATAGGCACACACGGATATAGCCAACTCTGCAGTATGTTCATATGAAATGACTCATATTTACATATGAATAGACTTCCATACTTCAGGGACTCATGGTTTCAGCAATGTAGATACTCTCCTCACCAATGCTCCTCGTAGCCCCTCCACGACTGAGTTACTGAAGATGAGAAGAATTTCAAGGCATTTGCTAGTCTTTGAATGGCCCGGGCCAATGCCTGTCTCTTTGGAATCCGGGCAAAACGAGCCAAGGAGGCTGCGGAGCAAGATGTGGAGAAGAAAAAGTAAACAGCCTTTGAGAACTTTGAATAAAATAATACAAAATAAAAAAATAAGTCCTTATGAGTGGCTGTGGCTAAAAAAAAATTGCTACTCTGTAACTAGCCTGGTAATGAATCTGTCTAAACTGGGGCAGGCTGGTTGTTGAATGACAGAGAAGTAAGCAAGTCCACCCCTAGGCAAGAAACCTTTCCAACTCTGTACAGGACCTGCCAGAGAGTGCCCCCTACTGACATGTATATGCTATTGTACAGCACTAGAGAAAGATGTTAGTGGAAAATTATGTATTTCACTGTATTACTTATGTTTGTTCAGAAACCCATGGCAATATTCACGTAGACGTAAGTATGCTCATTTGCATTGGCATATAGATGAAGCATGAAATACTGCAAAAATTCTTGGCTCATTCTTGTCTAGCTGGAGCCTAAAATTTGGGAAACCTGAAAGTGATGCACATAGGATTTGATTTAAAGGAAAAGCCTTTAGGAGTGTAGTACCAGAGACCTGGTAACTGTCCTAGGCCACCAAAGTGGCACAATAGATATCGAGTGCTGAACCTGGAGTCAGAAAGACCTGAATTGAAATCCAGTCTCAAACACTTCCTAGCTGTGTGACCCTGGGCAGGTCACTTAACCCTGTTTGCCTCAGTTTCCTCATCTGTAAAATGAGCTGGAGAAGGAGATGACAAACTACTCCAGTGTCTTTGCCAAGACAACCCCAAATGGGGTCACAAAGATTCAGATACAACCAAAAAAATGCAAATCCCTTGTCCTCCATGAACCTTCATTTCATCATCTGTAAAATGAGAGTAAGGATAGCAATTACCTCACAGACAGGATTGTCGTGAGGATCAAATTATACACAATACATGTACATATTATTTATGGATATAAATATATATATATATAGTATACACATTTATACATATTATACATATATAAATTATTTACATCTATATATATTACATATTGCTTTGTGAATCTTATAGCTATTATAGCTAGCTATTATTAGCTTATAGCTAGCTACATTATTATTCGCTTATAGCTAGCTATTATTCTCCACGTAGCTCCCATAATAACCCTTTGACCAGATACTCGGTAGGTATCACCTCCAGTGGTGACCTTCCATATTCCTTCAGCGATCTTCCATGATTTTATCATTATAATTTATATATAATCAGATAGGAATCTGACTAATCGTCTCATAAAAGGCTGTGAGGAAGACCTGTAGGACTTTGGCTGTAAATGACGTTAACCAAGATCGTCCCTAAAACAAAGCAGAGACCCTGGCCGACCTCAGGACAGAGTTTGACTTTTTGGCCTTTGGAGACCTCTGTTTGTAGAGATTTTTGTGTTTATAGTAACTCGGTGTACACTTACGGTGGCTTCCTTCACAACATGTGAAATGGAGACTTCAGATTTTTTTTAAAATGACACTAAGGACTCTCAGGAAATTTGTGGGAAATGCATTTTGATTGTGCAACTGTTTTATTATAGTGCATTCACCGAGATCTGGCAGCCCGAAACATCCTTTTATCTGAAAACAATGTAGTGAAGATTTGTGACTTTGGCCTCGCTAGAGATATTTACAAGAATCCTGATTATGTGAGAAAAGGAGATGTAAGTCGGCGTCACGTTTATTTGACTCATTCATTTATGGTGATAATTTTCAACCACTAACTAGGCTTTTCATAAATAGTTACCCCGCCTTAAACTGAGGTCCCTGAAGTTGTTATATGCTTTCTGCAAAGATGAAATGTTCTGTGTACTTGGGAGACTCTGGTATTCTTTCACTTGGGGTTCAAAAGGCCAGCTGTCTTACAGATCTCTGTCATATCGATACCTATCCCTGGGGTAGATTTGCTTGGCATCCCTATACTCAGTGTTTTTGCTGAGTCCCCCTCCCCCCCACCAAGATGTTGTCAGTGGCCGTAAAGGTTATACTTATGATCCCTTTATACTTTACCCCATGGGAGTTGTTTACCTCGGCTCCAGAGAACACACTGGACCCATTCCCTCAAACTCAAATGATTCATTCAGCAGGTTTCTAAGTTTCAGGAAAGGGTGGGGGAAGATATAATTCCTTTTACATCAGGGAGAAAAATGGTTACCACCCTACTTCTCTGCCTACCTTTCCAGCATTTCCCTTGTTCCTCCCTAAGATAGCTTATCTATTCTACCTAGGTAAACCACATTTTCCTATATATTTTCTAAACTCCCTATATCTATATGTAAATTAATGAATACCATTTGCAAAGATGGACATTTGTTCTTTGCTTCATAAGCAAAACAGCCCAGACCAGGGCTTCTGTCTCCATGTGTTTGTTTCTTTTCTGGCTCTCAATGTTTCTTTTAAAATATCTTATTATTATTATCTTTTTCAATGAACAAAACCCACTTTCTCTCCTTCCCACATCTTCCCCTACCCCCACTGAAAAAGAAATAAAAACAAGACCCTTATAAGAGATATAAATATTTTCTCCTCTTCTTTCTCTTATTGTCCTGTCTGTCCCTCAGCCTATCTATTGTTCTACTATCCCATCCTCCCTTTCTTTCTGCAATGCTCATTCCTTTTTTAATCCTTCAAAGAAAATGAAAACCAGTATACTGACCTGATCGTTTGGCCACTTCTCAAATTAGTCTCAATCTCCTTCTGGACGCTTTCCCTCTTGAGCTTTTTCATTCCATATAACACCTAGTCTCCTCTATCAAGCTCTTATTTATTGCCTTTTTTCATACCTTTCCCTATTCCCAGACTTATGTTTCGGTTCCCTTCCCTTTTCTCTGCACAGTACCCCATACACAAAAGGTAGTTAATAAATGCTTGTTGGATCGAATTGATTGAAAAATTCAAGAGTACACCCTGAAAATCCCTAATTTCTGAGTTCCCTCAGACCAAATTCAAGTCATTCTCTTCTAAACACCAAGTGTTCCTATTGTCCAAGTTTTTTTAAGACAGTAATTTCTTATTGAATCATAGAGTTAGAATGAGCCTCTAAATGTCCCCTAAGTCATTCCCATGCCCTCAGATAACACTGTACTCAAACCATGTTAATGGGTATCCATCCATGCATCTATTTTAAGATACCATATGTGTTCTAAGTGGAGTAGCAGTTATAGGACATCTTAACTAGTCCCTAAAATGGTGAGGAGTTCAATTCCTAATCATAAGGTGAACAAATGAATACTTTGTTTAATATGCCTTGTTTCAAGATGTGCCTACTAAAGATTTCTTTCTCCTTTTTCTAGACCCGGCTTCCGCTTAAATGGATGGCTCCTGAATCCATCTTTGACAAAATCTATAGTACAAAGAGTGATGTGTGGTCTTATGGGGTGCTGCTATGGGAAATATTCTCCTTAGGTAAGTTTGAAATGACAAGGAATTAACAGACCCCTCAAATGTCTGTACCCTCCTTTCAGTAGTTTACATGTGGACCTGCAAAGTAACAGCCAGTAACAAATTAATGCTTACGTGGATCTAAGTCTGTTTAAGATTTTAAGTACCTCACATACTGTGAACCTGAATCTAATTAATCCACTGTATGCAATAGTAATAAATATATACGTGGCAAGGCTGGCTGACCCAAAGCAACACTGTGGCAGGTTATCTTCAAGCCTGAGGCAAACAGGTCAGAGAAGAAGAAGGTGCTATTGAGGGTAGGAGGTGCTTCTGACACCATCCATCACTACCAACCACCTAGAGGCAAGTGTCATGGTTGAACAGAAAGAGCATGAATGTGAAGTCAAAGGATGTGATTTTGAGTCTCACTTCTGCTGTTTCCCCCAAGCTGTTCGACCTTGGGAAAATTCCTTTACCTCTCTGGGCTTCCATTTCCTGATCTTCAAAATAAGGAGTTTAAATTCAATGAGAATGAATGGTTCATCTTATTTAGGCTAAGTAAGAAAGAATACAGATTTTGTTTCTTTTACTGCCTGCAGACCTTCTGGAAGAAGGGTAGCCTGATAAAGGATTGAGTGCCTGGTAATTGTTTTCAAAACCGTATATACGTGTACGCACGCACACACTACATATACATATATATATATATATGCACATGCATAAGTGGGTTAAAATACACGCACATGTCAGTGTTCAATAGCTAACTTAGATTCAGTCCAAGATTCTTTTGGGCTTTGCCAAGAGTTTGCTTTTCACACCAAATAAAAGCCTCCCAGTAACATCTCTCATTTCCTGTTAACATGTGAAAATCATTCCCCTGCTTTCGATGACAGGCACCTGCTCCTTCCACACTTTGAAAGTTGCTAGCTAGCCTTACTGGCCCTGGTGCCAGCAATGCACTATTCCCAGCTGCTTCCTACTCACAGTAATCGATGGGAAGTCCAGACAAACAAATGCTAAGGCAGATGGGGGACGAGCTGGAGCTGAGGAGTCCAATGGAAGCTATTGCCAAAAGGTCTGCCAGTGTCGTGGGGGCAGCCTGCAGCCATGGATACTGAGAAGATGAAGCTAGACAGTGGATCCCACCCAGCATAAAGTATATGCTAGCAGGCAGGTCTGGCCCTGGGCAAAATGGTGCCCTTTCTGCCCTCTTTCTTGACTGCCTTCCCACCCTCTTTCTCTTCTGCCCCCTTTGGAGATGCCTGTGTTCTCATGGTACTTCTCTCCTAGTTGTGCCCCTCCCCTTCAACACACACATACACACACACACAAACCTCTCCTGGTCATTGCACCCAGATACAGTGTCCCAAGCTCCTTGCCCATCCTGACAAAACACCCATTCCTCCAGTGCTAGAAATTCAGCTAAATATTAATTAACATAAATGCCTGGCAATTCAGACACACACACACACACACACACACACACACACACACACCATTTGTATTCTAAAACAGTGGTTTGGTAAATCAAAAATAATAGAATTCCATCGGCAATCATAGTTGGAAGGGACCTTAAACATCATACAGTCTAACTTCCTCATTTTACACAGGAAGAAACTAAGGGGGAGAGAAGTTAAGTGACTTTCTCAAGATTAGACAATTAGTGAATGAATAGCAGTGAGGGTTAGATGGGCAGCTAGTGGATAGAGCACTAGACTTGGAATCAGGAAGATTCCTGATTCATTTCATGAGTTCAAATCTGGCCTCAGATACTTACTAGCTTTGTGACCCGGGGCAAGTCACTTAACCCTGTTGACCCCATTTCCTCATCTGTAAAATGAGCTGGAAAAGGAAATGGCAAACCACTCTAGTATCTTTGCTAAGAAAATCTCAAATAGGATCATGAAGAATCAGACATGACTGAACATCAACAGGATTTGAACTCAGCTCTTAGCACAGTGCCTGACGCATAGTATGCATCATAGTTGACTGCCTAGTTAAATTAAATGGATTCAAAATCCATCACGGTGTGCCACTCTGCCCATCCACCAAGAAACAAATGCAACAGCTACATGTGTTTCGCTGACAAATATTTATTTTGAGACAATGGCCTCATTTATTGAGGAATAGTGTACATACCTTATATTGAGCTCTGACCTGTTCCCACCAAGTGGCAAACAATTCCTCCTTCTTCTCAGACTCATGGATTTCGTAATCACATCATTCCTTTAAAAAAAAAAAGGAAAGAAAAACTAAATTGTTCCCTCCCAGGTCCCACGACATGACTTCTCTGTGCTAATGTCCTGTTTTTAGGTGCTTCTCCCTACCCAGGAGTGCAAATTGATGAAGATTTCTGCAGCCGTCTGAAGGAAGGCACCAGGATGAGAGCTCCAGAATATGCTACTTCGGAAATGTGAGGAGGGACTATGCTCAGATCTATTTTGGGTGGCTATTAATTTTATGTCTGAATTGATATATTCAAATTCCTGCAACTCAGTAAGGATTTGGGGAACGCTTTGTTTTTAGCATCAAGACTTAATTGTGGACCATCCCCTCCCTCTACCCCCTGCCAAATCAGACAGCTAAGATGCATTTCCATCCATCTGTTCCAACTCTTTCAATTGTTTGGCTTTCTTATATGACTTGAGAGACCACTAGCTGGGGTGAGGGGATGTGATCTAGGACTAAAAAACCAAAGATAGCTGAGCCATTGAGGGATGACGCTTTAATCAAAGTGAATGAACAAACCCACAGATTCAAAGGACCCTGCCCAGTTAGTACACCAGCCCCACTAAAGACAGAGCAAGGAAGAATGGGCTTAGGATACAAATGGGATAGAAAGGATTTAGCTTCGAGAAAAAGAAGTTCCTGCATAGGTAACTAGCTGGTGGAGAGTTGTGCAATGTCCTTTGAATTTTGCAATGCCCTTTGAAGTTGTCTTCACAAGGCAGCGCAGTCAATCACACCCTAGATTCTGAGTGAGGAGACCTGGGTTCAAGTCCCATTCTATCATTAACTAGCAGAATGATCAGAACAAGATACCTTTCTGAGAGCATTTAATTTATTTCAGTTCATTTATCTATGAAATCAGAGTGATAATAATCCCTAAATCTCAATTACAAAAACAATGAAATTTCAAAGTACAAAAGGACTTCAGTGACCATCTAGTCCAGCCCATACATGAAAGAATTCCCACTATACCATCCTCACAAGAGGTTGTCCAGACTCAGGGGAATCCACTGCCTGGAAGGCAGCCCATTTCACTTGGGGATGGTTCTGATTGTGAGGAAGCTTTTTTTTCTCCACATCAAGCCTAAATTTACTTCCTCCCAACTACCATCTGTTGCTTCCGGTTCTGTACCCTCTGAGCCCAAACAGAACAAGTCTCATCCCTCTCTTAAATTACCTGTTCCTGACTATGTTCTCCTTGTCCTCTGGGTCTGCTTTTCTCCAGGCCCCACATGCCCACTTCTTTTACCTTCATATATCATAAACTTCAAGGTCATCACTAACCAGCTTGCCTTCCTCTGGATTCTCTCCAGCTTTTCAACATTCTTAAACTACAAAACCTAGAACTGAATCCATTTCTACTAACTTCCTGTTACTGGAAGAGGTGCCCCTCTTAATGCACCCTGAGATTGTTAGCTTTTCTGGCTCTGACTTCAAGCTGCCTAAAAATATCGAGCTTGCAATCTACCAGAAGCTCCAGAACCTTTTCAGAACAACTGCGGTCTACCCAGGACTTTCTCATCTTACATTTTGAGGGCTGACTGTTTTTTGTACCCAAGTATATGACTTTACATTTTTTTCTATTGAATTTTGTTTTATTAGATTCAGCCCAATGCTCTAGCCTAGTGGTCAATCAGAATAAATAATTAAACACCTATGTGCCAGGCACTGTGACACAGGGGTGTCAAACTCACATAGAAAGGGAGCCACTAAACCATACATAAAGATCCTGGCAGCTGAGTATTGATTTCAAAAACCACATATTAGCATTATCTCTGTTCTATTGTATTTATATTTATTCTGTTAAATATTGCCCAATTATATTTTAATCAAGTTCAAGCCACACTGGGGAGCGCTGAGGGTCCCATTCTCTCTTTTCCCAGTTTGACCTCTCTGTTCTAGCCTGTCCAGACTCTTTGGGGGCTAAAAATGAGATATTGTGTATAAAGCACTATGTAGAAGTGTAAATTTCTACTTAAGAAGAGGATTGATGGTAACCTTTTTTGGACATTTCAGTGTGATGCTGGCTGAACTACATGCTTTTTATTCTCTCTGGCTATATGATCCTACTAGGTATGCCTCAGCTCCCAGGGGAGAGCCTTGTTGTGGCTTCAGATAGTTGCGTGCTTCTTCCAAATCTTCCATTCCCCTGTAGAAACCTCAGGTTTTTGCAGTTTGAGGCCAGGGCAAGAATGTGATGACACTTGCAGAAACATTGACCTGCTTCCAGGGACCTCGGCCTCCCTGCAGTACCACCTTTCCTGAGCTCTTCCTACCCATGCCTCCCTGTCCTCCTCCCTACACAATGGGATGCCCTTCAAATGCTTCACTGATGGCCTCTGGGGAGGAGGCAGAAGGACTGATGGAGAAGAGTACAAGGTCAATGTCTCTCTCCTTCATCATCTCATTGCAACAAGGCAGGTTCAGCCCCAGGACAGGGAGAGAAAGGAGCACGGCCCCAAAAAGCCACAGCAATGAAAACAGATTGAGAGTGGGAAGGAAAGAGAGGATTTGTTTTGTCAGCAGCCTAGATTGGCCTCATTATGAAAGGAGGCTGGGAACATAAGGATTCCAAGGATTGGTGATAAAATGAAAAATGAATCCAGTAGGCCAGGGTTGGTTTTTTTTAAGGGAGGGTTAGTTTTCATTTTTTTTATTTCAACAAATATTTATTAAGTGCAAAGATAGATGTGTCACAGACACTGCTCTCCGAGAGCTTTCAGCTCAGCCCCAGGGGTCTTGGTGTCTTTTAAGATGCCAAGTGTTTTCCAACCACCTCATTCCTGATATTGGGTAAAGAAAGTATCAATCTTGCTATAAAAAATATTTTATGTGTACCAATGAGTATAAATTAAAACTCTCCATATTGGGGGGGGGGAAGAAAGCATCAAACACTTTGAGACCTTGTTTAAAATCTTGGTATGTGGGGGCTATGATGAAGGCTAATGTACATTTGATTTTTGAATCCATCCTCCAGACAACTGTCTTGGGAATCTTACTGCATTTAATTCCTTTGCTAAAAACCTTTCCCCTTGCCTCCCAAATGAAGTATAATTATCTATTCTGGTACTGCAGGCAGGCCCAAGACCCTGGGAGCAGATAAACCTTCCTGTTCAGCCAGATCTTATACAACTCTTTTTGGCATGTCTGAGTTCCCACTGAGCCGGATTATGCTCCATTCCTTGGTCTTGCCCTTTTTTCCTCTCCTCTCCATGCTTTTGCTTATTGCAGTTGCCCGTGCCTGGACTTTCCTCCTCTTTTCCCTATATCTATCTGTTAATGTACCTCCTGCCTCCCTTCTTTCAAGGCCCGACTCAGGTATTCCTTCCTCCTTAAATACTTCTTTGATTCCCCCTTAGAAAAATAACCTCTCATCACCTTTTGCTTGGACTTCTATTTCACACATCTCCCTCTCCCTTATATCGTTTTAAAAGGCCAAGGTCTCCCACTGCAACCTGGGCCACCTCCAGTCAGGACTCAGATGGCTGCGGAGGAGAAAGTGAGGTTGGCGACTTTGCACAACCCTCCCTCACTGAAATCCAATTCCGTTGCAAGTCAAGTCATCATCTTCCTGATGTCATGGTCCTCTTCAAGAATGAAGGACACAAACCACAACCACAACCCTTATATCATAATAATTTATGTACTTGTCCTCCCCATACCACCGCCCAATTCATCTGGAAGCTCCTTAAGACCAAAGTCTGTTATTTCTCTCTAGGTCTCCCCAAGACCTAGCATACAGTAAGCATTTATTAAGTGTTCGTTGGATAGAATCATCTAGAACCCCATAGAAGAAATACTTCTTTGAGGGTTTATAAATGCTTCAAATCACAAAAGGATTTTCTTTTTCTTTTTGCATTAATCTGGAAACGGCTATTACCAGGAGCAGCTCCTTTGACAAGTTATAGAAAAGATTAAGAATTCTTTCTTTGTGCAAAAACAATGTTCCCAAATCTTTTGTAGATTCTGGTCTGCAATGGCACTGAGGTTATGTTGGGAGAGTGGCATAAGGTACAGGACCTGAAGAATTTAAAATACTTTACTTTTAAACTACTTTCACTCTTTCAAATCAAATACTGCCCAATCAATCACTTATTCATTCAGCAATCATTTATGAAAGGTGCCCAAGCATCCCCTCAGGAGGCCCATGAAGAAGAAGGAAAGGGCTCTCTCCTCTAGAGACCAATTTATTTTAAAATCAGTGAAGCATAAGGAGCCTTGCTGGGAAACTTTTGCTTAGAGATGCAGAATTTAGCCTTTGTCAATGCGTCAGGTCTTTTGGAGGGTGTTGAAGTGGTTTCCTCCTTGTCTAATCCAACCTTGGGAAGACCTGGGTGGGGAGCAGTTTCCCAGGACTGGGCCTCTCTGACCCAAACTGGACCCAGAATGATGTGTCCCGGAATGCTAGGGTGGCTGCTTTGAAAAAGAAATTTCCTCTTCAGGTTCTGTACCCCTTGCCCTGGGTCCTGGCTTCATCTGTGAAGGACCACGGGGATGGTGGTGACTGATGTCATTTCTTTACTTTTTAAAGTTGTTTACTTAGTGACGTAAAAGTTTATAAGGCAGAATCTCTGGTTCCTTGCCCAGAGTCTGTTTAATCAGATGGTTGTTCAATAAGTGAATAAGCAATGAATGTTTTGATTTTTTTTTACTTTGGTGTTTGCTGGGTTGAGTTGTGTCTGAATTTCAGGCAAAAGGAGTGACTAAGAATCAAAGAGAAAAAACAGCAAGGAATTGTAGGTGGTCTGTTTCACTGGGTTCTCCAGAAAGAAACTCACTATGATTCTGATCCCCAGAGGCTTAAATCAAACCCAGCTTTTTCCAAAGAGCCCAAGGAAGAAAGGTCCTGGTGTGACCCTTGCTCCCACCCCAGGAGCACCTTTTTACTTCTACCTAGAAAAAAAGCTGTCCAGTTGCTTTATCTATATTGTATCTATGCATGGCTTCCTCATTCTGACAGATTCTTGGTCAGCGTCATAGTGAGGGTGGAAGAACTGAGGGTCAACGCAAGACCATCAGGCAGGGAAGGACCTCGGGGCCCAGGGAGTGGCCTTGACTTTAGGAAGGTCTGGTTCAAGTTCCACTTCTGACTCATACTGACTCTGTGATCCTGGGAAAGTCACTAACCTCTCAATGCCCCAGGAAACTCTTTAAAATTGTGTTACAAGGCAGGTACCAGTTCTACCACCGCCCTGGTGGTAGACCCCTCTACCACTGAGATCAGAAGCCTGCTTTTAAAATATATACACACATATATATATATATATATATATATATATATATGTATGTATGTATGTATGTATGTATGTATATACAGGGTGATCCAAAAGCCTTAGTTTTAAGCTTTTAAAACTTAAAATTGGGGGCAGCTGGGTGGCGCCGTGCATAGAGCACCAGCCCTGGAGTTAGGAGGACCTGAGTTCAAATCTGGCTTCAGACACTACTTACTAGCTGTGTGACCTTGGGCAAGTCACTTAACCCCAATTGCCGTTCCTTCCCCCCTCCAAAAGGAAAAAAAATTAAATTAAAACTCAAAATTGTACCGACTTTTGGAACACTCCATATATAATTACACACTCACGGCCTGGAATCAGAAAGACCTGCATTCAGATCTGACCTCAGACACTTACTAGCTGTGTGACCCTGGGGAAGTCACTTTCCCTCCATCTGCCTTAGTTTCTTCAACTGTGAAATGGGGGTCATAATAGTACCTCCTTCCCAGAGTTGTTGTAAAGAGAAAATGAGACAATAGTTGTAAAGCACTTAGCTTTACAGTGGCTGGCATATACTAAACACTATATAAATACAAGCTAATATTATTATTTTTATTATTAAAATCACTTTTGAAAAGTAACATTTATCTGATTATGTAGACTGGGCATATGAGAGGTGTATTCATAATGTTGCCTTAGACTCTGTGTTCCTAGAGGATAAGTCCTGTTATATGTAAATAACCTAGACAGTGTGGAAGGTCAGTATTACAAGAGGAGAGAAGTCAGGGGAGCTGGAGGTATCAGGGGAGAGGAGCCCTCTGCAGACATTAGAGAGGGCATGTGGCAGCTGTAACTGTAGCTCTAAAAGCGTGTCTCAGCTCCCTGTCTCCCATAGGAGACAGGAGAATGTCTCCTCTCCACTTAAGGGTGAGCAAAAAGTCAGAGCTGAACAAGAACCAAGAGTCAGTCCCCTTCTCATCCCTGCTCAGCCACTGTAAGGGAATCTGCCATTTACCGGTATCCTGCTTCATACTTCTTGAAGTGCTTCTGCATAGTTTGATATCGGTACCAGCAGGACCTTAGACAAGTCACTTAAATTTTTTCAAATCTTACTTTTCCCTGAATTAAAGTGGGAATAATATGTGCACAACCACATAGCATGGCACTGGCCTGAAGACCAAATGATGTCTTGTGTGTGAAAGTCTTTGGGTACTAGTAAAGGGCATGCTGTACTTTGGTGGATCTGTAATTTCATTGGTGTGGGCCAGGATAAGGGCAGAACCCACCACGGGCTGTGGGTTGGAAGGATTCTACAGCACTGATTGAAGTTTTTCCAATTTGGAAAGTTTGGGAAAAAGAGTCCACAGCAAGGCCATCCCTGGGCAGGCAGTGGGTAAACTCATTATGGGAGCAAGCCAAGATAAGTAACCATGGAGCCAAAAAGCCATAAGCCATAAGTGGGGCCTGAAGCCAAAGCAGGATCCAAGGGAGCTAGCAAGAAGTGTGGTCAGTGGGTCAGGCTGCAGGAGATGGGCGTGGAGGAAAACAACAAAATGGTCAGCTAAAAGTTCTGTTTGCCACCTTCAGATGTTCCACTGACATGTGTGTGGCATCATGCCTGGCTGTGTAGATTCTAGCTTCCTCTAAATTCCCTTCAGCTAAAGAGCTTCTGCTGTTGCCTCCTTGTTCTCCAATGAAACAACTAAGTCCAACTGAGTATGGACTGGGCACTCTCTCAACAGTGGGTGTCCTTCCACCGTTATAGATCACAACCCCTTCACATCTACACATCATGTACAATTCTTCCTCATGCTTTTCCTTCCTTCCTCCTTTCCTCCCTCCCTTTTTTCCCCTTCCTTTCTTCCTTCCTCTTTCTTTTTTGTAATTGAATCCATTGGTGCTGGTGAGATCACCATAGGGTTTGGTTTTTTTGAGGGACTATAAATCTCTTCCAGGAGTCTCTGCAATGTTTTAGGGTCTGATACAATCAACACAAAGTCACTCATAAATAGAATCATCTGGAGAATCTCACCATTCACAGGAAACTACCACTCAACTTGGACTCTGCAGTGGATGAAGCCTCTATCATGGGGCACATTTACCTTTAGCATGCATCTGCTTCTTTTCTCTCTCAGCTGATGTTTCTTTTCATAAGCCCATTGAACAAGTTTATTTTTGTTCTTATAACTTCTGAGGAGTCGCGAATGACCTTAATGTACAGGTGGGAGAAACCTGACTGTAAAAGAGCTGGTAAGGGGGCATTTTGTTCTACAAAGTCAAATGCTGTTTTGGAATCAAAAAACCAGTAAGCACAATAGGATCTTATATTCTGAACATATTTTATTTAGTTGTCAAAAAGAAAAGATGTGATTCATTGTTGAATATCCTTTACAAAAGGCTCTTTGCTTCTTACAAATATTCTCATCTAGTTGTCCTCAACTTTTGTGCAGATAACCCTTATAAAATCTTTTATATAGATAGGACAGTAGGTAATTACTGTTGTTCTATTGGTCACTTTTTTGACAAGAATAAAGTCTGAGATTTTTTTTTCCATGCTTTTGCTATCTTCCCTTCCTTTGAATCTCTTGTAATTCAGTCCCTCAATGACTTCACAATTGTCCCCTCCAACATAAATACATATGGGTGTGTGCGTGCATGGGTGTGTTCCTTCCCTATATATACTTGTCCCGGGTTGACTGTTCTACCCATGTTTGTTCTCTTCAGAGAAATTTCCTCCTCCTCTATAAGCATCTCCAGGATTTTAGGGTCCAAGTGTGACAGGTTTTATTATCCTCCATAGAGGACACAGTTTGCTGAAAGTTTTTTTTTCTTCAAATCTTCATTTTTCTTCTGTTTGTATCTGTTCTCATTCTTGAATGCCCTTTGAATCTAGGGTCAGAGACATAAAGTGGGAAAGAATCTCAGCAGCCATCATGTCCAACTCCTCTTGTCCATCTTTACAGATGAGGAAACTGAGGCCAGGGAGATTGTGACTTCCCTAACATCATGCAGATAGTAAGTGTTAGAAATAGGAGTGGAAGGTCAGTCCTCTAACCCCAGTCTTTCCATTGTACCCTGTACCTTGGGTTGATTTCACTTAGTGAGTATCTTGCCAAGCTCTCTTTTAACTAGCTTTACTCTCTTCTGATTCCCTCTGTTTTATGAACCAATCGTGCTCATGATCACCCATCACTCTTCTTTGTAAGATAATACAGATATTTATATTCCAACCTAGTGTTGCCTTTGGCAGCCATCACTCTCCTGTTGGCAAGCAAGTCAAATATTCACTGACTAAGATGTATCTGACTTCCTTTAAGTCTCCTTGTTATGGCAAATAATTTATATTTGTTTAACTTTTAGATGAAATTATTATAGTCAGTACTGATGCCTTTCCACGTTGAATTTTTAAATTTTCAATAACTTGTTTAAATAATTCAGATTAAACTTTTAACACTACATACCACATCTCTTTCTCATTTTTTTTAATTTCTTTTTTATTATAAATTCTGATCTTAGCTCTGACAAGTTGGTTAATGGTCTGACTAGACAGACAGCTGACTCAGAGATAACACCTACATCAATAAGTCTCTCCCTGTTTGCTAAAATGTGGTCAGTTTCATTCTTTGTGATGTTATTTAGTGCTCTCCATATCCAGCACCTTCCAATTAGATTTTGAAGAAAACGTTCATGAATGATGAGGCTTCCATAGTCTTTGACTTCTCTCTTTTCTTTCTCCTGAGCCATATTTCCCCATATATTTCTCTCTATCCTCACCTCTCCCCTTCTTTGTATTAAAGTCATCAAGTATCAGAGCATATGCAGGTTCGATATGGAGAATCTTTCAAAGAATTTCTCTACCACTTCATCCTCAGCAACAGTGTATAAGCTACAACTGTTTCCATGACAATTTTTTTTGCACACACTTATCATTAGTACTGCAGTGTGATGATGAGATATCCAATGAAATAACGTTTCTTGTAACCTTTGGACGTATGATTGAACTCATTCTGCCAACTCCTTTCTTTGTCTCAGGAAGGAATACCCATTAACTATACTTCCATTTTGTTGCACCTTCTTTCTTTCTTCTGGTTTCACTTACAGCAAGATTGTGTGATTTAGCACTTCCAGCAACAAGTCTATTCGTTAGTCACTGATCATAGAACTGACCTTTAAAATACCAATAGTTAAGCTGAAGCTTGTGGATGGTCTAAAAACTGTGATTCTTAGTGCCTTCTGCCCCCTTTTCCACCTCTTTGCCACCATTACTTCAGAAGCAAAATGGTGCTGCACAGCACTACAGGCCATTTTAAAATTTTACTTTGTTTCATTGGTTGTCATGGCTGAAAAAAATTCCATTACTTGATATCCAGCCTACTAATGATGTGTTTCTCCATGATTAGCTATGTTGGTCCTTGGAAAACAGACTCAGTATAGCTCCAGGGCCATACTTGAAGCTTTTCCGGAATATTGTGTGGTTGTGGGGTTTGTCCCTCGTTCTCAAAGAAGACCGTGATGTCAGGGAGATGACATGACTTGCAATTGAATTGGATTTGAGAGAGGGAGGGCTGTGCAAAATCACCAGCCTCACTTCCTCCTCCTTCCAGCATGGCGGAGCCTGCCAGTCAAAACAGTGTTACCAATAGTTGTTAGTGCTACAGACCAATCCACAAAAGCTAGTTTTAATTAATAGTATAGCTGGACCATAGCAGTGATAGTAGCCCAGACACCTCCCTATTTATTCATCCTAAGTGCCCTGAACCTGCCCTCCAACTTTTTTGAGTCTCAAGTTTCCCCCCAAAGAAAAGAGGAGGAGGAGGAGGCTCTATTAGGCAAACAGTTGCGTTGGCAGCGTCAGGGCTCAGGCAGCCAGATAAAAAGACAGGGGTTGTTAGGATTGGGGTTGAGTACGGACCAAGATGGCAGTTGCTTCTAGGGAATCCAGGATAAGAAGTGGTCAGACCTGTTTGGTACTACCTGTATAATCTTTGCTTAAATGACTATATTTGTCTTGTTTGAACACTCTTAAGTTGTTTTTTTTTTTCTTGGGGGGTGGAGAATTTAGGACCCTGAAGAGGAAAAAAAGCAAATTCGTGCCCTTATCTCTGTAAAGTAGAGGCTATAAAATTTGAATGAGACCTAAGTGAAGTGACTGAATAACCTTAAGTATCAGAAACAAATTCAAAGGGCCAGAAAAGTGGGTCACAAGGAAGAAAACCTACAATTTTCAAAAGGGCAGGTACACTGTCCTTTTGAAAAATAATAGGTATAAAGCTAAAATTATTCTGTTTCTGACTTTGGAAAGAAAAAGAAACATAGAGCTACTCAGAATACAGGCAGAGGCAGTCTACGACCTTTTTGTAAGTAGCAGAAAGCAGTTAAAGATAAGGGGTTTTTTTGGTAGAACAATTATAGATTGCAGTAAAAAAAAAAAAAGGTCTAATTTTAATTCCAAGAACTAGACAGGCAAATACAACCTCAACCTTTCAATGTCCAAAGTATTATATTTGGGAGGGAGCTTTCTCTTGAGAGCAAAATAGGAAAAAAACCAAGGCTTGACTACAAAGGAATTTATAATAGTTGAAGGTTGAAAAGAAGGTAACTGATTTGTACCTGTGTGTTTCTATTTCTTTAAATTTTGCTAAAATAGTGTATCACTTCTAAAAATATGTAGTTCATTGTCACACATTGTTTTTTTCTTATGAACTTGGTTTATGAAATGCAAAGTTTTTGTTATGTGACATGATCATCATTAGAATTTAATTCAATTCAACTTTCCAAATATTTATGAAGCCCCATTGTGAAACAGAAAGGATAGTAGGCCTAAATACAGAAGCCATCAGTTGGAGGCCTATCTGAAGCCTCATCATGCATTATTTTTAATAATTTAATAGAAAAAGCATGTATCCTATAATATGAAACATCTTGTGACAGCTTGCTCAAATTTCAGCCATAGTGCCTTCAAAGAAACAAATATCCTTACACGTGCTAGCTTTGGGCAAATTCAAAAGTGATGGAAATCACCACTGTCTCCAAAATGCTGTAGTGACAATTCTGAATGCTTATTGGCACAGTGGCACCATATAGATAATCTTCCAACTCACAAGAATATTGACTGAGGTCCATTTATTTTCTTTTGTGTTTCATTTTAATAGTTATCAAATCATGTTGGATTGCTGGCATAAGGACCCCAAAGAAAGGCCAAGATTTTCTGAATTGGTGGAAAAACTAGGAGACTTGCTTCAAGCAAATGTGCAAAAGGTAGAACCAAACCTGTATTAAATTACAAGGGATCAAATGGCTTTTCAAATTTATCTTTTAAAAAAAAAGATCACCATAATATGTGCAATTACATCTTATATTTCTGGTGTTTTAGGATGGTAAAGACTATATTCCACTGAATAATATACTGACTGGAAGTAATGGGTTCACATATTCCACCCCTGCCTTCTCTGAACCCTATTTCAAAGAAGATAGTTCAACTCCGAAATTCAGTTCAGGAAGTTCTGATGATGTCAGGTAAGACAAAAGGCAATTCAACTCAATTCAGTTAAAAAAAAAAACCTTATTAAACATCTACTTTGTGTCAGGAACTGTGGCTAGGCAATGGAAGTACAAAGACAAAAATGAATAGCTCCTTCTCCCAAAGAGCTTACATTCTGTTGGGGTCAACAACATATAATCATATAAGACAGGATTTTCTTATCTTCCTAGAGAACAAAGAGTGAGATGTATAAATTGGAAAAACACTAAGAGACTTTCACTGAGGAATCATAGAAAAGCTTAGAGTCTTCACAGTTTCTTTTCTTCCCATGAGGACACAATTTTCAAGGCTTTCTAGCAACAGCCTTCTTGGGCTTGGGTACTCAGTAGAATTCTGTAATAGACAACTCGATTAAACATAAGGACAGGAACAGGCAGGCGCATATATTTAGGGAAGGTTTCTATAACCTTGTGTCTTACATTTGAAGGGGCCTCAAAAATCACTAGCCTGAGTATCAGTCCCCTTTTCAGCATGTCCCCAAGTGATCATCCATTCTCTGCTTAAAGATTTCCTATGATGGTGGCTAGTTCAGCACAGAATAACAGAAGGACATCTGGACTTAACTTCTTTGGGAGGCTCTGTAGGCAAAGGATTTTATGCAGAAGGATCTGGCTCAAGCTCAGCCCAGTTCAAGTTGAGTTTGTCCTACAGTGTTTTCTCCACCTTAGGGTCAAGTACTGGGCATATTCCCAGGGCCTGGGTGATACATGCCAGTTGGGGGAAAACTCTAATGGCTCTTAGCCTGAACCTACTTCCACAACAGCTGTTTTGTGGAATAAAGATTAGACTTGTTTTCCTTGGCCTGGGAAAGCAGAACTAAAAGTAAGAGGTAGAGTTCCAGAGAATTGGATTTCAGTTCAAAGTAACAAAAAACTCCCACAAAACTATCCAAGAGGGAATGGTCTGCCTCAAGAGGAAATAATCTGCCCTCATTAAAAGTCTTTAAGCACAGCCTAAGACACTTGACACATGTACTAGCTGTGTGACCTTGGGCAAGTCACTTAACCCCAGTTGCCCAGCCAAAAAAACAAAAACAAAAAAAAAAGTAGAAGTCTTTAAGCAAAGGCTTGATAATGACTACTTTGGGGATCTTGTGAAGGGAATTCTTGTTCAGGTATGGTTAGACCAGATAGTATCCAAGATTACTTTCAACACTGAGTTTCTGTGGAGTCAGAAAACTTGAGTTTGACTGAATTCCTTTTCTAACACTTATTAGCTAGGGGACCACGAACAAATCATTTAACCTTTCAAAGCCTCAATTTCTTCATCAAAAAATAAGAGGCAGCATAGTAGAGGGGATATATTGCTGGACTTGGAGTCCAGAAGAACTGAATTCAAATCCTTCCAAAGATGCTATCAGTACGATCATGGGCAAGTCATTTAGTCATCCCATGCCTCAGTTTCCCCAAATGAGAAACTTGGATTCAAGGGCCTCTAAGGTTCCCTTCTAGGTCCAAATCCAGTGATCTTGAAAATGGAGACAATATTACTTATACCGCCTCCCTCATGGAGTTATATTGAGGAAAATGTTTTGGACTCCTTGAAATGCTAGGTAAATGTAAGCTATTAAATGTGAGCTAGTTCCTGGGTACAGATCACTCCAATCACAAAGGAAGTGCTTCCTTATACTGAGCTGAAACTGGCCTCCCTATAACTTCTATCCATTGGTCCTAGTTCTGCCTTCTGGATCCAAAAACAAGTGTAAAAGTTCTTCTACATAGTAACCCTTCACATATTTAGTAGGTGAATTTGAAGTTGCCTTTGTGAGTGAACCATTTAACAGACTCTTGAAAATCCGTGGCAGGAGTGGAAACACAAAACCTCTTTCCGCTCTTTCCCCATCTGGACAATCTCATCTTTTCCTAACCACCGGCTTACTAGCTCCGGGACAACTATTGATCAAATACAAATGAATTTGCTCCAAGGATTGTTCCATTCCCGGGGGTTATTCCAAAGCCAAGTGGTATGGGAGTACAAGTGGCTATACACCAACCCACATAACTTCTGGGCAAATCAATTTATCTCTTTGTGATGTAGTTCTTTCATTTATAAAATAAAGGGGTTAGAGCCATTGACCTCTAAGTTCTTTCCAGGCTTGAAAATGATGAATGTCTAATAATAATCCGTGTCAGCAATAACATTCATATAGCACTTTAATGTTTGCAAGGTGTTTCACATACGTCATCTCACCCAGATTTCACAACAACCCTGTGAGATAAAAGTATAGAAATTAGTATTTCCATTTTAAAGATGAGAAAATGGTCACATACAGTTTCATGGCAATCTGAACCCAGGTCTGATTCCAAGTTCAGCAGTTGTGGTTACAAAGCACTTTAAAAATATTATCCTACTTTATCCTTCCAGCAATCCTGCGATACTGGTATTATTCCCATTTTACACATAAGGAAACTGAAAAGCAAAATGTTACAAGGTCACACAGCTCATGGAGCAGGGATTAAAACCCAAAGTTCTTTCTCCTACACTCTGCTGCCTCTCACTGCTACGTGGCACAGTGGATAGACCACCGGCCCTGGAGTCAGGAGGACCTGAGTTCAAATCCAGCCTGAGACACTTACTAGCTATGTGACTCCGTTTAACCCTGTTTGCCTCAGTTCCTTCATCTGTAAAAATGAGCTGGAAAAGTAAATGGCAAACTGCTCTAGTATTTTTGCCAAGAAAACCCCAAATGGGGTCATGAAAACTTGGATATAACTGAAATGTCTCAACAACAGCCTCTCATTATTTCACACTGCTTCTGCAACTGAAGTGGCTGTTACTCTCTAGGTGGTGATATTGCTCAGGAAGGCCCTCTAGAGTTCATGGGCTCATTGACTGTGGAGGATTACTGAAGAATGCATGGTAAGGGCATTTCTGGAGGCAGGGACCCCTGCAGAGGAGTCTTTTGGCAATTTTTGGCTTGAGACATCGGGATTTTAATGGACTCTACTGGAAGTAGCAGTGATAGCATCAGTATTCCCAGGAAAAAAGTTATTAAGATTTCAACCTGTGGGAAGAGCACATCAGTCTCTACTGTTTACCTTGGGTACCACCCAGTACCCCTATAGTCTTCTAGCCAACCAAAGCTGCATACCTTTTCCCGGCTTGACTTTTTTCTTTCTCTCTGCTGTTTGAACAGATATGTAAATGCTTTCAAATTCACGCACCCACAGAGAGTAAAAACCTTTGAAGAGCTTTCCCCAAAGGCCACCACAGTGTTTGAGGTAAGTAATGCAGACTCATGCCCTTGATGAATTGCGCTAATATGGATTATGGGCCAGACATCAGAGCAACCTGAGAGCCTCCTGCAGCCTGGCTGGCTAGCACTAACTTAAGACTGCTCAGCTACAAGGATTGTAGTGAGGGTCTAATTATGGTTTCTCTGCAGATGACTCCCAGGTCTAGTCTCTCCACTGATTTCTACTCCCACATCGACAACTATATATTGAACATTTCCAACTGGATATCTTGGAAACATAAACATAATCATAAACATCTCAAACTCAAAATATCCAAAACAGAACTCTTTATCTCCACCCTTCCTAGCCCCTCCCTTCTTCTCAACTTCCCAATCTCTGTTGAGGACATCACCATTCCAGTCTCCCAGGTTCATAACATTAATGCACTCTTTGACTGCTCACTCCTCTACTCTTGCTGAGGATTACGCTTGGGGAAAAAAAATCAGATTTTGTAATTAAGAGATCACTGGTAACTTTGTAGAGAGCAGTTTCTGTTGAATGATGCTGTTAGAAGCCATGTTGCAAAGGGCTGAGGGGGAAGAGATTGCAATGGTAGACAGAGAAGAGAAAGTATAGGCAGTGAGTGTACCTAACTTTATCAAGTTTGACTCAGAAATAAAGGAGATATAGAGCAATAGCTTTGGGGGAGAGTTGGGTCTAATGAGGGTTTTTTTATGAATGAAGGAGACTTAATTTGGGAGAGGTGGGCTGACTGAGGTTGCAATCTGTTGGAAAAGATGGGAAGGGAGGGGATCATGTGTACATGGAGAGGTTGCTAGCCTTGGCAAGGAGAAGAGTCATCTCTTTGTCAGAGACTGAGGGAAAGGAGGAGATTGGAAGATGATGTCAATGAGTTTTGACATTAAAAGAATGGGAGAAGAGGGAGTTCACATTAAATGGCCTCAGTTTTTTTCATTAGAGTAAGAAGAAAAATGTGAAGTGAAAAGTGAAGAGATGCTATAGAAGGAAATAATAAGGAAGGAAGGAAGGAAGGAAGGAAGGAAGGAAGGAAGGAAGGAAGGAAGGAAGGAAGGAAGGAAGGAAGAAGGAAGGAAGGAAGGAAGGAAGGAAGGAAGGAAGGAAGGAAGGAAGGAAGGAAGGAAGGAAGAAAGGAAGGAAAGAAGGAAGAGAATGTTTGGAATATCTTCTGTAGGGAGTGACATAGGGAATCTGTTTAGGAGGAATAAAAAGACTACCTCACAGCAGTGGAAGCCCAGTTGAGGTTGGATAACGAGAATTTGTAATATACTCAGCACAGTTGTGAGATTTCCTCCAGCTTCATTCAGCAGCTTGTGAATAGAAATAGGTGAGAATAATCCAGAAAAATTGCAAGACGATAAAAGAGTGGTTATAGGACAAGGGGGCAAAGGACAAAGAATCGATGAAGTATCACAGAAAACTGTGACAAACTGCAAGAATGAAAAAAAGAAAAGACATTTACTAGAACACAGAGTCCAAGCGACCAGAAAATTTCCCAAAATGAGTCTTTAGGTAACATCAAATCATTACAATTTCATCGAATGTCTTTTAGATGCAGAAGCAACTTTAGAGAACAACTAGTCTAACTCTAAATTTAAAGAGGATGAAATGGGAAGTAACTTTTATGTTTACTGCAGTTGGTTCAATTAAACATTTATTAGTTACCTAATATGTGCAAGGGGTAGTGCTAGGTCCTGAGGATACAAACACAAAACTGAAACAGTGTCTCAAGGAACTTACATTCTACCTAGAGTAAATCAGGTAGTACAGTAGATAGACCTCTAGACTTGGAGTCAAGAAGACTTGGGTCCCACTGCAACCACAGAGACACTTACTAGCTGAGTGACTGACCTTGGGCAAGTCACTTAATTTCTCTGTGCCTCAGTTTCCTCATCTGAAAATGGAAATAATAATAGCACTTACCTCTGAAAGTTGTTATGAGGACCAAATGAAATATTTATGAAGTGCTCTGCAACCTTCAAGTTCTGTATAAATGCTAGCTAATAATTATTATTAGCAATATCGTTACCCAGAGAACATAGAATATAGGCAAGTAAATACAAAATATGTTTAAAAATACTTTTAAGAGGGAGATCATGCTAATTGAGGGGTATTAGGAAAAGTTTCATGTAGGGGGTGGCACCTCTGTCATATGTTCAGGGAGGAAGCTGAGGTTTCTACAAGGCACAGTGAGGCAGTAGGGCATTCCTAACGTGGAGTACCATTTGTGGAAAAGTGCAGAGGCAGTCTATGGAGAACGTAATGTTCAAGGAATGTGTGTGGTAGGCCAGTTTGACTGGAATGGAAAATGTATGAAGGGGAATAATATTCAATACTTTAAATATCAGGCAGTGGAGTTTATATTTTGCCCTAGAGGCAATGAAGAACCATTGAGGATTTGGGGGAAGAGGTATAATGTGAAATAGTTAGATCGATGTGTTAGGAACATTAATTTGGCACCAGGTGAAGGATAAATTGGAGGAGGAGAATCTAGGCAGGGAAGCCAGTTAGATAATTGCAGGTAAGGTATGGTGAGGCCCTGAATGAGAGTGCAGTCCAGGCTGTGTGAGTGAAGAGAAGGGCATGGATATAGAGGGATATCTTGGGGGTAGGACTGATGATACTTGGCAACTGATTGGATATGGAGGATGAGGGAGAAGAGTCAGCCAAGGATGAATTTCAGGTACTGAATCTTTGTGATTGGAAGGATGGTGGCACCAAAAAGAGAAATGGAGAAGGATGGAGGGGGGATGGGTTTACATAAACTTTTACTTTATAAATTTATTTTTATTATTATATAAAGAACTTATCAAAAAAGGAACATGGAACGTGGTTCCAGACAAAGGCTCAGTTTTTCCCATTCACTATCCTTCAGGATAACTCTTCTGAAAGTCCTTCACCTGACCATGCCATTCCTTTAAGCCATCATCTTTGTCTTATATCTTTTCTTCATTTCACTATGAATCTCTTACTAAAACTGTCATATGCAAGGTTACCAACTTTACCTGCTCCATTTGGCGATCTTGTTCTCTCCATCCTCATTCTCCTTGATCTCTGAAACTTTTATACTGCTGATCCCCTTTATCCCAGATATAGGCTCCATAACTGCCTTCCTGGCTCTCTTGCTAACTTGTTGCTCTTTCTCATTCCTTTTTGATGGACCTTCTCCCTCTACCACTTCTGGACCCTTTTCTCTTCTTCTTTTACACCATCTCTGTAGGAAGCACATCAGCTCCTATGGGCTTATATAGCATATTTAGGAAGATGATTCCGAATTCTATACATTCAGCCCTAGTTCTTCTCCAGCACTCCAGTTCTGCATGATCAGGCTGGGCTCTTCCTCCTCAGTGCCCTTTAGGCATGTTCAAAATGGAATTCATGATATCTCTTTAACCTGATCTCCTCCATACCTCAGTATTTCTGCTGATGGCACCACCTTCCTTCTGGATACCCCATCCATAATCTTAGAGACATCCTTGACTCTTCTTTTCTCTGATTCTTCACCACTCTCCCATATCCAATTTGTTGCCAAGTCATATACCTCTATCCCATCTTTTCCATTCACCCTTTTCTTTCCTTAGATCCCACAGAGAAGTGAAACCTTCTCTGATCCCCCCAACCCCAGTTGTTAGTGTTCTTTCTTGTTACTTTGCTGAATTCACTTTCAGTATTTGGGGTCATTGGTGTCAGAAATGCCTACCTAATTGGTGGATTCATGCATTTCAGTATAATTGGGGCCAGGGTAGAGGACGCATACCCACAGGAAAAGTTGATGGTGGGTAGGAAGTCCTGGAATGGTTTCAGACATACATCCAATGAAGGATGGATCAAGTCTGAGTCTCCGAGGCCATGTTGTTCTGCATTTATTGATCATATAGCCTAACCCTATTCCTCCTCTCATAGGATTACCAGGCAGATAGCGGCATGGTGTTGGCACCTCAAGAGCTGAAGCGCTTCACTTGGACAGAGAGCAAACCTAAGTCTCCCTTGATGTTTGGGTAGGGAACGTGGGAACCAGGGTGGGGAATGAGGAGATGGGGCAAGGATATTGGAGGGTTGGCTACTCTCAGAGTCTTTTTCAGAAGCATATAGAAAGCGACATATTACACTAGTGCTAGTCTCAGAAAAAGGTTTTTCCTAGGGCTGTGGGTAAAGGTATCAAATAAGGTCCCTTCTAGCTCTAAATCCCTATGGTTATGGTGCACCAGCCAAGAACAGTTTGGCTCCAAAGAAATGGAAAATTGAATGGAAATTCTTCCCAAAGGGAAATGCTCTCCCATCTTCATCATGCCATGGTTAGCTCTTGATAACCAGAAAGTAGTTGAACACCCTTTTTCTCTATGTTTGGGAGATGATTATTGTTGCTCATTAAAGTCAGTTGTCCAGAGAGTGACCCCTCTGAAGTAAAGGTCTTTTAATCCTTCTACTTTCTGGCAGCCAAGCATTTGATTCTTTTGCCTTTTTTTCCATTATCACAATGAACCTGTCTGACCTAAGCAATCAGCACAACGCTAGAGCAAGTAAATATCCATATATCCTATCATCCCCGTCACTTCTTCTCAGAATATATCCATGCACTCTCATCAGCCCCACTCACCCACCTCAGCTTCTTTGGCTGCATTCCTGACTTAGGGGATGAGAACTGAGCCCAAGAGAGAAAAGTCTTGGTAGATGTCCCTTCCCCTCCCTGGTCAGGCTGATCCTGGAAGGGACTGGCCTTTTCTCAAAGACGCTCTATCTGCTTTTTCATGCAACCCTGGCCTATGATGGCAAGAAACTCATCTAAATAGCCCATGCAGGTCTAAGTCACAAATTAAAAGGAAATTGGAGTGCCCAGAGTGTTCCCAAGCTAAATTTCATATGCTCGACTCCATTTAATAGCTAAACATTAATATGACTATTATAATCATGCAGTGTTGAGTCATGGAAGATAAGGAGACAGGCAGACATTAACTTGACAATGAAGAAGTAGGGATAAAAGAGGTCCAAGTCCTGAAGACTTTTTCCTGTTGTTGAAATGCTTTTAAGTCAACCTATTAGACTATAACTTATTTGTCTAAGGGAACAATCCAGCCTATAATAGCCACTCTATTGATTCTAAAAATTTAATCAGGGCATTTGTCCTCTGCCAATCAGGTTATAACAAGACTGACACATTGGACATAATTTATCAACCTGAATATTTTAATTAAGATTGCAAGGGGGGGAGAAAAACTGAGTTTTCCGTATTAGCCATTTGGTTATATGGACTATGTCAAGCTGAGCACAGAAGTTGCTTTTCTCCAACATCTGAGACCTCACTCCTTCATTTTATGATTATGTATAAACCTAACCTGCTAATGCTATCCTTACAGGATTGGAAATGCCCCAGGAGAGCAAAGTAATATGAAGTCTCATTAGTTTTTATTTTCCATAATGCTTCCCTTCACAATAGGGAAGGTTTAATGTCAGGGAAGGGAAATATAGCTTAGGCTGGAGCCTCTATCTAGTGCAGAATCTACTTACAGATCAGGCAAATCAATAAAAATCAAATAATTGAATTATGCTAATAAAGCAGAACAGGCAAACCCAGGCAATAAAATCATTCTTAACTCTCCTAAATCAATGGGAAAAAGCTATTTCCTCATACTCCCAAAAGTTCCTGGGTTGAGAGAGAAACATGTTTCAAAGACAAAAGGAGGGATGAATAACCATTGAGTATGACATAGAAGAGATTTTTAAGGTATGGGTTAGGTTTGGTCTTTTAGGCCTTTCCAATGCTGAGAATGTGCTACTGTATTGTGGTCATAGTAGTAAAATCTTGGCAGGCCTTCAACATGAGGCAAGTATTACTGACCCTTTAAATTGTCTTCCCACTAGTGACTGCTGGATTTGCCCTGATTTCTCCACATATCCAGTTCCTCTTGTGACCTCGTCATCATCAAATGACTCTCTGAGTTTAGGAAAGCATTCTATGACCATGAAATAGAGCAAAGTTAATGGGGAGTGAATACACGTACCGATTCGCACAGGAACATAAGCGACATGTTCATTTTCAGGAAAAGGAGAGAACAAAACAAACTTTTTTGATTTTCTTTTTGTAGCTTAAAAGTGACCAGCAGAAGCAAGGAATCAGGCCTTTCTGATATGACCAGGCCTACTTTCTGCCATTCCAGCTGCGGTCATGTCAACGAAGTGAATCGCAGATTTACATATGACAACTCTGAGCTGGAAAGGAAGATCTCATGCTGCTCTCCTCCTCCTGACTACAATTCAGTGGTCTTGTACTCCAACCCACCAGTCTAAAACTTTAGCATAAAGAAGTATTGCAAGAAGCAAATGCATATTTATATCCAGTATAAATTAGTTTTCTCCAGTGTAATACACTTACATTTTAACCCTTTTCCTTTCCACAGGAGCCATTTAAAAAAATTTTTAAGAGTGCTTTTCCAGACTAACAAAAAAAATGAAAACATGAACATGAACAGAGGCATTCTCACTAAAACCTTTAGATACATAGTAAATGATCTAAATTATTTCTGGGCCCAACAGCATAACCATACCATATATGCCCCTGGGGAGTCTAGCATCTGGCCTCATTTGGATAATCAAGGAAAAACAGTGACCGTCCGATAAAAGAAATCAAGAGAGGTAGCATAGTATAGAGCACTGACTTGGATTCAGGGGACCTGGACCCATATTCCAGCTCTCTTACCTGTGTGACCTTGGGAAAGTTACTTTCCTGGCCTGTAAAATGAAGGGGTTGGATTAGATGATTGCTAAGCCCTTATCCAACTCTCAATTCTATTTTCCTATTTCCTAGGAGACCAATAAGTATCTTTGGTTCTTGTTCTGAGACTCTCTGGGTTCTAGGTCATCCTTTTATCTGGAGCCCCATCAGCATCAAAACAAAGAATGGCATTTTTTTAAAGCTCTGAGGGCCAACTGCGAGCTAAACATTTACCATGGGTACCACAAGTATACTTAAGATATAAGAATGGGGTACAGGAGGAGAGAGGAGAGAAGAAAGGAGACATAGACAAAAGAAAGGAAAAGGCAAGAAAAAGAGCTGTGTCTCTGTGGTGGGAGCTAGGAGAATAGCATAGCACCCACATCATGGGCTGCTTCTTCCTAATCTATCTTAGATTTGGGGCATGTAAAATGGGGGAGTAGAAAGAGTGATGGGGTGAAGGAACTTTTTTTTTCTGAATTCCAGGAAGGGAAGAATAAAGACATTCCTTGGAAATGTTACCGTAAACCATTCTCATCCTAAGAAATTTTCATTGTAACATTAGTACCATTTAGCTGGCCTTAACAAATCTCACGGCTCTGCCTTTCCTATGCACAGTTCTGGAGATGCCATGCCAGGATGGCTCCAGCTTCTTCTATTCATGGTTCACATGAAGCTAGTGGTCATTAGCTTGGGCTTATGACTGTTGGATCTAATGAATGCTGGCTGTTGGGCTCAGGGCCACATTTTAGACTTACAATGATGAATGTCATTATCATCAACAGTATTAATGTACAGGAGCTAAAAGCTATTTATGTTGCTTTTGTACCAGATTTTGTATAGTGATTCCTGAAAGGAAGTTTAGAGTGAAGATGTAGGCTTTTGGAGACAGACTCTAGGACAAGATTTTCGAATTGGCAAAATAAAGGCTGGGGAAAGGGAAAAAAAAACATCCACCTTTGAAACCAATTCATCTCCTCCAATAAGGTCAGGCAACAAGAAAGATACCTAAATCCCTATTTCAGCTAATTAGCTGATGTGATAGGGATTCCTTCTCTCCTATAGGGAATTCTTGAGAACATGAACTAAATATTATCTATCAAGCACTTTAAAATTCTTGTAGCACATAATCTATAAGGTCTTATGTCATCTATTCAAGCCATTAGAATTAGGCGAGGTTGGATAGTCCAAGTCCTAGAAGAGGAATGTCCCCTTTCACTTGCCTTAAGTCATTGGGCCTAAATACAGAGGGATGAAGGAAGAGAGCCAGGATGTCAAAAAGTGTTCATTTTGAGGGCCTGGAGATTTAGGCCTGGCTTGAGCTGAAACCCATAAAAGAAAACTGAGGCTAAAGTTTGGTCATACTTGAAGAAAAGCCGTGTGCTCCCACTGGGATCTCTATCCAGAAGCAGACAGACCAATCAACATTATGGAAGTTGCTATTCTCTTTAGAATAAACTACATTTCATTGTCCTCAAATGTATAAGTTGAATGAGAGAGGGATTTTATGCTTTCTTATTTGACCTACTCTTTCAACTGCATGTCCCAAAGTTTCATTTGCATGGAAAAGGAAAGAACAAAGTATCATTTAAATAGGAACATTCCCAGAAAGGAAAATGGAAGCCCAAAGGTGAGTAGTGAGTGTGGCTGGATGATCTAGATATACCAGAGAAGAAATGAAGCAAAATAAAAGGCAGAGTCAGTACCTGTGGGAAGGTAAGGCTGTGTCTTCTCTCTTCTTTACACTTCCCACCAGTCGTAGCTGACTAGAAGTATGAGTTAGACAGCCAGAAATATCAGGAAATATAACAGGAATTAAAAAAAGACAAAATCCCGAATCAATTCTCTAATTTTCCAAATCGAACAAAGACAATGATATAGAAAAGCTTACAACGAGGTTGTCTATTATCAGAGCCAGCAACTCCAAACAAAGTCAGGCAGCATCATTTCATAATTAAAATAGAAAATTTCATTTCATGGTTAATGAGGGGGATGGAATGATGCAGGTTGAGCAGGGAACAGCTTATTAGGTCGTACTCAGCCAGGAAAAAATGCTGATTAGACATTCAAAACAAAGCTTTGACAGTGATTAAACATTGGAGTTATGCCTGGTTTCTCAGTCCATAAGAATCTTGAACCAGAAGCCTAATCTTTCTAATACATCTTTGATCAAGTGGGTAGAAAATATATGTATATATATATATATTTATATGTATATGCTTTTTGTGCACAAATATTTAAGGAAACTGGAATTTTTAAGGTTACTTTTATACAAACAGAATGTATGCTGCAGTTATGAATGAGTTTTGGTCCTGTCTTGTATTTCTAGTCATTTAACAAAATGTGTTTTAAGTATCTTCATATAATAAATTAACTCTCCCAAAACACCTGACTAATTCTTGATGCTTGATTTAGAAGTGAAACAGTTGAGGCGTACAAATCACACATTTAGAAAAGGGCTTTTTCTAAAAAATCTAGGATATTGCAAATAGTAAACAAAAACGAAAAACTAAAACTAAGGCAAAATGAGCAAATTGCCCAGAAAAAGATGCTTCAAGATAAGCTTTCACAAGAAGAAAAACTCATCCTGAATGAAGAGCTGACTGGAAGGGGCAGGGCATTAGATTAAAATGGAATGAGGATGTCCTGACTTACAAAGAGGAGATCTCGTTGGGCAGACAACATGGTATAATGGAAAGTGTGGTAAACTGGGAGTCAATGAACCTGGATTTAAATACCACCTCTGCAATTTATTACCTGTATGACCTAGGGTAAGTCACTTAAACCCTCTGGCTCTTGGGTCCCCATCTGTACAATGAAGGGTATGATGAATGATAGATGAAGGTAGATGAGGTCTCTCCTAACTCCTGATCTAGGATTTTATGATCTTCCTGAATTGTTTTCCATTTGGTAAACACGATGAGAGATGTGAAAAGAAAATCTCACTGAAGAATTCATGCCAGCTTGGGTAAAAAGCCCAAGTTGTATACGGCAAGTGTGAGAATTACTTATTCCTTTTTTCTGGGTTTTACATTCTGGGATTGTGGGTAGGTGGAGAATGCCATATACAACTGTCTTATGCACAATGTCTTACCAAATTGTCATCTTGCCACCTGCTGTTACCGACACTTTAAGGAAGCAATGCTGGAGGTAAAGCATGAGAAAAACACTGCATTCACTACCAAAGCTATGGTTAGGGAATATCACTGAAAGAGAAAAAACAGGAGGGAGAGCTGGAAAAAAATGGGATATGAACAGCAAGGAACAGCAAGATCATCTCCTACCATTCCTCATTTCATAGATGAGGAAAAGACAAAGCGATTTGCCCACAGGAAATCACACAGGGAGTAAGGAGCAGAGCTAAAGTTTGGATGCCAGGTCTACTGACAGTGATCTTTCTAGCTGGCTGGTATAGTGGATAGAGCACTGGGCCTGGAGTAAGGAAGACCTGAGTTCAAATCTGACCTCAGAAACTCACTAGCTGTGTGACCCTGGACAAGTCACGTAACCTCTTCTTGCCTTAATCCACTGGAGAAGGAAATGGCAAACCACTCTAGTATCAAGAAAACCCCATGGACAGTATTGACAAGTTATGGTCCATGGGGTCACAAAAAGTGACATCACTAACAACTGAACAAGGCACTTAATAAATTCCTATTCCCTCCCCACTATACCAAGAGGATCATTCCCATGGATTACTACATAATTCAAATGGACAAATGGCATTTTAAGTCTGAGGATATAAATTAATTTGTACAACTACTAATTGCCATAATATGAATAAATGAATGAAGCATTCATTCGGTGCTTACTTTGTGTGAAGTACTGTGTTAAGCGCTGGTGATACAAATTGAAAAGTCAGACAGTCCCTGCTCTTCAGCTCATATTCTAATGGGGAGACAACACACATTGGACATTTTAGCTGCAAGGCAAATGGAAATGTCTCATGATCCTTAAGGTGCAACAGGTTCTTTTTAATATCACTTCCACCAATGAAACGATATCTGTGTCTGCTGTTGAACCAAGTGGGATCACTTACATTTTCTAGATTGGACAACTGATTTATAAAACATGGAAATCCATGTTATAACAGGACTTAGATTCATAACCTGATTCTAGATGTTAGAAAACACTTAAAAAGTTTTCTACAAAAAGATTTCCCAATAAAGCTTTTTTTGTTGTTTTCTTTTTCTATTTCTTATCAATGTATTAGCTTCTCAAAACTTTGAAAATCAGGTCTTTGAAATTCTGATTTTTTCCTTTCCCTACAAACCCTATGGTTTGTGGGTCAAAGAAGAAACTGCAGGCCTTTGTAAGTATCTCTGACAAACCATGCACAGAACACAACTCAAGCTATTTCAGTTTAGGAAAGCAGAACTCAAATTCTATCTACATCTATCAAAACAGTCAATGTAGCTGTAGCCACGTTGCATAAAAAATTTGAGGGCGCTTCCTCTCGTAACATGCTCCTACATTCCTGCAGCATGTTATGGTGAAAAATAAGGTAGTTTGGGAGTCAGAAGATCTGGGTTTGAGTTAGAGCTTTGACGCTTCCTGGTTGGGTCACCCTGGCCACATTGCTTTACTTCAACTCAACAACTATCATACTGGGGATACAAAGGTAAAACTGAAATAGCCCACAAGGAAATTGCATTCGTGTGTGTGTGCGTGTGTATGTGTGTGTGAGAGAGAGAGAGAGACAGACAGACAGACATGAACAAGATGAGAGAAAAAAAGAGAGAAAGAAGAATAAGAATAGAGAGAGAAAGACAAAGACAGAGGGAGGGAAGAGAGAGAGAGAAAGAGAGGGAGGAACAAGAACAAGGAAAGAGAGTGAGAAAGACAGTCAGAGTGAGGAATAAGATGAAGGAGAGAAAAAAAGAGAAAGAAGAATAAGAAGGGAGAGAGAGAGGGAAACAGAGAAAGAGAAACAAGAACAGGGGGTGGAGGGAGAAGGAGATGGGGCAATACTTGGCAGGGAAAGGGGGAGGAGGAAGCATTGTGGAAAATCATATGAACAAATAAATACAAAATATACATAAAGTCAGTAGTTTCCTGATCTATAAAATTAAGATAATATTTGTATTGGTAGCCTCATAGGGGCTATTGTAAGGAATGTTTTGTTTCACTTTTTAATTATGCCAAACCCTTCATGACTCTATTTAGGAGTGGTTTGCCTTTTCCTTCTCCAGCTCATTTTACAGATGTGGAAACTGAGGCAAACAGGGGTAAGTGACTTGCCCAGGGTCACAGAGCCGGTAAGTCTCAGACTGAGAACTGAACTGCAAAGTCTTTCAACTGAAAATGACTGATTCTATGACTCATACCTCCAAGTATCTATGATTGCAGTGAGGGAAATGCTGTCACATTTGAATATTGCAACCCTATACCTACAAAACCCAGCAGAGATAGAAAGAGAAATTCCATTTAAAACAACTGCAGACTATAAAATTCTTGGGCGTCTACCTGCAAACACAGGAACGTTTGTGCAAACACACACGTAGGAATTACATGAACACATTACAAAACACTTTTCACACAAAAACAGATTTGAGCAAGAGGAAAAATATTAGCTGCTTGTGGGTAGGCCAAGAAAATGTAACAAAAATGACAATACTACCTAAATTATTTTACTTATTTTAGTGCCATGCCAATCAGACTATCAAAGAACTATTTTATAGAGTTAGAAAGAATAACAACAAAATTCATCTGAGAGAACAAAAGGTCAAGAATATCAAGGGAATCAATGAAAAAAAAAGTGAAGAAGGAAGGTCTAACAGTACCAGATCTCAAACAAAACTGCAAAGCAGTGATCAGCACAATCTGCCACTGGATAAGATAATAGAGAGGCTGATCTTGGCAACAGATTAGACACACAATCTGCACATGTATGTAAATTGACCATAGTAATCTAGAGTTTGATAAACTCAAAGGTCCAAGTTATTGGGGCAAGAACTCACTATTCAAAAGAAACTACTGGGAAAATTGGAAAGCAGTCATACAGAAACTAGACATAAACCAACATCTCACACCATATACCAAGATATGGTCAATATGATTTAGATATAAAGGGTGCCATCATAAGCAAATTAGGAAAGCATGGACAAAAATACCTCTCAGATCTACAGATAAGGGAAGAGTTTAAGACTAAAGAAATAGAGGAGATAAAATGGATAATTTTGATTACATTATGTTTAAAATGTTTTGCACAAACAAAACCAATGCAGCCAAAACTAGAGGGGAAGTAGGAAACTGGGAAAAAATTTTGCAACAAGGTTTTCTGATAAGGGTCACATTTCTCAAATATATAGGAAACTCAGCCAAATACATAAAAATACAAGGCATTCACTGACAAATGGTCAAAGTATATGAACAGGTAGTTTTTAGATATCAAAGCTACCAATAGTCATATAGAAAAATGCTCTAAATTACTAATAATTAGAAAAATACAAATTAAAACAATTTTGAGGTACGACTTCCCACCTATCAGATTGGGTAACATGATAAAAAAGGAAAATGACAAATGTTGGAAAAGATTTTGGTGTTGGTGGAGTTGTGAACTGATTCAACCATTTTGGAGAGAAATTTGGAACTATGCCCAAAGGGCTATAAAACTGTGCATCCTTTCTGATCCAGTAATACCGCTACTAAGTCTGTATCCAAAGAGATCAATGAAAAAGAAAAAGGACCCATACATACATACAAAAATATTTATAGCAATTTTTGTGGCAAAGAATTGGACATTGGGGGGAAGCCCATCAATTGGGAAATGGCTGAACAAGTTGTGATATGTAATGGAATACTATTGTGCTGTAAGAAATGGTCAAAGGAGTGGTTTCCAAAGTACTTGGGAAGACTTATATGAGCTGATGCAAAGTGAAGTGGGCAGAACTAGAACGTTGTACACAGTAATAGCAATATTATAATGATAATCAACTGTGAAAGTTAACTGCTCTATCAATACAATGATCCACAATTCCAAGAAACCCATGATGAAAAATGCTATCCACCTCCAGAAAGAGAACTGATGAACTCAGTACCAACCGAAGCATATTTTTTCATTTTATTTTTCTTTTTGTAACACATTTAATATGGAAATGCTTTTCACGACTTCATATGGATAATGGAGATTATATTTCTTGCCTACTCAATGGGTGAAGGAAGATAATTTAGAACTGAAAATAAATATTAAAAAATAAAATAAAATCTGAAGGGAAAAAATAGAATTGCAACACCTCCATATCTTATTAGATAAATGGTCTTCATGAACTTCTGTGGATGAAAAAGTTCATCAGAAGGAAGGTAGGAGGCTAGCCCCTTCGTGATGAACTTTTCCAAACTTAACTATTAGAGGCCTTGGGGGCCTGCCAGAGCTTGAGATCTACCGGACTAGCTTCCAAGAATCCAGGGGTCACCTCCACACTCCAGTGAAGATTTAGAGACGCCATGAATCAGAGTACTTGGCACACTCAAAATATAATCAATTGTCACAAGCTGAATCAGGTACAGTTTATGTATTTCTCCATTCCTAGCATGGATCTTAACGTAAGTGCACTTTTTTGTACTTTGGACCCAGTTTGGTAATTCAGCTACATTTTCTTGAAAATCATGACAAATTTTTGCCTACAATGACATTTTTTATTTGATAATGTTTGTTGTGAGATTTAAATGCTGCTGACATTCATTCCTCAATCATTGAATATCAGTGGTTCTCTGTCCCCAAATTTTATCTAACCTGTTGATATCAGAAGCAATACTTTCACCCTTCTTGGTCTGCATGAGTTCCCTGGCTGTTTGCATTGCACGTCTGGTATCAAATAAGCTCCTTATGAATAAAATAATCATTCCCCCTAGTGACCAGAATTGCCTTGTCTGCTAATCATTTTGTTATAACCGCCCTTATTATCTAAATGGAGCTGATAGAACTCTACTAATTTACCCCTGACCTTACTCTTCTCATTTAAGCCATCTATCATTCTGATGTTAATATATTCTGAACCACATGAATTGCCGTCTTCCACCTAAAGCCTTATTCTAATGCCTGATTGCGGAATGGGAGTAACCATAAGTTACAGAAGGTTATGGAAGTGAAGTATAGGCTTGGACATGTCCTAAGCGGATTAAAGCCTTAGAATATGGTCCTGTATTGGGTAATGTAACTGTTATTTGAAGATCATCCCAGCTAAGTGCGGAAAGGCTCATCATCAGAAAATTATTCACTAGGTGGACAGATTATTTTTGGCTACAGCTAATTAAGAATTTTACTTTTGTCACTTTTATCATCAACTACCCCTAAGGAATAGATTGTAATCTGTGCTCATGGAAGATGTAATTTTCAGTGGTGAAATCACAGACTTTTAAAATTATTTTGGAACTATTCAACTCAAATTTATATGAAGGCAGAACAGCTTACCAGCCTTACAAGACCTCCTGGCAAACAATCTTCTCTATATCTCTCAAGCCACCAATACTAAAAAAACATTAATACAATCTTCATCTCTTTTCTTTATTGTTGATGAATTGGTTGCCAAATTCTGCTACCTTTTTCTATTGCATATCTGGAAAATAGCAAAATCCTGTCAACTTTTTCTTTGAATTTGTATTTATTTCTAACTCTCTATTCCTGCCCACCACTATCCTCCTCCAGGCCCTTATCACCTCATGTTTGAATTACAACAGCTTCCAACCTCCTCCCAATCCATCATTCTGCATACATACTTCACACACATTTTCCTTAATTATCACTTTCATCGTGTCACTTTCCTACTCGTCTGTATAAAAAATATCTTGAGATACTGTAATGGCAAACAAAGTGGGAATTCTTGCTGTTTTTTTTCTTTTGGGGTGCTTCTCAGCACTAAGGCAATCAAGTGCCTTTGATTGAGCCCTGCCTTTGTTTGAATCAAGAGTCTTTGATGACCTGCTTAAGTCAGAAGAAAGCTTAAATCGCATGAGTTTGAGTCACATGGTTGTGAAGTCCTCTGACCCTGAAGAAGTGTGTATATACCCTGAGGTTATCATTTTGCTTGGGGGCTCACTCATTGGAAGAGTGTCCATGTGATTTGGACAGACTAGACTCTGGGTAGCTGTTAAGGAGCCCCTTGGCTTTGAAAACCAAGATGTTGGTGCTTCTCTCTCTGGTAACTATGTATGTATTGCTATGGACAGACAGTTAGAAGCCCTGTCTGCTGATTTGTTATTTGCTCTGTTTATATAATTTCTGCTTGTAATTTCTGTTTGTGTTTTCTCTGAAGTTCAGGGTGCTGACTTTTTCCCCTGAACTGAGTGAATGATATATGTATGTTTAATTAAAGCAAGATTGTAAACCCCTCAAAGCTGCTTTCCTTGAAAAAGCAGATCAAAGAACATGTGCTAGCAGCCCTCCTGTGTGCTGGTGTTATTGGACTTACACCTCCACAGCAGCGGCAAGCAGCATTGTTGTTATATGTGGTCACTATGAAGGGATTATTCAAATAGACAAAATCATGTATCTACCAAAGCTTAAGTATCAAATCTAAATTCTTTTGCCTGGCTTTCATGGTCTTCTATAAGCTGGTCTTATCTTACCTATCCAACTTCTTTACTCACTTCTTCCCAAAGTAAATTCTCTGCCCCAATCTCACATTCTTGGAACACATTATACTTCTTATCTCATCTACAGCTTTACACAAGCTGTTTCCCTGGGTTCAAATGTCCTACTCCTTTTCCTTCCATCTTTAAATCTTCAAGAAGCTTCCCTGACCACTTCCCAGAGGTAAGTAACCCCTGCCTTCAGTAGACAAGATATGGAAACCAAGTACAGAAAAATGATAGTTGAACACATAAGAGCTAATGAAATCAATGAGACAGGAAGAAAAGAGAGGGGTTAAGGGTAGAACATTGGGGGACACCCACAACATTGTGGAGTATGATTTGTCTCTCCAACTAAATTTTAAATTTCTTGAGAGTAGAGACTGTACACTATACTTCAACCCTATCCTAGCACAGTGTAATGGCATATACTAGTTTTTTTCTTCCTCTATCACCAGCACTACTACCTTTTTCTACCCATTAGTTGTCTCAGCCAGACAATCTTCTCACTCCAAACACGATCCCTTTTGTAAAATCCAGTACTGTTACTGAAACCATGTTTGTTTGTTTGTTTTTTTTGACCTGTCATTTTTTTTACTACACATCCCCATGGATGGTTTTTACTTAATTTCAAAACTCTTAACCTTGGGTTCTTTCATGTTCATCTCTTCCTAGTCGATTCCTTTCTTATTTGTCTCAGGTACACTTACTCAATGCCCCAGCAAGATGCAGAAGGAAAAGGAGACACGAGAGCTTTCTCTAAGAATTTTCTTTGTCTTCAAGTCTCTCTGCAGGCATATTCTTTTCTTGCCATGTAATCTCCCCACTCCCTCATCTTTAAAAGCCATTGAAATGCCATCAAAATCAGCTCAAAGCTTTCTTGGATTGATTATAACAAGTTTGCTCACTTACTTTGAAGATGGAACTTAATCACTTCTCTTCCTGTGTACTGACATTTATTTCCAACTCATAAAACTTACCTAGTGTACCTTATACACTACATTAATTCTCCTGTCTACATGTGAACCTCAGGATCTTGGAAGCTACATGTCTAGTCAAAATATACCCCAAAAAAGTATCCTTCCTAAAACATACTTGACAAGCATAGCTACATCAATTATGTAATAGCAGAGATCCTTTTTCAGGTATGGTTTGCATTAAAAAGCTCTAGCGTCCCTTCCAACTCTGGTACTTTGTGATCCACATTAGCATGGGCATAGAAACACGATAAATGGGTGCAAGATATAAATAAAAAAGGTGTTTTCCAGATGAAAATGAAGGTCAACACAGAAGAGAAGTGTTTTGAGTAACTGAGAATCCAGTGATTGCTAGAAAGTTTTTCATTTCAAGTACAACTTTACCTCTGCAAATGGCACTTGTTGCTCCTACTGAGGCCAAGCAGAACAAGTCTTATTCCTCATCCTGGTAAAAGACAGCTCTCATGTCCCTCTTCCCCAAACACATGCTCCAGAACTTCTCTTCTTCAGGCTAACCAACCCTAGCCCCTTCAAGTGATCCCTCATATGGCATGAAGTCCTTCACCACCCTAGTTACCCTCCTCTGGACATTCTCCAGCTTTTCAGTGTTCTTCCTACAATGTAGAACCTAGAAGAGAACAGAATCCAAATGGAGTCTGAGCAGGGGAGAATACTGAGGGATTATGACCTCTCTTTTCCTGGATGGTGCGTTAGCTTTCTTGGCTGCCACCCTCATATATCTTTTAGAGGAACTGCTGTCTAACCATCCCCCATCTGGTAATTGGGCTTTTTTTTTAACCTGAGTCCCTATTAAACTTTATCTTATTATTATCTTATTACTGGTCTAAACTAGGAATCCTAAACTATTGCCTGGTCAATTCCCCTGCAATACATTTTGTATGGCCCTCAACCTAATGAGAGTTTTAACGTTTAAAATAAAGTTTTACTGTATTTAAAAATGTAAACCATTGTTAGTTCCAGGGCATGCAGGGCTTACCCCTCAGCCCACAGTGCTAATTTCTTATATTACTCAGACACAGACATACACACACAAAGCATGGGAAATTTTTAACTACTGTTTTGTAAAAAACTAGCTAAACTCTATTTATACCATCTTCCTGTTTCACAACCCTGTCAAAAAAGCAAAAATATAAATAAGGCTACTTGTCAGTTGACCTTGTCTTGCATCTCCAACTACCTGTCGACAGCTTGAAATGGATGTCTAGCAGACTTCTGAAACTCATGTCTAATATTTAACTCATTTATCTTCCCCCCCACCCCAACCCTCCCTTCTTCCTAACCTCCCTATTATTACCCAGTTACCCAGGCTCACAACATGGGTGTCATCCTCAATTCCTCATTCTCACGTCCCCCAACTTCCATCCTTCCCCATATCAAATTAGTTGTCAAGTTCTCCTGTTTTGATCTTTGTAGTATCTGTCCTATATACCTTCTCTGTCACTGCAGGCACACATCACCTTATGCCTAGACTATTGCAATAGCCTTCTGATTTTGCTGACTCAAGTCTTTCCTTCTCTAATTCAGCATGCATTCAGGTGTCAAAGTGATTTTACTAAAAACATATCACTTTCTTATTCAATAAACTCCTGTGGCTTCCAGTTATTCCCAAGATGAAGTATGAAATCCTCTGGCTTTGGCCTTCCTGACCTGTCCCCTTCCTGTCTTCTATCTTAATTTCCTCCATGTACTCAATGATAGTGACACTGGCCTCCTTGCTGTCCCTTGCACATAAGAATCCATCTCTATTTTACTGGCTGTCCCTTAAGCTGGGGCTTTCCTTCCTCACAGCCTTCTTCAGGCCTTAGGTAAAGTTCCACCTCCTGCAAACCAACTTTCCTAATACTTAATCTTGGTGCCTTCATTGAGACTAGTTCAAATTAATACTATACATACCTTTCTTGCACAAAATTGTTCACATGTTGCCTACGTTGGAACACTAGCTCCCCTAAAGCAGGATTGCCTCTTTTTTTGGTATTCCCAGTGCCTAGCCCTTAATAAATGTTTGTGGACGTTGTATGTGGTACGACTTCTTGAAGACCTTCACCTTTTATCCAAGCCTGCTTTTTCTTCTTTATGTTCACTGATCATCTCTTTAATAGGTTCTAGAAGGTTAAACTCAGAAGACAGATTCACTGACTTACAGAGTTTACCTATTCCATTCTCTTGCCTTTTGGAAAAAAACTTGTCCCTTTTCAATTTTGAATCCCTCCTCCATGCTTCACGAAAGTCCAAAGAGTGACAGTGGCTGAATACTTGCCACATCATCCACCCAAACCATGGCTCTATTCTTTCTCTTAACTTCCTCTTTACTCCAATATGGCTAATTGAAACCCAACGAAATCTTTCTCATTTTTTACTTTCCTTGCCAGCCTCATTTTATCCTCAGATTTAGTACTAGTGACACTATTTAGAGGAATATAGTATATACCTTTGCATTAATTCTCCATCATCTGTCCGTTCTCCCATCTTCCACATACTTAAAAAATTCAACATAGTTGGGGAGCTCTATGCATCCATTAGTTTCCTTATACAATATTTCATCCTCCTACCCCCTTTGTTGCAATTTTGTCTCTTTGGTATTTCATTCTTAGGAGTTTTTTAATTTCTTCTGGGCTAATTTCCCCTGTAAAATTTTTGGTCCCTAGGATCCCATGAATCTTTGAATTCTTTGCTTCTAAAACATAGGGTAAATATCAGAGTATTCTCAGCTTTCCTCTTCATGAAAGATTCAAAGAAGAGGAGGCTGTTTACTCTCTAGCCCCCCCACTCCAAAGTTTGCCATCATTTCCACTGGTGGAGCCTATTCTTCCTTGTTGATAATCAGATTCTGAAAAGAACTTACCTTTGCTGGTCACTTCACCATTTGAAGGATAAAATTATCCTTACAATAAAACAAGAAATACCTGCTATTTTTATAACAGCAAGGAGTAGCTGAGATGGAAGGGGAGAGAAAAGAGGGAACAGGGAGACATAAGAGGAAGACAGTGTGCTTCAATATGTGTCCAGATAATTAAAGTCCCCCTTCACTACTATAACACTTATCTCTGCAGGAATTTTGATATATCCTGAACTCCTTTGTTCCTCTCAATGGCCTGTAGCATATGAATGACAATATTGCTCTCCCTTTAATAAAAGGATTTGTTCTGTGAGACTCAGACTCAAAGGGCTGAACCCAAGGACATAGCCACAGGTGCCCTTGAGGCCGTTGGTTCCCCACTCCTGTCCTATACTCGTGTCCTTGTGAGAAGGTGGGGTAGGGGCTTTTGGGGGGATGTTTGTGCCAACTGTTCTTACTCTTCACTTCAGCAAACATGCTTTTCCAGAAACTACTTAGGATTGGCTGACTGATATGGACTGACAATCACAGTGGAGAATACTTGGAAGGATGGGGTCATGAACAAGAGTGTCAGGACACCTTTCAGTCTCTCAAAGCTAAACCTACAGCCCTAAGGGAATGCAGCAGTGCCCAGGGAGTAGGGATAAGGACCCCCAGAGCTGATATGCACTCCCTTTGTATAACGAAATGCTAATGTTTGTTGATGTTTCTCAAGTTTGTAAAAATGAAAAGTATTGTTGAGAGAGACCTTGTTAGAAAAAGTTCACTCTGAAAGACTTTACTTCCCCCTCTTCCCACTGCTTTATTTATCAGTAGCACTGGTTGGTTGTATACTGCTGATTTCTCAACTTCATCAAGCGTGATTCAATTCAATTAACATTGATTAAGTGCCTACTGTGTACCAGGCACTCTGCTAAGCACTGGGAGTACAAATAAAGACAGTTCCTGCCCTGGAGTTTATAATCTTTTAAAAAAATTATTCTTGAGGATATATATATTCCTCAAAATAATTCATTACATACATTTTTCATCAGCAAAACATTTTTGAGAATGGACAGAGTAAATGGAGAGAGAATAGGATAAAAGGGGAAAATAGGATGGAGAGAAATACATAGTTAGTAATCATTACTGTGAAAATTTTTACAGTGAGTTTCTGATAAAGATTTCATTTCTCAAACATACAGAAAACTGAGTCAAATTTATAGAAATAAGAGCCATTCCTTAACTGATAAATACAAATTAAAACAACTCTGAGCTACTACCTCACACCTGTCAGATTGGCTGATATGACAGAAAATGAAAATGACAAATTTTGGAGGGGATGCAGAGAAATTAAAACACTAATGTACTATTGTATTGGTGAAGTTCTTACATTGATTCAACCATTCTATAGAGCAATCTGGAACTATGCCCAAAGGGCTATAAAACCATGCATACCATTTGACCAAGCAATACCACTACTAGGCCTGTATCCCAAAGAGATTTAAAAAAAAAAGGACCTACATGTACAAAAATATTTATAGCAGCTTTTTGTAGTGGCAAAAATGTGAAGTTGAGGAGTTGTCCATCAATTGAGGAATGGCTGAACAAGTTATTGTATATGATTGTGATGGGATACTATTGTGCTTTAAGAAATGATGAGCAAGATGCTCTGAGAAAAAGCATGGAAAGATTTACATGAACTGATGCAAAGTGAAATGAGCAGGACCAGAACATCGTTCATAGTAACAGCAATGTTATATGATGAATAAATTACCTATTCTCTGCAATGCAGTGATCTGAGACAATTCTGTAGGATTTATGACAGGTGGTGTCCATCCCCAGAGAGAGAACTGGTGGATCCTGAATGCAGATCAAAGATACTTTGTCTTTACTTTATTTTTCCTGGGTTCTTTTTTTTGTCTGTGTTTTCTTTCACAGAATGATTTACATGGAAATATGTTTTGCATAACTCCACATGTATAACCTATGTCAAATTGTTTGCCTTCTCAACTGGATGAGGGGGGAGGAAAAGGAGAGAGAGAATTTGGAACCTCAAAATTTGAAAAAAAAAAAAGTTAAAAAATGTTTTTACATGTAATTGGTAAAAAAATAAAATATTAAATAAGATAAAAAGGAAAAAAACCCCTAATTATCAAAAGGTAGATCAGCTTGATGCAATCTCTTCTAACAGTTCCCAATAAGTATATGGTACATACAAATATCTACCAAATGACCTTCTGTACCTTTTTTCAGTGTTTAAAGAAGAAAAAAAGTCAGATGGAACTAAAGACAACATAAATATAAAAAAAAAAATTATCAGTGATGTCCATTTAATAAGTCATGAGCTCTTATTCAAGAAAACACATCTGCTAAAGTATTTAAACTTCACACTATCTATTAAAGAGAATGCAATTACTCCTAAATCATAAGGAAGGGAAGCACTCATAGTAAATCAGAACTAGAAGGTAATATAGAGTCAAATATGTGGCCTCAGACACTTAATTCCTGAATTCTAATGAAAAAAGCATGATTTTTAAAAGAACGGGATTACCTGAAATTGAATGAGATTCTTGTAATTTTCAGAGATTCTGTAACCTTAAACAAGTCATTAGATGAAGGAAAGTATTCTATAAATTACTATCAAGGTATAGAAACAATGAAAGCAATCTATGGTGAGGCTTTCAGGGTAAAAATGAATAAGGAAGTAACAATAAACATGTCCTTCTATTGTTCACATAAACTATGTGAAGAAACCAGGTACTACCTGGCAAGCATAGACTATATAAATGTTTTAACTGAACTGACACAAATAATCTTATAAATCCACAGCCATCCCACATATCTATAGTTGTATAAACAAGAGCTAAAAATTCTCCAGAAATGTGTATGACAGTCATGACTTTAATACTTACCACCATGGCAAATACTATATAATCTGACAGAAGAAAGAAGACGACTGTACTTTTGTAATTCTTTATTAAAAATACTGCTGTACACATGAAGACTGAAAATAGGATTAAAGATGAGTAACACAAATTGGGATCATGACATTAGAACTGAACATACTGGTGCTTTTTAGGGAAGCTGTTGACTTTTGAATCACTGAAACAAGGTCAAAACCAAAAAAGAGGTACCCTCAAAAATATTTACAATGTAGTAAATACATAACAGAATTTAAAACAGGTACAAAAATTTAAATGACCGACATCACATGATTTCTAAGGTTGCCCTTTCTGTGCTTTTTATCTGTCAAAACAGGAAGGAGTGGAAGGATTATGTCCTTAACTTGTGACTGTGTTTTAGACATTGAAATCTTCCTATGAATGAAACAGACAAACTTTTAGACAACCTCTTAAATGGAATTACACGATGGAAAAGAAAGCTCCCCCAAAAAACACCTAAGCAAAACTTCTGACAGTTCTTGTTAAAATCATTCCCAAGAATGGACTAAATGAAAAAATAAATATAAAACAGAGCTTAAAAATGCATTTACCTGACACCAACTGTTTTCTGGCTGACAATATTTACTTATGAAAACATATCAGCTGTCTACCTTTTATTTTTTAACCGAGTCCTGAGGTTACTGGGGGCTGAAGCAAACTGGCATTTATGCTGCAAATACACTTGGGGTTTGCTATTTGGACTTGCCTTGCAGAGGGAAGTTTGCTGGTCTATATAGAATGAGAAATTCAAGCCCTATTTTACCCCTGCCCTTTCTCTGCTTTCACAAAACATTGGTCCACAAATTAAATTTTTAAAGGTTCCCAAACCCAAAAACTAAATAGATGATCCCCTTTCATTTTCAAAGAAAACAATATTGGAAAAAATCTCCAGCCCGCTTATAAATTAAGCATTTCATATTTCTTCTAGAATACAAGTACTTCTTTTTTGTACAAAAGAATTACAATATGATTTGTCAAAAACATATATAAAAAGACAGCTGCTCTTCCTCAAATACACGAGCTAATGATAAAAGACTTTTGCATGTTAACTTCTGCAAATTCTTGTTCCTTTTACATTAAAAAGAACAATATTGTGGCAATTGCTAATTATCCTTTTAATAGTGAACATTATGTTCTTTTTAAAATCCATCCAGATCAAATGCAACAATAATTGATTTTTTTTTAAACTCAACAACTGATGCTACCAAATGTGGACTCAACCACATTTCTTAAAATGTGTAAAGCGCTTCTCTAGTCTTCAAAGCTTTCAGGTGAAGAGAGATGCTTTTTCTTGATGCATATCTCAAGGCAGAGAATCATTTTTAAAGCTTATAAAAAGTGGACAGAGAAATATTAAAAACTTCTCTGAAAACTACAAATATGTAGAATTATTAAAACTGAAGTCAGTAACATCAGTTGCAAGTGTTTAGAGTCTGTCCTGACCTTTTGAGTTTCCACATTTTCTTCATAGTTGTGTGGTGAGCACCCAGTGCTATTAAAACATTCAGTGCTGGGAAAGGATACATAGTCTTCACTACTGCATTAAGAAAGAAAATTCCTATGTATTTGGCAGTCTTCAGTATCAAAGTATAGGTGTTTTATCTTTTACTATAAATTCCATGAATACCCAAGTTTGGCGGCAACTGCATGTCCAAATATTAAGAAAGTTAGGAGGAAAATTCCAAACTTTTGAGAGTGACTTATTCAGGAATATTCCACATGGTGAGTTATTATCAAAAGTAATATTACTTTGGGCTAAGCAGTGACTGCAAAGGCACAGCAGATCATTATCCCTCCAGATTCAGGCTGAAAAACTTCAAAAAGCTCTTGATGCCAGACTACTGCTGTGTTTAGTTAATCTTCTTAACAGTGTCTTTGTATCTGTATCCAGTGTAAAGTACCATAATAAAGCTGTGGTTCAAAGAACAGAACTTTATACAAAAAAAAGTATACTGTAAATAACCTAAAGTAATACACTCCTGAACTTCAGGCCTTTTTTTTAAAAACACAATTTCTTTAAAAAAATTTTTCTCTATTAAAAAAATTGCATAAATGTAAATGCATCTGACTATCAGGGAAACAGACATACACTTTTTTAAAAGGCGCTGGCTGTATTCGGAGCAAACACCTCAAGATGCTCCTTATAAAATTACTGATATTTGTCCAAGTGTTTCAAATAACATCACTTTGCTCAGAAAGTACTTAAATCAACTGATAGGGAAATTCGAATCCATCAATTCAATGATACTTTGTGTGTTCTTTTAAAAAATCTCCATCTTCTGGTTGGATAACTAACAGCGGATGGCATATAGAGCTTGCATACAACACTCCTACAAGGATTATGCACTATACTGTAAAGAAGGGCGTATCTGTGAAATTATATACCTGGTCCTTTACGTTATCCTGGGCAAATCATATCAAAATGAGCAAATTTTGCAATATCCTCAAGTGACAAAAATGTTGCCCAAAAGTGTCCTTGCAAATAGTTTCCCTTAATAAGTATATAATGTGGCAAAACTTCAGAGATCAGAAAAAAGTCTTAAAAAATTAAAATTAGTGCATATACAAGTGGAAAAAATAAAAGCAGGAACATCATGCACCTGCTGGTGTTCCTCACTCTAAAATAAATTCTTCACAGATAAGCCTCCGGTGGCAGCCATCGCTCTAGGATAAGGGAAACACTCTCCCTTTCAAGTAACCATGTACCTGATTCAAGTGTGAGCAACTCTGCTCACTTTCTGCTTGCTTCCCAAATGTGAAATGAGACGACAGCGATGACAACAACAACTCAGTGGTAGTGCAATTTGCTACTGGTCAAGTTCCTCAGCAATGTCCTGCATGCTTTTAGCAAATACTACAACTGGCCGTTGGCAGCCGCAATTAGTTCTTGAAAAGTGTTCTCAAAGCAGCGCTTCAAGTCACTATATGTCACCACGAGGACACTCTTCTCATCCCTGGAAATGAGGCTTATTTTTTCGGGCACACCAGCGTCTAGCTGTAACAAGAACAAAAAATAAGAAATTAAAACTGTGATTAAAAAACACAACCAACCAACCACCAATCTCCTTAACCTCCTTCTCAGAGAAAATTCAGGAGAAAAAATTTCTCAAGAAATGCCATACTGGGGCAGAGGGTTCAACGCCAACTCACAATCCTCATCCCAAAGTCCAACAACACTGTCCTAAAATAAGCTATAATCTAACAATAATGGAGGCAGCTACATTAGATTACAGACTTTGAAGATATTCAAAACAAGGTCACAGGCACCTGTTTTAAAAACCAGACTAAATAAATAAAATCCACTTGGAAACTAAGAGTTGGACAACACTTGCTATGGTTGGCTTAAGTTCTCCACTCAGAAATAAAGACTCTGCTAGTCTTCACACTTTATGTGCCACCTCCGGATTCTGAGCTACTTACATATTAATATCCGTAAGTCCCAGGTTTTTACTTTCACCTGTTTAAAGATAAGGTTCTACGATGTGTTCTAGATCACCTCACCATAAAATTCCTCTTCATCCATCTTTTGCCAAATCATGCACTTGCAAAATTACTAACCTTGAACTAACTAATCCCACTCAACTCATGACTCCAATCACTGAAGCAATTCACCATTCTAAATCATTCCCATTTCTTTACAGTTGTGTCTGATCATTTACAGGTTTATGTGTTTGTATTTTGAAATTTCTATGCCATAAGGGACAAACTATAAGTACATGTAAAAAGTCTACATAGTTTCTGTGAGATAGCCTTTATTTTTAGTACCCTGTGCAGAGTAGTTGCTCAAATTATGACCAATTCTGAAATTATATTTTATCACATGAAAGACCCTAGGATGTTAATGATAATTGATTTTAAATTTTTCATAGTTTCGATCTGTGATTTCTCTGCAATAGGGAAATTACTGGTAATGAAATGTCTATCAGCGAGTGCTTGGCAACTATAGTTTCAGAGCTGCCTGGGACCTGGAAAGATTAATAACTGGCTTGCCCATGGTCACTCAGCCAGCATGGATTAGAGGCAAACCTTGAAAAGAGGTATTCCTAGTTCCAAGGATGGTTACCAAGCCTTTTATTTTAAAAAATACTTTACGAAAATTATAACAGACCACTCTAAAAGGATAAAAATGCATCAAAATAACAAATTTCATGGAACGCAAAAGGTCCTATAATATCTGACATTTGATCCAAAAAGAGATTTCTTTAAACAAATTAGAAACGACTTAGAGCAGTCATGAACACCTCCATTCCACAGGGTTATTAAATGAGTTATTATCTTCTTATTAAATCTTTCTAAAAGCTACAGTAATGGCAGATATCTATTTTATTTAAAATCTTTTACAAAACCTAAAGTCCAAATTAACAAGTGAAGAGCATTACAATTTTAAAGTAGATACAGGTTACCTTGTTAAGACAAGAAATAATGTGACTGAGGTCAATCCATGGGGCACCTGCTTCAGTCACCTGATGGAAGAGATGATCCCTAAAGAGTTTCAGCAAATATCGATCTCCAGTTTCTGACCAAGTGGGGTCCTTCTGAAACCTGGTAGAGGATTGATTTTTCACATTAGCAACAAAAATGATACACAAGGCACAAATTAATACTTCAATACGGATGTTTATCTTTGGCTTATTACAAGAGAAACCTATTTATTATAATGTTCTGAAGAACTTTTTCCATTTAAAAATTTATTAATTTTCCCAATTTCTTTCCCTATAAAATAGAAAGTTATAGGTTATATATTTTTTAAAAACATGTATTCTGACATATTCTTCAAAGCATATTTTGTGGTAGTTATATCTTTGAAAATCACTAAATACTGCTCACTGATACTTGAATATTCAACATTTTATAAAACAATCACAGTAAAGCATTTAGTGATGCTTAATGTTGTTGTTAAATAGAGCTTCTTTTAGGAAACATTCGAACATGTTTAGTTCTGCTGAAAGTCACTCTAAAGTGCTTTTGGAGTAACTCAGTAGACCTGAATTTACTATCTTCTGATTCTTAAGAAGACTTCATGTCTTCACATTACAAGGACCCTTTGAAAGCAAAGGGATCTAAATTCTACCACTTATCTTTAAATCATGTTATAAATGAAAACGTGGCTCTTTGAGAAAGACTGAATTATATACTTGTTATCCTGAACTTTCCCCTCAAAAGACAGGCTGAAAAGAAACAAAAGAAAATAAGATTGTTTAATTTTGGCAGAACAATAGTTTGATAATCTACCTCAGTTCAGTGCAACCCAATGGAAAAAAAGAAGAGAGAGTCTGAATATAGTATGAGAGGCCAATGTGCTTCTAGTTCTTCCTCACAGCTGGCAGGGGGATCAGAGGAAGAAAACCCTTAAGAAGAGCCAAAAAGGTGTTCCACTTCAATGGTAGGCAGGTAAAAAATAAATGCGTAAAAAATTGGGATGGAACAAAAGCACATGGGTCTCTTCAATATGCTGAGTCAAGCAGGGGGCTAAAAAGGAAATAGGAACAAAGATTAAATTTGACACTCCGATTTTTCTTGGCAGAGTGGAAAAGGAATCAAAGCAAACTGTCAACAAAATATGGCCAAAGAACCACCAGTAAAACTGACAAAGATTTCCAGTGACTTCTTATTTCTTCAAACCTTTTCACTGGCTTTTTGTCTCTCCCACCAAATCTTATGCCATACACATACAAAAGAACTGGGTCAATGACAGGATGTGTGAAAATAAAGACAGAAAAACTGAAGATATGAAAACAATTATTTCTCCTCTTAAGGTCACCTTGAAAATCACACAAGCATAGGTCACACTTTTTTGACATGATAAATTTCATTAATTAATGGCTGAATAGAGTTGTGACTTCAACTTTTCTTTTTAAAGAGGAACCATGATCAATGGAGTGAATCATGAGAAAGAAGAAACAAAACCAAAAATATGTATGCGTATATATATATTCTTTATCTGGATGTAGATAGCTCTTTGCATCATGAGACCTTTGGGGCTATCTTTGAACTCTGTATTGCTGCGAAGAGCCAAGTCTAAGAAGGTTAGTAATCACAGAATCAATATGTCTGTGCTTGTGTACAATGTTCTCCTGCTCTCATCATATCATGTAGTTCTTTCCAGGTAATTATGTATTCCATATCTTCCCCATTTCTCATAGCACAATAGTACTCCATCACATTCGTATACCACAACTTGTTCAGCCATTCCCCAATTAATGGGCATCCCCTTGATTTCCAATTCTTTGCTACCACAAAAAGAGCTGCTATAAATATTTTTGTACATATGGGTCCCTTTTCCCCTTGTGTGATCTCTTTGGGATACAGCCCTGGAAGTGGTATTGCTGGGTCAAAGGGTATGTACATTTTTATAGCCCTTTGGGCATAGTTCCAAATTGCTCTCCAGAATGGCTGGATCTGTTCACAACTCCACCAACAATGTAACAATGTTCCAATATTCCCACATCCTCTCCAGCATTTGTCATTTTCCTGTTTTGTCATGTTAGCCAATCTGACAGTAGAGATGTGGTACCTAAGAGTTGTTTTGATTTGCGTTTCTCTGATCAACAGCGATTTAGAGCATTTTTTTCATGTGCCTATAGGTATCTTTAATTTCTTCCTCTGAAAACTGCCTGTTCATATCCTTTCTCATTCAGGGAATGACCTGTATTCCTATAAATTTGGCTCAGTTCCCTGTATATTTTAGATATGAGGCCTTTATCAGAGACACTAGTTGTAAAGATTTTCTCCCAATTTTCTGTTTCCCTCCTAATCTTCGTTGCATTGGCTTTGTTTGCACAAAAAATGTTTAATTTAACATAATCAAAATTATCCATTTTGCATTTTGTAATGTCCTCTATCTCTAGCTGGACCATGAATTCTTCCCTTTCCCATAAATCTGATAGGTAAACTATTCCTTGCTCTCCCAAATTGCTTATAGTATCAGCCTTTATTCCTAAATTATGAACCCATTTTGACTTTATTTTGGTATACGGTGTAAGATATTGTTCTATGACCAGTTTCTGCCATACCATTTTCCAATTTTCCCAGCAGTTTTTGTGAAATAATGAATTCTTAGCCCAGAAGCTGGATTCTTTGGGTTTATCAAAGAGCAGATTGCTATAGTCGTTGACTGCTGCAACTTGTATACCTAAACTATTCCACTGATCCACCATTCTGTTTCTTAGCCAGTACCAAACAGTTTTGATGACTGCTGCTTTATAGGACAGTTTAATATCTGGTATGGCTAGGTCACCTTCGCTAGCATTTCTTTTCATTAATTCCCTTGATATTCTGGAACTTTTGTTCTTCCAGATAAATTTTGTTATTATTTTATCCAGCTCTGCAAAATAATTTTTTTGGTAGTTCAATTGGTATGGCACTGAATAAATAATTTAGGTAAAATTGTCATTTTTATTATATTAGCTCAGCCTAACCATGTGACTTCAACTTTCTACTGGAAAAATCCTGATGGTGTTTGTTGGGTTTGAAGAGTGAAGGGTAGATTATCATACACTTGAAGGATATCCCTTTACCAATATTATTTGTCCATCACCCACAGTCAAGCAGGTGGTTGCCCATTTAATGTAATATATATCAAAGGACTATAAATTAGGCTTCTCTTGATTATTTATGAAATGTCATTTACATGATACCCTTACCAGCTATGTGACCCAGGCAAGTCACTTCTTTAGTTTTCAAGAAGCCTGTGCTACACACATTAATTTCTACACACGTCCCTAAAGATATAAAATTAAGACTTATAGACTAAACAGAAAATAAAAACTAAAGATCATTGCCTTGGTGACCCTTAAATCAATATTAAGTATGTAGCAGTGTGGCTAAATCAGTAATAAAATATCAACGGCAACTTTGGAAAAGGCATTTTAATAAAAAAGAATGATGGAATGGATTTTCCTAGATCATCCGCTTTAAATTTTTTCTAAAGTCTATCTGGCAAATACTTCCTAGCTATGGTTAAAGTGCATTCTATTGTTGAAACCATAAAAACACATTATTATTTTTAATTATTGTGTTTCTTCTCAAATGGTTGATCCAAATTCAGGGACTACAATTAGTTTTTTCATAAAGCAGACATAAAATGTACATAGACATATGCCTTTATTTAGGCTATGTCTTAAGTAAATGTTCTCAGTCTTAATACTATTTATGAACAATGCTCAACTGAGAATTTTTTTTTCAATTTTTCTTAATATTTCAGAAAAAAGACAGTATATATTCATAAATAAATGAATATTCATAAACTGAAAATCCTTACTCTGGTCTCTCATTGATGGTTCCCAATTTTGCTAGAAGCCTAAATAGTCTTCCATTCTGAACCTCCTAAAAATAGAAAAGTATGTTAATATTTTAGTTTTTTAATATAAATGCTACAAATCAGAGAAAAACACTCTATAATAGTATTCTGTTCTATTCCTGCTTCCCCCCTTTGACAGTATCATCCTTTCTGACATTACCTTCATTTTACCCTATTTATGTCTCTGTATGTACCTGACTGTGAGCTCCTTCAAGGCAGGGACTGTTTTTACCTTTCTTTGTATCTCTAGCATCTAGTGCTGTGTCCTGCACACAGGAAGCACTTATTAAATGCTTTTTACTAATCCTATGAGAAAAGTCTACAATTCTTTACCTTCAGATTATGATTTAAAATTAGATATACCCATTTCATTAAAAAGCATTCAAAATCTATGTAAATGGTTATTATATTGATGTGTCAAAATAACTTACACTAAAATTCCCTAAACTCTCCTCAGAAATTTAGGAGTCGGTCAATTCTACAAATTGTATCAACATATATCAATCTTTTATTATTCTGGTTTATCCAGTGTGATACCTGGATGGCAATCCGTGTCTTATGACCAAGATATAGGTTGTTTGCTCCCTACTACCTCCAGCTAAGCCTTCACTCCTGTTTAGGGTAACACTATTCCTCAACTGACCTACTCCAAATCTGTTCACCCATCCTCTATGTCCATTCTCAAACTCCTCTATAGTCACAAACTTTTCCTCCAGCATCCTTTCTATCTTACCACTTTAATGGAAATCTAGTTTCATGATGAGGACAGCACAACCTTCACAACAGTATCCATTGGCAGGTACTCCCACTCCCGACAACTCAGATATATGAGATGTATATGAGAGTGGTTGGCATCTTGGTGGTGAAGTGGATACAGCAACAGACCTTGAATCAAATCTGACCTTGGCCATTTACTAGCTGTGTAACTCAAAGCAAACACTTAACTTCTGTCTGTCTTAAGTTGGGCTGTGGTGAAGCTCAAATAGGATAATATACGTGAAGCACTTTGCAAACCTCTTAGTGTCATAAAAAGGACGTTATTACTATTATTATTTTTTTAGTAGAGGTAGTAGTAGTAGCAGCAGTAATAGTATATTCTTTGTTCCCCAATTCTACTGCCTAACAAGTCTCAGGGATGTGCATAATCTGCCTTTTAAATTAATTTTCTTACATTAACAGGCATTTATTTTCTCCCCTGCCCTTCTTTCTGTGACTCTCCCTACTAGGGAAAAAAAATAAAAGAACAAAACATGCAATCAAGAAAAATAAATTCCCACATTGGCCAACCTCTCAGCATCCAAGCCACTCTCCCAACTTACTCAATGCCTAACGCTTACCTCAAACGATCCTTCCTTCCAGCCTATCCACTGCTCTCAACCTCAGGAACTTCAAATGCTCTTGTTGATAAGGTAATACCTTCAAAATACAATTCCTCTTACTTCTACTGATTCCTTTCCTATATTAATCACTTCAGCTATAAACTGAGACAATCACACCTTCAAACTTGCTGTCACACCAATTCCTATATCCTAAACTTTGAAATTACACTCTCCAACAAAAAAGACCCTTCCTAACCTTCTCACTCTTTTCATCTCATACTAAACCTAAGCTTTACTCTTGCTGTGATCATCAGTGCCTTAGCTCCTCTTTGGACCCTCTTTCCTATTCTCCATCTCCCTACCCCGGTTCCACTTATCTTCATGCCTAAACTCTCAAGTACCTAGAATAGTACTTTGCATACAGCAGATGCTTAATACTTGTTGAATGAATTTGAACTGGCCTACCATTAACCAAGATTTACTCACTCCTTGGACCGCTACTTCTTCTTATCCTACTAATACAGAATTTTGGGTAAACCTGACCATTTTCTCCCTTCCAGTCATGTTCATGTAATGTTGAGCACTTGTGGTCATGAACTCAAATTCATTTCACTCTCTAAAATTTGCTGCATAATTCAGGGGAGTCCTTATTGTTTCTCATCAATTCTGTTAACTGATTTCCTGGCTAATTCCCCACTCTCACTGGTCCAAACCTTTTCACCTCTCCTCAATCCTCAATCACATTCCCAACCACGAGGAGTTGTTTTTCCAAACTTTCTCAGAATCGCTTACTCTCTTTACTCCTCAGAAAGGAATAAAGAAATTATACCTACTCTTTCTTAAGGCTAATCCCTTTTGATTTCAAGTCTCCACCATTCTCACACATCTTTATTCTCTCCAACTTGACTAGCTCTTTCCCATCAGTGTGGCATTGTAGAAAGAGCACTGGTCTTGAACACTTGGAATCAAATTCCAGGACTGCTTCTTATTACATGGGTGACCTTGAGTAACTCACTTAGGTTCTCTGGGCCTCAGTTTCTTTATCTACAAAATGAGGGGTTGGAATAGAGGAGGAGGGCCCTTTTCATGTTAAATCAATGATCCTACGTCACTTCATCTCCTGATGTGTCAGTAACTCCAAAAGGTACAAGTGGCATGGGCCAGGGTAGGTCATCTAATCTCTCTGAAACTCAATAACCTTGTTTGTAAAATGAAAACAATACCTGCACCAACCATACTTCCTAAGAAGTCTGGCGGTACAATGGATAGAATGGATAAACTTGCAATCAGGAAGACCTTGGTTCAAATACTTCTCAGACACTTACTATCTGTGTGACCCCGGGCAAATAAATCTATCCAGGGGTGGGGAACCTGTGGCCTCGAGACCACATGTGGCCTCCTAGGTCCTTGGGGGCAGCCTTTTGACTGTGTTTAAGTTTTACAGAACACATCCTTTTATTAAGGGGATTTGTTCTGTGAAGTTTGGATTCAGTCAAAGGGCCACACTTGAGGACCTAGAGGGCCGCATGTGCCCTCGAGGCCACAGGTTCCCACCCGACTTAATTTCTGTCTCCCTCACTTTCTTCTATAAGATGGAGATAAATAACAGCATCTATCTTCCACGGTGGTTGTGAAGATAAAACAAAATTACCTATATAAAGCACAGTGCAAACCTTAAAGCACTATATAAATGATAGCTATTATGATACCCTTGTGGGTGAAGTAATTTGTGAATTTTAAAGTGCTCTATAAATGTGAATTATTTTGTTCTCATCTTGTTTGATAGTTATTATACTCAGGTTTTCCCAACATTAGAAAAGTCCTTCCCTTGATCCAACTACTACACCAACTTCTTTCCTCCACTTCACAACTCCATTTCTTAAAAGGTGCTAACATCAAATATGTTTGCTTCCTCATCACCTTTTCTCCAATCCTTACAATCTGGCTTCCATTTCTACTGCTTTACTGAAACTGCTCTCTTAAAAATGTCCCATTACCACCTAATTAACAAATCCAGTGACCATTTCTTGGGTCTCATCTTCATTGGCCTTTGTCCATCATTCAGAACTAATGACCAATTTCTTGTCTTTCTGGAAACTCTTCTTTTGTGGTTGCTATGACACTACACTATCCTGTTTCTCTACTTACCACTCTAAATATTCCTTTTCTCTGGCTCATCTTCTTCCCAACCTCTTAATGTTGATGTTTCTAGATTTTCTGTACTCATCCCCTTTCTACACTCTAACATCTGTGTCACTCTCATTCACCCACATTATTTCAGCTATCACTACTGAGCATGACTTTGGCCTTGACTTCCATTTCCTGAAATCCAGACCCCCATATCTACAAATATTTACAAACCTATCTCTGTTTGGATGCTCCATTATAAACAGCAAACAAATCAGCACTGAAGTTGAAGGAGTTACCTAGATCCCAGTAGGATTGGAAGAGCAAGGTGTGATCTAATTCGATAGAATTTACTTATAGTCGAATGTTTGTACTCATTGCCAATTTAAGGCAGGTGAGTCAACCAGCATTTTATTAATTACTTACTACATGCCAGGCACTGTGCCAGACACTGGAGATACAAAAAAAGGAAAAAAGATAACCCCTGATCCCAAGGAGCTCACAATCCTACGAGGGAGACTATGTACAAACAAACAGGACAAAGAGGAAATAAATCAAGTGAGAAAAGGCACTAGGATTAAAGTAGCTCAGGAAAATCTTTCTGTAGAAGGTGGGATTTTAGTTAGGACTTGAAGGAAGTCAAGCCAAGAAGGTCAGGTGGTAGAGATGAGGAGGGAGAGGATTCCAGGCAGTGGGACCACGCAAACAAGGAGAATGGAGCACTTACCTTCACAGGCTTTTAGTGGATGGCTAGCTCAGTACGTAGCATCCAAAAAACTAAGGTTATTTGAGATGACCTTAACATAGCATCCATAATGAAGGAAATTATATTTCTGCTGCTATGGACACAGTATTCTGAGCATCACATTTTAGGGTAGAAAGTGTCCATATTATAAGGCACCAGGAGAAGGTGACCAGGATGAAAAGGCATTTCCATGTGACCAGATAAAGCTACATAACATCCAGAGCAGAGTAACCAGGAGGGTTATGGGTCTTAAGTCCATGTCATATGAGGATCAGGTAAAGAAAATGGGGTTGTTTAGCCCAGAAGACTCAAAAGGAAAAGTGGTGGCTATCTCCCAGGTTTCGATCGTGTGAAGGAGGGATGAAAATTGCTCTGTTTGTCCCCAGCAAGCAGAACCAGGAGCAATGAGCAGAAGTTAAGAAAAGGAAGATGTTGACGTGCTGTGAGGAAAACTTCCTAACAATTATTGCTGTCTGAAAGTAGGATAGACGGCCTTGGGAGACAGTGGAGCACACTCCTTGGAAGCCTTCAAGGAAGAACACACAGGATCACTTCCCTATTTCTGTCAAAGGCACCACAATCTTTCACCTAGGTTTATGACTTCAGCATTACCCCTGATTCCTCACTCTCCCTCACCCTACTAGTCTAGTTAAGGGCCAAAATCTTACTATTTCTTCCTTCATAACATCTCTCACCTCTGACTCCTTCCCTCCATTCAATCAGCTGGTCCCGACGTGGTCTGCCTGCCTCAAATCCCTCACCACTTTGGTCTCTCCTACAAACTGCTGCCAGGTTAAGCATGGGTCTGACCATGCAACTCCCCCTACTTATCAATCTCAGTGGCTTCCTATTGTCTCTGGGACAAAATGTAACTGCCTCTTTTTAAATTCCTTCACAACCTGGAACTCAGCTACTTCTCTAACCTCAAAGACCATCATGGCCTATCTCACCTTCTGCAATCCAAATGAGTCCTTGTGTGCAATGCCACATCTCCTGCCTTTAGGGAGTGCCTCTATCATCCCACACACTTGTCATGGACTCCCTCTCCTTACCTCAGCTTTGTAAGTACCTCATGAACATTTCAAACTGGATGTCCTAAAGGCATATCAAACTCAACATATCAAAAACAGAATGCGTTATTTTCCCTAAGAAACCCATTGTCTTACCAAACTATCAAGGCTATCACCAACCTTCCAGTCACCCAGGTTTACAACCTTGGAGTCATATTTGACAGTTCACTTATATTCAGTCTATATAACCAAAGAGTAAACAAATCCTGTCACTTCTATTTCTATAATATTTCTTTCATCCTTCCTCTTTTCTCTGACACAGCCACCACTCTAGCTCAAGTCCTCATCACATCTTATCTAGACTGCTTACTACAAGAACCCCCAAAGGGGTCTTCCTGCCTCAAGTCTCTTGACTTTCCAACCCATCCCTGATTCCACCGTTAAAGTGATTTTCCAAGCCTGAACTCTTTAGCTCAATAAATTCCAATAACTCTATTACCCTGACCAAATATAAATTCCTCCCTTTGGCTTTTAAAGCCTACTTGTCAGCATCATGATACATTACTCCCCTTTACATACTCTGAAATTGAGTTCCTATCCTTATTCTCTATTCTACACGCATGGTAACATCAAATTGGACTTAATGATCACTGACTGTGAGACTCCCTTTAGAGCACATTCCACAGTGCAGCCAAGCTGCCATCTTCGCGCCTCTGTGGTTTTTCTCCAGCCATTCTCTTTAAATATCACAGCAATCTCTCCTAGACCTACAACACCTAGCACAGGTTTCTGTCAAGAGGAGGCACCTAATAGATATTTGCTGAACAGATTTGATGCTCCCTTCCATACTGATTCCCTACCTACCTTTGAAAACCTATTAAAAATCACCTCCCTGCTTCCTCTAGTTGGCAATGACCTTTTCCTCTCAAATTTACCAGCAATTCTGTTTAAGTTGTGTACATGTCACATCTTCCTATTAAGCTGCAAATTCTACCTAGGACAATGATTATTTCTTTTCTAAAGAATGCATCTCCCAGGATTAACACAATATTCTGCATGTAAGAAATGGTTGAGGAATTGGAACAACTTTCTTCCAGATTACGTTAGAATAGAATTGTAGGGTAGTAACAGTACGGACAAAAGAGAATGTTCAAAAAGCATTAAAAATTTTAAATAATATATGCTTAGTTTGGCTAAAATGTAGTTTGAAGAACTAGGGACTTTAAAATATTTTTGTAACATACCTTTTAGTTTACTAATTGCTCTATGCAAAGAAAATAGCTTTCCATTTGTGATATTTTATGTATGTGTGGATGATTACTCGCTTTACCTTGGCTAGGTCTTCTTCTATGACATCATTTCTCATTTGTGCAGCATCCAGTTGAGTATAGAATCGAGCACCAATCATTGGCATGATATCATTTACACTTCGTAGCCTGTTTTGGTCAGTCAGCAAATACCTATAAACAATGAAGAGGAGTCACTTGAAGATATCACAATTAAACAGTTGCTATGATACTGGTATAAACATTTTAGAAAGCATTTCATCTTCTAAAAGAAATTATTTTTTAAATTTTAATGGTCATATTTCTTTCCCCTTTAAAATTTTAAGAACCAACGGAGAAGCAGAAAACATACCTTTCCTCTTAATTTCCTGCTGTCATGGAAATAAGAAGGGGAGGTTGGGTAGGGTCAGGTTTAAACTCTTTCCTTTCTCACACTCTTCCTCAAAATAATGCCTGATGAGAAAGCTGTGGTGAACTTTTATTGAAAACAAAAGCTTTTTTCTACTACTTTTGAATGACAACTTTCAAAACCAAAGACTGAGTTTCAATTCGCCTATATCAACTGAGTCACAGCTTTAGAAAGTTAAGACCAGTGCACTGAGACATACCATTATTAATAAGCACCCTGGCTGTCAAAATACAATTTAGGAATCACTACTGTCATAAAATATGAAGGTAAAATATTTAACACTCAAACAAGATACGGACAACTCATCACACCTGAATGTTAACAGAATCAGTCAGACACCTGACACCAAGTAAACCTCCCTCTCTTGCACATCGGTGCTATCAATGGTAGTGCAATGTGGGAAGCCCCCTGTGGTCCACACCTAACAAAATGATTACGGAAAGATCCTGGCCCGTTCAAGGCTCAGTTGGGACAAGTTTAATGCCATGGCCTCAGTTTGTGTATTTGCAGACTGGAGGCAATATATACACAACCTACATCACAGGGTTGTTGTGGGAAAAGTGATTTTGAAACCTTAAAGAGCTATATGGGTGTGAGTTCTTATATACTTGGAAGTTCACTTGTCTGAAACTATACAGTCCCTGAGAAGGGTCTTAACAACACTTAAAGGATTTTGGGAGTTCCAAGTTACTTTGGGAAGATTTTAAAAGGCATATTATTATTTTAATAGAGATTTTCTGATATTTGCTGTAGTGTCTTATAACTCTAAGGAGCTAGGATGCCGCCCACTCCTTCATAATTTCCCCGGATAACTTGGATATAGAACAGGCAATCTATGATGGCTTTGGGCCATAGTAGATTTTCATCAAATCCAATTCAAACCCACTAGCCAGGGCAATCCTACAGGCTTCTTGCTTTATGGCCACAGGACACTCCACTGGCCTATGCTCTTCTAACATATAAGCACTTATAGGTGCTTATAGGCCATAGGACACTCCACAGGCCTATACTCTTCTAACATATAAGCACTTATAGGTGCTTCTATCAAAAAGAGGAATTCTGGGCATCTTTCCTAGAGGCTGCCCAGCTGTCCTTTTGACCAACTTACCAAAAAACTTATTGAACTTAAAAATTAAAAAAAAAACCCTAACATCTACATATTGATCTAATATCCATTAGAGCAGATATTTGATATAAAATTATCTACCTGTAATAAACCTGTTTCATGAGACTAATAGTAATAATTTCAGAAAAAACTCAACATACTTTTACAGTTTTATGATTTTAATTATCAACAACTCATTTGATAATGTTTTTGGATTTATTCCAAGAAGAATATATGGTTAGCAATAATAATGAATAAATTAGAATGCAGGCTTCCTAAAAAATAAATTGTCATTTATTTTTAAAGGGTAAGTCATATAGGTCGTTTCACTATTTCACTATGGAAAAGACGTCTGAATTAATTCTTAAGCCTACATTTTGGTCATAATTTCACAGAGTCTACAATAATCTTTTGAGCTCATTGTATTTAAAACTTACAAAATCAGATTCTTCAGATCAGAGGAATAGTTGATTGTCACCAGTTCCATTGCTTTCTGCAAATTTTCCCGCTGAATTCCTGCCAAAGAGTTGCAAGCCAAAGCCAACACAACTTTTCCTAATGACATCAGATCTGCTTGCTGACATGAAAGAATGAACATAACTTTTAACTTTAATCTCATAGAGATAGATGTTTAATGCATTGATTATTACTTTGCCTTCCAGGAAAGAGCAATGGCACTTCAGTCATTTACATCAAGCAAGTCAAGAGCATTCAAAGTTAAACTACTGAATTACAGATTTCTTTAGGCTCATTTTCATAAAGCTGAAATTTTCCTATTAGAAACTGATTCACAGGTAGCTACACCTTGTTACACATGATTAGCATCATCTGATATATGAAATTTTATACAGCTCTACTAAATCTGGGCGATTTGCCTGCTTATTTAGAGAAAAGGTCCCACTGAAGAACATGACTCTGGCACTACCAGTTTAGAGCCTGATCTCTCCACCGATTCTTATTCTGCAAACCGCACCAACATCCCACCTGTCTTCGTTTCCAAAGAACTACTTTAGGTATTCCCTTACAGGTCTTACGTCCTGTAACAACCCTGGTTTCCCTTTACAAGATTGTCTTTCCTCTCTAACACTCCAGAGATTTAAGAGGATATTCATAGTAGGAAGGGTTTGGGGTGGGGGGAGCCCCCTGTATCTTTAAAGGAACAGAGTGCTCACTCCAAGCAAACTTAATTCTCAGGCGACTGAGACAAATGCAAAGGAGAATGGAGTAATTTCAGGGTTGCTTGTTAACAGAAGTAGAACACAACCCATCAGATAATTTGGTCCATCCTATGACATGAGATGACTTATAACCCAAACTATAGGAACTGGATCTATGATTTCACTGCTATAAGGAACTCCCCTTTACCAATGCAGACTGGCACCTTCCCTAAATCTGAGATTTATGTTTTTAGAAAGTGTTCTAGAACATGAGAGGTTAAATGACTTATCCAGGAACTTCCAGTCTCTGTCAGAGATGGGACTTGAACCCAGGCCTTCCTGACTCTAAGACCAGGTATTTGCCCTGGTCTTACTGTGGTCTCTGCCCTGGTCAAACCATGCTGCCTCTCTTGCTATAGCCTAACTAACTGTGAAGCTAAATATTCACCTATTGAATTTACATAGGATGGCTGGAATCCAACCTACTGGCAGGCGTAATTGCTAAATCACACTGAATATTAAAAAAAATCAGATTAGTGACTTCAAGATATTATCTAAAAGAAATTTTGACACCATATGCCATAACTTGCATGATGATATTCTCAATGAGACACCATAAGTTTAAAAACAAGACAACTTAAGTAATAAAAAAATAGTATACTAAAGCAGGATTTCCCCCAGTTTCATAACTGAAAAAATACTATTCTTTAAAAGTAAAAACTTCACAACAGATTAACAGTTGGGATTGAATATTTTGAAGATAAAGGCTTACCTTCAAGGTAAGTGCTATCAGTAGCCTAGCAAGGGGAAGGAAGTGAAGTGGCACAAGACACAAACGAACTGATACTTGCAATTGTATGTATGAGTGATTCTGGTTAGGCATAAGAGTTTTGCTTAACGATACAGATTTGGGAGCCTGGATTGGGCTGGGGGATAAAAGGGAAGTGGGAGGGCAGGGGTTGAAGAAGAAGAAAGGAGAGAAAAGGTATAATGGGAAAAAATTTTCTGGGTAGTCAGATGGCTCACTGGATGAAGCACTGAGAGCAGTCAGGAAGACCTCAGCTCACATTTTCCCTCAGATACTAGCTGTGTGACCCTTGGCAAGTCACTGAACCTCTCTTGGCCACAGTTTCTTTAGTGATTAAGTGGATATGATGGCTTATAATGTCTCTTCTAGCTCTAAATCCATGATTTTATGAAAAGACTATTGGTCCTGACACTGACATCTGGGGGATACTAACTATGGAAACAGTGCCACAGGTAAGGGAAGGAAAAATTTCTCTTGGGTCACTTATATTTTGGGATATTGAACCAAGAGGAAAAACAATCCTAAGTTGTGTCACTTTGTAACAAAAGCCTAGGAAATGAATATAACAGAAAATACATCATACATAATTTCATTAAATTCTGCAAGTATTCATTGATGCAGACATTTAAATTCAAATGTATGCATCATGAAAATTAAGGTTATTTACTAGTAATTGGAGATATGTGTTTGGCTAGTATGTACCTACCCACTCCATTTCTTCCCCACCCTGAGGACACCCTGAATGTCCAAGACACAGCTGCACCCTATGCTACTGCCCCTATGAATACTACAATGGTTTTGTTCTCTTCCTTCACATTCAGATATGAGACTGGCAGGTAACAGCAATGAGTTGCCTGAACAGGTTTAAAAATAAGTGGATATCTGATTTAAGTGTATTTTTTCTACCATCTCCCTGAATCTGACTCAAGGTAGAAAACTTCACTTTTAAAAAGATATTTAGGGTGACTCTGGGAAATATCAATCCAGGATTGAAATTTATCATCTCAAAAAGGTTTACCATCTCACTGCTTAATTTTAAAATAATATAGTTAACATTACAATATCTCAATAACTTTCCTTTTTTAAAAAAATCATTTCCCATTTGTTATTTTGCTTCTTACCTCCATCTGTTTTTCCCCCCATTTGTTGCATTCTGGAGGTTTCCCCCCAAACTCATTTTCAGTTTCTTCCTGGTTTTCAATTCTTGATTTCTTTCTCTGATTCTATCTATGGCTCTACTTATGTCCATTTTACTGTAAGTCAGTCTCTATTCACGTGTCTGAAACAGACTATGAAAAATAGACTGGAAGAAACAATGCACTCCTTTTCTCATGTACCCTCTTCTCTGTCAATCACACTCCCCCTTCTGTGACTATTTCTTTCCTATCTGTTCATGCTATAAGTTATAAGGAAACAGGTGTGAAGGTATCTCTCTCTTTCTCTCTCTCTCTCACACACACACACACACACACACACGCACGCAAAAGCTGCAAAATCTTTTACTATTTGAGAAACCAAATAAAAAGTAAAAGGTTAGTTAACTAGGCTCCCCAAAACAAAACAAAACCCAAACCCATCTCCTAAAGTTACCTGTCAATATGCACTAAGTGGGCAATAATGCTGGAGCAGTGAGGTAGGAGGGGAGGAAAAGACTGCTGGTACTATTATATTTTCAACTTACAAATCAAGACACTACAAAAGTGAGCTTGAAACGAAGCTATCAGGAGCTCAGAACACATTTACAAAAAAAAGGTTCTTTTTAAAAATTTTAGACTCAAACACCGGAACTCAAATACAGAGTAAAGAAAAAAACATATCATAAATTTAAATACTGAGACTTAAATATAAAGAAAAGCAGGTTCTTAAATAGCTACAGAAGCCTACTTGTTTATCTCATATTATATCTGAAATACCATATTTCTATTTTAAAAGTTAAGGAATATTATGTCTCTACTAACAAATAAAGGAAATTAAATGAAAACTACTTAGCATTTCTTCTGAATGCTGGTATCAGTAGTGATTTCTGCGCACACAAAAGGACTTTTAGAAGCTGACGCCACTAGTTCTTTGCAATGTCTAGCTAATTTAAAATTTCTGACTTGGCTTTTTGTTTAAATACTGAAATCATTAGAATTAGAATCCCTTTTTGGCTCATAAATGGAATGAAAAAAGTGTAATTTAAGGCAGTAAGAGGAACCCACATTGAGGAAAGGAGGACATGCTGGGAAAAAGAAATGAAGACAGATTGTTCCCTGCATTGCCCACCAGGTGACACTGCTGGAAAAAGGCAGCTCAGTAGCTTGATGGTTGGGGATGTGGGAGTGATGTGAGGGTTGGAGAGATGAGGAATCAGTAATAAACTACCACAGGGGTGTACACAACATGTTTGGTCTTTTTAATTCAATGTATTTCCTTTGATTCAGTAAGAAAATTCTGCTTCAGAAACTGACATAAGAAAAAAAAAACCCCACAAACAAACCAAAACACTCTGCTTCTAGCTATTTCCTTTCCCTTTTTTATGTTCTTAAGAAGAATAAAAGGAAAGTAACAACTAAAGTTTCCTGAAATAAAGTTTCAATGTTTTTTCATCTAAACATTTTATAACATACAAATAAGAAAAGCAGATAGTATAACCCAACTGGGAAAAGGATGATTATTTTTCATTGTTCTTTACATGCCAATATATTCTGCTATCAAAGTTGTTTTCAATTAAATCAGTTAATTTTTATTTAAAGAAATAATCTTGTACCTTAGAAAAAGCTTAATTATGTCTTATATCAATGGGCACTTAAATTTATTAACATATCACAAAGTATTGTAAAAGCAAATATTGTGGAAAATAATGAATTTGCTTTAAACTGCTATACAACTATACCTTTAAAGAGTATTCTTCCAACAAGAAAATCAATAGTCTTCAAACCTCTCTCAAAAAAATGGTATGCCTATTCTTTCACATTTTTTAATTTGGAAATTATTTTAAAAAGCAAAACATCCAAAGTCAAGATTATATTGGTTGATACGGGCAGTCACTAACAAGTTAAAATTAACCTTTTAAAAATCAATAAGGTATAAATCGAATCATATTCAAGAAATGAGTTTCAGACTTTGGTTACATCCCTATTATTTGATTCTCAATAGCCTCAAAGGGGCTAGAGAGAGAATTTGGAACTCATAATTTTAAAAAGGACTGTTAAAAAAACAAACACTAAAAAAAATCCTATTTGTAGGAACTCAATTTCTTTAAACAGGCTAGTTCCTCAATAAACGTCCTCAAAATATATAATGAATTTGACTTCCTATTATGCATACTTTAAACTTTATTATTGTTAGGAAGGAAACATAATCCTTAAGATGAAGGTAAGAGACAGGAGAGAAAGGTGTCAGTGACACAGAAAGCTGTTTTTTCTTAAAGTGAATTCAATAGGACCTTCTTGGCAGAAATAAGGAATGGGACTGTGACATGAATAGTAGAAGTAATACATTCATCTGACTGATCATTTTGTGTTTATGTATGTTCAGGTTAATTGCCTTAACCAAAAAAATTTTTATTTCTATTTTTAAGTGGAGTAAATTTAATGAAAAAACTGAGTATATGGTATGTGCCTATACTAGACTGTAGACAACGCAAAGGCCAGATCCAAATTATCTTCCCTAAAAACTGTATCTCAAAAAATGCTCAGCATAATGCTCTATATACAAAAAGCATGTGATATTTGTTGAAATCTAAAGAGGCCTTGGCTGGCATTCCCATTAAATTCTGAATACTCCCAAAGTCCATTCTTGAGGTATTATAACAAGTTTTACAGCCTCAAATTAGAGATAATTGAAAGGTTTGCAAAAGCAAAATAGAGTTTTGAAATTAAATATTATTTACTTTTTAAAAAAATAAGAAAATCAAACAGACCTAGCACAAAATGGTAAAGACCATATCAGTGTTAAACTTACCTGGAATTGAGCCATTAGTGCCAATGGATTATTCTGACTGTTATCAAATGTTAAAACATCAAAAATGCCAGCACAATTTACTCGCAACCTTTAAGAACCAAAGAATTAGGGAAGAGAGACAGAAATCAATTTTCTATTTATATATTTTATGAAATGTATTTCTTCTTGAACTGTCTATAATAAAATTCTTATTTTTCTCAAATAATGGCAGATCTCACTACCAAAGGAATTCAGATAATATCTGGGTTAAACTATGCCCCCTGAAACAACCATATGTCCCAAAAGCTTGATAAAAACACAGCCTTTATGCAGCATGGGTGTTAGAGTCCTATTCTTCTTTTCTCCCTCCTACAGTCCTCTCTCTTCACCTGAATGGTAAGTTCTTAGGCTTTATAAAGAAGGTTCCTGTGTACTTTTTAGATGGTACTAAAAATTATTTTTCATAATTGTGACCTTTTGCTGATAAAATTTTTCAAACACACATCAAATAAAGGAAGAATTCATTCAAAATCATAATTGATACCCGAATAGGATAAAAAGGCAGGATTAAAAAATAAACTACTAATTGTTTAAATATTACTAATTCCTCAAATATTGGTAACTGAGTAGAAAACAACAAAACACAAAGAATGATGGGAGTACCTTGTTTTGCCAGTTATCAGAATCTTTGTTGGGTCCATAACACGACAAGCCAGTCCTGCTGTATGAATAGTTCTCAAAGCAGAGCTGAGCTGGACGACATACGCCCAAATTAGAGACTCTGGCAATAACCCAGCATGCTGTCTTGGTAATGGTCCATCATGCTGACCTAAAAAGCAAAACAAAACAAAATAAAAATTTACACACACACACACACACACACACACACACGACACACACACAACACACACACACACACACACACATTATGTCATAAAGCTTTAATTTCAACCATAAGATTAAAAAAAAATACACTCCAAAATCAGAAAAAGAAAAATAAAGGCATAGCATAACACAGTCTAGCATAAAGTTCTACACACTATAAGAACTTAAGTTGTTAAAAGAATTTAAAAAAACACAGAAAATGATCATTTCAAAACAATAATTTAAAAGATAGATTTGACTAAGATGATAATAATATATAACAAAAGTAATTTAAAAAACCCCAAATTTCAACATTAGGAAAAATCTTTCCATATGCTCTAAAAGCAAGAAATATAATTTCTTCTGTTACTTAAAGAGTCTGTACTTGCCTATCATGGGTATATTCAACAAATGAATAAGTGTCATTTTAATAAGAGTAAGAGCTCTCCCTATTTCACCCAAGAATGTAGTCACTTATACTGATCATTCAGGGAATATTATTGCTGTTGCTTTCTACAGATTAAGTGCTGAACTGCATACATATTCAAGTTTCCCATTCAATTGTGATCATATAGCTCTGTACCTTATAAAGTCACCAATAAAAATATGGAGTCTTGATCAATGGAAAATCAGCAGAGACAATGAACTATTTCAGGGAAAATATTCCTAAACGCTTAACCAGAATCACCAAAAGAGGCAGAAGACAAGTAGAGATGAGTAGGTGACAGTAGCAAATGACAACACAGGAGAAAAAAAAAAGAGGTCACTGTGAAGAACTTCACATAATGGAGTGCCTAGGGACTTGGACACAGGGAAAGGACCTTGATTTTCACAACAATGAGCAATATATCGTTCACATCTTATTACTGGTCATTTTTAAAAAGCTATGTCAGGATTTGATCTTGCAGAGTTAACGAGAGCATTAAGAAATAACCACTCACTCCAAACTACTAGATGCCCTAGGGTTAGACAACAATTCAGGCCAAAAGTAGTCAACAAACATACAAAACAGAGAGGAGCTGCAGAAAAAAAAAAGAATGAAAATAAATGGTTCATAATATCTTTTGGTTCTGGATAATATTTTATGACCTTTCCCTGACCAACCCTTTTTTTTAAAAAGGATGTTTAAGTGATGTCTGCAATCATAAAAAGCTTTCAGAAGCAGGAGTTTTATTTAAAATTGAAAATGACTCTTTAATATTCAGAAGAAAATATTACAGGTACTGACAAATTTTAAAGAGTGGTAATAATCTTAAAAGAAATTAAATTTATAGCAAATAATGCATATTACTACTAAAATACAAAAAGTTATTATCTAGACTTGCTTATAAGCAGTGGCTACATGACACAGTGATAAATAGTGATTTTTAAATGATGCAGTGCCCATGATGCAGGGCACAAAATTTGGCTTTAAATTCTCTTCTAAAGTACTAACTTTTTCCTACAACTTTAGAAACATTACTCTAGACTTCTCAATTGTTAGAATGGTTCTAATCACTCAATTTGTGCCTCAGTCAAGTCAGCAAGCATTTATTAAGCACTTAATACGTGCCAGGAACTACGCCAAGTACTGGAAATACAAAGAAAATAAAAAATGGACACTGCCAGAAAGGAGCTCACAGACTAACTGGGGAGACAACATGCAAACAACTTTGTACGGGCAAATTGGAGGTACTCATAGAGGGAAAACACTACCTGTGGGGATGAAAGAAGTTGGAAAGGTCTCTTGCAAAAGGTAATATCTGGAGGTAGAGATAAGAAGGGACAACATTCCAAGCATGGGAGACAGCCAGTGAAATGCATGAAGCTGGGAGATGGAGGATCTTTTGTGAGGGACTACAAGAAGGCCAATGCTGTTGGACAGTGGAATACAGGGACTGGAAAGGTAGGAAGGAATCAGATTATGAATGGTTTTAAAAATCAAACAGAGGTTTTTATATTTGATGATGGAAGTAACAGGGAGTCACCAGAGTTTACTGAAGGTGGGTGAGGGAGAATGACATTACCAGACCTAAGATTCCAAAAAACCCCTAAAAGCAGCATCAGGAGAGAAAGGAGCACATACAAGGGATGTTACAAAGCTAGGACAGGAAATGGGAAAAGAACAGATTGGGAGATAGGGGTTGGGGGTTGAGAGATTAAAAAACCAAAGATGAGGCTAGGAGGATAGTGGTACCCCCAACTGTAAGGAAGGTAGGAAAGAGAGAGGATGTGGAGGAAAAGATAAGGAGTTCTATTTTAAATATGTTGAGTTTAAGATGTCTTTAGAACATTCAGTTAGAGATGACCAAAAAGGCAGTTGAAGATTCTGACTTAGAAATCAGGAGAAAGATTAGTATTGGATAAATAGATCTGAGAATCATCTGCATAAGCATAAATCCATGAGGGATGAGTTCAACACAAAGCAAAATAGTATATAGTGAGAACAGAACAGGACAGAACCCTGGGGAACACTCATCTTTGCTGGGTATGACTTGGGAAAAGATCCAGCAAAGGAGACTGAGGGAAAGTAGTCAGAAAGGGAGAATAACCAGGAGAGAGTAGTGTTACAAAAATCTACGAGACAGAAGGAGAAGAGGGTGAATAGTATCAAAGGCTACTGAGAGACCAAGAAGTTTGAGTACTGAGAAAAGGCCATTAGTTTTGGCAATTAAGAAATCACTAATATCTTAGGAGAGAACAGTTTCAGTTGAATGATGAGGCTGGAAACTAAATTGAATAGAATTCAGAAGGCAGTAAAAGAGGAGAGATGTGCAGTCATCTGTTATAGATGGCTTTTCTCAAGCATTTTAGCCATGAAAGTGAGGAGAGTTATGGGGTGATAGCCAAGGAGCTGGATCAAGTGAGGATTTTTTTAAGGATGAGGGAGACATAAGCCTGTTTCTCAGGCAGCAAACAATAAGTAGAAAGAGACTGAAGATTGGTGGAGTGAGGATATTAGAGGGGGCAATATGGTGCTGAAGACCACAGATAAAAATGGGATGGAGGATGCACACAGAGGGATTTGCGTTGGCAAGAAGAAGGGCCACCTCTTCATATGAGTCATCAGTGAAGTAGGAAACAGCGAGAGAAGACATCTGAGTGATATAAAATGAGGAGTAGAGGAAAAGAAGTGGCTCTTGGTGAATGGTCTCAATTTTTTTAGAGAAGTGTCAGACAAAGTTCCCAGCTGAGCAGGTAGAAGAATGCGACAATTTGGGAGGGATGCCAAGTTTTAGAATACCTGCTACAGTGAACAAGACAGTGATTTAATTGAGGAGGTGAAAAGAAGTACCCTGCTGCAGTGATGGCCCAGTTGGGGTTGTATAACACAACTTTATAGTACTTGTCTCAGTTAGCAAGGTTTTGTGACTTTCTCCAGTTCTACTCAGAATTGAATTGAATGTAATAGATGGTGAGAGTGGTCCAGAGTTAGTGCTTGACAAGACAAGATCACATAAGGAGGCATGGGAATTGAATGTGCATGATACTGTAGAGTTGAACTGGTTCACCAAGAGTCAAAACAGGTAAAGAAGGGAAGATAATGTAGCCAGAGTAGGGGTAATGGCCTTGGGAAAAAGTGGAGGAACTGGAAAGTCATGATGAGAAAGGGCAAAAGGGCAAAGAGTTGTAAGAAAGAGAGAAAGAAAAATAAAAGATTATTATCAGATATAGGAATTTCAACATCCACAACCATGAAAACAGAGCTAAGATTCAAATTATAACCCTCTCTGTGTACAGTTGAGGAAGAAGTGGAGAAATCATCTCAAAGAAGCTACTGTACCACTAAAAGTATTTTTCAAGTGATGCAACTCCTTCTAACTTTAGGATTCATTCTGTTTCCCAACAACAAAAGCTAGTTAAAATACTACGAAGAATGAAAATTGTATTACCAGTTGCCAAGAGTAAAGTGTCACTGTCAGTACATGAACTCTCTCAGAATACTTTAGAAATAGATAAAATTCACACCTGATCTTTTCTTTGTAAAGTATACAGTACAATATTCTTACAAAGAGATAGTGGGCTGCATCCTAAGAAAACAATTCATGTCTGTGAGAAGCATAGTTTCTAATCATCTCAAAACTAGTACAGTTTGTCATCAACTTTAAATAGTCAACTTAAGAAAAATGGACCACTGGTCTGACACAGCTCCTTAATCTACTTTTTTCACTCATGAAAAAGTTCACAATTTCTTTTAATGTTTCAGGTTGTGGTCACTAAGAAAGTAAAATTTCATATGAAGGCAAAGAAATTTATATTTTAACCTGATGACACTGAATTTTAAAAAATTAGTGACATATTAAATCTATCCCACATTGTGGGTTCATTTAATTATCCAACTGTTTGTGTTATCTAGATTTAGTACAAAAAAGGACTCTTTGCCAAAAGGCTATGGTTTGAAAATACTAGCATGAGAAACTGCTTTGTCTTGCAATTGTACATGCAAAGCATTTTATTCAATTTCATACCACTTGAATATATGATACTTTCAGTTTAAATGTAAGAAAAAAATTGCTACTATTACTAAAGCAGTATTTTAATAATGAGAAAAATTGACAGATTTGTGATAAAAGTGAATATGTGACCCCTGGGAAAATGTTATCATATTTAGCTCAACATACCAAAAACAATAATTACAGAAGTTCCAGAAGAAATCTATAAATTAAAGAAGTTAACAGTCATTTCACAGGTGTTGATTACTAAAATAACCCAAATTCTTACAACCATATTCATCTGTCAAGGAAAAGCTGTACCTATACCACATCCCTTTCAGCAAAATTCTATGTGCTTGCAAATGACATAGCAAAATGGAAAACTATACAACTGACCACACTTTGTGACTGAGAATTTTATGTGAAACAGCCGTGTAACCACAAATTTCTTATTTTAACTGTCAAAAATCAGAGAGTAAAATAACAAGCAAAGAAGGATTAAAAAGTTCTTTAGTTTTTGTTTTGTTGTGTCCCTGAGTAGATGGCTCTGCAACCTGAATACAGTCTTCACAAGACCACAACCTTGAAAACATTTGCTAGATTGTGAATTTAATTTTTAAAAAAACCACAACAGAGGAAAGGACCTCATCACACAAAGATTTGATAAAGGAAAAAAAACACTTAAACCTTTCACTTGCCAAAGAATCAGAAAATAAGATAGCTGGAGTAGAAACTCAGACTCAATAGGTTGAACATCCATTATATGAAAGCACTTTGTATTTCTCATGCATCTGTATGCATTCACTCCCACTACTAAAAGAAATGCTCATTTTCAGAACAGTATTTTTCCCAGACCTTGACCTGAACAGACCTACCATCTTCCTACCAGAAAGTTGACACAAATGAAGAACTCTCTGAAGAAGAAATACCTTTCCTGAGAACCTCAACTGACATCAATTCTGCATCTCCTACCTGTAATGAAATAAAAAAATTCTCTTCACAGGAAAAATAAAACTATTTCCCTCAAATTTTATGTCCACATGAGATCAAAATGGGGCAGCTAAGTGGCACAGTAGATAGAACACTGGGCCAGAAATCAGGAAAGTGTATGTTCAAATCTGGTCACTTAACCCTGACGGCCTCAGTTCCAAATCTGTAAAATAAGCCGGAGAAGGAAATGGCAAACCACTCCAGTATCTATGCCAAGAAAATCCCAAAAGGGGTCATGAAAAATTGGAAACAACTAAAAAAAAAAAAAACAAAAAAAACTAAAACAACAAGAGATTAAAATATTTTATTTCTCCATTTTTCTTATGAACAACTGGCTCAAAGGAACGTGAAAATGAATGGGTCTATGTTTAAATTCAATTTTTCTTGAAGATCCTTTTTAGTATTTATTTTGAAGCATGACATACAAGGCTAACTTTCATTTTTAAAAAAGATATTTAGCGCACTGTTCTTACCCACTTTGATTCTCTTGGGATTTACCATCCCTCTGCTTCTTCATCTATTCTCTAAGCCCACAAATGCATGTCACAGAAAATGAAGTTAATATCTGTTGTTTAACCTTATTTCTTTGAACCACTCTCTACTCAAATGAAATAGTATCCATCAGCTGAAATATTAAGGGTTGTATTTATCCATATCTAATAAACAAACGTTATTCCTCTTCCAGGGAGCATTCAAAAGTTCTTAAAATACACCTTGCTTATCTTTTTCTTACCCCATTTTCTCTTTGTGAAATAGGCATCAGCACTAGGGTCATTAAAGTGTCTGCTTGTCATAGTTTCTCCTCCAGCATGGAAATCATACGCAAACACTAGGGCTTAAAATAAAACACAAACATGCAAATTGTTACTTAAATTTGGTTTCAGTAGTCAAAGGAGCCAACAACAGAAACATAATTACAGGTTACTCACAATGCTCTCCAAATGCTTTAGTGGTAAATACTTCACGCAATGTTACAATATTTGAGTGTTGAATTTTTTTCCACATATCAACCAATACCATACATTTTGTATTAACAAGTCGAAAACCTATCAAAAGAAAAATAAAATTATATTTTTTGCCTTTATAGTCATCAGATAGTGGAAATGTCACATTACAGACTAACAAAAGTGTCTTGATTTATCTTGATTTATAAATTGAAAAATAAATTGTGTGACATTTATTTTAAAGTTAGGCTAACTTGTTTCGTTACCATACATTAAACTTAAATCAATCAACACAACTAGAAATGTTTAAGTCAACTTACATATACTAATATTTAGACAAAGATAAATGAACTTGTTTACCATGTATCCGCCGAAGGCAATAAGGCAGATCATCTTTGCTGTTTACAGCTTTGTAGCATGATGTGATATACCCAAAATTACTTGATTTCTGTATCCGGTTGGGTGGTGGCAGTGGTTCTAAAGGGAAAAGGCTATGGTAGCTGTCGACTTCTGCAGGAACTGCTACAGCAATTTATAGGAAATAACTTTAGACACTTAGCACTTGTAAAGATTCAATAGTATTAAAGAAGACATGAAAGATACTGAAAATCAATCAAGTGTCCAAATATTCTTTACATATTATATAACTTACAGAAAATATTCAGAAATGGTTTTATGAATCAAATTATCTCATTTTGTCTTAAAATAATTTAGCATCTGAAACCCATACCATAAAGTTACCAAAATACAGTTAAGTCCCACACTTTCAGCCAGCATGAGTCTCTCATCTTGGTTACAGACTATAACTCGAGTAAATTAGCAAGGAAAGACAAATATCAGAATATTCCCAATTTTGCTTTTGAGAAAATAACACAGCAAAACTGGAACAGAAAATATTGTACTTTTTATTTTATGCAAAAATAAATTGCTTAAACAAGGGAGAAGAATATGCCCATATCATCTCTCTTGAAAATAGTCATTTAAGTCAGATTTACTGTTCAAACAGATTTCTTCAGTATGGGAAACACTATAGCTGCATATTTATGGCCTGTCCTTAACTTCTTAAAAGACTTGTCTGTAGCACTGGGAGGGCTAACTGAGGCAGGACTTGAACCCACATCTTCCTAATTCCCTAGGCAACCATCTCTATCAACTCTACCACGCTATTTCATAATCACAGCAAAATGCTTTAAAACTGTTACATAAAGTAAAATCACAAAACTAAATCTGGAAGATTTTTTGACTTTACATGTAATCATTGCTTTGAATAGGTAGTCAGCTAGGTGACACAGGGCAGAGAGTGCTGGACTTAGAATCAGGAAGACCTGAGCTCAATTCCAGCCTCTGACACTCACTAGTTTTGTGACCCATCAGTTTCTCCATCTGTAAAAGGGGAATAATAATAGCACCAGCCTCCCATGGTTATTTTGACAATCAAATGAGATAATATATATATAAAGTGCTTTGCAAACTTTAAAGCACTAAGTAAAACCCAGCTATGATTAAGTAGAATAAAAAATCCTATTAGGAATTCTCACTAAAAAACTTTATAGAGGACGTGTTCAAAGTGGTCTCATCTTCTATACATAACTGTTAATGTCCATTCCAGGAAATTTTCAATTTTCCAATTTAAGCAACCAAAAAACAAAGTATAATGAGTATAACACAAATGGCCATTTTCCCCCATCATTTGAGGAGGTAATGATTTGGTTTGAGATTAAAATCTTTATTCTCAGGATGATCTATAAAAATGATTGTAGAAATAATTTATAATTGCATTTACTCAACAAAATTAAGCATGGAATTATTTAGCATAGTTACATAATACCAATGAAAGAATTAAGAAAAAGCAATTTCTATAACAATTCACTCATTCCTGAAGGGCTAACCCACAAGAACGTCCTCTAAACCATTTATATCTTATGTGACCAGTAGCTGTCCAACAACTTCTGGGCAGCAAATTCAACTAATGCGGAAATTTTTTCTGACATCAAACCTAAATTTACCTCTTTCTAACTTCCATGCACTGTTCTTTTTTCTGCTACCAGTAGTTAAGCAGACCAAGTCTACACTCCCTTCCACAAATACTCTAAGACAGTTATGCCTTCCTTGTCCTTCCCCTACATCTTCTCTTCCTCAGGCTAAACAGCCCAAGTTCCTTCAATCACTTATGATGAGGCATAATCCTGAGGCCCTCCAATATCCTCACTGGCCTCTTGACCAACATCCTTCTTAAAGTACCATACCCATAACTGAATGGACCAGATGTGCTCTCTGACAAGGGCAAGGTAGAAAGAAGCTATCATTTCCCTCATTCGGGACACTGTGACTTTTTAGATTCAGTCTAAAATCTCGTTTGCTTTTTTGACTGCCGTATAACATTACTGACTCTGCTGAGTATGTTGCCCATTGAACCCTGCAGATCTTTTGCAAACAAGCTCTTGTTCAGCCACACAATCCAAATCTGACTCATCTATAGACAAACTGCACTTTAAAACAAAAAATAAGGAAAAGCAAGACAATACTAAGCTAAATCATTTAAATTACCTTAACACTATATAAAACTGTATCGTATTATACAAGCAATCATAAGCATGTAATGCAATTATAGTAAATATAATACACAAAGAAAGGCAGTGTGATATAGTAGAGAACCGGCCTTGGAATCAGCAAGAACTGGGTTTAAGTTCTGTCTCAGACACATATCAGATATATGACTCTCTTAACCTGAGAGTGCTAGGCAAATTTCTTAAAAAAAAAAAAAAAAACTTATTAGAAGTGTTTTCAGTCTGGATTATTGGAGACAGCTCCTTGAACACTGATGAAGTCACAGGTTTGAACTCAAAAGAAAAAAAAATACTCCATCTCACACTCTCTCCTTCCCTCTTTTTCCTCTCTCAAGTTAATTTGCTTTTTACCTGGGATATCTGCTTGATCAATTTGAGCCATTGTTATTAAATGCCTGTTAATCAGCTCCTACGGGAAAAAATATAGGAACTCTTATAATATAGAACGTGACTACTGGAACCTCATTTTCTTATCTTAAAACAGGATAAAACAGATATTCAGCTTCCCAGTTACATACATTGTTCATGAAATATAATATTTCTGAAGAGGTAAAAGATCTAGGTTCTGTAATCAGATAAGGCTGTATTCACACTGAGCTGAGTTTTCAGTTCAATAACCTAATATACCTTTTTTTCATTCTGTATGGTTAAATCTAATCTGAAATTAACACAGCTCTATAAAATGCTACATATATAATCCCAGAAACAATACAGCAGTTCATCTTTAACATTTACAGCTTTGTAGACTAATATAAGGTAGATAAAACCATTTGTTTTCTGTTTCTCATTGGGTGTTTAGAAAAGTCCTAAATAGCAGCTATCAACTTCTACACTGTAAGAATTACCAGAATCATTTATAAAGATAGCAGGATTTAGCTCTGGGAAGGGCCTTAAAGATCTCCAAAGCCAACCACCTCATTCTATAGGAGCTCAGAGAGGGTGAGTATTTCCTCAGTCATGAAATCCAGCTGGGAATAGAAGGCCCATCCTCATGAGCTGTTCAATAGAATCCTCTTGTGTATGTATATGAGAGATAGAAAAGCCTGCCAGAGTTTCCTTATCTGTGAAATGAGCAGGGTTGGACTAAATGGCCTCTGAGCTTCTTTAACTCCAATTCTGGCACTATGTTCACTAAACCACATTCCCATGGGAGTTGAGTACAAATCAAAGCTTAAGTATGATATTTTTATGTAAATACCTATTTCAAAAAAGTTGTGCTAATCCATTTGTAAAACACTTAATTTTGTTTCTAAGTTCAGATACTTAAAGTACTTAACAAACATTATGGGTCTATGTATTAGCCAAAAATTACTTACTCTTCACGTACTCAAATTAGCATTAGGTCCACCTTCATTTAAATAAATTATTTAATTGATAATCTAAAAATACTTTCAATCTGCCACACTTAAGGGGTAAATCATTTAAATAGGCTACTATATGTTTTATACTGAAACTCAAACACATCTTCATTTCCCTCTATCAATAAATTTCCTTAAACACACAGCTAGTTCCCAAATATTACAAACAATCAATCCCTTGAAGTGGTCATATTATTCAAATTAGCACTGAATATTGCCATTGAACTAGAATTATTTACCATAGTTTATAAAACCATACCTTATTAGAATACATGGGACTACATCAAGGGATTCATTATACCCAGAGGTATTTAACTGTATATCCATATCAAGTTAAAATGTGTAATTTTTTAGTTTAATTTGTATCTTACTACTGTATTTGATTAAATAGTTACTATCATTTGAGACACTGCTTCCATGCTTCTAGGACATTACACTATTTTATCTGGTTCCTTCTCCCCCAAACTGTAGTAGTTATTTTAAGAATTTCTATTCTCAACTACAAAAGCATACCTGCCGGAGTTCATCAGCCATGAAGAAGGAAGGTGCATTTGCTTTTGGTTGCATATATGCGACATGAGGTGCAGTTGGAGGGTAAATATGATAGTTTGGAAATACCTAAGAGGTGAAAAAAAATAATTAAGATCGCTTTTAAATATAAGACATTATAATTCTGATAAATACATACTCTCTAAAAAAAATAAACATCCCAAGAAAGAGGTGTTTACATTAAACAATCTCAATCGATTTATTTTAATCACATAAATCACTTTAAAATATTAAAATAACTAATGTGAAACAATCTATATATTAACAGATACAGAGTAAGATTTAAGTTTTGGTGAGAAAAAATGAGCTATGCGAAAAAGTGATGTTACGTCTTACGATATTTTGGAAGATTTTTTTAGAAGTGATTAGGTAAAAAAATAGATAAGTAGATAAAAAACAGAAAATAGATACTAAAGTCCCAACTAAAGTTGGGACTTCCAACTACAAAGCAATGCTGCTCTGGCTACCAACACCAGAATCCAAAGATTAACTATCCCATTGATGGACGTTGTTTGGCTGTCTCATTCATCATGGACCCTTTAAATGATTTACTTGTTAACCAACTTTTCAAGGGTCAAAGATCATAGGTGCCAATTTACTCAGACTCAAGTGGACAGAAGTTTGTGACAAGGTGCTTATCTCCCAATTTAAGTGACACCTAAGAACCTATGCTCTTTCCCCCTCTTTATTTCTTATTCCTTTTTTCCTTTGTCCTTTCTTCTCTATCTGCTCTCACTTCCACTGATCCCAACTCAACTGGGACTGAAATATAAATAAAAGTATACAAGTAGTATATTTTATGCAAATATAAGAAGTTTTTAGTGTTTTGTTTACTGAGTAAATATTTGTTCTAAAAACTGAGTTGAACATTTTTAAACAATTTTTTATATAAAAATAAATTACATTGTTTTACTTGAATATGGCCCTGACTTCTCTCTCCCCCAGACCTCTATTGTCAGTGGACCTCGAAATGCAAAAAAATTCCCCACCATGCCTTTAGCATAACTCACAAGGTTTTCTGCAATCATTCATGAAGTTTCAGGTAGCTTTATAATACTTTTTCTTGTTTCAGTTTCCTCATTTCTAAGTATAATGCTATATGTCATAACACAACATGAAAAGTAAAGACAGAAATGGGCTATTTTTAAGCTCTCTAAAGTAATTTACCATTTGGAAAAGCAAGAAAAATTCCACAGATACTATATCAAATATAAAAGAACCCAGGCAAAATACAATAAAGGAAATACCCTTGTGCCATTAAACACCTATCTCTTTCCTAGAATTGGAAATCTTTTACTTTGAAATAACTTGACAATTTTCAGAGATGAATAATGTGGCAATATCTGCACTTAAAATTTATCAAAAGGCTTTTTTGTTAAGATTCTGGGTTGTTAAATTTTTAATCAAGAAGTTCATGTATTTATTTAAAAAAACAAAAACAAAAAAGTATGTGAAGAACATTAAAAGCATGGCTCTTTTAAAAGAGGAAAGAAATACTATTTGAAATTAAGCTTCTGTTCTAATTGAACAACTCAGGATTTCATGTTTGATTATCTGTTCCATGATCATGCTGGAAGAAAATGACCTTTTAAAAAAAACAAAAGAAATTTAGTGTACTATTAAAAAATAATAAAGTACAGTCACAATTTGTAAGTTGGTCACTTTCCTGAAGCAAAATTATTATCAATAAAAAAAAAATAAAAAAAAAAATAAAAAAAAATTATTATCAATACATTTTCAGATGAACATCTTTAATTACATTATCTCCACAGTTCAGAGAAGTATTAATCCTTAACACTTGCTTATATACCAATAGCAGCTCATTACTGAAATGGAATATGACTTATCAGTTGCGGTTCCTATGTTAGCACCTAACAGATTTTTTGGGGTGGCAAAAATTATTTTTAACCAGATTTGTGGCAGAATTTGTTTGGCATAAAGATAGGAGACAGCGCAGCACATTTTGCATGTCTGATTTCACTGTTCAGTTGTCCCATGTTTCTTGGTATTTGTATTTATATCATGACTTTGACCTATGTATGACTTGTGATGCCTTTCTCTCTGCTGAGCCCTGGCTCATCCGGGAGATCTCCAACCCAATCATTACTTCATTCTACTGGCCCTGACAGCTGATGAGAAAATGATCAATTCACTCACTCTCCAGCTGTCCCCTCAGTTGACAAATGTATCAGTTCATAACCTGCTTCCTTTAGATTTATAGCTTCTATTTGAAATCCTAATCATAATATGCCAACAGGAACCCACTCTTATAATCACTGTGAAGAGGTATTTTTGTAAGAGGGAAATGCCCTGGAATTGTCATGGGCAAGGGAAAGGTAGAACGTGAAATAACATATGCACTTTGGTTAACACCAATTTATCCAAAATGAAAGGTATCTGAAGGAAGGACTGAAAGAAAAAGAGGAATTGTGGGAGCTTTAAACTAAACTAGAAAACCAAATTAATTGCACTTTTTTTAGAAATTAATACAAGAAATTAATCCAATCATTCACTCCATTTATATTTGAAGTGGCAAAAATGTAAACTTTTAATTTAAAGGTCAATTTAGGTTGAAATGTTGTAATAGTACTGATTTCTTCTCCAAAATACACATACCATTCCAGTCAAAGGTGCTGGAGTTGTGTCAGTATAGAAGTATGTTGTTCCACCTACAGTTTCCTTCTGGATAACCTGGCCAGTAGATGAAGTCTGAGAAACAGGATTATTAAGAGGTGTAGAGGCACTAGAAGGCACCAAATAATTTGCTGGGTTTGGAGTATGACTTCTTCTTCTAGGTGCAGGAGATGTATGTGGAGTAATTTTAGGGGAATGAAGAGGCGAGGATCCAGCAGAGAGTGACATTCCTGAAGAAAACGTAAAATATTTTCTTAACTAAATCATCTGTTTTTCATAAAATAGATTAAAAACCATTAATTTATGAAAAACTCATTTTAGTAATTCTAAATCCTGCTCAATAAAAAGTAATGACAAAGCATAATTTTAAAGAATTTCATGAACAGAGTATTTTTTAAAGTTCCTTTTAAAATGAAGTAATTGTCAAAGACATTAGAAAGGACACCACAATAAAATGTCTTCCACATCAAAGTTTATATTAAACACTTCAAAATGGTAAGAATCAATCATTTCCTAAAAGAATTTTAAAATTCTACTGTCAATGGCAAGATTGTGTTTGTTCAACAATTATCATTTTAAAGTATTTCATTTTTAATACAACAATGCATATCACAATACCAAATTATGTTTTAAAGTATTAACTCTCAAAGGAGCTAGTAAAGATGCTCTAAGCCTATTTTCAACTCGATATAATTAAAGACACTTTTTAGGCACTAAACCTAATCTATTTTCCCTAAGAGTTGAGACTGAACACATGGTAGTTTAAGCACTTTGGTTTTTTAAAATCAAGTATCTTTTCATACAATCAAAAAAAAAAAAAAGAAAAGAATGAAAACTACCTTCACCTGTAAATAGGAAAAAATTAACATTTTATTTAAACTAAGCCATGGAGATTCATTTAACAATGATTACTGGTAAAATAAAAGCACACCCACATCTACAGAATATAAGCTCCCTTTGAAGGGACTTTTTTATTTATTTTTTGTATTCCTAATACCCAGCACAATGCTTGGTACACTGCAGGCATTTAAGAAAATGATTGTTGACTGATTGAAATATACTAGGTATTATAAGGAACTATGAAAAGATGTCATTGTCTTTGCTCTCCAAGAACAAGCGCTCTTACTACACTGAAGTATTTGAGGGCATGGTGCCAACTACAAGTGTGCTATGTTAATGCTATGCAAACTCATTTTGAATTTATGAAGAAGTAATTTCAATACTAGGAAATATGACTAACATGAATATATTTGTTTATTTATAAAAATTGTGAGAACTTCTTTTATCTGAGAATAGACTGCTGGAACAGAAAAATCTATAGGCCACAGTTAAGTGTGTCAAGTAGTGATTTTTGGAATATCACTAGGTTTTTCAACATTCACAAAGGTCTTATTACTTTTTGGTAAATTAAGTATTGCTCAAAATCTTGCCAAAATCTGGCGTCAGTCATACTGAAATCATTGCTCAGTACTATGACAACACAAATATGGCATCAGGAAAAGTAGGTACAAAGAAATCCTTTCCTTTCCCCAATATTTATCACCAACTGTACCCAGAGATCATATATTTTAAAATACCACCATGTAGAATTTATGAAGTTTGTAACTGCTTTCACAATTTCAGCAGAAAGCAGAGAGTGACATTCCTGAAAAAAAATGTAAAATATTTTCTTAACTAAATCATCTGTTTTTCATAAAACAGACTAATAAACATTAATTTATGAAAAACTCAGTTTAGTTATTCTAAATCTTACTCAATAAAAGGTAATAAAATATAATTTTAAAGCATTTTATGAAGATAATATTTTTTCAAGGTCCCTTTAAAATGCAGTTAATTATTAAAGTCATTAGAAAACATATCATAACACAAATCTCTTCCACACTCCAAACACATCTTAAAACAGAGGTGTACAGATGGGACAGGCTTCCTACTGACTGCTATGGCATGTCAGAGGTGAAGAGAAAAGATGAGAGGCTTTTGGTCAGCTGTTACCACCATACCAGAGAAGTATGATAAAATATTGCTTATTTTTTCTAATTCAACCTCAAAATACAGAATCAATGCCATTAAATATAAAAAAGATGGCAACGGCACAAAAAAAACCAATGTGTAAATATTAACTTCATAGGAAATATAATGAGAATATAATGAGAAAAGAACTTAAGAGTCAAAAGAACAAGGTTTAGGGTCACACTCACTTTATATTAGACTAACACATTACAAACCTTAAAGCGCTACATAAATGATATTAACATAAAGCTGTCCTATACACTTTTCTCAAGGCTAAGTGGCATTGCGAAACAAAAAGATAATAGCCCATATTTATGCAGTGCCTTACAACAACTATGTGAAACAGAGAATAACTATTTAGCAGATGAGGAGCCTGAAGCTTAGAAAGGATTAGTGATTTTACTCAGCTACACAGCTAGCCAACAGTCCTGATTTCAAGTTGAGATCTCTGTCCACGAGGTCAAGTGCCTACCAAAGAAATGTACTGGGGAGAATTACCTGGATTTTGCAAATATACATGGAAATATAGGTATAAGAGGAAATAGCCACATTTTAAAAACTATACGAACAACTGGCAAAGGTGACATAAGATGAGAACAGTCCACGTTGGAAGGTTGGTTGTAGAGAGTTAACACTACTGTACCGTTGGTAGAACTATGAATTAGTATAATCATTCTGAATAGCAATTTGGAATTATGCTTTATTACCTTTTAATTGGAATACTAAAATTATTCTTAGAACATATTATAAAAAATATAATGCAAATCAAGTGGCTAAAATGTCCATATACCCAGGGGTTCCACTGTTACATATATAATCCCAAGGAGGTCACTGACCAAGAGAAAAAGAAAAAAAAGGCTCCATATACACCAAAATATTTAGAGCAGCACTCTTTATGGTAGCAAAGAACTGGAAACAAAGTAGATGCTCATTGACTATGGATTGTAATGAAATATCACAGTGCCAGAAGAAGCCATATGATGAATATCAAGAAACATGGAAAGACTTGTATGACTTGATAAAAATTAAGGTAAGCAGAGCCAGGAAAATAATATACATGATGATTATTATTTTGTAAATGCAAAGAACCACCAGAAAACTGAAAATGAAATGTTACCAAAAATTTTACACAGAACAAGCTTAGCCTCAAGGAGGCGTTACGCGAAAATGCTTCCCTGTCAATTCTTTACAGAGATGGGAGGTCCTGGGTATGCAACAATGTGTATAATACATTTTAGATTTTTTTTCTCAATGTAATGATTGATTTTGCTGAAATCTCTTTTTTTAGTTAAAAAAAAAATCCTTCGTATTAGGCATGGTGAAGGAGAGATATAGAGGGAAATTTAGGAGAGGTAAAAACAAAAGATATCAAAAACTTCCCTGAAAAATAAAAAAAAGAAAACAACAGGACAAGGCATTTCTAGGGTTGAATCCTTGCTATGACTTTTATAACCTTGGGTAAGTCTCCTTCCCTGGGCCTCAGTTCCCTCATCTATTAAATAAGAGAGCTGGGCTAGATGACTTCTAAGGTCCCTTCTAACTTCAAATCTATGGTTCTATGATTTATGTGAAATCCTTTAAAAATAGGCCAAGACAAGGATTTTGAATAGGGGTTCTTGGCCTTTTTTGTATCATAGATGCCTTTGGCAATATAAAGAAGCCCATGGATCCCTTGACATCATGTTTTTAAACGCATAAAATACAAAGGCTTGCAAAGGAAACCAATTATACTGAAATGAAGCTATCGGAGTATTTCAAAAAATAAATTATTGGACTCCAGGATAAGAACTTCTGACTTAGAAACTGAGACCAGGGGGGAAAGGGGGTTGGGGAAACTGGGGAGGGAGAGGGAGAGGAGGAAAAGTAAAAGTAAAACACTGTGGAAGATTCTGTATTTAGGAGCATACAGTAGGAAGTCGTCTGCTTATGACTAAAAACAGCTGTTAGTTTGTTTAACCAAAAGGTTAAAGAACAAGTCTGAAGCATGACAGTGATTTGCAAGTCTTCTATTCAATGCTGAAATAAGCCCTGGGGAGAAGTGACTTGACCAAGGATTCTGGAGGTCAGGCTTCAAGTCTCCACCTAGTCCTGCTGAGGCCCTGCAGCTCCTCTTTTGACACAGGTCAGGGATGGAGGATCAGAGACTACTGAGCTTCCCTTGGGGAGATAATATGTTCAGTACTGTAGTGAGCCTCAAAAGCGCCTTATCCCTCTAATTTCAGCCCCAAGGACTCCACCAACCTCTGTCAGGACCATCATACAGGGCCAGGAATTATTCATTTCTCCCACCAACTCTGGGCATTATATCTCCTCTACCTATATACCTCTTGTTCAAGGAAATAACCAAATCAATAGTATTAGTGCTAACTGGAAAGGCCTGTAACAATCACCGTTCCAATGGTTCGACTCCAAATCTGTCTTTCTGTGAGTTTTAAGTTGTGTAGGCAAAAATTCCCTTCCTTGGACACTATGCCCCACCCTCTCATACTAACCCATGTCCACTTCATCCCTACCTCTGTCTATCGCACTTCATCCCACCCTTGAATAGATAGATGGAATAAATATTTATTGAGTATGAACTATGTGCCAGGCACCATGTTAGCATGGTACTTTACATATATTATCATATTTGATTTCCTTTCCCTTATGGCTTCTGGAACCCCATTCTATCAAACTGTAGTGTAGACCTGTACCTCTATCCAGAAATTACGTTGTATACATTTTAAACTGAGTTTTCCAGAGAGATGTTTATAATCAAATTTGATAAATACATAATAAAATTTAATTAAATTTGAGCTCCTTGCGTGCAGGAACTATCTGATTATTTCTTTTTGTTTTTGTAGCCTTAGCATACTGCACATCGAAGACATGGTAGGTGCTTAATAAATGCTTGTTAAATTGAAATGAGTAACTACTCAATTCCAGGGTGTGAAATTACATTCTTCCAAAAGCAATTTGAACATATTGTCTATTAAGAGATGGAACATTTTCGTGTTCAGAAAGCAGATAAGTCAGGTTACTAACAGCTGCATAATTCAAACAAAGCTGCCTTTGTACAGGAAGCCACAGTTGTGGAAAAGTCTGTTTTTAGCAAACAGTGCCTTGTTGACCAAAGAAAACAATTCAAAATGGCCTTACAGTAACGTTTCAGAAAGAAATTCAATCTTCAATGTGTACGCGACTGGCACAATGAAATTTGGTGCATCTACATGGAAGGCTGTTCTCACCTCATATATATCCAATAATCATAGTCACAGTCAACAGGTAATGAAAGAAAAAAGTCTTGTCTTACAAGAAAGCAATTATTAATGGATTTCCCAATAAAGGAATCCTTTAAAAATGCAAATCACATAGACAAGTTTATGAAATAACAATTACTTTAACAGACTTAAATCAAGTTTTTTCTTTTCATGTTGCAACTGGGCTCTTCTCCCCAATAACTGGATAACCATTTCAGTGTCACTGAGGACTTGAGATCCTCTCCCTTTCTGGAAGCAATGGAACAGAGGGTGCCCCTTCATAGGTTTTAGAGAAAAAAATCATCTTCCAAAAACTGTATAAGTATGTTTCACCTCACTTCAGATCACTTCCTTTCATACAACTACATTTTGTGTTCTACCAAGTGTTCCTACTCTTTCATAATAAGCAAGAACTATGATCAATGAAAGGTTATCAGAGGGCCAATTGCTTGCACCTTTTTTAAACAAAAAGGGTTATATCAAGCAACTCCCTTTCTCCTTTGACCAAATTTCATGTAAAGCACAACATACTGGTTTTGTAAAATAATCACTGGATTTCAGGTCATGGAACAGTATTGGCAACTTTAGTCACATTGACTAAAGAACTGTTCCAACTTCTTAGAAAAAGTCCCTTTCCTCTGGTCTATATAATAAAAGGTGCACTCTTTAGTGCTTTATAAAAGAGAAAATGAAGTTCAAGGAGGTAAACCAACTTGACCTTGCCTATGGTCACAGAAGTTGTAGGTAACAAAGCCAGGATTTAATCTCAAATCCTTTGCCTTATAATCCAGTGCTTGCTCTTTGGGTAAGATCAAACCAATGGTTTCTTAGACCATTTTAAGACATGTTCTTATGGTTAGCAACTGCAAGGGAAGGAGAAGAAATGATCAATGGGTCAGTCATTCCACAAACGGGGTGTGTGTGTGTGTGTGTGTGTGTGTGTGTGTGTGTGTGTGTGTGTGTGTGTGTGATATATATATAAAAACTCTAGAATTAGCAGCCTGGTATCTTTCAAAAGAGATTGTGATTTTGTCTACATGGAAAGAACAAAAGCAAAGCAGACAATGAAATAAACTGACATGTCATGGTAATAATCAGTAACAGAAGTTCAATCATGTGATATACAGGCGTGTGAATTTTAAAACATTAGTCTGGAACACTCATTTTCACACACCCCAAAATTTTATGTGGATTCACTGGTATAAATATGACAGGTCCACAGAACACTCCACTTTATGGCTCTCTTCCCATGCTTCCTTTTTCTCCCCATCTATCATATCTGCCTCCTCCCCACCTTGGAGTCTACTCTTGAGTCACCCAGTTCTATCAGCAGGGAGCAGGTTTTTTTTTAAATAATACTGATAATAACAACAACAATATTTATGATCTTGCTAGAGCCCAGATCTCCATCTTCATCAAATTCCATAAAACCCTACTTTCTAGCATCTTTTATGTGCTGTCTTTCCCCATTAGAATGTAAGCCTCTTGACCGCAGGGACCTGTTTGTATTTGAATTTCTGGTGCTTTAGCACAGTACCTAGCACACAATAAGCACCTATTAAATGTTCATTCTCTCAGTCTTAATTCAATCAAATTTAAACAATCTTCTTAAAAAAGAACAAGCTTCTTTAAAAATGGGGAAAAAACCCATACAGATAGATCTATCCTTTAAAATACACATTAATATACTGAAAATAATATACATAAATGATAGAGGAAAAGTAGGTAGTCCAGTCGATAAAGTGCTGGGCCTGAAGTCAGGAAGCCTTGAATTCAAATCTGACATCAGACACTTACTTAGCTATGGGACCCGGGGCAAGCTGCCTCAGTCTCCTCATCTGTAAAATGGGGGTGATAATAATAACAGCACCCTTACCTCTCAGGATTGGTGGAAAGATAAAATGAGATAATAATTGTAAAGTGCTCACACAAGGCCTGGCATATAGTAAGCACGATATAAATGTTAGCTTTCATCATCATCATTATTGTTGTTGTTATTAATTAGGACCATACAAGCTTAATAAATAAAACTTGATCGATAGAATCAATTATCTGTAGAGATCCAATTGTATAAATCAAACCTATAAGCAAAGAGGTTTTTTAAATTAACATTTACATTTCCTCCTCCATCAGGAGAAAAAAAAGACTTTATAAAAAATAGACACAGTCAAGCAAACTAAATTCCCATATTGGCCATATGAAAAAGTGTTTGTCTCATCTCCATATCTAGTCTATCACTTACCTCTCTACTAGGATATGGTTATCAGCTACACTTAAAAAAAAATTCTCTACAAACTACTTTTTGCAATGTACTTGGTAATATGCAACATGAAAATATACAGGGCAACCAGAACTATCAATTATAGTATTACACATCTCAGAAAATTTGAGTTTTAATTAACAATAATAATTAAGATACTATCACTTCAAGCAGAGAATGAATGACTATTAAGTCTTTTAGAAAGAAGACTACTTTGGGGTATGATGTGGACTAGATAGCTGTTGAGTTACTTTTTAAATCTAAAATTCAGTGACTTGCGATTTAATTTTCAGAAAAACAAGCATGGTTTAACTAAAGTAATACTGCTATGTCACCTCACATAGCTATTTCTACAGTGCTATTAAAAGCTCGTTAATATACATTATCTAAGTTGATCTTGACAACAAACCCTAGGTAAAGAAGGTATTATTATCCCTAGTTTGCAAATACACCTAGGTTAAGTCACTTGCAAAGCCAAGTATCCTGGTTCTTAACTTAATGCTCTTTCAAAGTCAAATCTGTTTCGTAATAGATAAAAATCTCATGATTTTTAAATTTTTAAACAAAGTTTTTAAACAAAGAACTCACAAAGAGGTAAAGTAACTTCATTGAAATCATTTGTATTTTTCAAATTCCGAACTTAAAACACCAAAAAAGAACCTTTTCATACAAACAACAGTAAATATAAAGAGCAATCCATATGAAACTAGGAATCTCCATTTCATACTACTTGCTTTTTAAAGTAACATATATAACAAATGCTACCTATCACTTTCAAAACTGCTCTGTTTATCTATGCTTCCTTCTGTTCTCTTCCGTGATTTTAAAAAGTGTTTCAATAGAAAATGTTTCCTTTTCCTGTCATCTCTATTACTAAACTCCCTTCATTTCATTTAAAAACTCTCTTTAACTGGGGAAAAAAAAAAGGAAAGGACTTACAATGATTAGTTAAGTTTTGTTCTTACCTAATCGTATGTGAACAACAAAAGATTACAGCACTAAAAATGTTCCCTTCTGACCTATGAGGTAGCTTCAAATTATAATTCTTTATTATTAGTGCAGTGAATATCTTTGTCTCCAAGTATGATGAAAGCAGCCAAAATTATCTTGAATCTTCTATCTGAAGAAATTCTAGAATGTAAGCACCTTTTAGAAAGGAATTTTTTTTTTCATTTAACAATTTTTAAATTTTTTAACTGGAAAAAAAAAATTAGACTTCTTACCCTCCCACCTCTTCACTCCACCACTGAGAACAAAAGAAAACTAAAAGCCATTAGAAACATGTATGGCCAGGCAAAAACCATTACTGCATTGGTCATGTCCAAATATGTATGTGTGTATTATGTGTGCATACATGTACGCATAAATGTATATGTACACAAATGTGTATGAACTTCTATCAGGAAATAGGCAGTATTTTTCATTATTAGTCCTCTGGAATTATTGTTAGTAATTACTCTGATCAGAGATCTTAATTCTTCCCAAACAAGACATATTATATTATTGTTACTGTATAAATTATTTTCCTAGTACTGTTCGCTTTTAGAAGTCATTCCTAGGTTTCCCAGGATGAAACCATTTCCACTGTAATTTCTTACAGTACAACAGCATTCTATCATATTTATATACCATGATGTGTTTGGAGATTCACCAATGTCTCCCCTCAGATACCAACTCTTGCTACCTCAAAAAGAACTAGAAATATTTTGCATCCCTTATACTCTCCCTCTAATTCCCTCCCCTTCCCAATCTCTTAGATGAGTGAAATGCATTTCTGTATGTGTGAATGTGTGTGTGTGTGTGCGTGCACGTGCGCACGCACTTTCTTCCTTCCTACAGCCAGTTCAGATGTGAGGAAGATTCAAATGTTAGCTATTTAACCACCAAGGAGAATGGATATCCTTGATTTTATGTTTATATATTGACAATCATTTAATATCAATTCAATAACTTAAATAAGGGCCAGAGCCTGAACTAGTAATCAACCAGAAGAAGAGTCTGAACCTAACAACCTCTTTGTTCTCTGAGTAAACTCAGAGAATACCTCTTCCTACGTCAACAAGGCCAGATTGGGCTGACTTAAGAGCATTCTTTCCTGTCTCTGGCCATTAAGGATGAGACCCTTATCCGGAGACACTATCTTGACTTATTGTATTTACAATCTATTCAATTTAGAAAAGTCCTTTTCTTGTATCATGGTTAAACATACATGGAAATCATAAAATTGAGTAACACAGACATGCTAAGTTGGGACTAAAAATGTACTCAAACCTTCTCATTCCTTCGTTCAGGCAGTCAGATTTTGTCTGGTCCCATACATGTATGTATCTGCTAGCTTTAAGGGAATAAACAATATTAATTTACATATTACCTAGCTTGTTTGCCTCCTTTAACCAAACTTTCAGGTCAATACTTATGGTGCCGTGACTTGGATGGAACTGATGGAATGGCAGAACATTATCTCAGCCTCACCAATGCTAGACTCAGGCGCCTCAGGATTCATTTTTTCCTGGAGTCTTAACCTTGATGGGGTCCGATAAGTTCTACCTATTCCCAGCTTCCAAAGGACTCCCACTAGTTTAGCTGAAGTTCGAAATTCCCATTAAGCTAGCTCTGGGGGCAGGGATCAAATCTGCAATAAAACACTCTGTACAGATCCCCTGGAAATACTGATTGATCTCAGGAAAATTAGTACAAGCATTGCCAGCGTTAGTGTCAGTTGAATAAAGATAGCCCAAATTATGCTGGCCCAATAGTCAAAGTTACCTTATCTTAAAACCAAAATAAGTTTAAAGCCCAATAAAACATCTAGCCAGAAGAGAAAATGCTTTCATTATGGGTTTGCAAGAACAAAAGGCAGAAGCCTCTTTCCTTAAGACTTGCAAAGCTGCTTCACCATCACCTTCAGTAATGGCTAATTTCCTCCACACTCTCCCCTCTTTTGCAGCAACTCCAGGAATAGCTGTTCCTCTACTCTTTTTGCGCTATTCCTCACCTCCTTCCTCCCTCCCTTTCCCTTAAAGGCTCTGACTTTGAGGAGGGTAACTGCACTTTGTGGTTACTTCCTCCCTCCTGCCTTCCCTTACCTGCCCTACACCTAAGGAGGATAACTTTGTTCCCCTGCCATTGCCTCTCCCCTTTCCCTCCTTCCCTTAAGGGCTCTTTTCTTGAGGAGGACAGCTACACTGTGGATGTAGGATATGCAAAGTCAGAAACATCAGGGATGGCAAGGTTTCCCCCAAAGACCACAGAGGTGCTCTGAGCAAAGGTTGCAGGATCCATCCAGGTCAGATCTTGAATCCTTGCGAATTCCCCAACCCCCTCTCCTTGGAAAAATAATAGCCAATTCATGATGGGGATTTCTAGCAAGCCTCTAATTCCCTCACTGTTGTTTAATTCTGAGCTCAGTTTGTATTTGTCCTGTCATTAATTGTCAATTTGTCTGTCAGTGTGTGTGTGAGTGTGTGTGTGCTGTGAATGAGTCTATTACTCTGCAAAATTTAAAATATAGGCAGCCAGAGATTTCTAAGGGCTGCAGCTAGGGAAACAAACAAAATTTTTCCTTGTGATTTCCACTCTGGCCAACTCAGAATTACAATGGAACAGAGCTAAAAACACTTTAACAAATTCTGGGATTAATCATTAAAAAGTTTGAAACTTTGATTACAGTATATACCATTCATTCCAAGCACCTGTTACTTTTTCTAGTCTGATGACCGTATAATTAAGGTTAGGAAGGACAGAGCATATAATGGTGAAATACTTCAAAAAAAACACAAGGAATTTTCTTTTTTTAAGGGGATGAAATTAAAAACTTCCTATTTACAGAGCTTAAGAAAATTTAAGGAAGCTCTCTCATAATTAAACAATTCCCAGTAATAAAGTAAATGTGAAGCAATATGTCAGACAGCATAGTGGGAAATGCAAATAAGATATCAGGAGAAATTAATAAAAGACACAGTTTAACTCTGCATTTTAATTTGACAACATAAGTGTTTACTGTGTACAAGGCACAGGGCCAAGAGCTAGAGACGAAAAGACAAACATGAGATCTACCCTTCATGATCTTACATTCCGTTGGGAGAAGGTAATAATATAAGCAATTTGAGTAGGGAGTGAGTACTAACAAACTGAGGATCATGGAATGCTTCATCAAAAAGATGACAAGGCCAAGCTCTCAAATATAGAGATTCTGAGAAGCAGACAAGGAATAACTGTAAAGAATGTACATAAGCAAGAGAAAGAATGTCAAGCTTCAGTTTGTTAGGAGAGATGTAAAAGAATATGAAACAAAGCTGCAGAAGTCACCTGAGAGCAGATGACCAGTCTAAGCAAATTTTTTCTTTTAAACAAGTAGCAATAGGGAATCACCAGGATATCCTATTGAATACTGAATTAAATCTTATGAAGGGTTTTTAACAACAGTGACAGGATTGGACCTATGCTCTAGGAGAATTATTTTGGCAGCTGTGTAAAACATGGATGATAAAAGAAGGAGACCAACTGGGATGCTATTGAAATAGAGGCAAAGAATGCCTACATTAAGGTGGTGGCAGTATTAGAGAAGAGAAGTGTGTGGATATGAGATATTATGGCAATAACTAATTAGATGAGAAGAATGAGTTGAGGATGACTTCTATGTTAAAAGCTCAGGTGACTAAGAAACAGACTTCAAAAAGAAGCAGGTGGGAGGAGAAATGAGGTTTTAAACATTTCACTTTCAATTAATAAGCCATGGAGCTTGATTTATTGAACATAGACTAGATAGAGCTTAATGTACACCAGAAAAAAGAAAGCTATCTGTCCTTTAATAACAATTAACTTGAATATAATCTCTTTTTTAAAAAGAGGTAGAGCGCAGCAGATAACAGAAAAGGCATAACTAATCATACTAAACATTGCAAACATTTGGATTCTTCATGATGTTCTTTTCTAGGGGATATGTATGTCCTGCCAAACAATCACCTGGATATTCCAAGTCTACCAGAAAGGAAACAACAGTAATACATGATTTCAGAAATGAGACCTAAGTTACAGAATAACTTTTGAAACAAATATAATACCACCAAGGGAGCAAATGAAGAAAAATTAGGTTACTTATCATTATGCCAAGGTTGCATTGTAAATCCTGGCCAGATAAATGCTGGAGAACTATCAAATGATATAGACAAAATATCCTTATGATGAGTTCTTTTCAGAACTTCAAAGACATAACCCCCTGGGATGGACTTTAAGACATTTACTATTTACGCCAACATTTTGCTCTTTAGCAAATATCGCTTTCATGAGGTTATAATATATAACTTCATTATATGTACACACAAACATGCTTTGAATCACTTTCTAACAGTGGTGAAAGATTTATACTGATTCAACAACTCTCTCTAATCACATGACTAAGTACATTCATTTATGAAAGAGCTAGTAATTACAACAGCAATCTACAGAACAGTTAACTAACTGGATCCATGGCACACTAGCGGGTAGTGGCTTAGAGAAAAGCAAGTTAAACAGCTAACCAGCAACAGATAATACATAAAATATAGCTTAAGTAGAACTCAGTTGATTTCTCTAAATAGAGTAAAAATATTACTAAAGATCACTTTTCTTCTAATATTAAAGGATAAAGTTCATTGCAAAAGAGAGCTTGTTAAAGGTTTGTGACTGAAACACTGCGTTAGTAGAGTAATATTTGAGGGGCAGCTAGGTGGCGCAGTGAATGGAGGACTGGCCCTGGAGTCAGAAGGACCTGAGTTCACATCTGGCCTCAGAAACTTGACACACTTACTAGCTGTGTGACCTTGGGCAAGTCACTTAATCCCAATTGCCCTGCCTTTCTCCCTTAAAAAAAAGTATTGCTCTCAGAACTGAAGGAGGAGAGGACCCAGGCAAGCAGACAGAGGCCCTTGGGGGCGGAGCCAAGATGGCAGCTGGAAAGCAGGAATTAAGTGGCAGATCAGAGCAGGAGTGCAGAGCCTGCTGAAGATCTAAGTCGAGTCCGGGTTGGGGGTTCTTGGGGAAGGACAAGTGGTGGTGTGGCAGAGCTGGCTGTAATAGCTCTGAAATCAACAGCGCATCCCCTAAAGCTTAGAACATAGTACTCTTAACTCTACAAGCAGTCATAACCTGACGAAAAGCTCAAAGGTCAAGTAAGTTGGCTGGGAACATGGCCAGGCAGCGAAAACGCACCCAGATTCAGTCTCAGACTCTGGAATCCTTCTTTGGTGACAAAGAAGACCAAAACATACAGCCAGAAGAAGTCAACAAAGTCAAAGAGCCTACAACAAAAGCCTCCAAGAAAAACATGAACTGGTCTCAGGCCATGGAAGAGCTCAAAAAAGATTTGGAAAAGCAAGTTAGAGAAGTAGAGGAAAAACTGCGAATAGAAACGAGAAGGATGTGAGAAAACCATGAAAAACAAGTCAATGACTTGCTAAAGGAGAACCAAAAAAATACTGAAAAATATACTGAAGAAAACAACACCTTAAAAAATAGACTAACACAAATGGCAAAAGAGTTCCAAAAAGCCAATGAGAACAATGACTTGAAAGGCAAAATTAGCCAAATGGAAAAGGAGGTCCAAAAGACCACTGAAGAAAATACTACCTTAAAAATTAGATTGGAGCAAGTGGAAGCTAGTGACTTGATGAGAAATCAAGATATTATAAAACAGAACCAAAGGAATGAAAAAATGGAAGACAATGTCAAATATCTCATTGGAAAAACCACGGACCTGGAAAACAGATCCAGGAGAGATAACTTAAAAATTATTTGACTACCTGAAAGCCATGATCAAAAAAAGAGCCGAGATATCATCTTTCAAGAAATTATCAAGGAGAACTGCCCTGATATTCTAGAGCCACAGGGCAAAATAGAAACTGAAAGAATCCATCGATCGCCTCCTCAAATAGATCCCAAAAAGAAATCTCCTAGGAATATTGTTGCCAAATTCCAGAGCTCCCAGATCAAGGAGAAAATACTGCAAGCAGCCAGAAATAAACAAGTTGAGTATTGTGGAAACAAAATCAGAATAACCCCAGATCTAGCAGCTTCTACATTAAGAGATCGAAGGGCTTGGATTACGATATTCCGGAGGTCAATGGAGCTAGGATTAAAACCAAGAATCACCTACCCAGCAAAACTGAGTATCATGCCCCAAGGCAAAATATGGACTTTCAATAAAATAGAGGACTTTCAAGCTTTCTCAGTGAAAAGACCAGAGCTGAATAGAAAATTTGACTTTCAAACACAAGAATCAAGAGAAGCATGAAAAGGTAATCAAGAAAAAGAACAAGAAAAAGAAATTTCAAGGGACTTACTAAAGTTGAACTGTTTTGTTTACATTCCTACATGGAAAGATGATGGGTATGATTCATGAGAGCTCAGTATTAGGGTAGCTGAAGGGAATATGCATATATGTGTGTGTGTGTGTGTGTGTGTGTGTGTGTGTGTGTATATACACAGAGAGAGAGAGAGAGAAAGAGAGAGAGAGAGAGAGAGAGGGAAGGCACAGGGTGAGTTGAAGATGAATAGGGATGATATCTAAAAGAAATAAAATCAAATTAAGGGATGAGAGAGGAATATATTGAGAAAGGGAGAGATAGAATGGGGTAAATTATCTTGCACAACAGTGGCAAGAAAAAGCAGTTCTGTATGAAGAGAAGAGACGGCAGGTGAGGGGGAATGAGTGAATCTTGCTCTCATCAGATTTGACCTGAGGAGGGAATACCATACACACTCAATTGGGTATCTTACCCCACAGGAAAGAAGAGGGAAGAAGATTAAAAAAAGGGGGGGATGATAGAAGGGAGGGCAGATGGGGGAGGAGGGAATCAAAAACAAACACTTTCGAAAATGGACAGGGTCACTTGAGAAAATTGGATAAAGGGGGATAGGTTAGGAAGGAGCAAAATATAGCTAGTCTTTCACAACATGAGTATTGTAGAAGGGTTATACATAATGATATGCATGTGGCCTATGTTGAATTGCATGACTTCTTAGGGAGGGTGTGTGGGAAGGGAAGAAGGGAGAGAATTTGGAACTTGAAGTTTTAAAAACAGATGTTCAAAAACAAAAAAAAAAGTTTTTGCATGCAACTAGAAAATAAGATACACAGGCAATGGGGCATAGAAATTTATCTTACCCTACAAGAAAGGAAGGGAAAAGGGGATGGGAGGGAAGTGGGGTGACAGAAGGGAGGGCTGACTGGGGAACAGGGCAACCAGAATATATGCCACCTTGGAGTTGGGGGGAGAGTAGAAATGGGGAGAAAATTTGTAATTCAAACTCTTGTGAAAATCAATGCTGAAAACTAAATATTTTAAATAAATTAAATTTAAAAAAAAAGTAATATTTGTTATATATAGGCACAATGTCAAAGTCAAAAGACTTCAGGGGTATGGATCAGGACCAGGCTTAAGCAAGTCATTTTCTCAGTATCCTAATATAATAGAGATCTTTATAAACCTCTTTCAGAGGACTGGGATGAAGAAAAGTGCTTCATGAACCTCATAGCTCTAAATAAATGCATTATTATTATAGCTCTCAATAGCTACTGAATTATTGACTTATTATAAAATTAGCCTGAAATGTCTGATCTCCCAGATATGGTTTCCAAATTAAGCATACAGTAATGATGGAACTTATAATTATGAAAAATGTTTTAAATGCAGAAACTCATTGCTTAAGTGTTGACTTATATGGGGAATGTTTGCAACTAACAAAAATGTATCCAAGTGGTGTGCATAATTAGGAGGGAAGACAGAGTAATGCTGGTACACAAATTGGAACATCATCAAATGCCAACTACGGATCCTAACATTTTATTTATCTGTCATTAAAATCTCTGACCCAAGCTAGACAAATGTTTGAGTCAATAAGGAGATGATGAGGAAAATAGAAATAAACCATTTGAATATTGTAACAATTACTTCCCATCACAAGTCAGTTTCTTGGGGGTGAAGGGAGATAATCCTTATAAAATCTTAGTTTAAATCAAGGTCCCTTAATTGTTTATTACAATTATTATGGGGGCCATCTCCAGTTGTCCAGATGTGCATCTGGCCACTGGACCCAGATGGCTCCGGAGGAGAAAGTGAGACTGGTGACTTTGCACAGCCCTACTGCACTTAAATCCAATTCACTTGCATGTCATGGCATCAACTCCTTGGTGTTGTGGTCCTCCTCGAGAACAAAGGACAAGCGATAAAGAAAAACTGTTAAAATGATTCACAATAATTTTTATAAATACTCTCACTGAATGGCTGTTGTTCTCAATGTACCTCGCCAATTCAATCCTTTTGAACATGTATTAAGCTCCTAGTATGTACTAGACACTGAGGATCAAAATCTAAAATAATAGTGTCTGCTCTTTTTACTGAAAGTATACAGGAAAGGGTGCAGACAAGATAGCAGATTAAAGGCAGCAACTAAGCCAAACTCTTCCAACATTGCTCTCCAAACAACTGTAAAATAACACCTCAAATCAAGTTTAGGCAAAGGCACAGAAGCAGAAAGATAAACAACCTGTGGGATAATTTGGCCAGAATGTGGAGTACATAAGGAGAACTACTGTGCAAAATGCAAAAGGTAAGCAAGGGTCTAAGGGTGAAAGGCCATATTTTCTTAGAACTAATGGGGGGGGTGGGGGTGGGGGGGAGGAAGGAGTGCGGGGAGGAGCCAAGATGGCACCTGTATCCCTCCAAACAACTGTAAAAAATGGCTCTGAACAAAATCTAGAGCTGCGGAACCCACGAAATAGCAGAGGGAAGCAGGTCTCCAGCCCAGGACAGCCTGGATGGTTGCTGGGAAGGGTCTATCACACGATGCAGGGAGCAGAGCTCAGCCCAGCACAGGCTGTGCCAGGACAGACCAGACCTGGAGCTGGGCGAAAGAGATTGTAGGGCACTGAATCATTGAGCTGTGGCAGTCACCAGACTTCTCAACTGACAAACGCCAAAGACCACGGAGCAGGTTAGTGGGAAAACTGCTAGATTGGGTTAGAAAGTGGTCTGTCCCCAGCCCCAGGTGTGGTGGAGGTGATGCCACAGTGGTGACAGGAGCAGCAGGAAGCTCCTGAGGCTGCTTCCAGAGCTCCAGCATCAGCTGCTTCCAGAGTCCCTGGCTCTCACAATGGGAGAAATCAAGCTGCAGACCAGAGCAGGAGTGCAAGGCTTGCTTTGCCCTGCTTGGATCTGGGTTGCAATCCTGGTTGGCGGTTCTTGGGGGAGGAGGAGTGCTGCTGTGGCAAAGGGTGCGGTGACAGTGGAGTAGAAGTAGCTCTGAAAATAGCCGCACAGCCCCTCAAGCTTGGGACAAAGCACTCTCTACTCTACAAGCAGTCATACCCTGACAAAAAGCTCAAAGGTCAAGTAGTTTGCTGGGAACATGGCCAGGCAATGAAAAAGGACGCAGACACAGACTCAGACTCTAGAGTCTTTTCTTGGTGACAAAGAAGATCAAAACATACACCCAGAAGTCAACAAAGTCAAAGAGCCTACATCAAAAGCCTCCAAGAAAAACATGAACTGGTCTCAGGCCATGGAAGAGCTCAAAAAAGATTTGGAAAAGCAAGTAAGAGAAGTGGAGGAAAAATTGGGAAGAGAAATGAGAGGGATGCAAGAAAACCATGAAAAACAAGTCAATGACTTGCTAAATAGGAGACACAAAAAAATACTGAAGAAAATAACATCTTAAAAAAATAGACTGAACCAAAAGGCAAAAGAGCTCCAAAAAGCCAATGAGAAGAATGCCTTGAAAGGCAAAATTAGCCAAATGGAAAAGGAGGTCCAAAAGACCACTGAAGAAAATGCCACCTTAAAAATTAGATTGGAGCAAGTGGAAGCTTAGTAACTTTATGAGAAATCAAGATATTATAAAACAGAACCAGAGGAATAAAAAAATGGAAGACAATGTGAAATATCTCATTGGAAAAAACCACTGACCTGGAAAATAGATCCAGGAGAGATAATTTAAAAATTATTGGGTCAAAAAAAGAGCCGAGACATCATCTTTCAAGAAACTATCAAGGAAAATTGCCCTGATATTCTACAACCAGAAGGTAAAATAGAAATTGAAAGAATCTACCAACTGCCTCTTAAAAAAGATCCCAAAAAGAAAACTCCTGGAAATATTGTTGCCAAATTCCAGAGTTTCCAGGTCAAGGAGAAAATACTGCAAGCAGCCAAAAAGAAACAATTTGAGTTTGTGGAAACACAATCAGGATAACACAAAATCTAGTAGCTTCTACATTAAGGCGTCAAAGGGCTTAGAATATGATATTCCAGAGGTCAATGGAGCTAGGATTAAAACCAAGAATCACCTACCCAGCAAAACTGAGTATAACGCTCCAAGGCAAATTTGAAAGACAAGAATCAAGAGAAGCATGAAAAAGTAAACAAGAAAGAGAAATCATAATGGACTTACTAAAGTTGAACTGTTTTGTTTACATTCCTACACAGAAAGATACGAGACCTTTCTCAGTATTAGAGTAGTTGAAGGAAATATACATATACATAGACAGAGGGCACAGTATGAGTTGAATATGAAGGGATGACATCTAAAAAAATTAAATTAAATTAAGGAATGAGAGAGGAATATATTGAGAGGGAAAAGGGGAGAGATAGAATGGGGTAAATTATCTCACATGAAAGTATCAAGAAAAAGCAGTTCTGTTGGAAGGGAAGAGGGGGCAGGTGAGGGAGGGGGAATGAGTGAATCTTGCTCTCATGGGATTTGCCCTGAGGAGGGAATAAATACACACTCAATTTGGTATCTTACCCCACAGGGAAGTAGGGGGAAGGGGATAAAAAAGGGTGTATGATAGAAGGGAGGGCAGATACGGGGAGGAGGTAATCAAAAGCAAACACTTTTGAAAAGGGACAGAGTCAAGGGAGAAAACTGAATAAAGAGGGACAGGGGAGGATGGAGGGAAATACAGTAGTCTTTCACAACATGAGTATGATACATGTATGGCCTATGTTGAATTGCTTGCCTTCTTAGGGAGAGTGGGTGGGTGGGAAGGGAAGAGGGGAGAGAATTTGGAACTCAAAAGTTTTAAAATCAGATGCTCAAAAGAAAAAGTTGTTTTGCATGCAACTGAGAAATAAGATATATAGGGAATGGGGCAGAGAAATCTATCCTGCCCTACAAGAAAGTAAGGGGGGGGGGGGTGAGTCGGGGTGACAGAAGAGAGGGCTGACTGGGGAATGGGGCAATCGGAATATGTGCCATCTTGGAGGGGGCAGGGAGGGTAGAAATGGGGAGAAAATTTGTTCAAAATCTTGTGGAAATCCGTGTTGAAAACTAAAATATTAAATAAATAATTTTTAAAAAACAAGAAGTAGTAACAAGGAGCCATTGAAAGTTCTTGAACTTAGAAGAAACATGGCCAGACCTCGGCTATGTGGAAGTAGGGAGGGAAAGATGAGAGTTCGGCTAAGAGACTATCACAGTAGTCCCGATAAAGTGCTTCTTTCACATGGGCCGGATTAAAATTGTGGCCAGAAGAGTAAAAAGAGACTGATACAAGGAAACAGTGTACTTTATAAGAAAACTACACATGTGGCCCTAATTAATTTTGTTGCATCTAGAGTACCTGGTATGCAGATACAGTTATCACAGAATCTTTAAACTGGAAGTAACCTTATTAGTTATTTAAGTTTAATTCCTCTCATTCCTCAGATGAGGAATTAAATCTAAAGAGTCAAGTGACTCATTCATGGTCACATGGCTTATAAGAGCAAAGTTAAAGTCTCCTGATTAAATCTAAGTTCAGTGCTCTTAATAATATTGTTGTACAAAAGATTCAAACTCTTAAATTACTGTATTAAATTATTCAACTACCGTTAAGTATTAACATTTTTTATGTCCAAAAGAAATGTTTTATGAGAAAATCTTTTATTAACCTGAGTTTATCATATGCTTTATAAAAGAAAGTTAGCTATACACAGGACAGTTTCACATATAATTTTCTTTCTGTTCTCTACTTTGTAATTGGAAACTGTTTTCTTGATTTTCATTAAATTAATGAATAACCATAAATAAAATCTGTACTGTCTAACCCAAATAAAAGTAGTTCTTTGTAAACACTTAAAAAATAACTTAGAAATTTCTACTCTATTACATTAGACAACAGGAAATTACATGAGCAACCATTTAAAAGCTTTATTTCATTTAGGAAAAAAAAATCTTACCATCTCCTCACAAGATACTATATCAATAGCACAGCAACAGTTTTAATGAATACAACTTGAAAAGATGATTCCATCTCTAGATAAACTGCAGCAAAATTAGTGTTGTCTGACCTTTGGCCAAACTTATTTTCCCTACCAATCTGTACAGCAGCAGAACCGCTGGAAATGATCTTAAGCTCTTGTTATTATTATGTAAGTCACCAATAAAAACAACACTATATACTAACCTAAGTTTACCATAAGAACATTTATTATGGAATATGGGCCACAGCTTAGCTCAATATCCATATCCTTTCCTAGTTATGTTAAAAGTTTGAAAGGCATATTGTTAATAAAATACTTATAAATCATATACAACCAGACATAATGTAAATAAGGCCCAAAATACACTTAGATATAGCTTCAATAGGGTATCCCATAAGCATCTCCAATGCAACATATCTAAAACAAAGTTCATTATCTTCCTTTCTAAATGTGGCCCTTTCCTTATTGCTATAAAAGGCGCCACCAATCTTTACCCAGATTAATAGTCATGTCTGATTTGTTCCTGTCAGCACAGGCATGCTGTCCCCTCCATCATCCACTTAGTTGTCAAGTCTTATCAATTCTTCCTTCACAATATCTCTTACATTTCTCCACTTACACAGTCAACACCTAAGCCCTCATCACCTCTCTCCTATTGCCACAGTCTACCAACTGATTTCCCTCCTTCCTTTTTAAATTCATCCTTCACGCCTGCCAAGCTGGTATTCCTAAAGCAAAGGTGTGACCAACAGCACTGCCCTCCTCAACAATCTTCATGGGCTCACAACTGCTAAGACAAAATGCAAAATTTTCAGCCTGAAATTTCAAGCCCTTGACAATGCAGCTGTACCATACCTGTCTAGAATGATTGCGCGTTACTTTGCTTTAGGCATTTTACATTCTAGTCCAAATGACCTACTACTTTCTTTCTCCTAAACCTGTCAATACATAGCCTATCTCTATGACTTTGTACAGGTTAACCCACTATTCTTGGACTGCAATCACCTTTGTTTCTTAAAATCCTTAACTTGTTTGAAGGTTCAACTCAAGGGCCACCATGTATGGCACTACTGATCTCCCTAACTGCTAGTGTTCTCTTACTCCTCAAGACAGATAGAATGTGAACTACCTGAGAGTTTTTAAACATGGTTGGATGTTTAATTAATATCTTCTAATAATGTCTGACTCTGATGGCTCAGTGTGGTATGAATGTGAACCTATGCTCTTAGAAGTATATGCCAAGAAATCTTAAGCTTCAAAAAGGCTTCCTAAGCTGGAAAAGCTTTTGGCATGAATTTGGCTATGGATTGAATGTCTGTCCTAGCTAAAAGTTTGGAGTCTTACTAGAGGCTTGGCTACTAGGTAATGATGTTTTGGGGCCACAGCAATTCATAAAGACCATCAACTAAGGCACTGAGGAGCTGTATATTACAGCTCTTCAACATGGGTGAAGAAAGCCTCTATCCCACAATGATGAAATTATCAGGGATCCTTGAAGTATTGGCTACATATAATTCCTAATAGCATACATTTAAATAATTCTTTCAAAAATTAAAATAACAATCCTAAAACATTTATAATCCTTCAGTTGTTTATTACAGAATTACAAGGCAATAAAGTCTAATGGTGAAATATTCGGTACTCTCATTTTTGGCAAAACTCTTAACTACATCATCGGAAAAAATAGGAATTCATCCTGTTTCTAAAATTCTCCAAAGGAAATTCCACATAATAATCCATTCCAGCAACTAACACCACAAGCATGAAATTTTCGTTATATTTAAACAAACATATCCCTCAGGGTAAAGAAAAAGCCTATTTAATTAAGCATTGTCAGTACAATAGCCATTCATGTTATAGCTGTGGATAGGACTTTTTCAGTCTTATCTTCAATAAGCATATTAGCCACAAGGAATATGTAAAACATTCATTACTAAATCAAATACTTACTAAGTTATCCTGATCAATGTAATCCTAAATGTTTAGGACCACAAATACATACTACCTTCAATTAGAAAATGAAACCTATAAATAAGAATAGGTAATATACAAATGCATGTCCATGCTTAGATAATGTTTACCTCTGCCATGTGAAAAAAAGAAAAAGAATAAACATACTGCAAAACCCTATGCTAACCATTTTTGCTAGCAAGAAGTATATGGGCAAAGTTTCTCCAGATTCAAGGGATATTTTCCATGAACTTCAATGATAACATAGAAACAACACCAATAAGAATATAAATGTTAAATGCCAAAACTAATTCTTTCACAAACCCCCATTTTCACAGCTAATCAGGGAGTTAAAACGTTGCTGAACTCAACAATCCCCTCAGTTAAACAAACAGACCCCTCATAGAGCTGTCCAACGCTGCCCAAACTATCCATCCTTTAGTCGAATCAGTCAGTTTCATGAATTGTAGGATTTATCTTCAAGTCCAGTGCTGACTCAGAAGGTAGCTTGTTCCCTAGAGAAAACAACCAACAAAAATCAGAACAGCTACTGTTCATGAGATCTTTCAACACCCATGTGGAAAGGCTTGAGATACAATTCAATGTATCCAAGAAAGGCTAACATTCCTTTATCTCCAGTAGCTGTTCAATCTAAACAATCTATTAATAATAAGTAAGCAGCACTTGCTTAAATACTTTCAGTTACCAAAAACAAAAAAAGATCATGACACTGTGACTTTTCAAATACAAATCAGCTAACACATAAACCAGCTATTTTCCCATTAGTCACTGGAGAAGGCACATTAAACAGAAATAAACTTAAATGAAAAGATTATTAAGTGTCAAGGTTGATTTTGCACAAACGTCATTCTAACACAAAGAATTCCACAAAGCATGATACTCATCACACTTTCAACATTAACAACAACAACAGGGTGGCTGTTAGCACCATTGATTATTTCTTATATACTAACTCATCAAAATCTTGAGCTTGGCATGTTGGACATGTCCAGCAACGTCCTATCTTAAACTTAACATGCCCCAAATGGAATTTTCCTTAAAACCTATCCCTCCTTCTAACCTCCCTATTTCTAGTGAGGGTAACAACCATCTTTATAGTCACATGGGTTTTCAACCTCAGAAACCTCCTTGCTTTTCTCTTACCTCTGATATCTAATCAGTTGCCAAGCCTTCTTGATTCTATAATACTTCTGGAATCCTTCCCCTTCCTGCCATTAAGATGACCACCCATTAGTTTAGGCTTGGACTTCTGATTTATACCTAGAATGTTGCAAATGCCTATTAACTGCTATCCCTGCTTCCAGGCATCCCAATCTCAAACCCATCCTGTATAATGCTGACAAGGGTGATATTCCTAAAGCTAAGATCTCACCATGTCAAAACTATTAAATGCCTTCAGTAACGCTCTATTGCTTTTAAAATGTCATACAAACTCTTCACAGCCTATGTTTCTGAGTTTATTTCCTCTCCATGCACTCTCTGACTAGCCAAACCAACAAACTCACTCCTAGCCATCTATGGAAAAATATTTCACTTATCTCCATACCTTTGAACAGGCTGACCCCCAAGACTTGAGTAATCAAGGTTGTCTTAGACTCCTTCAATATTTGTTTCAGTCTATACTTAATAGAATATAGGCATGTCTAACACTTCTTGTTCTCAGTTTGGATATTCATTATTGCCTCCTGACTCTCAAGATACCATAAAGTTAGAAAATATAGAATCACAAAATTTTTTAGAGTTGGAAGGTGCTTTAAAGTAGCCATCTAGTCCAACCCATCTCTAAATAGAACTTTTTATATAGCATATTCAACCAATAGTCATCTAACCTCTGGTTGAAGACTTATCTTCTAAAATAGCCCTTTTCCACTTTTAGACAGCTTTAACTGTTAGAAAAGTTTTCGTGACATCAATCCTAAATTTACTTCTGCCCATTTTCTCCTGATATGCCTTCCAAGGCCAAACAAAGTAAGTTTAATCACTCATATATGACAAATATAATGTCATTCCTTCTCCTATCCCCAAGTCTTCTCTTCTATAGGTTAAAGATACTCAGTATGGCATGAACTCAAGATACTGCAGCATTTTATCTGGCCTCTGCTAGACACACGCAAGCTTAGCATCCTTCTTAAATCGTGGGTTTCTATAGCTGAGTACAACACTCCAGAAGTGGTATGACCAGCACAAAGTATAGAGGGACTATAACCTCCATGTCCTGTAAGCTATGCTTCTCTCAATGCTCCATCTCCCTGATACCAGCCCTATACTGAAGTCCACTAAAATCCTTAGACCTTTTTCAGACAGACTTGTCTGACAATGCTTCCCCATCCGGTACTTTTGAAGTTGATTCTTTTGGAGCCAAATGTAAGATTTTGCATCTGTCCTTACTTCGTTTCACATTGTTAGATTCAGCCCTAGAGTTTATGCCCAACAAGATCATTTTAGACCCTAATTGCCATCCAATGTGTGTTGATGCCTCCATGCTACAGGTAACCTGAAAATCTGGGATCTAGGAAAAAGGGAATAGAATGCCACCTATCCCTTTATCACAGTCACTGACATGTGTTAAATAGCAATGGGTCAACCACAAGTCCCTGACACCCCACCACAATCTTAAGACTGAACCATTTATGACTACTCTGAGTCTGACCATTCAACCAGTTCTAAATTTATCTAACTGTATTGTCATCCAGTCCATATTTCTCCCTGTTCCAGGAGAACATTATTAGATACTTTAACAAATGCTTCACTAAAATCTAGATTAACCATATCTACAACATTCCCCTGACATAACAGTTTGGCAACCCTGTCAAAAAACAAAAGGAAATATGGGTAATCCGGCATAACTGATTCTGGATGAGGCCACATGGGCTCTTTGTACCACTTTCCTTCTCCTAGATGTTCACTAACCACAGCTTTAATGAGCCAATCTAGAAATTTCCTAGGAACTGATATTGTCCAGTTTGCCTAAACTGCCTTCCTAATAAATTACTCCAAAGCTATATCTTTTTTTATTTAAAACTTCATTGAGGTAAAGTAAAAAAAAACAGGTTTATGTCTTCTAGTGAAATTAAGCTACATACCTTAAGCCAGGGTAGGGAAGGGGAAGGATGAGAGACACACAAATGCTACTGCCAAAGATTTAAAACAGATACTCATATATATGGCATTGCCCTTTATTTCAGTACTCTGTTCTAACACATAACACTCCTGTATTTGAGTCTAGACAGTTTTTACTGATAACTTCAATTGGTAAAAAATCTTTCCCACTATTAGCATAGTTTACACTTAATTTTTTTCCTAATCTACAAATACAATGATACTTAAATTTAAAATGTCATAATATATCTTTGAAAATTAAAAGTTGACTACTTTCCATATGGGGTAATATGGCATCTGGCACACTGCCTTGCAGATAACACATGCTAAGGTTTAGCTGAATGAATCAGAAGATCAAATGATAAAAACTGTGATCAAAACAAATTGATCATTTTGAAGCAGGCAATGTGTCTACAACAGATTTCAGGTGTGTTAGCTCTGACCACCTGTACACCTTCCATTAACAGGAGTTCATTAATCAAAATCTTAGTAGATTGTAAGCTCCTCAAGGGTAAGGTTGCTTTTAATCTTTATCTTTTGTGTTCCCAGTGCTTTAGACAGTACTCAGTAGAGAAGTAGATGCTTAATAAATGCTTGTTGAATTGACTTTTGTGAGATTATGATTCACAAATATAGTAAACTTTTGGGGACATGTAAGTTGTATTTAATTTTAGAATCTCATATAAAAACTTATTTAGGAATTTGGGGATGTTTAAAACACCATATAATTTCCCAAATGTAATACAGCCCCATCTATTAATTCTATTTAATTCTAGGCCTATAATTAAATTGTTCATCTGTGATGCTCATCTAAGATATATGTATTATAGACTAAGTGAATGTTCTTTCCATTAAAAAGAAATATCATACTCAAACAATAGGCATTGTTCCTCGAATCTAGTAGTCTATGAAGACTACTAGACTGATTTCTTCTGAAAGGTCATGAATCTCATTAAGAAAAGTGCAAACATATTCTGAAGCTTGATGTAATTGACAAAAGAAAAGACTTCTTCATTTACAGGAACTCCCTTCCATTAATACTTCATGATATAGATGTTGATTAAAAATAAGATCACTAAACAAACAACTTCGTGGTTGCATCTACTGCTTCTTGGCACAAAAATCCATTTTCTGAACATTAATATCCTGGTGGAGCTTCTTAACTGTAATTCAAAGATTACTAGAAATACTGAAAAATCAAAGTGGCAGGTGACTCAAAGTACTATGGAAAGATACAGAGAGGTTAAAAGTAGAATACTAAAAATGATATCCTTACACACGAGTGGAATAAGGGATATCCAGGAAATGTTGCAATTGAAAAACAAGAGTGTCTGTCATGTAGCAAGAATAACAGACAATAGTGACAGACTAGCAATGGCAGTGGTATGCAGACACTGCTTTAAAAGACCTGAAAGATGGCCTCTGTTATGTTGGATAGATTCTCTATGAAGGATTAACAGGCTAAAATGGTCAGTTAACATACAAGATAAGAAGGTGTGGATGGGTTGTTTTCTACACAGATGAAAGGAGTACTTACACATGTTTTAAGACAGACTCAAATATTTCTCAAAATAGAAAAATAACTAGTTGAGACCAGAAAACATGCTATTTTCCCATATTTAATTATAATTATATATAGCACCAAATTGAACATTATTGAAATAATGTACTAAGTTTCAGGCTCTAAATAAAAAAAAAGAATTTGTAAAACTTGGAGGACTCCTAGGAAAACACGATAAGCGAAGTATTGAAAAATAAAATCTATAAGGGCATTTAAAGCAACCTTGATTATTCAGTGTGAAGAAGAGAAGACTGAGAGATAATTTAATGAGTATGCTAACTATATTCCACTCACAATCTGACTTCCATTTCAACTATTCCCAAAACAGTAAAGAAGGCTTTAAGTTACTAAATTAAAGACCTTTATTAAGTCACTAACTAAAGGGAAGTTATAAAATCTCCTGAGATTTAAGCAGATTTCAATTTCTGTTGGACAGATTAAGATTGGTCCTGAAGTTTGAGGAAAGAAACCAGTGATAACAGATGATTAGAGCCTTCTCTTCCAACAAAACAATCAACAAATGCTGATTAACTACTATTACTATTATTACTATATCCATAGCATAAAATCCAAGGTAGCTAAAAGAGAAAAAACTCAAAGACAACATCTTTGCCTTTTCCTTTTTACATAAACAAATGAAAATTTGTGGTCTATTATTGTCCTATATTTAGAAACATTTGGAATAAGTCCTTCCCTCTGTATCCACTAAAAATAATTCACATTTATATAATGACTGATTCTCACAAGTACCCTGCAAAGTAGGTGATATTATTATCCCTCTTTTACAGATAAGGAAACTGAGGCTCAAGGTTTAAGTGACTTGCCCAGGGTCACACAGCAAGTAAGCGTAAGAGAAGGAATTCAAACTCAGGTCATCCTGACTGTAAGTTCAATGCTCTATCACCTATGCCATCTATACATGACTATGCTATGGCTTCTAAAATGTATAAAGTATACGAGTAAGGTTAGAGTAACCAAGGTTACTGAGGGAATACTATATCCTATGTTTTTAATGATGCTTTGAGTTAAAACACTTTCCAGTTATTATTTAAGACCAAAATCAGATGAATTCTGTTCGGAAGCTTTTAAATGACAAAGAGTAATGTAAAGGAATAGTACTCTTTAAAATATCCCTATCAAAAATCAAAACCCAAGACTATATTAAATACTAGAAAGTCAGGAGTAAGCAATTCACACAGTAAAATTTAAAAAGAACATTAGTAAAAGTACCATAAAGATTTACACATTCTTAGTTTTGGTTTAAATATATACAATTCTACTAAAACAAAACAAATCAAGTCTGAACGTGTGCTTAATTTCTCAAGGCAAATGCCCATGGATTTTTAAAAGTATTAAATTAAGAGTAGAGGAACTTATTCATCCATTCCCTATATTTACAAATGCTTCTTTAACACTGTATTAAAATTTTATTTTGATAACATTAACCAGCATATATATTAAAAACTTGGAAGCCAAATTTAAATTTAAATTATATAACATTAATAAATATTTAATGTAAAGATGCTGAAAATTTTCATTTTATATTTTACAATCAAGGATAACTAACCTGGTGAAAATACTAAAGTAAAATGACAATTAGAATCCTTTTATAAAGTTTAAGATAGAAACAATCTCTCATCAAGGAGATTATATGGATGAACACGTCAGCAAGAATCTGACGATGGCAGAAACTGAAAGTTCTGAAAGTGAATTAAGGCCTCATCTACAAACTTTGTTATATACTAAAATATCTCCAAATATATCACTAAGTGTGCTAAGAAACACTGAAAACTCATGATAAATATGCCATTATGTGATGCTTAGAGGCAGGTAGTGGGACTGAGGAAGGTATATAAAAAAATTAAATGAGAAGTAACATATAACCTAATAAATGACAACCTTTCTGTGCATCCATTTAGATATCTAAAGACAGGGAATCAAAATGTCAACCTACTTCAAAATGGTGTCAAGAAATGCCTAGTAATGAGTATGTATAATGACACTGATTACAGATCTTTTTGTTAAGGTAAAAAGGAAGACTATAATATTAAGAGCTTGAATATTTATCGAAATCAAGGTCTTCTCTTTGAATACCAGAACATTTAAAACCAAATTACATTTTTTGTCTCACTTTTTCATTAAAATTATTTTAAAACATTATCAATTTGGTAAAAAAGATTTTAATCAGGCTACAAAGTGTCCCTAATTTTATTCTCATTTTACTGAGTCCAACTGTGCAGTGTCATACTGTCATTCTCCCAATCACAGCAATGGACTGGAAGCTACAAAATAATCAATAATGTAAAAAAGCCCATTCGTATTAGATCTCTGATTTAAAGAAAACAAGCTTCTGTTCTCTGTACATTTTATTTTTGTTTTCAAGCTTCACAGAGTCCTAATTTGAAAACTGTGTTAGAGGTATGATACATGCATGATGCCCCCCCACCAATTTCAAATTAATTTTTATTAAGTTTTCATAAAGTTTTAAATAACTTTTACCCAAAATTACAATCAAAAAGGAAAAAAGAAAGAAACCTTTATGTCACTTACTTATAAATAGAGCCTTATGCTCAATCCAGAAACATGTATTCCCTAAAGGAAAATGATTACATTAAGTTCTTAATACATGCAAATACAAATATATAGCTACCATCAGTTTTAATGCCTATCAAAATAAAATTCTCCATGAAATCTATCTCACAGCTTTGCATTCACTCCAAACTTGAGAAGCTTCAGATTGTCATATGTAAAGATGTTCCACCTGGAGGTACAATAAAGTCAAATCATAAGCTATTACTAAAAAATACATTTCATCAAATAAGAGAAAAGAAACTACTATTTTTAAGATGTCAGTGGCCAGAAGGAGTAAATTGAATTATGTTCTAATGTTTTAGCTTCCCCAACTTTTGAGTTACACCCTCTATTTCTAATTGTATTTTATCTACATCAATCCAAGGTCCAACATCCCAATGCACACCTGGATCTACAGAGAAGTTGGACAAGAGAGACCTATGTTCTAGTTTTTAAATCTACTTTTCACAAACTATTAACTAAATAGAATCCTACAACATATTTCTATTTAGATGAAAAACTGAGAGTAAAAAGATAATGAAAAATCCACAAATGAAATACATGCATTTCTTTTTAGAACTATAGTGTTACATTCACAAACTGTTAACAATATTCAAATGTTCAGAACCACATTTATATACACAACCTCTAACTCATTTACCTAAATTTTCTTAAGTTAGGTATAATTCAGTCTTATACTTCAGCCTACATAGCCTCTGTGAAAAGTGACTAGTTACACTACTTCTGGTTTCATCCCAATTCTCTGAGAGTCTAGCCAAGTTATCTATACACCACTGTATTACAAATTTATCATTTTATAAGAATAAAAATAAATTTCATATAATGAATGTTGTCAGAATAATGAAAATGATCCAAGTTCTCTAAAACAAAAATCATTACAAAGAATTTTTCTAGGATCATCACTAACAATTCCAACCACACAACAGGGGGCAGTTTTGTTTTTCTGAATCCAAATTGTATTCAAATCTAAACTTTGCAACTTCTTGTATGATTGTGGGCAAATCATAACTTTCTTGAGCCTCAGTTCTCTCATTAGTAAAATGGGAATAAACAAAACTTATACCTCCTGCCTCACAAAATTATTATGAAGAAAGCATTAAAAGCCCTACATAAATGTGACCTATAATCACACCAACAAATATTATCTGAATTTTATCAACAATACATTTTAAAATAGCATGTGCTATCAAAACTTGCTCAATTGTTCAATTAGACCTAATACTTTCCTTCACCTTGAGTTTAGTCTTCCCTGTTTTCGTGCAAGACTCTTGTTTTGCCTAACTCTCTTTCAGGTTCCTTTCGCATAAAGCAGTACAGTAGAGCTAATGCATTCCTTAATCCTCTCACCTGGATAACTGTTCTTTATTGCTAGGCCAGTTTTTCATATTCTGTTAAGCACAGCACTAGAGATGAATAAGATGTCATCATTTAACAATCAATAATGGGATTATCGGTTTTAGTCTAAGAAGACACACCACTGAGATTAAAAATCAGTCATTTGTCCTTCCAAGATAAGAATAAATTTTGCTCACAACTTATGGAGCTGTGGTAGTATTTTTCTTTTAGAAAGATCACAGGACTTGGAATCAAACAAGATGTTACTTTGCATCCTTCCTCTAACACTTATTATATTAGTCATCATGAACAAGTCATTTAAATTCTCTGAGGAGCAAAAGTTGCCCTCATCTATAAAGTGCAAGCAATGATGCCTGTAGTACTTACCTCACAGAGCTGTTGTTAGGATCAAATGAAATAACATTTGTAAAAAGAGATATTTGGAAGCCTTAAAGTGCTATATAGATGTTATCTATCATCATTATTTAATTCAGTTGTGCCTTTATCTCACGTTAAGATAATCTGACAAAAATTTTTAATCTTACATTCTGAAAAGGTAAAGTGAGCTTTTATGGATTAGATAATTTTTCCTACTGATTATTTCTAGTTTTGAAGGTGCTTTCACAAATAAAAAAAGACTGGTCCCAACAGGCATTTAATGTCTTCGGATTTTTAATCTTGATATTCACTTCTAGAAACATCATATCATGATCAATGAGTAGTCTGTGTACATTTCTTCCCCATGACTTTATAACTGACTTTTACAAACTGAAAATCAAATATATCTTAAAATATTAGGAGTTAATTCCTAATTCCTTATTAATTCTGACTTTACTGAACTCAAAAAGTTGAGCAGGCATAATGACTAAGCAAACATCTGAAGAGATCAAAAAGCTACTACACACTGCAATAACTGCTCTGAACTACTACTAGCAGTTTAACTCAATCCCGGATAGAAGAAAATTCCAGGTAATAGTTTTACTTGAAATGTAAGTACAGTACTACCTAGTATACTAACTTACCATTTATTTAAAAAAATCATTATATGGTAACCTCAATTATTTGAAAAAGTCAAGAATTGGAGAGGGAAAGGGAGTCTTTAATAAAAGACTCTGAATAAGCAAACTCATTTCACAAAAATTCATGTACTAAATATCATAAATCTTACTAACAGCAATCCGAGCTTGTTTAGTCTTATTTTTTAAAATTCCAATAAGCTTAGTTATTTGTTTTCTGAGCCGTACTATAAACCAGAAACAGCAGATTGTGTGAAAGGCAAACTGAAAGTTTATAAAAGGCACAGTCAACGGCAAATGAAGGAAACATACATACACACACACAATATCAAAAATAAAAGGGATATCACTTTGAGGCTTCATAATGTGGAGAAAAAGAACACTACACAACTCAAAAGATCCTTGGAAACTGTTAACAGGAAACTATAACATTTTATACTCATAATGTTACCTTGAACTATTCCCCCAAAAGTTAAATTCTTATCAGAATATTCCAAATGTCATACATTTGAGGAATATTTCTCACGCAAAATAAAGCTTAAAATTAAAAAAGGTTTTAACACTTGGTGGGGATAGAGGAATAAATCTCTCAATTATGTAGAAAATCTCATTCTCCTCAATGTTACATAAAACACCAAATTTCAGTTATAAAGGACCCTCAGTTGCCATCTAGTCCAACCCACACTTGAAAAAGAATCCCTACTACAACATACCTGAGAAGTAGTCATCCAGCCTTTGCTTGAAGCGCTCCAATGAGGGGGCCACAACCTCTTGGGTGGCCAATTCCATTTTTAGGCAGCTCTACAACTGTTAGGATGCTTTTTTTTAGGTTGTTCTTCCCCCCAATACTGAGCCTAAATTTTCCTCTTTGTAACTTCCACCCATTGCTCCTACTTCTACCCTCTGAAATTAGATCTCAAAAATAATAATAAATGTTCTAAGGAAACATCTACATTACTATACTGAACAGAGTGTTTGAAGTTGTTTCTTGCAATTTTTGAAGCAAACAAAAATAAGCTAATTTCCTGAAGAATGAAAATTGTATGTGAGAAATCTAGATACGTAAGGTGACCCTAACATGATTTTCTCAATTATGTTATATCCCAAACTGCATTAATACGCACCATATGAAGCTGAGCTGTAGTGGAGTTATATTATTTGACTCAAGCAAACACCATCCCTAGAAAGGAAGGAAGGTGGAATTCATCAGCCTAGCTGTTAGCATCATGGAGCTAATAAACTATGATTTTAAAATCAGTGTGGTGTCTATGATATTCACTAGCCTCAATATGCCTACAAGATTGCTGCATTTCATTCAGCAACGAAGTCTAAAAGTCTGTACCAGACCTCTAGAATTTGAACAAACTGAATTCTTTAACATACCCTGAAAGCTACATGGTAAAATCTGAATACAATTTTTAAAAATACCACAAATAAATAATTAAATGCCAATCATCGAAGAGCCTAATTCAATAGGGTAAAAAAAATATTGAAGATTATAGACAGAATGATGCTTAATTCCAGTTTTCTACAAGCCCTTTGGGGGAAGAGGGTCACATCCCTGCTGAGTATGCTGGGGCTTTCAGAGTCACTCCTCCACAACTTGTCCCCCTTCCATAAGGCTCCATGTTCAAGGAACCTCAGAGACCAAATAAGAAAAATGAGAACCGAAAAAGAAGAAAAGAGAGGAAAACTCCCTTATCCATCCCAGGGGCACTGCTGCTGAATTATTCTGAAAAGGATCAAAGGAACATTTTAAAAATAGTTTTAAGGAAGATTTTAACCCTTCTGGTCCCAGCAATGAGCACAGTGCCTTGTACACAGTAGCCATTTCATAAAATGTCTAGTAACTGACTGGTCCTCACTTTCAGAGTGGTTAGTTTATCTTTGTTCCTTCCTAATCAGCCTTAATCCTATAAATAACTACCAATACTTAGAGAAGAAAAGTGTAGTATTTAATACTTAGAAGACCCCCCCCCCTACAGATAATCCCATCCTACTTCTTCAGATTACAAGTTTCCTCAATTTCCTGAAATTTCCAGTTAAGAAAGAAGAACAATTATGCAGGAAGCAGCAATTGCTTCAGTCCCATGATCCTTGTTTCTGGAATGTCAAAACCTTGATGCCCAGTAACTACCACCTGAGGTGGATCTAAAGGCTCCAGGTATATGAAAAGTAATTTCTTCTCACAAAAAGTTTGGGGATATATAACCTTAGTCTCTGATTACTACTAAAAGCAAAACAGCAATCCTAAAACTAGAAAATCTCAAAAGTCTTACAATGATTCCACAAAATACACCAATTAGAAAGCAAAGTTATTACAAAAAAAGGTCATAAAGCTTTTAATGCTCACATGTATCTTAAAAGGTATAAGAATGTGCATAAATAACCTGTAAACAACCCAATATCAACAACCAAAGGAGAGGAAAATAAAACAAAAACAACTCCAGGTCCTGATGGCTTAAAAGAAGAATTCTCAAATAACATTTAAAGAATAAGTACTTCGCAAATCATGCTCAGAAACTGAGAAATCACCCTATCAGAGTCTTTTTATGAGACAAATATGTTTCATAAACTTAAACCAGAAAAAGGTAAAACAGAAGGAAATCTATAGGCTAATATCATTAATATTTATCCAAAATTTTTAACAAAATCCTGTCAGATACCTGCAATTTATCCACAAAATCGTAAGTGGATAAGTGGAATTTTTACCAAGGACACAAGGACGGTTCAACATTAGGAAAACAATCAACACAATTAATCATATTAAGAACCGAAATATCCAAAACCATGATTATCGCTATAGATACAAAAAGGCTCTGAAAAAATAAAGCACTCATTTATACTAAAAACCCTATAAAGTATAGGCATAGAGTAACATTTTTTTAATATCACAAAAAGCAACTATCCAAAATCAAGTATTATATCCAATGGGGGGGACATACTATAACCTTTTCTAATAAATAAGGAAGTGAAGCACAGATGCCCATTCTCTCCATTATTATTTGACATAGTTCTGGAAGTGGTAGCAATACCAATTAGACAAAAGAAAGAAATTAAAAGCAAAATAACAAAAAGGAGACAAAACTATCATTATCTGTGGATGATATGATGGTGTACCTGGAAAATCCTAGAGAATCACTGAGGCAATTAGCAGCTTTGGTAAAGCTGCAGGCTACACAATAAACCTGCAAAAATCAGCAATCTTTTTAATATAATAATAACAAAATCCAAGAAGCAAGAATAGAAAAGGAAATTCCATTCGAAAAAACTAAAAAATCCATAAAATATCCAGGGGATCAACCTCCTGAAGCACATAAAAGACTTGTATAGATTCAATTAAAGAAAAAAAGAACTTAAATAGCTGGAAGAATATTTATTGCTTATGGCTAGGCTACACCAAAATAATAAAAACGATAATACTACCAAAATTAATTTACACTTTTAAAGCTATACCAGTCATACTACCAAGAGGATACTTTATAGAACTTGATAAAATAATAACCAAATTCACATGATGGCAGTGGGGAAGAGAAGATATAGAATATTAAGGCAAACTATGAAAACAGGTAGGGATTAAGAAAGAATAGAACTTTCAGACAATCAAAATATACTATAAAACAGCAGTTAACAAAACCAAAACAGTTAAAAAATAGATAGATCAATGGAAAAGACCATACAAAGGAGAATTAGAAATAACAGAATGTTTGATAAAGTGGAAAACCAAGTTACCTGGGGAAAAAAACACCTTATTTGTCTAAAAGCTGCTGGGAAAATGAAAAAGCAGTCTGACAAAAACTAGCCTTAGATCAATAGCTTATACCACACAATACAATACATTCTAAATGGATACATAACCTACATATTTAAAATCATACTATAAAAAATTGGTAAAGGTCATATACCTCTCACAATTATGGGTAAAAGATGTATTCTTAACCAAATAAGAGATAGAGGTAATTACATAGGATAAAATAGATACCTGGTTACATGAAATTGAAAAGCTTCTGCATAGACAAAATTAATGCATATAGGATAAGAAAGGAAGTGGTCAAATGGGGAAAAAACATTTTACTGATAAGGGTTTGATATCTAAGATATGTAAACAATTAATACATACATATATGTGTGTGTGTGTGTGTGTGTGTGTGTGTGTGTGTGTGTGTGTGTATAAAAGACCGATAGCCATTCCTCTAAAGATTAATGGTCAAAGGAGATGAATGAACTGCTCAAGTATTGCAAAGTATTTACAACCACATGAAAGAATGCTCCAAATCACTAATAATGAGAAAAGCAAACCAAAACAACCCTGAGCTTTCACCTCACACCCTGCCAATTGGCAAAGATGATAAAAAATGGCAATACTCAGAAGAGCTGTGGAATGATAGGCACATTAATACAATTGTTGGTGGAGCTGTTAAATGGTACAACCATTTTGGAAAGCAACTTGCAAAAGTTACTAAAATGGCCATAACTTCTGAACCAGACTCCATTATACCCTGAGGAAGCCACTGATGAGAAAGAAAACCCATATATATATACCAAAATATTTATTAGCAGCACTTTTTGTGATAGCAAAGAATTAGAAACAAAGTAGATGCCCATCATCTGGGGAATGACTAAACAAATTGCAGTACATGAATATAATGGAATGTTACAGCGCTATAAGAAAAACGATGTATGTGATGAACAGAGTATAGGAAAAGCCACATGAACTGATTACCGAAGTCATCAGGGCCAAGAGAAACAATACACACAATAACTTCAATAATGTAAAAAACAAAAACACATACACAAAAATCAAAAGTTAATGTAATAAAATTATAAAGAACAAGAATGACTCAAATAAAGAGATATGAGAGGACACTCTCAACCCACCCCTTCATGAATATTATACACTGCACATGTTTTTGGATTTCTTCAATGTACTGATCAGTTGCGCTGCCTTTCTTCCCTCTTCTTTTTCGCTCTTTGTTTTTTGTCTTCAAAAAATACTATTTGTCATAGGAAGTGGCTCTCTGGGTGGAGGACAAGACAGGCTAATTATGACAATGTAAAAAATAGAAGATACCAATAAAAACCTGTTTTAAAAAAAAGAATACTTTAGCCTGCATTAAGATATAAAATGGTTCAAGTCTGTTTTCAATAGTAAGGTTTCTTTCTTATTTGTTTACTATCTTACTTCAAAATTATAGCACTTTCAAAGTTAAGCTACACCTCTGATACATATTAACTATGAGACAAGTCACTTTACCAGGGTTTTCTGCAATATTCTAAGAATATAAATTGCAAAGAAGGTGCCAACTTGTACTGGGAGAGGAAGCTACTTATTAGGAGCTCCCTATACCAATGAAATCACAGGTGTAGTAAAAAATAAAAGTCCCTAAAAAATAAAAGCTACCATGTACCGCAATTAAAAGCTGTCTCCCTCCATTAAATATGCTACTTCTTCAAGAAAGGCTATAAACTGCCTAATCAACCAAACAAATACTTACTGAACATCTTCTACATGTCCATATATATATAAATGCTATAGGGGACACAAAGACATATAAAAAGTCCTTGTCCTCAAGGAGTCTAACAAGGGACATGACTGACACACAACAAAAAAACAGCAACACACTGAACAACTTAATTCTGAAAATAACTGCAAAAGCAATTCAAGGAAGATTAATGTGACCTGGAATAGTCAGTAAATATTCTCAGGGAGAAGTAGGTCCTTGAAACATGGCATAGTGGATAGGTAAATCTGCAAGAACATTTATATCTATTACTTTATAAGGCAAAAGATCTATTTAGAAGTCAATCTGTCAAAATATAATCAACAATTTTAGAATTATACAAGTATTATCTTAAAACTAAGGATTGTTAGGCAATTTGGTGAAACATCAATTGAGTCAAGATTACCTCCAAAGAACAGAAGAACAGGTAATTTTGTGGAATGCTTTTCTACATCATCTCTGGCTCTTATATACACACACAGGATCAGATTAAGAGCTGGAAGTGAATTCAAGTTATCTAGTCTAGCCACATTATTCTACAAATGGAGAAAATGAAGCATTCATGTACACCCTACATAAAAACAACACAGCCAACACCGACTAAAAGATAACATCACTAATATACATAATGATCTAGAACTACCATACTGTCTAAAACCCCCACTACAAATCACCCCAAGTCAAGTCCACAAGCATTTATTAAGTCTCAACTATATACCAGACACTGCAGACACAAATAAAAACATTAGTCCCTGCTCTCAAGAAAGCTGACACTGTAATAGAGGAAACAATGCGCAAACAACTAGGAACAAACAATATGTATGTATGAATGATAAACTGGAAATAATCTCAGAGGGAAGATCCCAGCATTAGGGAAGCAGGCAAGGCTTCTTGCAGAAGGCAGAATTGTAGCTAAAATTTAAAGGAAGCCAGGGAAGTCAGGAGATGGAGATAAGAAGAGTGAGTCCCAGGAATGGGGGATCCCAAGATACACATAAACCAAAGCTGAATTTAAACTCTTAGCAGAATTAACTCCCCTAGAATCAAGTTGTTTATCATCACTATGGCTGACTGCATGTACATAATCACTGTTCTTCTGGAACAAAATATCCTCTGTTAAGGGCATCCTGTTTTCATGGAAACAATTAATGATATTAGGTGGGGCATCCCTGGAATTTAGCTCCCAACTATATACTCAAATACTCACTACCTTCTAGCTGCTAATCATCCAATGAATGGGTCCCTAGGCTCTCAGTTCTTAGACTGCCCATCTTGGCTACAGCCAAAGAATCTTGATCCAGATACACTATCTTATGGTTTTAATGCATTGATCATCCAGATGATGAAGATCAAACACTGCATTAGATACAATTAAAAAAAAAAATCTCATTCATGTTGTTATCTCCCTTGGATCCTCCCCACAACAAAGGCAAAGTCTTTACTACTCTGGTAGACCATTTTTTTTAAAGTCTTCTGATGTTCGTTCTACATATTAACAAAAATTCTACTGAACTATAATTTTGGTGTTATTTCTATGTTATTATCTTTAAAATTTCAAAATATCACCTCAAAATGTAAACGCCTATTTCTATTAAATAATATTGGATATTTTACAGCAACTATTAGTACAGAGTTATCTTTCTGATGCCTACAACTGAAGTAAATATTCTTATAAAAGGAAATCTAATTGAAAAACCAATAGTCAACTAACTTTCATAATGAAATCCTCTTTCATTGTACAAAAAAAAGAATAATAGAATTGTTCTTAAGTACTTGGGATAGTCATGCCTCTATTCCTAAAACTCTAGCATTATTTTCCTGAAGAACAAGTAAGAGCTCACATTCCTAGAGTATGTTAATATTTAAGGTATGTTTCCCTCACAAATGCCCTATGAAATAGTACAAGTATTATTTGCTCCATTTTACAACTGAGTAAACAAAGCATCAAAGGAACTGTGACTTGCTTAAAGTCATGTAACTAATAAGTGTCACTGAATCCAGAAAAAAAGTCAAGGAAAATATCTCAATATAAGAAGATTTGAAGAGATATTATACAATAATAGCTATGTGCCTCTAAAAGAAAATTCATTTAGTTAAATGGATTTTGTTCAGCAGGCTTTTTAAAACAGTTTCTCAGCTGCTGTCCTTTTCTAGTACTACATAAAATAATTCTGTTCTGTTTCTTATGAGAATAACTTAAACTTTAAGCAGTCCAATAATTTCTTGTCTTAAAAAAGGTAGGCAGAAAACAAAAGGACAGCTAATAAAAAGTGGCACATCCTGTTCATATATTCAGTTTTAAAGGGCCTTTAATTTGCTAAAAATTAACTCATAATCAAAGCATATAGGTTGTCAAACTTACTTCTTTACACTTAACCTTAGAAAAACAAGCATATGTAACAAAAAGTTTTTTAAATAATGGAAAAATTAAAATCCTTAATTTAGATTTTAACAATATAACTCAAAAACACAAACGTTAAAAGAAAATTCCCTTGCTCTAATTCTTGGTATATGTCACTAAATTATTTTACTTCCTACTGAATCAGTAAAAGGTTAAATTCAATTGTATATTTTTTATACTACTGCAAAATACATCAGGAGAAAAGACATTGTTTCAGTTTATATGAAGGTGAATCAAAAAGTAAGCCCAACTTTTAAAGACATATAATGAACATGACAAGTTTCAATACATTTTGAAGGAGAGAGCAAAGATTTTTAATGAAAAGATCAAAGAACAAGCTGTGAATGAATTTCTGACAATTGAAAATGATCAGTTAGAAGACTGAAGAATACAAAAGAAGACAGAAATAGTGTTAATCTCTAGCAAAGTGATGTAAGTGTCAGAACTGAGTAAAGAATCAAATTCTTAAAAATGCACTAAACTGCATCTTCTGCATAGCCCTGATCTTGCACCTTCAAATCACCACCGTTTCCATGCCCTGAAAGATAATATTTGTGAATGAAGATTTTAGTCGATGACAAAACTATTTAATGAAAGTGTAGATTTTGGAAACAGGATAAAATTTGCCCTTATTTTTAGATTAGCCATTTAAATGTAAGGAAACAATGTGATAAATGGTACCTATTATTCAATTCAAACTTTTTTTGCATGTATTTTTGTGTGCAAGGCACTGAGGTTAATACAAAGATAACTAGCAAACTATTGCTTCCCTAAAGGAGCTTACAATGAAGCGGGATGGGGGAGAGTACACAGATCAATACAAAATTGCATGTAAAATGATTAAAGATATAAAGTGCTATAAGAGTCTATATTTACTTTATTAATAATTTTAGGAAAATGTCAATTTAGTTTATTATAATGTAAAAGGGGAAAAATTCTTAATGTGATTCTTGTAACTGCCCATGTTAATGAAAAACAGCTTTTTTCAGGCAGTACCTAGTTATGTATAATCTTTGTCCATTCATGGAAAGTGTCAACATATGAAGTTTCGATTCATCTAAGACAACTATACCTTTCACCCACAAATTTAAATGTCAATTTTTAATTGGATCCATTGAAATACACTTCTAATATCAAACAGAGAGGTTAGGTAGATATCAAAGCACTGATATCTCTTCTAACTAGAACATACTTTTATAACAACATCTTCTTCAACATTTTCACTTAAATATTCAAAAGGAAATAATTCCATAAACAATGAACAGCTGTTTCTTAATAACAAATAACAGATCAGCTTCTGTGGCTAAGAAGGGTGGAAACTGTTTTCCATTCTCCAACCTTAAACTTAAAATCTAAGCTCACGACCACCGTGTGTCCCTAATGACTGAAAAGTGATGGATACGTCAATGTTCATTTTAAATAAGCCAGTGACAACTGCTATTCTTAGATATTATATTATACATGCCTAATAATATTCTTTAAAAGTTTCTTAAGAAGAAATGATTTATGTGGTAATGTTAGAGTTACTCATTTCTTCCTTAAGTTCGTTCTTTTCCTTCTCTCAATGAAGAAAGAAAGAGAGGGAAGGAGAAGGAGGAAGGAAGGAAGGAAGGAAGGAAGGAAGGAAGGAAGGAAGGAAGGAAGGAAAGAAAAAAGAGAGAGAGAGAGAGAGAGAGAGAGAGAAGGAAGGAAAGAACTCATTGAGGTTTACAGTAATCTTATCAACCACCTCTATAAAAACTTGAAATATCATATTTTTCTAAATATTCTTAGCAATTTTTCTTCTTCATAAAAGCTTAAAATATTTCATGTTTAAATTGAGTGAGAATTATACTCATCTCAAACCTAGTATAAAATAAGAAATATTGCATTAAGATAACTAAAATTAAATACTTAATTAAAATATTAAAAATTAATTTTGGAATGCCAGGCTTTGTGATACTATTAAATATTTAGACATAATAATATAACCTGAAATTTCAAAACACAATATAGTAGCGCATTTCTAAGACACAAGTAGATTTAGAAAAACTTACATTTTTACTTTTGTGCTTTAAATGGTATCTTGTTCATTAAAATAACTTGAATATTTAAATGGCATAATTTAATTTTAGTGTATATGTTTTACCTGCAGTTCCAATTCTGAAGCACAAAATTCACAGTATCAAAGATATACCATTTCCCTCCTAAAATTTTGGTTCTGGTAGAGAAATATAAATAGTGCTTAGAAACCTCATTTTTGCAACTAACACAGTTTCTCAGCTTACCTGGTGCTAGTCCAGCAGCAGCAGGACTTCCCACAGATGGGTGAGAAAACAAGGCTTGAGAGAAGGCAGACATATTTGACTGGGACAGGTTACTCAGCCTGGAGGTTGATCCTCCTTTAGGAATAAACTCACTTGCAGTAGGATTTGGTGTCTATTTAAAAATCAAATATAATGAGTTAATACTCATGCTTATTAACAACAAACATCTGTAACAAATAAGCATTATTCCAAAGTTTTAGAGATGTTTTACTTTAACTTACTAGTAAATAAGTTTTAACAACTTGTTTCATGAACTATTAAACAATTATTTTAGTCATCGGAGGATTTTAATAATTTTATTTGCAGGACTTAAAGCTCAATGACAAACACACATACTTTTTCCTTTACAGTGAAACAAGCATGATTACCAAACCCTACTAATGTATTTCAGAGAAGTAGGCAGTTGAAACTACCTCAAAATTGAACAAGTTTCAAGTTTATGCCATTAAGAGTCAATCTGTACTATATACTAGTACAGCATAACTTCCTCTCTTCTTTTTGTTTCCAAAAGATTATGGTGACAATATGTATACAATGAAGGCCAAGATATTTTAAAACCAAGCACATGGAATGAGTGATGACCCTGGATAAAGAAAAAGCAAACTGAAAACACTCCTTTACCAAAAATGCAAATTACAATAACATTTAGTATCCCTTTAATATAAGGTTCAATAAAAATATAAAGTACTATAACTATTTATAGAATTAATAAATATAATACCAGTTGGCCTTTAGTAAAACAAAATTACATATGTGGAGGTAAGAAAATTTTAAAAGATGCTAAAAAGTCAAGTTATATGAATCTTTTGCCCACACTGAGACAAATGTATATACCCTTTTACCTTTTTCTACTTTAAGACATACATTTTAAATTGTAACCACCTATTAAGCATGAAATATTTGACCAATCTGCACAGTCCATCATAGGATCATGGACTAAATAAATCTTTTTTCAGTTGATAAGAAGTACCATTCATAATATTTGCTTAATACATATTAAAAAATATACTGCAAAATTGAATGCCATAAAATTCAGAATAATGTAAGTGTTAAATGATTCATCTTAAACTGATACTCAATAAAAAATAACTTTAACAAAGGTATAATGTGACCAGCAAAATGTGGCATATAGTTTATGTGAGGCAGGTTAACTAGGTAAAGTAAATCATGAGGTTAACCATTAAATGATAAATTATTTTAAAACTCAAGGAATTTTTAAAGACCATAATATAAAAAACATTTATTGCAAGGAAGCTAGAACAGAATAAAGAATTAATAAGAAATATAACAACAAAAACTTGTCACATTAAATACAAAGAAAGCACATGGCATATTAAGAGGACAGAACTATGAGACAATAAACTATCCTAACATTAAATTATATGTGGTTGAGGTTAAAAAAGACATACATGGAGAAGGTCCAACTGGACTTAGTTTGTATATTTAGGAAGTCCATGTTGAAGCTGATTATATTTCTTGAGTCATGTAAGTCACGTAAAACTGGAGGGGGAGGGAAGGTCAACTAACTTGTGTAAAACAGACAACTTATATCCCACTCCATTAGTCACACAGGAATTTCAGACAATTACTAGGTAGTTACTTAGTAAAGGCAGTGAGGGGTAGGACAGCATTTTCTTTATTAAGATCTCTTACTGTGAGACAATATATACCTCAAGTCTCTAGAGTCCAGTATAAGCTGGAGCACTTTTTGATGCAGAATTACTCAACAATCAGGAAAATAGACTACAAACAAGACCTACAAGAACTTCATGGTGAAATTGGGATACATAAGAAAATGCAAAGAGTTATGACATTCTAACTTAAGGAAAACACTCAAAACAATGAAGAATCACATCTTCCATCAAAATGGTATAAATGAATCATTTGGGGGAGAGAGGATACTAGAAATGAGAGCAGCAAGAACAAATTCACATTGACAGAATCACTCAAAAGTTTACTTTCTTTGCACTTTCTCTACAACAGGCCTATAGAAGTAGCAGCACAAGTAGTATTAGACCCACGTCACAGACGAGGAGAAACTAAGGCTCAGAAAAAGCTAAGTGGCTTCCACATGGCCACAGAAGTAACAGACATTAATATTCAAACTCAGCTAACTTCATGTTCAGGACTCACTACTTCCACTGTACTACACTGTCTCTGTTCTACAAGTTGAAAGAATTTATTCACGGTTTTGTATACAGGTAATCTCTTTCCTGTGAGACAGATATTGTCATGTTTGCATTTTTATTTTCACACTGCAATTGTATTGAACAAAAAGCATATAATCTTTGCCTTTGCAAAAGTGAGAATAATAATCTGGCTTGGTTTACTCCTTGAGACTACATTGGGAACAAGAAAGGAACTGTGAAATTCATTCCAACCAAATTTCCAAATTGGGAAACAAAATTCATCCTAACAAACTCTGCAGGACTTCCAAAGCTGTTTAATACGATATTTACTAAGGGCCCACAATTTACGATCATATTGAGTAAAATTTATCAAATAGCTATATGTAAAAGTTAATGAGCAACAGTTTGTCTCTGTGCTTGAGAAGTTTATACTCTACCAGATACATTTAGACAAAAAAGTAAATTTAATAATATGAGGAAGAAAAGGCTATTAACAATGAGGAGAATCAAGAAAAGCCTCTGTTGGAAGATGCCCCTTGAGAAGAGCCTTAAAAAATTTAAGGATTTGAAGAGGCAAAAGAGAAAAGGGAATGCATTCCAGGCATAGGAGACAAACTATGCCAAGGCATGGAGGTTGGAGAGGGCATATCCAAATTCAGCAACAGCAAATAGGGCAGTTTGGCTAGGATGCAGAAAGCATTCAAAGGAGTAACATGCAACATGCCTGGAAAAGTGGACTGCAGCAAGATTGTGAAAGGCTTTAAATACCAAATGAATAATTTTCTTGTTTGAATGCTAAAACTAATAGTGAACCATAGAAAATTCTTGATTAAGGGAGTGATACAATCAGACCCATGCTTTAGGAAGATTACTTTGGCAGCTTTAGGGAAAAAGCATTGGAAGCAAGTGAACCAATTATGTTAAGGCAAAAGTTCATGCGACAAATTTTAAGGATCTGAATTAGAGTGGTGGTTATGAGAGCAGAAAGTAGAATGCAGGAAACATTAGATCAAGGGTTATTTTATGTTTTCTTTTTATATACAAAGCATCTAGGACAGAAATTTGTACATAAGAGATACTTCAAATGCTCATCAGACTGGATTACATGGAGATAAGGGGATGGATGTGGGAAGCATTGTATAACCTAGAACTGACAAGAATGAAAAGACTGGAATTGGGGAGAGGGAGCCATGGGTAAGTGAAAAGTCAAGAACAACTCTTGACTTGGAAGACGAGAGTACCCTCAACAGAAATAGTGAAGTTTAGAGGGGTAAATTTTTTTTTCTTTTTTGGAGGGGTATAGAGGAATAGAATAATGAGTTTCATTTTGGACACACTGACTTGGAGATGCCTGAAGGGCAGACAGTTGGTGCTGCTGCGATGTCTTCGCCTCTGAAATTACCTTCAACCTCCTCTGTAGATATCTTGCATGTACTTACTTACATGTTATCTCCCTCATTAGAATGTGATTTCCTTGAGGACTTGTTTTTGCTTTTACTTGTATCCCCGTTGCCCAGCACACAATAGGTCAGTCATCAGCTGTCCCATGCCCTATCTCTCGGCAAGCAGAGACTGTCTTTTACCTTTCTTTGCCTCCCTGGTGCTTAGAACAGGGCCTGGGAAATAGTAGGTGCTTAATAAATGTTATCTGATAAATATTTGACTAAATGTAAGGAAAGAGGTTAAGGTTGGATACACAAATTTAGTAGTCATCTGTACTGAAACTGCTCTGTGCAAACTGACGAGATCACCAAATGAAAGTGCAGAGGGTCAAGTACAAAGTTTTGTGGGAAGAGAACAGAAGAGAATCTGAGGGCCTTAGACAAAGATGAAGAAGGACCTTCATCCCAGGCATTGAAAGTAACTTCTCTGAATACCTGAAAAGGGGGTGGAGTGGAGGTAAGGTAGAATGATGGCAAGTTTATGGAACATCTGGTTCCAGGTTGACTAAAACAAAGTGTGTGAAAGAAAGTAATACAAAGTCTGCAAAGACAATGCAATAAGTTTAAGAAGAACCCAAAATGCCAGGATTAAATGTCTGTATCTGATCAATAAGAAGGTCCTAAAAGTCTTGATCAAGGGAGTTTCACAGCTGGCAATTTTGTTAAACATGGATAAGAAGAGACAGCCTGGAAGGAAAGAGGCATATTAAGAGGCTAACCAGTAAAGGGATGATGAGGGCCCAAACTACAACGGTGACTATACAATTAGAGAGAAGGAAATGGAAGAAAGGCATCTTATGAAGACAGAAAGGAAATTAACAAGGCTTGGCAAGCGACTGATATGAGGGTGAAAGAGAGGAAAAAGTCATGGATAACTCAAAGGTTATGAACAGAAAGGAAAATGATAGCGCTCTTAAAGACAGTGAAGTTCTGAGGTGATGAGGGTGATTGTATGTGGCAAGAAATGATTAAATGTAGAACCTCAGTTTATGGGACATTAGGTTTGGATACACAATTCTGGGAGTCACTGGTGACCTTTGAGACAAGTTTCACTAGAGTGGTGGGGATGGAAATCAGACTATAGGTGCATGACAGAAGCATCACTTCTCAATAGGCTTAATATATAAGAAGTCTGGGGGGAGACTTGGTCATAAGAAAACTTTCCCCTCCACTTTCGCTAAACACATGGGAAATAGAAGAATAATTGAAAATGCATTAAAGGAAATCACTGGAGAGATGTTGGAGGCAATAGGATCAAGGTTATAGATGAAAGGGTTAGCCTTAAAAAGAACAGGGTCACCTCCTTTTCTGAGAAAGGTAAAAAGCAAGATGAAGTTTCTTATTAAACATTTTGTTTTATAGAGTAGAACTACAGTGAACTTGAATCACTGTTATTCTTAAATACTGCAGGTCCTTATCATCTCTCCTCTAAATTAAAGCATCAGCCCTTCTAATTTGTTCTCCTTGCCTCAAGTCTCCCACAATTCCAGTTCATTCTATACAACACAGCAAAGTAATTTGAATGTTACTCTCATTCAATTTTGGTGGCTCCCTATTGTCTCTAGGATCAAATTTAAACTGTAGCTTTTAAAGCCCTTCAAATCTTTTCCCAATCTACTTTTCCAATCTCATTAAACATACTACTACCTCCTGTGATTGAGCCAGATTGGCTCAATGAGAGCAGAATACTTAAATCTTCTATCTCTGTGCCTTTTCACTCGCCATCAGGGAGTTATTTTCCTGGGTAATGTTTTTTATCTCTTGTTCCAAGCTGTATTTCTCTCTTCATGTTTCTTCCCCAACTCTTATTTTTTAAAAATCATGTTCGCCTGGTTTTTAAACCCTTGCTTTATCTCGTCAAGGAATTCTGACTGGACTTGTGTCCAAGATACACTTTTTTCTTTCTGGTTTTGCTTGGAAATGTTTTCAAGCCATTCTCTTCTCCTGGGATAGTGTTTTGAGCTTCCCTGTTGTTATAATAGCTCTTTATGGGGGCATTTTTTCTTGTTTGCTCATTTTACTTCTTGACTTTGGACCTGATGCTAGAATTGGGATCTGCACACTTTTGAAGGGAACACTGAGGTTAGCCATACGTTGTCTTGTGTCCTGCTGCTTTCACAGCTCAGACTGGGGACCTGCAAGCTTTCAGTAGTCCCAAAGTGGTCTGATACAGGGAAAAGTCTGATCACTGCCCTCGTGGTCTGAGCTCTGCAAGTTCCTGACCCAGGTTTGGGTCTGTCAGTTTGTCCCTGGTTGAAAGTTTAGTAGACTACTGGGCACAGTTCACTAAGAAGCTCAATGAGTTCAAAGTAAGTGTATTTCCTGCCCTGATTGTTCCCCTGAAGGATTCAGCCTGTGCTGGAGGCTAGAACTGAGTCACTACTCTCTTCCTGAGATCAGAGCCGCACAATCACTGTTTGCTTCTGAACTTGCTCCTTGCTCAGTACACAGCTAGGGCCCAGGATTGCCAGTAACAACTGCTACTCTCCACCACCTTGAAGTGCAATCACCTCCTCCTTAGCCCGCCCTGGATCTGTGATCTGGAAGTGGCCAGTGGGCAACTTAGCAACCAGATGTCACCCATTCTTGTGCCCCATGCTACAGGTGTCACTCATTCTTGTACCCCATGCTACAGATGTCACCTATTCTTGTGCCCACGCTAGTTCAGCTATCTCCTGGGATCTTTTCCTGCCTTTGATGTCCAGTTTGGTTCCTGAGCCACAGAACACTCTGAACACAGTTTGCTCCTAGCCAGAAACAATGCCCAATGTTGGCAGACCTCTCCACCTGTATCTCTAAGATGCCCTGGGCTAAAAAAAAAAAAACAAAGCAAACTGTGACTTTTTCTTGATTTTACTGATCAGAATTTGGTCTACTCTATTTTCTAAATTTTGTGGAGAGAATATGCCAGGGGATGTAATTCTTTCTTGACTATGCCTTAGTTTCCTTCTCCGGATTTTCATGACACTATTTTCTCCTAGTTCTCTTCTTATTCTCCTGAGATCTTGCAATTTCTATCTCTACAATATCTCTTACATTTATCCCTTCCCCTCCCCGCACAGAGCCACCACTCTAGTTCAGGCCCTCATTTTCTCTCATCTGTAATATTGTGACAGCATCCTGTTTGGTCTCTCTCCTTCAAGTATCTCTCCATTCCAATCTATTCTCCAAATAGCTGCCAAAGTGGTTTTCCTAAGGTGCACGTCTGATCATGCTATCCCACTCGTACTCAAATTCTAATGGCTCTCTATCACCTCTAGGAATCCAACCATACAGGCCTAGCCTAAGGGCTGTTGCACACCCCCAACACTTCAATCTCTGTCTAGGCACTATATGTCCTCTGTGTCTAGAATTCACTCCCTTCTTATCTCCTCCTTTTGGAATCTCTGGCTTCCTTCAAGATTCAGCTCAAATGCCATTTTCTACATGAAGACTAGTATCCTCAGCTGCTAGCACATCTATCCCACCCACCTACTCAAAAAAGTCTATTTTGATATCTGTGTGTTTTTATGTATACATGTTGTCTCCTATATTAGAACATAAGCTCATTCAGGGCAGAAACTATTTCTTTTTTTACAGACTGAAAGATAAGATTGTCTTCATGGGCTAGTATTTTGTGCAGTGGCCTGATACAGTGTAGTAAGCATCTAATAAATGCTTGTTAATTGGCAGAAACTAGAGCAAAGTAATTGATGCACAATATTTTTTTAAAAAAAATCTGTTGTGCCTAAATGAAAAAGCACTGTTACTATGGCTAAGACAAACTTGTAAAGAGTTATACTAAACACACACACACACACACACACACACACACACACCCCTGCGTGCACCCAGCAACACTGTAATAAGTACCTAATGCAAAAGGATTATATTTGTATTACCCAATCTGAAAAAAGACAACTATTGTAAGTTATCAATAAATATTACTTGAAATTTGAATGGAAAAGGACAGTTAAAAATGACAAAGAAATAGTAAAGTGCTGAAAATATACCTTCATACAAAGTGACAAGAAGATTAAAAGAAAAACCCTGAAAATGCTAAATTGATGAATGTAAAGCATACTTAAACCCTAAAAGATTCTCTTTATCAGGTGAACTTTTAATTGCTTCAGGGCCACTTTTTTAAAGAACCTGAGAAGATCAAGTCATACAATGGTTGATGTCTTGCATTCCATGGGGAAAAAAATTGCATGGAGAGTAGAAGGGCAAGACAATTACAGAATTCCAAGATGCTTCAGCTATACCCTACAATATGGTCTACTATATATAATCTTTCACAATTGCCTTGATTCCAATGTCACCATGACACATTTTAAATCTTTGTATAAAATAAACTGACTTAATATTTTAAGACTTTTCTCAGTAGTAACACTAGAAGGACCAGAATTTAAGACTACCTCAAAGGACTAAGCTGTGTCAACCAACACAATGCATTTTTTTTAAAAATCCCTATGGGCAAGAATAGAATGAAAATTTTTATTTCAAAGTAAAATTATCATGAAATTTTTACATCAAATGATGTGTCTAGTCCTTCAAATATTAACATCATTCTCATAGAAACAAATGGAGTTCCAGTTCATTTCTTTCCCTATACAACAGTTATGCAAATCAATACATTCACAGCATCACATTTACAGTATTTCATATTTTTTTTTGCCTCCTACTATGCCTTCTTTTACCTGCTGATAATGATTAACCAAAATTTTTTTCCCATGAAAATTTAACACTTTCCTGCCTAGTTACACTCAATCTCACCATAGAGGCCAAAGAAAAAAAATTAACATATCTAAATCACCTTGTACTTGTTATCTTCAAAACAAAGATGGTTTAAGATCATTCAGACAATTTACCATCATGAAATCATGATGTTCATGGTGATGTCAGAAGATATGAGTTTTCTTATTAAATGTTATTTTAAAGAGGCATATTATAATTCATTTTAAGTTGGAAACAATGGAAATAGTGGTAGGTTGGAGATAAAGAACCTGGACTCAAATTCTCTACTACTTAGTACCTATGTGACCTTGTATAAATAACTTCCTAGGCCTTATATGAAACATCTGTAAAAATTAGATAACTGGACTAGATGGTTTCTAAGGTTCCTTGCAGATCTAAATCAGTGAGCCTGAAATGGGTTATTTCTGCTGGCAAAATGACCTTGTTTATAGTTGAGGATGTTACTTTATAATAAATGTAACTATGTACTTACAATGGCATACTAATTTAGCTGTAGTCAAGTAAAATAATTAAATTCATTTACATTACAATAAATGTTCAACTTTTTACAGCTTTGAAAAAAATATAATATATCTTTGCTATAACTTTTTTATGATTGAATTCACAAGATTTTTGCACATACACGTTTAAATTCATCATGAAACTATACTTTTATCATATTGGATATTAAGCACATTTGTGATAAAAATTCCTTTTGAGTCCAGCCTTCACTAAAGCTCAAAAGTTTTCAATGGGGTTTAAATCAGGTAAGGTCCCAGGCCACTGAAACATGTTTAATGCCATCTCATCAATAAATTTCTTAAATTTTCATGATGTGTGGAATGTTGCAAGATTTTATTGTAGTATTACATCTCCAGAACAATTTTGCTTCTTGGTATATAAACATATTCATCATTCCCACAATAGGTATGGGAATCACAGGCCCACTGAAAAAAATTATCTATGTCTCCTAAACTTTCCTGTCTCATGACAAACATCTGAAAAGAGTTGTCTATACTCACTGGCTCCACTTCCTCACTCACTTCTCAACCCCTTGCAATTTGGCTTCAGATCTTATCACTAAAACTAAAAAATTACCCAACATTATCAGAATCTCATAATGCATACAGCCTAAGGACCATGGCAGATATCTTCAAGTGGTCTAATAGTGTTTCAAACAAATAAAGGACTGTGTAATAATCAAATTAATCCACCACCTTTAGCCCAAACTACTGCAATATCTAATTGGTTTGCCTGTCTCAAATCCTTACCTCTTCAATCAATCTTCCACATGGCTGGGAAAGTGACTTTCCTAATACAAAGGCTAACCATGTTTCTCCTTTACTCAATAGAATCCAGAGGTTCCCTATTACCTCTATATGCAAGTATAAATGCCACTATTTGGCACTGAAAGCACTCTACAACCTTGTCCAAACTACTTTCCAGATTTTTTATATAAATACTCAAACACAACATTCCATTTCTCATATCCATGACATGGAAGAGGCTATCCTCAAAACCTGGGAAGGCTTCCACTGGTTTACTTCTGCTCCTTTAAAAGCTCAGTTTCTTTCAAAGCTAAGTCCAAGCTCCAATTCTTACATAAGGCTTTTCTGGATGACCCCAAATTCTAATGCTGCCTTCCTAAGGTTACCAGGTACTTGGAAAAAAAAAAAAAACAGCTAGAGATACACATCTACATCTATAGATGAATTGTTTTCATTGTGTGTATTCAACACACATGGAAAATGTCTAGTAAATGCTTCTTGATAAAATGATAGATTAAAAAAAAGAGGATAACATTTATTACTTTGGTCTTGCTCCTTTATTTCCTTTTTTCCCACTTTATTGTTTTGCCCAGTGCAGAAAGCATGAACTCTACCCTTTCTCCCACTTCAATCCACATCCGAAAGGCAACAACAATTCATTTTTCTACAGTACTTGACAGCTTTCCAAGCCCTCTCCCCTTAATATAAGGTAGACACCACAAGTATCACCATTCCTATTTTATAAAAGAGGAAATGGGAGGGACAGAGAGGGTGAATAACTTGCATAACCTGTCACAGAAAAAAGAGACTTGAGCTTTTGTCCTAGTCAGTTTCTGGTCCAGGAAGAGGAGATGTTGGGTGACAGTAATGAGAAATTGGGTTCATTTCAAAGCAACTGTAATTCTTCTCTGTTCCTCTGAAAATAGCCTTAATGATAAAACAAAGAACTTTATCTTCTAGTTAGTATATACAAGTCAGTAGATCAAGGATAATGTCTCAATGTACAATAATACTAATACAATAGTACTAACACAAACATTTCATCTATGCCTGCTACATATTCATTCAATAACTTCAATTCATATATCCAACATTCTGAATTTTATCAAATGCTAAACCCATGATTTAATCTGAATGTCTCCTTCTTAAAATGGTCAGGGAACTTTCTGGAGATAACATGCCTATTAACAAAGAAGGTCTGAAACAAAATAGTGCCATACACCCTATCCAATCACAAAACTCAACTCATACTTAAGTTAGCATTTTATTTTCCCCAATATCCATGACCCATAGCAAACTGCGTGCAGTCTACCTAATTTGCAACTTGGATCAAGAGGCCTAACTGAATGAAAATTTTTAAATAGTCCAGTAAAAGGTGGTATAATATGAAATTTCCATATAGGCCAGATAAAGTAAAAATTCATCACCTATCTCCAAGGCATTCTCCTAATTACTGCAGCAATCTAGAAAGGTTGAGTACATGACCATTAAGGTCATTAAGTTAAGGTCTTGTATCTAGAAGAATTCAATTTGGTAGTCTGGAAGCTTGCAGCTTGGCAGTCATTCAGCTAGGAAAAGCTCCACAATCAAGAGCCAGAGAGACAGGATTCAAATCCCACCTCTGATACTTATTACTGGTGAGGCTGGGGGCAAGTCACGTAACCTGGAATTCAGGTTAACTGACCCACAAAATTAGGGATTTAGAAAAGTCACTGAAATCCCTTTTAAAGCTAGACTTTTGACCCTATGATTGGTAACACTGGACAAGCAATGTTCCAACCTCATTACAGAAGACTCTAAACAAGCTGGAGACTCTGTACAGGAAGTTCAAAGGACCCCTGAGTTGACAAGTTATCAAGGTACCTCCTCTTACCAGTTCTTGCCCATGACAAATAGTTTCTTAAAACATCCTATGAGGTTCCTAGAAACTGGGAGTTACTCGAACCATGATTAAACTTCAACAAGCAACTAAATGTTTAGATTAAATCTTATGATCTTCCCAAACTGGCCTGAGATGCCAGTATCTCAGAAAATCTCACATCAAACTAACATAAAAATTATAGCAAATGAAAATAAACACCTACCAAAAAGAAAGTCAGGATTTTCCCCCCCACTCCCTCCCTGGTGAATTATAATTGATGTTCCCTTTGGATGAAAACAATGACGAAGTCACAATGCTAGATCTCATACCAGATCAAATAGCATTTCTCATGTGATCCTCAAGTTCAAGATTATCATTCTCAAGATTATGAAAATCCTTTCCTACTTAAAAACAAAATCCACAACAATATGTCTCCTAAGAAGAACACTATGCCACCTGAATCTAAACGCAAAACTACTGAAAGCACAGGAGTCAACAATTGGTAATCTAAGCAAAAAATACAAAGGAAGGGAAAAATAAAGTTACTTGGATCAATACTACCACAATAGTTCAAACAGTGTCATATACTATTTCTTATGCAAGCCTAATAATTACAGACCTAACTGATAAAAAACAAAAGGTAAATTATCAATTATACTTAGGTTCAGAAAATTGATGCTAATGCCGTAACATCAAAAAGTCTTGAAGGGGTATTAACATTTACAGCTGTCTTTTACTCAAACATTTCAAAATTAGAGCAAGAGTTCATTATAAACTATAACTATTATATTAATACAAGAATCATTCATCTTTGGTGACCCAAATAGGTTCTAAAGTCCATAATAAAGGTTATAATCAATTAAGGATGAACTAGGGGGAGTTGGCCAGGGGCAGAGCCAAGATGGCGGCTGGAAAGCAGGGACTTGCTTAAGCTCTCTCCCAGGTCCCTCCAAACACCTATAAAAAATGTCTCTGAACAAATTCTAGAGCTGCAGAACCCACGAAATAACAGAGGGAAGCAGGGCTCCAGCCTAGGACACCCTGGATGGTCACTGGGAAGGATCTATTGCACGGAGCTGGGAGCAGAGCGGAGTAGAGCCCAGCATGGCCCGCACCAAGACCAACCAGACCTGGAGCCAGGCAGAACAGGTGGTAGGGCCCTGAATCATTGAGCTGTGGCAGTCACCAGACTTCTCAACCTACAAACGCCAAAGACAACAGAGCAGGTTAGTGGGAAAAACTGCTGGGAGAGAGTGAAAGGAGTTTGCAGCGGAGGTGGTGCAGCTCTGAGGCTGCTTCCAGAGCTACAGCTGCCATTACTTCCAGCCCCAGGCCCACCTGGTGGGAGGAATTAAGTGGCAGATTAGAGCAGGTGTGCAAAGCCTGCTTTGCCCTGCCTGGATCTGGGCTGTAATCCTGGTTGGCGGTTCTTGGGGGAGAAGGAGCACTGGTGTGGCAGAGCTTGCTGTGTAGAAGTAGCTCTGAAAACAGCAGCACAGCCCCTCAAGCTTGGGACAAAGTACTCTCTACTCTACAAGCAGTAATACCCAGACAAAAAGCTCTAGGGTCAAGTAGTTGGCTGGGAACATGAACTGGCAGTGAAAACAGTCTCATATTCAGACTCAGACTTTGGAATCTTTTTGTGGTGACCAATAAGACCAAAACATACAGCCAGAAGTCAACAAAGTCAAAGAGCCTACATCAAAAGCCTCCAAAAAAAATATGAATTGGTCTCAGGTCATGGAAGAGTTCAAAATGGATTTGGAAAAGCAAGTAAGAGAAGTAGAGGAAAAATTGGGAAGAGAAATGAAAGTGATGGAAGAAAATCATGAAAAATAAGTCAATGACTTGCTAAAGGAGAACCAAAAAAAAAAAAATACTGAGGAAAATAAAACCTTAAAAAACAGACTAACCCAAATGGCAAAGGAGCTCCAAAAAGCCAAAGAGGAGAAGAATGCTTTGAAAGGCAGAATTAGCCAAATGGAAAAGAAAGTCCAGAAGACCACTGAAGAAAATACCACCTTAAAAATTAGACTGGAGCAAGTGGAAGCTAGTGACTTGATGAGAAATCAAGACATTATAAAACAGAACCAGAGGAATGAAAAAATGGAAGGCAATGTGAAATATCTCACTGGAAAAACCACTGACCTGGAGAAGAGATCCAGGAGAGATAATTTAAAAATTATTGGACTCCCTGAAAGCCATGATCAAAAAAAGAGCCTAGACATCATCTTTCAAGAAATTATCAAGGAAAACTGCCCTGATATTCTAGAACCAGAGGGTAAAATAGAAATTGAAAGAATCCACTGACTGCCTCCTGAAGAAGATCCTAAAAAGAAAAGCCTAGGAATACTGTTGCCAAATTTCAGAGCTCCCAGATCAAGGAGAAAATACTGCAAGCAGTCAGAAAGAAACAATTTGAGTACTGTTTAAACACAATCAGGATAACACAAGATCTAGCAGCTTCTACATTAAGGGTTTGAAGGGCTTGGAATATGATATTCCAGAGGTCAATGGAGCTAGGATTAAAACCAAGAATCACCTACCCAGCAAAACTGAGTATAATGCTCCAAGGCAAAATGTGAATTTTCAATAAAATAGAGGACTTTCAAGCATTCTCAGTATAAAGACCAGAGCTGAATAGAAAATTTGACTTTCAAATACAAGAATCAAGAGAAGCATGAAAAGGTAAACAAGAAAAAGAAATCATAAGGAACTTACTAAAGTTGAACTGTTTTGTTTACATTCCTACATGGAAAGATGATGTGTGCAATTCATGAGACCTTTCTTGGTATTAGGGTAATTGAAGGGAACATGGATAGATAGATAGATAGACAGCTAGACCGATATAGATATATAGACAGAGAGCACAGGGTGAGTTGAATATGAAGGGATGATATCTAAAATAATAAAATGAAATTAAGGGACGAGAGAGGAATATATTGAGAGAGGGAGAGAGGGAGAAAGGGAGAGATAGAATGGGATAAATTATCTCACATAAAAGTAGGAAGAAAAAGCTGTTCTGTTGGAAGGGAAGAGGGGGCAGGTGAGGGGGAATGAGTGAATCTTGCTCTCATGAGATTTGACCTGAGGAGGGAATGACTTACACACTCAATTGATTATCTTACCCCACAGGAAAGAAGGAGGAAGGGGGCAAAAAGGGGGGATGATAGAAGGGAGGGCAGATGGGGGAGGAGGTAATCAAAAGCAAACACTGTCGAAAAGGGACAGGGTCAAGGGAGAAAACAGAATAAAGAGGGACAGGACAGGAGGAAGCAAAATATAGACAGTCTTTCACAACATGAGTATTGTGGAAGGGTTTTGCATAATGATACATGTGTGGCCTATGCTGAATTGCTTGCCTTCTTAGGGAGGGTGGGTGGAAAGGGAATAGGGGAGAGAATTTTAAAAGTAGATGTTCAAAAAAAAAAGTTGTTTTTGCAAGCAACTGGGAAATAAGATATACAGGCAATGGGGCATAGAAATCTATCTTGCCCTACAAGAAAGTAAGGGAAAAGGGGATGGGGGGTGTGGGGTGACAGAAGGGAGGGCTGACTGGGGAACGGGGCAATCAGAATATATGCCATCTTGGAGTGGGGGGGAGGGTAGAAATGGGGATAAAATTCGTAATTCAAAATCTTGTGGAAATCAATGCTGAAAACTAAAAATATTAAATTTAAAAAATTTAAAAATTTTTAAAAAAGGATGACCTAGGTACAATACAAAATGTCCAAGAGAACTGCCAAAGAATGCAAAATTATACACAAATTTCTGTACCTAGTATTGAAATGTTCAATCCTAGTGAACTTAAACATACATTAAAGTGGATATTCATAATAAACTTGCCCATTCACAATATGTACACTTGTCTTAAAACAGTCACATGGATCCTGAAAAATTTCTGATAACTACAGGTCACTAAAAACCAATACACTTTGAGCAAGTCAAGTCAATAAGCACTTACTATGTGCCAGACATTGGATTAAGTGCTGGGGATACAAAGAAGGGGAAAATATCATTCCTTCCCTCAAAGCAACTAAGTAGACATAAGGTATACACAGTTAACATTCTGCTCTGCTTGGTCTCAATTCCACTAGAACAAGATGCCCCTTCCAAAATAAGCTGACTAATGGACATCTTTTCACCATGCTATTAAGCTTTTAACCTGACAGTTTCCTAACTCCTTTATCCTCCTCTTCCCTCTGCCTGGAGGGCTGGAAGGTGAAGCACTAAACTCCTCCCAAGTCTTTCCTTTATAAAGGGCTGAATCTGGACCTTGCAGCTCACTTTCCACCTTCCATCTTAATAGTTCTACTTGGCCTGAATTCCACAAAACAAGATGGCCCCAGGCATGGAGGCCTCATCCCTGCCCTCTTCATACTTCCTTTGATGTACTGTCTTCCCCCATTAGATTTCAAGCTCCTTGAGGTCAGGGACTTTCTTTTTCTAACTATCATCCCCAGCATTTAGCATAGTGCCTGGCACATAGTAGGCACATCATAAATGTTTAATTAATTGGATACCGAGTAGAAAGAAGGTTCTCTGCGAGGGTAGCAGCTGGGGGAATCAAGAAAGACCTCCTTAGAATAGGTAGGAGTCGAGTCCTGAAAGTAGTTAGGTAAACTCTTAGGGGTGAGGGCACTGAGCATTTCCAGGGGAATAGGGGAGAGGTGGGGAGACCAGAGCTAGTGTACAGAAATGGAGATGGAGATGAAGTGTAGAGATCAAGGCAGGGAAGACTAGCATTACTGGATGATATGTACAGGAGAAAATTAAAAGGTAGGAAGAAGCCAGATTATGGAGAGCTTTAAATGACAAGCAAAGTTTATATTTGATCCCGGATGGGAAGGGACAAAGGAGAAGGGGGAAAGAGAATGAGCATTTACTGAGCACCTTCTACATGCCACGCACTTGTGCTAAGTACTTTAAAATGTTATTTTATTTGATCCTCACGATAGTCCTATGATATAGGTGCTATTGTTACCCTCATTTCACAGCTGAGGAAACTGAGACAGAGACTAAGTGACTTGCCCAGGATTGCACAGCTAATAAGTGTCAGAGGCTGAATTTTAACTCAAGTCTTCTGTACTCCAGGCCCGCTGCTCTGAGCACTATGGCACCACCTAGCATCCTCCTCCTAGAGAGGAGCTACTTTGAAGCTCAATGAGCAGGGAAATTAAATGCTCAAACCTGTTACGTTAGAAAAACCCCCTTAGTCAAAATCAGAAACAAAAAACTCAATAACATAGTGTAAGACAAAATGAAAAACACAAATTACCTATGAAAAACTCCTTTTTTGATTAAAAGCTGCTGGGAAAACTGGAAAGCCATTCGGGAGAAACTAGCCTTAGACCAACACCTTATACCATATAACAATACATTCTAAATGGGTACATAACATTAATATTAAAGATCATGTTACAAAAAAATTAGAAGAAAAACCTGTCATATACTTCTCACAGTTATAGGTAAAAAATATACCTAAAAAACCAAGAGGTAAAAGGCAGTTATTATAAGGGATAAAAGAGATAACTGAAAAGCTGCAGAGACAACAAGCATCTAGGATAAGAAGGGAAGTGGTCAAATGGAAAAAAATCTTTGTATCAAATTTTACTGATAAGGGTTTGATAGACAAGATATGTAAAAAGATTAATAAACATGTATAAGACTAACATTCCCAAATAAATGGTCAAAGGATATGAACAAATAGTTCTCAAAAGAATTGCAAAGTATTCACAATCACATGAAAATGCTCCAAATCACTAGTAATGAGAAAAGTAAATTAAAACAACCCTGAGCTTTCATCTCACACCAAAGATAACCAAAGAAATGGCAATACTCAATATGAGAAGGGTTGTGGAATGATAGGCACAATAATATAACTATTAGCGGAGCTGTTAAATGGTACAACCATTCCGGACAGCAATTTGCAAACATACAATCAAAGTAACTAAAATAAAATGGTCATACCCTTTGAATCACAGACTCCATTACTGGGCTTATTCCCCAAGAAAGTCAATGATAGGAACAAAATCTTCATATACACCAAAATATTTATTAGCAGCACTTTTTGCAAAAGCAAAAAATTGTAAACAAAGTAGATGCCCATCAACTGGGGAATGGCTAAACAAATGTAATGAAATATTAGTGTGCTGTAAGAAATGATGCATGTGATGAATACAGCCAATGAAAAAAATCTACATGAACTCTTCATAGGGAAGTAATCAGAGCCAAGAAAATAACATACACAGTAACTACAAAAACGCAAACAGAAAGAATAACCATATACAAAAAAAAAAATCCAAAGTGAATGTAACAAAATTATAAAGATCAAGCATGACTTGAATGAAGACCTCTTTGTGGCGCTCCACAATACATGGCACATGTTTTTGGACTTTTTCAATGTATCATGCTGATTTTTTCCTTCTTTTCTTTTCTTTCTTTTCTGTCTTTAAAAAATATTATCTAATTTGGGATGGATCTCTGGTAAGGGGAAGGGAAATAACTACAAAGATGTAAAAAACAGAACACATCGATAAAAACTTAGTAATTTTTAAAAAATATATATATTTTAAAAAGTAGAATTCTTTCACCAGCCGAGTAGAGGTTGAGTTAGAGTGGAGAAGTGACTTGAGGCAGGGAGACTGTTTGAAGACTGTTGGAATAATCTAGAAGAAAAGTGGTGATGGTCTAAACTAGATGGTGATTGAGTAAGTAGAAAGAGGAGAACATATACAAGAGCTGTAGTGAATGTAGAAATGACAAGATTTGGCAACAAAATGTACATGTTGGATGAATTGAGATTAAGGAGCTGAATTGAGATTGGGCAGCATGTAGATGGTAGTGCCCTCAACAGTAATAAGGAAGTTGGGAAGAGTGGAGGGTTTGGGGAGAGTTCTCTTTCAGACATACTGAATTTTGAGATGCCTCCTGGATCTTCAATTTGAGTTACCCAGAAGTCCATTGGTGATGTGGGACTGGAGCTCAGGAGAAGTAGTGTGGGATACATAGACTGGGAATCATCTGCAAAGAGATGATAACTGAACCCAGGGAAGCTGATGAGATCCATAAGTATAAAGAAGAAGGCCCAAAACAGAGATCTGAAAGACCCTCGCAAGCAGTAAACACGATAAGCTGAAAAATCAACAAAGGAAACAAAGAAGGAGCAACCAGCAGGAAAATTAGAAGGGAACAGTGTCACAAAAATCTAGTGAGAAGAATATCAGAGAGAGGCTAAGAATGTGGCAGAAGTCAAGAAGGATAAAGACAGGAAAAAAAAAACCCTCAGATTTGGCAATTAAGAGCTTATTGGCGATTTTGGAGAGGGTAGTTTCACTTGAATGAAGGGGTCAGGAGTTTTTTGAAGCAAGTGAGAGGAAAGAAAGTGTAAGTGTGGAGTACAAACCACACTTTTCAGGGAGTTTGGCTGAGAAGAGACATAGGATGATAGATTGGATCAAGTGAGATTTTTTTAAAAGATGAGGGGACATGAATGTACTCATGGCATGAGGGAACAAAGAGTACTTGTTTTACATTACTTTCGAGCTGAGTTAAACAGAAGAAAAGAATTAGCCTATAACAATATCTTTGACCAAAACCCATCTGAGAACGTTCTTAGATATGTACACCTATCTTTGGGAAAACTTCTATATGTGGTCCATTTACATATCATACTTATCTAATAAGTATAGCTAAGAAGAAAAAGTTATTCACTAATTACATAAGACTTCTCCCATACCAAATATTTGCTTCATCTGGTTATGGGATAGAAAATGTGAGGCTTGTGAAATTTAGACATAATCCAAGTGATTTTTATTTGCTGTGTCCCATATACCAAAGTGGAAACTCTTAAGAGTTAGCCTAATAGGAGGAAAAACTAAAGTATAATTCATGAATTTTAAAATTGTTCTTCCTTGCTGTGGCACATTAGCTAGCATTAGATCTCTGTTTTATGATACAGGCAGGAAAATCCAAGTTATTTTCAAAACTAAAGCCCAAATGAAAATACTATGTAGAAATAAAACCTCACATTTGCCACCATGAACATTAATACCATGTTTCTATACATAACTTCCAGTAAACGTATCATAGTAGCATAATCTGGTGCTGTAAACTTCAATTATACTGCCATTTTAATGGACCATTCTCATTGAAAAGTTACCACTAGAAGATTTCTCACAGCCATTCCATCACTTTATTTTTAGGCAAAACTCAAAACAAATACAAACTTATTATTCTAAATGCTGAAATTCACAAACAGATCCAGGTAGTAGAATGACATAAAATAATATAACCAACAGTGGAAAAAATGATTTTAATCTGTTCTCTTTTACATCTCCTCTTTCAGCAATAGAACAACCAAAAGTCAATTAGGGGAAAACAACAAGGAAATGGGGATCTACTAGACAGCCATATGATGATGATGATGAAAATGGCAACAACAATGATCACGATGACAGAAAAAGATTTACAGCTTCAGGTTTGCAAAGTGTTTTACATGTCATTTCATTTGATTTGCACAACTCGGAGGGGCAAATATTATTACTCCCATTTATTATATAGATGAGGAAGCTGAGGAAAAGGTTAAGTGACTTTCCCAGGGTCTTATACCTACTAAGCATATGAGGCAGGATTTGAACTCAAACATTCCTCACTCCAAGTCCAGTGCCCTATATCCACTGTGCCACCTCAATAACAATTGAGTTAAGTATACTGATCTTTCCATTCTACCACTCAACCCCTTCACGTAAGCAAGACACTATAGGCTTTTTTCATTATTTTTAAAAAACAAACCAAAAACATGTTTTGTCTCCCTTTAACAATCCATACTTTTAAACAAAATAAATAGCTGCTACATGTTTTTTGGGTTTTGACTGGTAGCATTACCACACTCCAAATACATAAATGTGAAAAGGATGGACACACACACACACACACACACACCCCTAACAAGGGGCAATTGCTGACTGACAAACTAGTGAAATTGAGAGGAGTAATCTTACTTAACTTTAAAAGCTAACTTGGCTTGGGGCCAGTAAATTCCTAACAGTTTAGACTCAAGGAATAAAAATCAGTTCCCCAGGAGATATTTCTATAAATCTTAACGACAGTTAATTGATATTAGAAGCAGATGCAGCTTAAGTTAAAAATCTAAGAGGTAGGTAGAAAAAAACCGCTGATCAATGAAATGAAGTTCTTCAGGGTGAGGAGATTTGGAATCCTCCACAGATGAACTGTTACGAGCCTTTAGATAGGTCATTAAACTTGTCTGTAACCATTAAAATATCAGTAGCTAAAACAAGGATAATTTTCACGTTACCTTGAAGAGTTGTAATGAAGAATAGCAGGAATTTTTGTCAAGTACTTCAGGGCTTAAACCATGGAGAGCAACTATTTTCTCCCACAAAATTTTCACTACTACCACTGTGAGAAACAGAATAGTAGGATAGCTGGACCAATGATCTGCCTCAACATAACTAATTCTTTAAATTCTTATAAGAAAGGAGCTATATAAAGAATAAAATAGTAGTACTATATCACACACAAGATTCATATCCTTAATTTGATACTTCACAAGAATAAATTCAAATAGAAGCCTTTAATTTTAAGAAATACATGTCTTTATTATATATAATCGGTTAATTTGTGGCAATTCTCTCCCCTGAACACACTGAAAAACCAAGGAAATTCTGTAAGAAATATTTTTATTGCCAACCAGATTTGACAGACGCCAAAAAATTCCCAATATCATTCAAGTACTTAGTTGAATGTTCATTTCCTGTTTTATTTTGTCTTTTAATGAAACATGACCAAAATTTTATTTGGTACATTAAAATCAAATTTTACAATGCTAATAGAGTGAGAATTTCCTTATTTCCTGTGCTCTGAGCAATTTGATATAAAGCTAGCTGCTAAAATATTATTAAATGTTGGAGAGAGCTAAATGATCTAGTATCAAATATGGTGGAATTCCTTTAAAAGACTGAAGTTCACAAAAAAAAGTAAAGCTTACCACCTTATGAACTATGTTATAATTAACTATGGATGTAGAATATCTAAATTTTGGGGAACAATAATTAATAGTACATTTGTGTCCATGAATGATAAACTTCTATTTATCCAGAATGATAAAGGAAAGGGGGTACTTCTGGTTTTTAATAATTAAATATTTTCGTTAAGCTATCCAGAACACTAAATGCAAATGACCAAGTTTCAAAAACAGAGAATAAATAAAATGTGTGAGCTTAATCACTTATTCAGAAATACCTGGATACTTTCAGAGCTTAGTGCATTAAGGTCTACAACTATGAAAATCAACATTCATTATATACTGTGGTAGATATAGATGACAATGAGGAGAGTGGACAGAATCTGTACTGACCTTAAAATATACACCTGAGGATGTTTTTTGGATTAAGTCCTTGCTGTTAGTTTATGTGTTTGTAATTTGTTTCTCATAAGATAATGTGTTGCCTACCATCCCCTACACACACACACACACACACACACACACACACACACACACACACCCCTCACATCCAATTTTTTGAGCTCTTTGCTCAAATTCTAGATAAATGAGAATTTACTATAATAATTTTTTTTAAACAGGGCTTAACTGACTACATATATAGTCACTATATAGACTATAGTGTCCTGTCAGGTTATGTGTATTAGAAATAATTCAGTCCTTGATATTTTGAAATAAATTCCAAAAGAAAAAAAATTATAATGGAGGAAAAACTGGATAAACTACTTTAAAAAAATCAGCTAATTTTTGCATGGACTACTTAACTTTCTTTCTTGGTGAAGAATCTGGCCCAAATAATCTCCCCAAAATTAAACAACGAAAAACTTTTAAAATAAAAGCAGCCACGATTATCAACTTTCAAAGAGTGTCTAGTAAAAATTACTTTTACCTGTAGATTGTTTTCTGTGACTCTGTTCCACCAAACCATATTGATGGGTACTCCTGATTTACACCTGTCAGCCAGGCAGCCAATAGGATTCTTTGCTTTTCGTGCCTTTGATCCCACCGGAACTAGCCTCTCCTCCAGCATCCCCAGTCGGTACTTCCTTGGCTATGAAAAAGAAGGAAAGAAACCAGGCCACTCCTAACATCCCTCAGACTTAGCTAAACTAACTAACAGAAAGAAGACATCTGGGGATTGGTGGAAAAGGAAATAATTTGAAAGTTTCTGATGGAGTTACCTCCCCATCCCTTATTCCCACATCAATCCATCATCCTATCAGGCAGGTTTTGGGTAACATTACTTAGAAAAACAACTATCATATTTTAAAGTGAAATCTAATAATATAAAAGTATGAAGTATGGAAACTGATTCTGTTTCTATGCTAAAAGTTTTAAAGTCAATTTCAAAGTAAACTTCACCAAAGTTTCTCCACTGGCACTTACCTATTCTCACTGCATTATGAAGAAATGGCTCCAATGAAAGAAAATTGTAAAATTATCCAAACTATACCCTTTTTTTCTCTCTTCTTTACCCTCAACCCCCACCTGGAAGCCCAAATAAATACCTTCAATTAATTCATGTTAGATAAAAAGTATGCTACCTAATTAATAGGAATTGAGTGCTGACAGAGTAAAGTCAAATAAAAGTTAGTGTCTACCAACTATCCAGTTCTCTCTTCTGAATCTGTACAGCATTAGACTTCAAACAGAAGCATTATTTAAAGGGAGGAGAGTCCAAGAAATAAACAAGCATGAAAACTCCTACTATCAAAATTTCAAAATCTGAAGAAACTAATAGTTTTAAAGTATTTACCTGAAAAGTAAGCCTAAGGAAGAATTTTAAAAGAAATCAAACAAAACAAAATTTTAGGAAATCTAAAAGAAATAGTCTAAATCCCAATTTACTAACCTTATACGTACAATCCATTCAGAAAGAGCCTACTACGTTCCAAAAACAACTGTGTGTCAGGCAAATAAATACAAGGTAATGGAAGGGAGGGCTCAAGCAGTTGCTGGGGACATGTATAAGAGGCCTGGGTGAAGGTTACTTTCAAACTTAACTTTGAAGGAACGCTAGGGATTGTAAGAGATGAAGGTGAGGAAGAAGTACATTCCACAAGCATGTGAGAAAGCCTATACAAAGGCACTGAGAAGGGAATGGAATGCCATGTTAGAGCAACAGGCCATTCTGGCTGGACCAAAGTATGTGAAGGGAGCCATATATAATAAAGGTGTGAAAGGCTTTTAAATGCCAAAACAGAGGATTCTGTATTTGATTCTAGACGTAACTGCAATCAGACTATTCAATCTTTGCACATATCAACCTAGATTACTAACATCACAAAGATCAGGAAACAGTCATAATAGAGGTAATGGTGTTTTCATCTCTATGACTTTAAACATACTTTCAAAGTGTATTTTTCCCCCACTGATAACAAGTTTCTATACACTAACCAATATGGATCCCAAATTAAAGTGAAATCAATTAACAAGCTATTATTAAGCACCTACTATGCACCAGGTACTGTAATGGGCACTATGGAGATAAATACAAATTCAAACAATAAAACAATCCCTACTCCCAAGGAACTTGGGTCTCCCAAGTATACGTCCTTCCTTTCCGTTAACAAATTGTAAACCCAGAGGCATATAAAATGACATACAATCACTTGCCTTCATTTTTTCTCTTCTTTTCTAAATCCTCTGCAATTTGGCTTCCAACCTCATTATTCAACTGAAACTGCTCTCGCCAAACTTAACAAAGATCTCTTTCTTAATTGCTAAATTGTTCTTTACTCATTAGCCATCTTTCTTGACTTACCTGTAGCATGTGGCATTGCCGACCACCTTTTCAGCCTCGATACTCTCTCCTCTCTGGATTTTTGTGACACTGTTCTCTTGGTTCTCTTCCTACAGATCAATCCTTTGTGGGATCTCATCCACAGATAAAACATTTATTAAGTGCATACTATGTGCCAGGAACACTAACTGTGGGTACGCCCTCAGATTCTGTCCCAAGCTCTCTTCTCCTTTATTCAACCTCTCACTTGGTGATCTCGTTAGTTCCCGTTGGCTTCAATTATCCTCTCTATTCAGATGATTCCCAGATCTATCACCACCTCTACTGAGCTCTAAACCTGAATCACCACTTACCAGACATTTCAAATTGGATATAGCATAGGCAACTTAAACTCAACATGACCACAAGAGAACTTATCATACTTCCCATCACCAAGATCCACAACTTCTGTCATTTCCTTCTTGAGCGCTTACCTTCGTTCACCCTCACATGACCAACCAATTGCCAAATCTTATCATGTCTACCTCTACAGCATCTCTTTGATACATATCCATCTCTCCATTCTCATCATAGTCACCACCCTAGTACAAGACCTCATCCCCAAATATCCCATAGGTACCTCAAATTCAACATGCCTAAAATAAAACTCATCTTTTCCCTTAAAAATCTCTTCTCCAAATTTCCTATTTCTGTTGAGGGCATCTCCCTCTTTCTGTCCAACCCAGGTTTACCACCTCAAGTGCCAACCTATGCAGATCACTTTCCCTTATCTACCATATCCAATCAGATGCCACACCTTGTCAATTCTTGTTCCACAATATATCTCATATCCTTTCCCTTCCCTTCACTCACATAGCCAGTTTTTCCCATCTCTAGTTCCCCTTCCACGTAACTGAAAAAATAATCTTCTCAAAGTTAAAAGTCTATGACCTTCCCCTGCTCAAGAACTTTCAGTGCACCCTAATGTCTTTGAGATAAAATACAAACTCCTTAGCTTGGCATTCAAAGCCCTTCACAATGTGGCTCCAGCCTACATTTCCAGGCTTACCTCACTTGACTCTTCTTTATACGTTAGACATGTCTCTCAAACTAGCCCACTAGCTGTTTCCAAACCTGGCCTCCCAGGTTCTGCGTTCACTGAGGGATGCCTGAAATAGACTTTTTTCTCACTTTCACCACTCAAAATCTTAAAATTTCTTTACAGCTCTGACAAGGGGGCACCTTCAAAGGGACTTTTCCTGGTTTTCCTATCTGTTAGTGTTCTCCTCTCCCTCAGATTACTGTTTATTTACCTAACTGTTTCACAAGTTATATGCCTTAATGTACACTCCTTGAAGGCAAGAAGTTTCTCCTTGCTGTCTTTGAATCCTCAGTGCCTAACACAATGACATGTATACAACATACACTTAATAAACAATATGTTGAATTGTAACAGGAGAGGAAATCTGAGGTGCTTGATCATCCTAATTAGAACTTGGGATTTTATTACATTAAAAAGGTAATGGAAAGCAATCAGTTCACTCATTATCCTGATTTAAGTTGCAATAAGGTTGATAAAACGAAAATAAACTTATAGTATTAAAATTAAGTTTAGTAGAGCTCATTCCCCATCCAAAAACTACATGTGAAGACCAGCTCTAGGTCATGGATCAACTAAATCAGGGCTGCCGAAAATGCAGCCCGCCTACAAGCATAGAAATTTAAGTAAATGCTTTAGTAAATGAAGCAGAGCTACCGCAGAGCTCTCACTAAAATGGCAAATCAAAATATACTGTCTATTGTTTCAATAAAAACCTAAGGTTGGACAGCCCTGAACTAAATGAAGAAACTTTCAAATTTCTCTATTACTAAGCAAATTACTTCTCATAGTATGTTCTTTCGGCATAAATATAAAAGAATCAGGCTAATATGAAGAAATGTTAACATATTTCTTCCTACTTAGCATATAACTTGGCAGAGAACTATATTAGCAAAGTAACACTGGGTAAATTCAGTTAACATCATGTTTTTCAGTTGCTCTATTTTAACAAGGATATTTTTAAAATAAAAGACACAGTGAAAATGACCAGTATAAGGCACTTCTCAAGGTCCATTTCATGGAATCACGTTATCAGTTAAAGAATGCGGAAACAAAGTACTTCTGGCAATAGGTTCAAATCCAACCAGCCTTCTGAATATAATAAAGGACCCATCTTATACCAAAGTATATACTACAGCAAGGTTCCAGCATATATATAAAATAATATTATAAGCAGAAAGAGAAAGTAATATTAAATAACTAATTCAGATTTCACCATTTTGAAAACTATAAAATGTATAAAGATTAGGCTGAAGATTACACCTTTGGAAAAAAAATGGGACTTCTCAAACAAATATGGAATATAAATGAGATGTGAAGGTGAAAATTTTGCCTAAGTATGAGAATAAACTGATTAAACCATTTAAAAAGAAATAATGCAGTTACAATAAAAGCCAAAGCCAGTAGTTAATAGTAACCATTTCTTCTTTAAATTAAATGTCTATTTCTACCCATGCTACAAAAATCTAAATATGGACTACATGACCTTTTCCAGCTCCCAAGTTCTATGACTCTGAATAACAAATGAAATGAACTACCCTTAATGCATGGAAATATGATATGATGGAAAAGGGGTGTTCTGATTCTCATTTATTAAATATTTTTATTAGCTAAATTATCCAGAGCACCAAACATGAATGACCAATTTTCAATGAATGTGAATACAATAAAATGTGAACATAATTGAATCTTTCTTAAATTATTCAGAAATACATGGATACTTGCGGAGCTTGCAGTGCCTCAGGTCCACTGTTATGAAATTTTCATTTGGAGTCAGAGGATGTGGGTTCAGACCCCACCTGTGCTGCTTTCTACCTCTATGCCCTTGGGTGGGTCACTTCACATCTCTGGGCCTCAGTTTCCTCATCTGTAAAATGAGGGGGTTGGACTAGATAACCCATAAAGTCCCTTTTAAGCCTAGAAGAACACATTTATACAAAGTAAAGAGAAGCCACAGGATAGGCTGGACTTTTGATAGCTATTAGAAATCATCATTTATTCAGTTAAGAAACATGATCTATTGATTAACAAATAGAAAACACGTTAGCCTAGAATTTTCTTTAAAATGTGAAGATAAGGCTATATTTCTTTTAAAAAATATTCTAAAATAAACGCTTTCCACTAAAATTGGTCTTCCTTCCATTATTCCATATTACTGCCACTTTGCTAAATTAGTAATGCTTTATTAAGTTGATAGTGCTAAGAACAATGTATATGTCTGTAACTGAATTATTTCTCTTCTCTGGGTCTTAGTTTCTTCATCTGTAAAATGAGTGCTAAATTAGATGACTCCAAAGGTCCCTTCCTGCTCTGACCTTTGAGCCTATGATCTTTATCCAATTTTATGAACTCAAAGTCATTATTCCTGGCTATCAAACTGGTTCAATTTATTTGAATCCTAAGAAAAGAGGAAAAAAAAGTTAGCTAGTTTTTGTATATGCATGAATATATTTACTCAAATTAATAGTTGAATGCCTTATTTTGTAGCCAAACTTCCATAAATTAAAATGATAGTCTATATTTATAAATCCTTTCTAGCTTGGGCAATAGTCACCTTAGAAAGCAATTCATTCCATTTGTACCAGGTCTAAACACACAGAAAAGGTTGGGGCTCAGCAAAATGTATACTATTTCTTTTCTTTTCTATTTACTACCTTTTTCAAGGTTTCATGAAAATATATTTTAAGTTGGTAGGCCCCAACTTCTAATATCTTAAATATCTTATCTTAAAATATGGATAACGGTAGTAATAAAATTGGTGGAACTACAGGAAAGGGGACAAAAATGGCAAATGAAGGTCAGAAAAGTTCAAGTTTCATAGATATATAAAACTATCAATAATCAAGAAAATCTAAATATGTAAAGTCAAAACTTAAATATTAGGCTCTCTCAGGAAAAAAAATTCAAAAACATCAAAGCATTCTTTGGCCTTAATTACAATGCATCTATACTCAAAACACTAGAACATAATTAAAATTTGACTATTTGTTATATAAATTCAGATATATTTCTGGTTAAATGATTAAACTGCTCAACCTAAATATAACAAATGCTTGATATGATATAGGTACTCTATATAATAGTAGTTAGCCTAGTCCTCAAATGAACAAATGAGATAATATTTGTAAAAACATTTAAAACAGCACCTGGCACATATAAGGCACATAATAAATGCTTATTCCCTTCCATTTCCCCTTCCTTCCACCCTTCCTCTAAAACCGTTACAATTATAGGATATATAACCACCATAAATAAAAACATTAGGAATAAGTTTTCTGGTAAAGACTAAATCCTAGTTTACGCAGAACCAAGGCAGCAGATGTCATTTCTCTGAAAATATCCTGTAACTTCAGGATGGTCACGGAATGCTTAGTGACCAAAAAACCAAAAAATAATCACCAAAAATACCAATAATACAAAACTAGTGCTAAAATACAGTATACGAAAGGGGGAAACTGGTTTTATTTCCAGGCAAGAGAGTGTTTCCATTTTAAATTAATTAAATTAATTAAAATTAATATTTTAATGAGCTAACCACTGCCTTATCATAGCATGGATGTAACCCTGGGTTCTCAAAAGCAGTACAAGCTCTGGCTTCTCCACTAAACAAAATATTCGAAAATATACTGATATCCCTAGCTCTCTTAAAGCATTATTATGGTAAATTATAAAGTTTTTGAATATTTATTTGGAATATGAAGAGAAAATAAAATAGCTCTACACTGAGCTAGAAAGGTTTCAAGACTATTGTCAAAGGACCAGAATTTGGAGATTTGGCCACCAAGTAATGAATTTTTTTAACCACATGAACTCATGAAGACTATCTCCTAAGGTATGGAAGGAGTCATAATCAGAAGTGGTGAAGGGAGTACCTATAGCAATAAAAACCACAAGTCTTTTGAAATATGGAAATTTTGGTTAACGTGATAACTCCAGATTTCTAAAAGGAAGTATCTAATGTGTACACTAAAGGGCACTGACTGAGAGCTACTTTCTTTTGCTTTTAATGGATGTTTAGATACCTGTCTTTAATTTTTTAATGAATTACTGAAAATTAATACTAGACACTTTTTATAAAGGAAAATACTCAATCCAAGTAGACTAAACCAGTGGTCATACTTTTATTAGCTAGAGAAATAGCAACTTCATGTTAGTACAAAAGACAACTGATTCAAAATTTTTAAATAGCAGAATCACAGACAATATGTTGAGAATATTAGAGGAATGCATTCTAGATCACATAATTTTAGCACACCACAATCTTAACATTATCTCATCTAATTCAGTGCTGTTAATTCTTCTCTACTGCCTTCCCTCCTGAATCCAAGTGGATTGACTAAATCAATGGGAATAGGTAACTGTAGCACAGAGGGACCAAGGTTATGACCTACCACCAGTCTGGCACTTGTGGACCCATTTAACAATTGCAGATCCATTTCACAATGCAAATCCAACCTAGTACCATTCCTTTTGCCCCCCAAGAAACTATAAAGCCTGAATGTAGGTTTTTAGCTAATAATCAATCACTACAAATTTCAACAGAGCAATCTGAAATATAAAAAATCATTGGCAGTAGCGTCTCTGTCAACAACGTAAATTGCATGTTAATTACAATTTGAGTAACTAAAAATCAAAGAAATTCTTCAAATTCCTAGTCCATCTTTAACTTACTTTGTGGTTTGTAAGATACATAAGGTCACCTACTGCTTAAGATACTTACAGAATTCTATGCTCCATAATATCTAAATGCAATGAAATTTAATTCACACATATGCATGTCAAATATTCTTAATACCCTTAATGGGCTTATTATAATGTAAGAGATCCATTCATATTTTAACAAGTGAATTACAAAGTTTTAAACTCTTTATAAAAATCTGTAATTATTGACAACATATCACTTTGTAACTTAGTTCTTGGGAAATTTTCTCCCATTATCAATTCTGCTTAAATATTATAATTCACCAAACAGAACTTAGGATTTTAGTTAGTTCTGTAAGTTGAGTCAACCAATATCCAATACCTGAGGCACTGGCCAATTAATAAAGTAAAAATAATATCAGATAACTATATAATTAAATTTTAACCCATACCACCTTTGTGAGATCCCCTTAAAATTTCAAATAAATCGCAAACTTCACATCAGAAACTTTACAATTCACCTTAATAACAGCTTACAATGAGAAGCTAGGGATGTGGAAAAATAGTGTATATCATCATATTTTAGATTAGGTTTTACAGAGAAGCCTGATTCTACTTCTGATTACAACCTTTGTAGGCATGCCCCACAGTCATAATTTTCTGTGCACGGTTAATTCTATTGTTGCACCCTCCCCAAACATACCTCCAGCTCCCACCCTGGGGATATACTGTCTTGATCGGTAAAAGTTCAATCCTATTGAGGGCAGCCTTAGCTACCAGATTATATAATAGATGTTTCCCTGCCACGCCGTGGCATCCTCGCCACTCCACACTTTTTATCTTTCCCTCTAGACACTGTATCAGCACCATCACTGATTCTGGAAATAAACTATTGCCCTATAGCTCCACTTACCATTCTTGTGAATTTTCAAACCAAACATCCTCCCTGCCTCTACTATGTGTCATTTTCTCTACTGGAAACTCTTTGAGGGCAGAAGTTATCTTTCTTTTGTATTTGCATCTCCAATGCTTAGCACAATGAATTGTTTTTTAGTAAATATGCTTAATAAATGCTTTTTCATTTGTTCATTTCTAAGAATTTAAGAGAATAGTAACTTCACGTACAGCAAATAGCAATTTATACCACTAATAATTGAGGAAGCTTAGTATTTTGTAGTGTTTTTTCTCCCACCAAAGAAAAGGCAACTTTGTCACTAGGAAGGAAAAGATATGACCAAAAAGAAAAAAAAATCACATTATTATTATATATGTTAAATTTTCTGAGTATTCACGTTTAAAATTGTTAGTGGTTAAGACTTGTTCTGTTTGGTCCCAGGAGGACAGAAATAAGAATAATGTTTGGAAGTTGCAAAGAGGCAATCTAGGCTTGATGTCAGGAAAAAACTTCCTAGCAGAGCTATTCATACATGGAATGAGCTGCTTCAAGAAACAGAAGATTTCCCCTCTTAGAGATCTTGAAGCAAAAAGCTACATGATCACTTGTCAAGTAAAATGCAGAAGGTTGGATTAGAAGGTTTCTGAGATCCTTTCCAACTCTGAAATTCTGTGACTATCATTTAAATTATGGTTGAGTTCACAGTCAACTTTAATTTCAAGAGAAAAGAGTAAAATAAAAAAAAATCAAGTCTAGCTTTTAACCTAAAGTTCAACTATAGAACTTAGATCATTTTATCAAAACTATACTTATTACCATATTCACACTGACACGAAAAATACACTAACAGAGTTAAGTGTCCTAAAAGCTAGTTTGTAAATTTACACTCAGGATATCATGGAAGCAAAAATTTTTCTCATCCTTCATGCCAACTATAAATTCTTTCCTTAACCAAAATTTTTTTACCTATTAATTTTAACAAAATTAAGAATCTATACCAATAATAGACATTCCAAATAAATATTTAATACTTTAAAAATGTGATTTCTTCAGTGTGGTTGTTCTTTCCAGTGATGCAAACTGCAATCACTCTCAACAGACATTCTTCAACAGTCTGCATCCAAAAAATGTGTCATCCTGTAGCCAACCTAGTGATAAATCTCTGATCTTAGAAAAAACTAAATTCATCATATTTACTTATCCTCATCTGTTGTGTTAGACATAAAGCTCCTATTCACAAAGAAGTGAGCTCTCACTCAACTTCGATACAAATCAAAAAGGACCGATATTAGTTCTCAAAAATAAAACCCTAATTCCATTTTCTAAGCTTAATTCTGGTTCTAACCTCATTCTAATAAGTTTTTGGACATTTAATAGGAGAAAAGGCTAAGCAGTATACTGAAAAAGGTACTATAACTGGATTCAAGGGATCTAGGATCAAATCCTAGCTTTGCCACTTATATAATCTTGGACAAGATCGGAAGTTTGGATCAAATGGCCTCTAAGGCCCCCCTCCTTCCAGCTCTAGAGCAGTGATCATATGGTCTTATCTTTTAATGAGAACTTACTGATTCAGTCCTTTAAGTGGCATTACAATTGCAAAAGCCTAGTTCTTTTTTTCTCCTTTGAAAAAAAATTTGGGGTAGGGAGAGAGGTGATCAAGATTAAGTGATATGCCCAGGGTCACACCACACAGCTAGTAAGTATCTTAAGACTGAATTTGAACTCCTGTCCTGACTCCAGAGCATTCTATCCACTGTACCACCCAGATGCCCCAAAAGTCTAGTTCTTAAAAGACATGTCAGTCACTACCTACCTTTACTGGTAACAGTACTCTATCAATCCCACACAATGGCACTGGGAAATAAAGCTGAAATAATACACAGAACCTAAAGATACAACTATATTCTTTTTTGTTGTTGTTTGGACCAGACCTGTGATTTCATTGATGCAGGGAATTCCTAGTAAATAAATACTCTCTAGGATTGTCAAAAACAGACTTTAAAGACAACCCACCATCCAAACCAAAATTTAAGTGCTCAGAATTGGCAGCACACAAAAGCTCTCTCCTGACCTTTACTGTGATTGTCTGAACACCCCCAAAATTGTGCCAAAGAGTAAAAAAAAAAAATTACATATATAAAACACAAAAAACCCATAACAAGCTTCAGGTAACTATTTTGGATCACAAAATGAGGATAAATTTAATGTTCAAACAAAATCTATTTGGAAATTGCTTGGCTTTCTGCTCTTTATTTGATTGACTCTAATATGGTAATGGTTTCTTGCTGCACTTCAGAAACAAAATAAAAAAGGAAAAAAAGAACTTATATAAAGATATATGTGTGTATATTATGTAGACATACTGACAAGCTCTCATAATGAAAATGGCACCTGTAAAAGGGTTTTATTATTTCCACTGCAGGTGAAGATTAGTAAAAGTGTCAAACATTCCCTAAAATTTAAAAATAAATAGATGAATGAATAAATGAATCAATAAATAAATGCCCCTCTAGGGTAGCTAGATGACTCAATAGCGAGAGGCACAGACCTGAAGTCAGGAACTCATCTTCCTGAGTTCAAATCTGGCCTCAGACACTTACTAGCTGTGTGATCCTGGGAAAGAAACTTAACCCTGTTTGCCTTAGTTTCCCCATGTGTAAAATGAGCTGGAAAAGAAAATGGCACACCACTCCATTATCTCTGCCAAGAAAACCCCAAATAGGGTCATGAAGAGACTGAAAAATGACTGAACAACAAAAAGTGAAGAGTTAAAAGAGTTGGCAAGCTGTTAAATGACTTGCCCAGGTTCGTAATCAGTATCAGAGGTAAGATCTGAATACAGGTCTTTTGGATTCTAAGGCTGGTTCTCTATCCATTATCTCATTTAACAAATTTTGTTAAATTATTAAATGCACAAGCCTCACTTGATACAGCAATCAATTTAACAAAAAGTGTGTTTTATTTTACTATTGTTCATTCTGCTACACTATAATAAACTATTTCTTTCCCAGGGTTCTGATAGAGTGGAAAGGTAGAACAGATGGACAAGTGGGTAATATGATAAGGGTACCGGCATACCCAAACAGTAATTAGCCCAGGCGGAAATGGGAAGAGCAATTTGAGATAAACAGCACTGTGGGGAAGGGAGACTTCGGTTAGGTATGTATTAATATAGTTAGTTAAGGGATGGAGGCCTTCATCGAAATGAGGTTACACAGAGGACAAGAAGAATGCAAAATGGCCAGGATCTCGGGGACAGTTGCAAAAAAAGACATAAATACAGATACATACTCTAAGACTACTGGCTGAAGGAACTAGGGACATTTAGCCTGAAAAAGAGAAAACTAACATAAGATATAATGGCTATTTTCAAATGAGAGGCCTTTCACATGAAAAAAAAAGGCTTAGCTTTGATCTGCTTGGTCCCAAAGGGTAGAACTAGGACCCATGGGTAGAAGTATTGGGAGGCTGATTTTTAGCTTGATAGAAAGAAAAAGCTCCTATTGCAGCTGTTAGTAAGTAAAATGGGCTGTTGTATAAAGTAGTGACTTTCTAATCACTGAAGGTCATCAAGAGGAGATGTAAAAGACAGGATTCATGCTTCTGTTGGGGGTGAAATGACCTCCTGGGGCCCTATGAACTCTGCAATTCTAAGAGTAAATTCTGCAGCATTTATCCTCTCACTACTTTCAGAATACAAATATTTCACCCTAACTAGTAACTCAACATCCAAAATATCAAACAGATTTCACAAAGCTGCTAATTTTTACAAAGATGGTATACACTGGAGCAGGGGTGAGGAACCTGCGGCCTCAAGGCCACGTGTGGCCCTCTAGGTCCTCAAGTGCAGCCCTTTGACTGAACAAATCCTTTTCTTTTGTGAACTTCTGTGAAGTTTGGATTCAACCAAAGGGCTACACTTGAGGACCTAGAGGACTACATGTGGCCTCGAAGCTGCAGGTTCCCCACTCCTGCACTGGAGCATTTCTCTGAACCCTGACTCTACACTGTAGTAATATGTGAGTTAACTCTAACTGAACTGACTATAATTCAAATTTAATGAAATAATTCTGATTTTTCACTATCTGCTAGAATAGAATTCTACCTAGAGGTTTTTTTTTTTCTTTCTATGAATGAGTTTTCTTTTTAGGGGGAATCATAAAGTCACAGTTCTAGAACTGGAAGGTGCCTCAAAGGTCATCAATTGGGAGGTTTTGTTTTTTTTTTTTACAACCTATACATAGAGGTTAACACTGAACTAACATCACTAAGACATTCAAATGTCTTGAGATGCTTTCCTCATTATGTAATGATAGTCTATTTATACCTTCTCACCTGGTACCCTTGTTACCAACAGCAGACATTTGGACGACACGGCTAGAATTATTAGTTCAATATATGACCGTACAACAAAGCAAAACTAACTGAATTATGCCAGATCAACTAGTGACATTGGTTAGCTATATTAGCATTGTTCACAAGCCAAGTGGACTAATATACACAATATTAACTAAACCTTCACCTTACCTTTAGGAGACAGCTCCTTAGTAAAAAGCAAAATATAAGAAGACTCAATTTAGCTAGCTAGATTGATTGGCTAGATTTTCCCTTCTAAGGAATATGCAAATCTTTAGTTTTTTACTAAGTGTGGCTTCTTTAATGCAGATTTTCCTTTTTTTTTTTGGCAGGGAAATTGGGGTTAAGTGACTCGCCCAAGGTCACACAGCTAGTAAATGTGTCAAGTGCCTGAGGCCGGATTTGAACTCAGGTCCTCCTGACTCCAGGGCTAGTGCTCTACTCACTGTGCCACCTAGCTGCCCCTAATGCAGGTTTTTAATAGATTTTATTTATATTCTGTTTTTACATTGCCCAAATTTCCTCTTATATGCCTTCCCTTCACCTTCCCAGAAAACTACCCCTCATAACAAAGGCATTTAAAAAATAATAATAGGAAAAAGATTTTTTAAAGTCAGCAAAATTGATTAACATACCAAAAAAAAAAAATTTGCCATTATATGTAAGGTTCCACATTCATGGACAGAGCATGCTGGCAAAATGTTTAACCACCAGCTTCTCAAAAAAAAAAAAAAAACCACACTACACTTTTTAAGCCAAATCTGCATTAATTTTTTTCCACCACTTCTGAAGTCTAAAAAACCAACAAAACAATAAATCAAGCCCTGATTTATAGTGTTTGTTGATCTCTATGGTATAAATGCTCTCACTAAGGAATTCATAGAGGTGATAAAAGCTGGTTCCAGTACATTCCTGCACATGGATAGCAACCTCTCCAAAGGTAAGGGGATGGTGTCCTCTCATATCTCTTCTTTGGGGCCATAATACAGATTTAAAGTTAAAAAAAAGTTTATGTTATGAAGCAAGATTTCAAATACCATCTGATCTAGTTATGTTCAGGTACACAAATGCTTAAAAAATGCAAGACTTTGAGGTTTCAGCTTCATAAACGTTTCAAAGGACAATTTTACAGCTACCTAAATCAGTACTTAAATCAACCTCAGAAATGAAAAAAGGTCCACCACATTACTAGAATGTAAGCCTCCTGAGGGCAAGGACTGATTCACTTTTGCATTTGTATCTCCAGTGCCTAGACATAGTGCCTGGAAGATAGCTGGCACCTAATAATGCTTGTTCATTTAAGTGTTAATCTGGCTGAAGTCACACTTTGCCGGATCAGTTAATTTTGCTCTGTTTCATGACACAGTGGATGGGGGCTGGACATGAAGTGGAAGCTTTAGGTTCAAATGCAGTCTCTGACACTGACTACCTATGTAAACCATGGGGAGGCAAGTCACTTATGCTGAGCCTGTTTCCTCATACCTATAGCTCATACTTCACAGGGCTGAGGCTTGGTTTATGCAGAGAACTCTGCAAACTTTAAAGTGTGATATAAATGTCAGTTAATTTTTTAAAATTCCATTCATATCTTAATCACCTATAAAGATGAAGAGCAACTGTTAACAAACTCTTCATTCTGCATTTGCTTGATAACAGCAAAAGCTACTCTGTTTGCTTTCTCTTTTCCAAGCTAACTAACTACAAGTCTTTAAAAGTTTCCTTATAGGCACTATTTTCTATCACTTTAATAATGCTTGCTTTCTGTTCTTCAATTTTCTCTTTATCCTTTAAAGAATGTAAAGACCAAACTTAGGCATGATATTCTATAAAAAGAGAGTGACCTAAGGTAAAGGAAAGATTTCCCAGTTATATAATTTCTCGGCATGCTATAATTCTGCAAGTGCATGCCAATACCATTTTTAGTTTGTGAAATGACTTAAGACAATTCTGCCTTTGTTAACAAAGAGACCATGGCCCAATAGTACACTGCATCAGAAATTTCATTACTTGGAAGTAGAAACAATATAGAAGGTACAACAAGGATGAAAATGTGAAAAATGCCAGGTGAAAAATGCTATTAAATAAGTTCCATCTGGGAAGCCTTGAAGCAAGGAGTGAAGAAGGGAGCTGTTAAAATTAAGAGAAAGGGAGCGGTAAACCTAACCTTAGCATGACTGGGGAAATTCTGGAGGGAGGAAGCCTCAGAAGGATACATGTGAATAATGACTGAACATATTCCTAAACCCACCCACTCACATCTTCCTCCCTCCATCTGCTCCCAGTGATAGGCCTCTAGCACCAGAGTTGAACCAGCCTTGTCTTGCCCAAGAGAACAAGAAGCCCTCTAGGATGGTAAAGATAAAATCACTTTTTCCCGACTGCAACCTGGGAATACATCCAAAAGGACTAAATCATAACTGTGGTCAAGACTGACTTCAGTATGTGTATGTCTTCAGGGATTAGTTTAATATCATAATGTAACATGATTTCAAGACTTTGCTTCCCTTATCCACTTAAAAACAACAATTCTGTTTACCAATGCCCAAAAATTCTTTAATGGGGATATAAACTTTCATTCTAAGGGTAGAAATCAAATTTTAAGCCTCATAATGCCTAGCTGAAGTAATATATTGACTTCAATATTCTTATAAAAAGACTAACCAACCAACTAATAAATAAATGATTGCCATACAATACTTTCCTATTTTGATAGGAAAGAGGAATAGAAAATAGGAGGACACCGGTCACTAGCTAAGAGAAGAAAAGCAATAAGACTATAAAGGAGAAGTTAGAGAGTCTAACAATAAACTTCAAAGTCTTCTCAATTCTTCCTAGGGTGAACTCTATACCTCTGATGTCAAGGATCTAGAGAATCTGGGCAATATAATATTTTGCTGTATACACGCAAACAGCAAAAGCAATAAAATTATGTAAGATGACACACTGCTTTATGTGACTCAGAAAGATTCTGTTGTGGTTTTTCTTTTATTAAAACACTGTCAACTTTTAAGAAAGGATCTTTATTTTCATAGTATTCTTAATTGAGGTATCACTATTTCAAAACTTACTGTGTTTGTGGTTCATAGGGACTTCCTCATCTCCTACAATACTGTGCACTTAGACTTTTATCAATTCTATGTCTAAGTAGTTTTCAACAATAAAATGCAGTACTTTATACTCTAACGTCTTCTCATTTCTGAAAAATCTTTTCTTTTTGTTTTGTTTTTTAGGGTTTTTTGTTAGGTTCCTTTCTGTTGTTAGGTTTTTTTATTAGGTCTTTGAAGACTCCTCCTGGCTAACAGGTTGGTTTGAGTTTTTTAGTATTATTTTTAGACTGTTCAGCCCTCCTATTTATTTTCAGATCTCCAAACCCCAACTTTTTGAGCAACATTGTGCTGAAGTCTACAGGAGATAAAGCAGATCAAATTAAATATGTGTGAATAGCATGCTCCCTAGCAATGCTAAGGTATTCTTTCAAGAAATCTGAAATATTATGCAAGTTTTAAAACCATGATTCAGGGAGACCATCTCCTAAAAATGTATTAAGGAAATTTTCAAACGATTAAAAAAAAAACCAACATAAGACCCTACTAAAGTTCCTACAGCCATACTTTTTACAAACTCACTTACCAATACACCTCTTTCATCTTCAAAACTCAGTCCAGAACTAATCTCCTCATGAATCTCTCCAAATAGGATTTCTATTACTTTTCTATTTGATACTCACTTAGCACTCATTTGCACCTATAAGTATTTTTATAGTCTTTCTACTGGTGTTCCCAAGTTCCTTTAAGGATAGAAATCAAGTTGCTATTTTCTGGAAATCTAATAAAACTATTTGTAATAAATATACTAAATTGATTTCACTAGTCACTTTTCCTAGTTGTATTTATCATACAAAGAAGGTAAATTAGTTTGGTGTGATTCTCTCCTCAAACTAAGCAGAATGACTGATCTCCATGCACTTTATAACCTTTTAGATGAATGAAATCTGACTCCTTAATGTCTTCAATTTAGAGACTAAAGAATAAGGGATCAGGAACAGGTATCATTGTATTTGCCCTTTTCCAATCTTCAGGGACTTCTGTTTACTCACCACTTATAGTTAATAGCTCTATAATAATTAGATGCCATAAATCCATCATAATTCAAAGTATTACTTTCTTAAGAATAGGTCCCTATTCTAATTTGGCTTCCCACTCTCATGTAAGTGATATTTGCCAAGCTTAACTAATCACTATTACACATAGGTGGAAAAATAAAACGATTATCAGGCTATGGAAATATGCTAATTGATTGCTCTCTTCTGCTTTACATAAGTGAAGAGGCTAGCATGGACAGAGGAAGAATGCTTAACCTGGAACTCAGGTGACCTGAATTCAAATGCTAGGTTTTCCTTTGAGACCCTGGATCTCCCTTTCAATTTCTTCATCTGTAAACTAAACCAGGTGGATAAGATGATCTCTTTCAACTATAATCCTAGAAAGCTAAGAATGTTTTCAGGGGATTTTTTTAGTGAACTGTACCTCAAAATTATTTTTAAAATCACGGAAGTGAGGTAAAGCCTGGAGCTGTGACTCTCAGGTAAGGAAATTCCACCTTTGGATACAGGTCAGCACCTTCTCTTCTATTTATAATCTTAGTTACCTAGAGCACCGAGAGGTTCATGACTTGCCCAGGGACACATAGTGTATTACTGCCAGTAGTAGGACTCAAATCCAGGTATTCCTGACTTTGACGATAGGTATCTACTGTATCATGCTGTCTCTTATTTATAACTTTTAAAAAGCAACCTATTCTTAAAACAATTATGGCATTTCCTTTTACTTTTCCTTGGCAATCAGTCATGTTTCCCACTTTTCTGGGGAATTTTTTCTTTTTAGCTTCTGCACAGTTTTGATACCTTGTCATATTCTACTACCCACTAATAAACCTCAGACACCAAGTGTCACTGAGGAATAAGTCTATCAGAAAATTAAGTATTTCAAAATATGTATGGATTTTGCCTTTTTAATACCAAACTTTATTGTGATCAATTTGGGTAGATTTTTAAAAATATTAATTTTAACCTGAACTTTAAACAACAAAACCAAATACATGTATAAATCAATTTTTAACATGAATTTCACCACAGACAGCTATAACAAGCATTCAGTTATTACCTTCTAAGTCTCCTTTGATCGTGTTTCCCCACTGACCCCAGGACTCAATCATTTATTTGCTGATCTCCTGGTTCTGTTTTTATTTCACAATACTTCATATATCTTTCTACATTGTTTTATATTCTTCATATAAAGTTGTCTATGTAAATTACTTTTCTGTCATCTTAAACAAAGTAAGATGGAATTCAAACTTTTTCTTGGTAACTGAACGTTGTCATTAAGTACATCAAATATGGGGCAGCTAGGTGGAGTAGAACACCAGCCCTTAAGTCAGGAGGACCTGAGTTCAAATTCGACCTCAGACACTTGACACACTTACTAGCTGTGTGACCTTGGGCAAGTCACTTAACCACAACTGCCCTGCCTTCCCCCCTCAAAAACAAAAAGTACATCAAATATATATAGTGCCCTAATAAAAATGATGCCCTGAGGTTCCACTGAGATATGTAAGACTATCTGTAACTAATACTAAGTAGTCCTAGACTGTGTTTGTCTTATTCCTTGTTTGATTCTTATAGCTTCTCTGTCTGTGCTTGCTGAGCTGTTTGCTGCTACTTCTCATGCTTTTCAGTGGGTCTGTTTGTAGGCAATGTCTTTTTCCTTCTATCCTACTTTTATCAGCTAGTGAAGAAAACCCATAACCACACATTAAACTGTGGGTCAGGTCTACAGTAAAGAGGCTCTAACTGCAAAGCTCTCCTTTAAGTAATATGCCTCCAGTTTTAGGGCATGAATTCTGAGCCACCTAGTATTTGAGGTACTCAGCAGCTTTTGTTTTACTTTCTGGTACTTGGCTCTTTTTTTAATTAACAAATAAAGCTGCCAGCGAACTACTCTGGAAAAGTAAGGTGTCTCTGTGATTTGTGTCTATGGAATGAAGAAAAAGAACCTCAAAGAAGGCTAGGTGATCTAGATTTTCTAGCCATGAGACAGATTATAGGCATATCAAAAAAATCTGCTTTTCTGAAGTTAAAATTATCCTGCATACTTTTTCCTTCTCCTGGCATCCTGATCCAAACAGTCATTTCCAAATACATTTCTAGCCATTTATACATCTCAAATATTAATGAGAACAAAACCAAAATGCCAGCCTACTCTACAATGATTCATTCTTTTACTAACAATATTGAAGTTTTTACTGAAAATCCAACATGGAAAAAATAATAAAATCTTTGACTTCTATTTTCCAAAAAAATTGTAACATTTCCAAATAATGAGCAACAAATCTAGTGCTTTTATTTTAAAATTTAAATAATCTTAGTTCTAAAATAATTTTAAATGGCTTAAAAACACAATGTTATTATATACACTTAAAGATACAAAAATTTTAAGTTCTCTTTGTGGTGTAATAGTTGCTGTTCAGTAGTTTCAGGAGTTTAAGTTAAAAATAGCATATTTGAAGCACGAACAAAGCAAGACAGTCATTAAACATGGTTAAAAGAAGATACTCAGAAAAGCTCGTATTAATAGAAAAGTCATTCCAGTATGACAAATCATGTACTAAACTGAAGAACAGAGCATATGTTAAAATAAACAAAATGGCAAGAATTTTGTCCCAACATACCATAGTTTATCTATTCCATGTACAGAGATCAAAGTAAACTCCACACACAGAAAAGATGTGAATGTAAAGGCAAAGGGAGCAACAACGCATCCCATAAAGCATCTTTCTCTATTTTAAAGTAAAGCTAATGAGCCCAACCTGACCAAATATTTACAAGATATTTTAATTCTTCAATCATTTTACATCAAAATCTAAAAGAAACCTACCTTCCTCCTCTGAGAGATGCTGAGGGCACCAAAGTCATTAAACAAAGATGAACCAGGTGAACCTAAAGGATCTGGAAGGTAAGTAACAATAAAGTTTCTACCTTATCACCTTACACAACAATGTATCCCTAAATTTTTCAAAAAGCAAATATCTATCATAGCAAAAAAAAAAAAGACACTCATAACCAAAACCATACAAATTAAGTTTTATAATTTAATATACTGTGCTAGTTCTAAATTGAATTAATTAAATCACTGTTTAGTCTAATACTTAGTAACAATTACATTACTATGCATATATGTACATATATGTATTCAGGGCTTAAAGAAACATCAGATACATAACTGACTTCAAAGATAAATGCTTGTAGAAACATTTATTTGTGGGGAAAAATCGTTGTACCTACAGTAGGCAAAGGTTTTTGTCATTTTAGCCAAATGACACGACAAGTATATTGAAAAAAAAGGAAGGAATAATGCTGATAAACGTAGAAGGAACAAAGATAATTTTGATGGCTAAACAAATTTTAACCGTCAATTACGAGTCAATTAATGACTGTGCCATTTAATGCCAGGCTATATTTTTCTGAAACTCCATACTATTTTGACTATATCTTTTACATAAGCTAATCTATATTTTCCTATATTTTACAATCATCATACATTTGATTTCCATACCAAGAAAGTAAGAACTGAGCCAACTAAATGGACAAACATAAGATAATTGGAAATAGACCTAAAACTGAAAGGGACCTTCAACCTCCTCATTTTTATAGATGAAGAAACTTGGGCCTCGAGAGTATGAGCAACTTACCCAAAGTCACAGAGGCAGTCAGTGATAGTCAGAGGCAAGATTTAAACTCAAATTCTCATCACTCCAGAATCAGTGCTCTACTCACTATTATCACACTACCTCCTCTCTACATCAAAATCCAGATGTTTCAAAGCACTGGTCAAATAAAATCATGAAACTTTCCTGGTAAAAAATTTTAATGCTCTGTGGCCGAATGTTACCAAAAAAAGTAACTCAAAAGTATATTACAATTTTCAATAATCTGTTTCATAAAATTAAATGTATATCAAAACCTATTTACCTACTGATTTATATTATACTGTTGTCTTCATTTGTGATTTATTAATCTTCAGTAACCAATAGCCTAACACTTATGTTTCTCTGTCCTATCACCTTTTTAATTAAGGAATTTGTAAATGAATATTTAGATTTGCATATCTGAATCCTTTAAAATAAAATTACTCCATTTAGCTGTTTAATGAGTTAATTTTTTTAACAGGGCATATTTTAATTACTAATTGCTACTATTATTATTAGCTTACTAGTGTAAAATAGTTAGTAATACAAAACAGGAGGAAAAACCCAAACAGATTACCCTATAGGCACCAAAAATAAAAAAGAGAAATATACAATATAGCACTACCAGTTTATATTTAAAATAAAATCACCTCAAAAACTGGTGAGATTATTCCATTTCATGCTACCACATGTTTTCAATATTTCAGAGTTACAACCTAGTGACCAGTGCATCTTATTCAATATTTAATGGGGTTATTTTTCTATTTGAAATGGGAAAAAAAAGTTTAAATTTAAAAATCCTATCAGGTGTTTGGCTTTAGAATTATAATTCAAAGCAATTTTTTAAAAAGTCCTGAATTATACAACACGGAAAATACTGGAAAAAGTTAATATAAGGATTTCTATCCTTTTTTGCTGACTTAGCAACACAGCATAAGAATTTATAGGTTAGTAGTGTTGAAGCTATTTGAACATCCTTTAAAAAGTTTCAGTTCTTACCATGGCTGGCATATGGCTTGGCACTGTCATTAAGAAGGCTTGGGGAACTGCTGCTATTAGTCATCCTCTGAAAAATAACAGATACAGGGCTTTATAAAGGTAAGGGTGTAGGACTGAAGAACAGGGATATAAGAAAGTTATAAAAAGCTAACTGAATCAGTGACAGTCAATAATATATTCAGTAAAAGTACACAGGTTATTTTTCATCACAAAACAAAGACATGGAACTTATAATTTTCCACAATTCATATTCACATCTGCCATTGTTTATCATAATGCAAGTGAAGAGCTAATGAATACCTGAAAAAAAAACAACAATCCTGTTTTTGTTTTTCCATCTTTGTCCAAGTAATCAGACAATTGTTTCGGCTTACTGAGCTTTCATCCTCCCACCACTTATTTACAGGCCCATGGGATCCAAAGTATGAATTAAAGCCTTACAGAACTTCTGAGTTGAAAGGGAACTCAGCCATCCATTCCACAATGTACTGAACACAATCCTCACTGTAACACTCAACAAGTGGTCATTCAGTTCCTGCCTGAAGACCTCTAAGGAGAGAGAACTCACCCCTCAAGGCAACCTAATGCACCTTTAAACAGCCCTGTTAGGAAACTTTTCTTGACATCATGCCTAAATGAGCTTCTGTGCCTATGTGCCTCTTTCTACCCTTGATTCTTAGTTCTACCCTCCAAGGCTAAACAGGACAAGACTAATAATCTCTCTTCCACATAAGGGTGTCTCAAACACTGAAAATAACTTTTATGTTCCCCAAGTCATCTTGTCTACAGGCTAAACATCCCCAGTTCCTTCAATTGAGCCTCATATATGGACATATGTCATAATGTGAATAGGGAGATCTATTCACTGTTCATCATCTACCCAGCACCTCTTCACATGATATATTGCCTATAAATTATCTAGCACCTATTTCTACAGAGTTCTTCACTAGCAAGTGATTCATTCCACAGAGAGGCGTAACATCATACATTCTGCTGCGCTGTGAATGACTACAAGCCTCTGCTTGTCCTTCCCACTATGCTGTGTATGCACATTCTGATGTGTATAGATCACTGTAAATGGCACTACAGAGTTATGCCTTCATTCTAAGGCTAACCATTCTAAAGGCTAAATCTCCCTCATAAATGTACATAAAGAAATGTTATCATCCCCTCCCTCTCAAAATAACGTTTACTTTCCCAAAGTCTCAAACTAACTAGGTTACATCAATGAAGCAATTCAAGAAAGCATGCCAGCAACATCTTTACTATGATAATTGTTTTCAGATTAAGAACTGTGGAACATCATTTCGAAATGATTCCAGATTTTTTCAGACTAAATATGGTCATAATCTACCTAATCTAAAATAATATAAGAAATATTTCCTACAAATCCTCCCCAAAATGTGATAAATGAAAAAAAAAAATAAAACACCTCAAAATATTTCAAAGATATAAACACTACCTACTGACTGTCAAGCATTACCTATTAATGAGGACTCAGCTAGTAATTTCCTCCAATAACTGGTAGATACATCTATTTTGGAACTTTAGGTCAAGACTTTTGATTACTTGTACATTTTGGGTTTTTTTTTTTGAGGGGGAAAGGCAAGGCAATTGGGTTTAAGTGCCTTACCCAAGGTCACACAGCTAGTAAGTGTGTCAAGTGTCTGAGGACAGATCTGCACTCTGGTCCTCCTGACTCGAGGGCCAGTGCTGTACTCACTGTGCCACCTAGCTACCCTACTTGTACATTTTAAGAGGACTTAGATTTTTATTTAACTCAGCAGCACTTTATTAGCAACTGAGATAATAGATGTCAATAACCTGCTGTCTTATAAGCCCATGATATTGTTTAAGATAGAAAGTGAAAAGCATATAAAAACCACTATTCCATACTAATTGCATGGGGGAAGTAAGGAGCAGGATGGTGAGAATCAATATTTTATTTTTTGAAAGAAATGTAATCATTTTAAAATACATTTAGTAACCTAAACTAGGTTAGTAGAAAGCCTTGAGAACTTAAATATTAATTTTAAAATCAAATGAACAACTGTATATAGATGCTTCAAAAATGAGTGCTTGACAAGGTCTGAGCATAAGAAACACTTAAGCACGCCTACCATCTTGTTTACAGAGGCACTCACTGTGCCATAATATAAAGAAAAGTGGATCTGCAGTCAGATGACCAGGATTCAAATCCTAGCTCTGAAGTGTGTGATTTTTGGTTCAGTCTCTTAACCTTTATGGGTCTAGGCTCTTTCATCTGTAAAATGAAGGGTTAAACTAGAAAATCTCTAACGTGACTTCCAGCCCTATTCTATGATCCTATGTCCCTCAATTGCTTAGAAAACACTTCTTCTATACACGATATAAATATATGAACTAAAATCATCATACAAATTACACAGCCCTTTTATACGTAACAAATTCTGAATTAAACATTAAGTTATAATCTAACATTAATAATATACTGTTAAATTCAATTATGTGGGGAATATAATCCTGAGAAACATAATATACCTTAAAAACATGCAAGGAGAAGGATTAAATCTATAGACAATTGGGAGAAAGAAACCTTATCTCATTTTGATAACGTTATTTTGATGAATAAGACATTTATTATTTTTGACAAATTCCACTGCACAATTTTCAATGTATCATTAGAGTGAAACTTTTGGAAAAATATAATAAGGTTTTGAACAAAACAAAATCAAAACATGAATATGACATACATTTCAGAGTTGGTTTTCTGAAGTGAAACTTTACTCTTTCGTATTAAAATGATTAAAATTTCTTTAGTGTCTAAAAATCACCTTAGCTCTGATTTTGGAAGGCATTTGATGTAAACAGAGAAATTCTAAGTTACATAACATACATCTGTTAAATAATATATATCTTTTGTGGAATTATTCTTAATTGAATATGGATTAAAATTACCTTTCCCTATCAGCTCTTCCCTTGTCTTCTTCACTCTCCCCACCCCTACCCTGCCCCAGTCCCCTAAAAACACTCTGGCAGGTTTTAAATATATAGGACAGGCTATGAAACCAGAATCTCTAGGCTAGGGCCAACCCAAATAGGTTTGATAGACTAGAAGAATCCAGTGACATCTAACTTCAGTCATGAATGTGGGCAGGGTCTAGAAACAAATTAATCTTAAGACTTACCTCAGTTTAGAAAAGTTAAGATTTACTATAAGATTATCTACTGCAGTTACCTTTAATACATGCGGACTACCTAGAAAACTTTTTGTGCCTAGTATAATAATTTATTGGCCATATTTAATTCAACAAACATTGTTGAGAAATGACTTCATAGTCTATTTTTCATTTCTCAACAGGATAGTTTTTCTTTAAGAAAAAATATGTGTATGTATATATATATACATATATATGTACATATATATGTACATATGTATGTATGTCTCATAATGGATAAAACCTTTACTCACAAATTAGACAAACTGCACCAGATAGTAATATAGTTGAGGAAGTAGGAGAGGGACTCAAAGGAAAATGGGGGAGCGGGGGGGGGGGGGGGGGGGGGGGGGGGGGGCGGCGGGCGCGTATAGCTAGGTGGCACAGTGAATAGAGCACCGGCCCTGGAGTCAGGAGGATCTGAGTTCAAATGCGGCCTTAGACACTTCACCCACTTACTGACCTTGCACAAGTCACTTAACCCCAATAGCCCTGCCTTTCCCCCTCAAAAAAAAAATGGGAGCATTATAAAGAACAATCTGCTCTCTTTCCAAAGATCTTTCAGATATCTCCTAAACACAATTTTATCCAATTATTTAGGATAAATCAAATTAATCTGACAGGAGGTCAACATGCCTGTGAAAATATTATAATACACCTAAAATTGGTGACATAACATAGGGATATTTAACAACATTTCTTTATACTTGACAAATTAAAATGAAATATTTACTAGATGAGAATTACTACGTTATATAACAAAACTGGATCATACAAGCAATAGCAGTCAGCATTACAGTAAGGACTACCATTTTTCAAACTACGGTACTATCTAAGGTTCAGCTATGTATACTACCCTTTCCAAAAAACACCACAAAGAGACAAAACATGACTGCTAGGACAATAATTCAGTGACGTACCATAAAGAAATGGTGACAGCTGAAACAGATGAGAGAACTCAGACTTAGAGAAGCAACTTGCCAAGGGTCATATCATTAAAAACTATCAGAGACAATATTCAAACCCAGGAATTTCTTCACTCTAAGTCCTGTGCTCTTTCCACTATACTATACTGACTCAAAAGAAAATAGTAGCTCTAGCTAGCTGATAAAATGTTTATGTATATGTATACATACACATATGTGGAGTTCCCCTTACTCCCTTACAGATAATCCATAAAAGCAAGGGACTCCCTTGCTACATAATAGAACAAAAAAAATATACACAAAAACATGCCAATAAAAGAAATAGTCCTTATTATTTGTAAGGTTCTTCAAATGCACTTAATCACCAATGACACTGTACTAATATCACTGAATCCCAGAAAACAACAAAGCCTCCTTGTTGAGATTCACAGTGATACAAAAAGAATCTGGCCAATCCAGATTGAAAAAACTAAGTGGCAAAAGGTGCATCCTATGTAGAAGTGGCATCCAGCTAACACTGGCGGAGAAATTAACAGAACCGCCACATAACCACCAGCTTTCCACACACACCTCAGAAAGACAAGGACGGAACTGAACAGGACAGGAAAGCATGGTGGCATTGTTATCTACATTATTAGAAGCAACTCTCAGAACAATATCCATCTCTAAATGTGTGGGTATAAATAAAACAAGAGCCATACTCCGCATTTATACAGCTTCACATACCAATTCTCCATGGCAGGTATAAGTATTCTTATCCCTATTTAAGAGATGAAGAAATTGAGACTCATATCTACATGTGCTTGCTCACCATCAGGCTACTAATTTTTAAAAAATGTTTTCCCCTTCCAAAACTGGCCTTATATGGAGTTTAATCTGATTTAACTAAAAAAGTTGAGAGTTTTTTTGGTGGTGGATGAGAGCGGGCAGGAAGAAATACTATATTGTGTTACCACAGTTACTATGTATATCTAAGGACAGACCTGACCTGCAGGTACAGATCCTCTTTTCCCTCTGATTTAAAGCATAAGTGAAGACTACTCTCCAGCAAGAATAAACATAAAAGACTATAGCTCAGCTACTGAAAAATAACAGAGTAATTATTGTAAATTCTTGCTAACATTACCTGCATCATGGGAAACTTGTTTTCTCCAGGACTTCCAAATCCATTGACTCCAATAAAGCTGGTGCTGAAATAGGAATCTGTGAGAGTACTATCAGTTAAAGCACCTCCATCTATTCCAGGAACTGAAATAAAAAGAAAGTTCAATTGTTAAATGTTTTCATTTATAGGATGAGAATGATTTAATTTCTCTGCCCTGAGTCAGAATTTGTATGGCAGCATGAGGCATGACTATATAAAGTAATGAGGTTGTTGTTTTTAAATAAATATATCGAGAACTTACATATCCAAGTAAGAGTTGTCCCTTCCAAAGTAGTGGGGGGGGGGGGGGGGAGAATATATACTTATTCCAATGATACTGCCCCTGCTTTGTGAGAACTCTTCTCTTAGAACTACCTTAAGATATACACTCTTAAAAATCCTCAATGGTGAGCATATCTTCCTTTGATGGTAAATAGGATTTTTGAAAACAGCCAAAAAACATTCAGGGCCAAATGTGAGGGACACAGTGGACAATCAAGCTGGGTAATATTTTTTAATCAAGAACTTTCACAGATGTCATATTACATTGACATGGTAACAATGCCAATCATTACACAAGTCAACCTTTTTTCTTTTACAGTGTCTCCCTTTAAAGGTTAAGAATTTCTACATAAATGAACCTGACTGTTTGGCACTGTGGAATGAGTTCTTTATGAACGATGTCACTGATGTCGGTAAAACAAATCAACACTGTCTTCCTTTGTGATTTTTATGTGCTAAAATTTCTGAATCTCAGGGATAAGTTTTGCATTAAAAGAGTTAATACTGATACTGAAGAATTTATTTCAGGCTATTTGAGGGAAAGCAAGTTTCATCACCAAGTTCAAGAACACTTTCAGATGCATTTAACTTCTCAGAAAATCTGATATAAATTCTTTGCTCCAAAGAAAAGTATCTTGTTTTTATGTTGACCCAAAATAACATACACATGTTGTAGCATAAGACTGCACAACTTGATAGAAATTGAAACATACTAGTATATTTTCAGTGAAGCATAAATTTCACATGAAAACTTGTTTCTTGTTTCATTACTTTATAGCCACACCTTACTTTTTGATACATGCAGGTTAAGAGGCAACATTTAAGAACTTAGCCATTACACTGAAGAATTTAGCCATTTCACAGCATTCAAATGCCTTCCCAATACTAGATAGTTTTATACCAATTTGACACTAGTGACATAATGAAAAGGCAATGAGACAAATTTCAATTTCAATTCAAATTTAGCCACCAAAATCTCTCTGCTTCAATTGAGTCAAAAAATATTTGTTAAATGTAAACAGTGTGAGGGGAGCAGGGGCCCTTCCTGGGTGAAGAACAGAGTAGAGACCAGGAGAGCAGCTACCTTCAGGATCACACCACCTTGGCAGCACCAAAACTTGCAGACTCCCAGAACTAGTCTGAAAACAGCGGCACGAAAAAGCCTGAAGCTTGGGACCATACCTCCCTACCCCCAGGTTAGGAGAATCCAACTTTAATCATTAAGTTCAAAGCCAAGAAATAGGCTGGAAAAATGAGCAAACAACAAAAGAATCTCACCATAAAAAGCTACTATAAGGTGGCAGGAAAAACCAAGAAGACAAACTTAGAAGACAACAAGGAGAAAACAGCTATAAACAGTGCTAACTGGTCCCAAGCCCAACAAGAATTCCTGGAAGAGATAAGAGTGGTAAAGGGAAAATTAGGAAAAGAAACAAGAGTGATACAAGAAAATTATGAAAAAAGAATTAGCCTGGTAAGAGAGGCACAAAAAAATACTGAAGAAAATAACACCTGAATAAAGAGAATAGGCCAAATGGTTAAAGAGGTACAAAAATACAATGACGAAAAGAATGCCTGGAAAAGCAGAACTGGCCAAATAGTAAGAGGCACAAAAATTCACTGAAGAAAAGAACTCCTTGGGGAAGCTAGGTGGCTCAGTGAGTAGAGCACTGACCCTGGAGTCAGGAGGACATGAGTTCAAATTCAGCCTCAGACACTTGACAACTTACTAGCTATGTGACCTTGGGCAAGTCACAACCCCAATTGCCCTGCCTTCCCTCCTCCAAAAAACAAAAAAGGAAGAAAAAGAATTCCTTAAAAATTAGAATTCAGCAAGTGGAAGCTAATAACTTTAAGAGACATCAACATGAAATCAAAAGAATGAAAAAATAGAAGAAAATGTTTAGTACCTCAGAAAAACAACTGGAAAATAGGTCAAGGAGAGATAATTTTAAAATTCTTGGACTACCTGTAAGTCACAATCAAAAAAAGAGCATAGATATCATCTTTCAAGAAATTATCAAGGCAACTGCTCTAATATTCTAGATCCAGATGGTAAAATAAAAACTGAAAGAATCTACTTATCACCTCCTGAAAAAGATCCCCAAAAGAAAACTCCCAGGAATGATATAGCCAAATTCCAGAGCTCTCAAGCCATGAAGAAAACATTGCAGAAACCAGAAAGAAACAATTCAAATATTATGGAGCCACAGTCAGAGTAACACAAGATTTAGTAGTTTCTACATTAAAGGATCAGAGGGCTTGAGATATGATATTCTGGAGGGCAAAAGAGCTATGATTACAACTAAGAATAACATACCCATCACATAAAAATAATAACTATTCCCCAATTGATAAATGGTCAAAGGATATAAAAAGGCTATTTTCAGAAGAAATCAAAGCTATCTATCTACAATCACATGAAAAATGCTCTAAATCACTATTGATGAGAGAAAGGCAAATTAAAACAACTCTGAAGTACCATGTCACCCTATCAGATTGGCTAACATGACAGAAAAGGAAATGACAGATCCTGGAAGGGATGTAGAGAAACAAGTACACTAATGAACTGCTGGTAGATTAGTGAATTGGTTCAGCCATTCTGGAAAATAATTTGGAACTAGGCCCAAAGGGCTATAAAACTGCATATCCTTTGACCCAGTAATACCACTACTAGGTCTATACCCCAAATAAGAAAAAGGAAAAGGACTTGTAGGCACAAAAATTTTTACAGCAGCTCTTTTTGGGGTGGCAAAGAATTAGAAAACAAGGGGATGCTAATCAATTGGAGAATGGCTGAACACGCTGTGGCACTTGATTGTGATGAAGTTCTACTGTGCTGTGGGAAATGAGGGGGTTGGTGGTTTCAGAAAAATCTGGGAAGACCTATATGAACGGATGCAAAATAAAGTGAGCATAATCAGCAGAACATTTTACAAAATAACAGCAATACTGTATGACGATCAACTGTTAATGACTTAGCTATCTCGGCAATATAATAATCAAAGACAATTCCAAAGAATTTTACAGTGAAAAATGATATCCACCTCTAGAAAAAGAACTAATAGGAGTCTAAATCAAATCAAAGCAAAGCAAACTTTTTTCACTTTCTTTACTTTTCTTGTTTTGGGATTTTTTTTGGTCTGTGTTTTCTTTTGCAACACAGCTAATATGGAAATATGTTTTGCATGACTTTGCATGCATAAGCTATATCAAATTGCATGCCTTCTGAAGGGGGGAAAGGGATAAAGAGAATTTAGAACTCAAAATTTAAAAAAACTAATACTACAAAAAGATTTTCACATAATTGAGAAATATTTAATGAAATAAATATGTAGAAGAAAAATAAATGTAAATGGTGTACACTTCCCTCTACTATATTGTGCCAATAATAAAGCAAAAGTAGAAATCAGTTTGAAACCCAACTGAGAAAACTCAAGTTACAAATAAGGTAATAAAAATAACAACAACTACAATAACTAGCATTTACATAGCACTGTGCTAAGTGCTTCACAATGATAATCTCATTTGATCTTCACAACAAGCCTGAGAGGTAGGTGCTATTTTTATCCCTATTTTACAGTTGAGGAAATTGAACCAAACAGAGGGTGACTTGCCTAAGTTCACAAAGCTAGTAAGGGTTGAAGCCTGGATTTGAACTCAGGTCTTCCTGACCCAAGGCCCAGGGAGCACTCTATCCATTGTGCTACATAGCTACCAGGCCTACAAACTAATGAATGAAACCAAATAGAAACTAAAGCAAGGTACAGATCAATTTAGAAAAGCCTTCTTGGAAGAGGCAAGTCTTAAAAGCCTTGAAGAATCTTGATAGGAGTGAAAGATAAGAATTGGCAGAAAAGCAGTAGAAAGAGAAAGGCAAGGAGGTAAGTAAGGGCCAGTAAGACAATATGTATGTATTGATCTAAGTGACCACACGGGGAACAAGTAGTTCCCAATCTATGAATTGTACAAAAGTAGTGTTTCAAAAACTCATCTCTATAAATTGGTTATTTGGTGACAAAGATAGGGCCAATCACCAGAAGTTGAAAAGAAATGAAGGAAAAAATAGTAGCAAGGAGCTACATAGGAAGATACCTCTTTTTAAGTAGAAAAATAAGGAAACTCATCTCAAGCCTGACTTCTCCTCAGGCCCCATTCACTTCCTAAAATCCAACACTCTCAAGGGACTGACCTGACAACTTCAAACTGTTACTTGTTGCTTCTGAAAAACTTTCTCCCTTATCTTTTGGAGCTATGGGAACCTCTCCCTGGCTCAATGTGAAACAGAATGTAGTCTCATAGTTTTTTCCTTGTGGAGATTTTCTTTGGACCTTTACAAGAATAAATGAAAAAAAAAATTTCCCTTCTATGCCCTACCCCTCTTTTTCTCCAAACTGAGTCTTGTAAAAAGAGAGTCAAACAGCAGATCACACAATTAGAACTGGACGGAACCTTAGAGAACACAGAAGTCAATCTTATTTTGATAGGGTGGAAACTAAAGATTCCCAGTGAAACTAAATGATTTACCCAAGAACATACAGCTAGCAAATTACAACGGCAGGATTCGAAACCAGCTCATGACTTCAAATCCTCAGCTCCTGGCATAACAATATGTTGCCTCTTTAGAAGCTAGCTCTGAAGATATAAATCATTAAATAAGAATTATCTACCTTTCATAGGAATACCAATCTCAAGCAATTTTGAGCATTTCATCAGAAAAAATTGACAGAGAGGGCTCTGGGATCAAAAGATCACAGGATTATAGATCTAGAGCTGGAAGATATCTCAGAAGTATGGTAATCTAACCCCATCATTTTATAGATGAGAAAACTGAGGCCCAGAAGTAATCATCGGTGGTGGCATTTGAATTTGGGTCCTCTGACTCCAGAATCAGTACAACAGGCTTTACCAAAGCAATGTGGACAATGATCTAGACAATAAATGGTATGACTGGGGAGATTTGGGACAAACTAAAGGGACAGACCTCAGCATCTGCCATTAATGGAATCTTCCCCAGTGTAGTGCCCCACCCAGTGATTTGAGCTTGGCCTTGACTTAACATTTTTATCAAAAGCTTAAAAGTCTAAATGGCAGGTTTATCAAATTTTCACATGACAAAGCTAGGAGAAAAAGCCAGCATACTAAATGACAGGATCCAAAATTATTTTGACAGGCTACAACATTAGAATCTAAGAAAATGAAATGTAAGAGGGATAATGTTAAGTCCTACATTTAAGTGAAAAAATCAATTTTACAACTCCAAGATGGGAGAGGCACATCAAGGTAAAGTGCACCAAAAAAGATCTGTAGGTTTTAGGGCCCTGAAAAATTGATGTGAATCAACAGTAATAGTAATTAAGTCATGAAAATGTTAATTCTACCTTAGGATACAATAAGAGAGAAATCACTTCTAAGGCTAGAGGTGATACACCTGATGTACTCCGCCCAGGTCAAAATTGCTGGAGTACTATCTCTTTCAGTCTGGACACTGAAAGGATTCATTGCCTTTTATTTGTCATGGATTTCTTCTTGGCATCATGTTTTTGAATAACTGAATGAAATGCTGAACTTCTGTTGGAATTCAGTGAAAAACAGTTTTAATTTTTTTCCCCCATCCAAGTTCACAGAGCCCCAGAAATCTATACACAGACTGGACTCCAGGATAAAAACTCCTACTCTTGAGAATACCCTTGGATTGTGAAGGGACTTAAGAGATAAGGATATAGGTTAAAAGAATTGGAGTTATTAATTTAGCCTTAAGAGAAGACAAGGGACAGAAAAACCCGGAAAGACTTATATGAACTGATGCTGAGTGAAGTGAGCAGAACCAGAAAAACACTGTACACACTAACAGCCACACTGTGCTATGACCAACTTTGATAGACTTATCTCTTCTTAGCAATGCAAGAATCTAAGACAACTCCAAGACTCACGATGGAAACTGCTCCATCCAGAAAAAGAACTGTGGGGTCTGAGTGCAGATCGAAGCATATCACTTGCTTGCGCTTGCTTGCTCGCGCGCGCGCTCTCTCTCTCTCTCTCTCCCTCCCTCCCTCCCTCTGTTTCTTCTTTCTTGTGGTTTCTTCCCTTGGTTCTAATTCTCCTTTACAACATGACTAAGGTGAAAATAGGTTCAATATGAATGTATATGTCTTGGTGTTATGGTAATTAGCGTGGGACTTCTTTGTTTTCTCTTTTAGAATGCTTTGGTAGTCAAGTACCTTTGATGAGTCTTGCCTTTCAAATGTAATGGTAAGCCTTAGTGGACTTTTTGTTGTCTTTTCTTTCTTTGATTGAATCAAGAGTCTTTGACCAGCTTAAGAAACAAGAAAGTCTAGTTCACCTAGGTTTGAGTGGCATGATTGTGACGCCCTTTGACCCTGAAGAAGCATATATAAAGTCAGAGGTTAGCGTTTTGCCTTTGGGGGGCACACTCATTGAAAAAGTGTTGGTGATGAGACTCTGGGTAGCTGCTGTTAAGGAGCCCCAACCCCTTTGAAAACCCAGGTGTTGGTGCTTCCTTTGGTAACTATGTATTGCTATGGATAGATTGATTTGTGTTTATTTGCTCTGTATATATAATGTATGCTTGTAATTTCTGTTTGTATTATCTCTGAAGTGCAGGATGCTGGCTTTTCCCCCCGAACTAAGTGAATGATATATGTATGTTTAATTAAAGTGAGATTGTTAACCCCTTAAAGTTGCTTTCCTTAGGAAAGCAGAACAAAGGACCTGTGATGGCAGCCTTCCTGTGTGCTGGTGTTGTTGGTCTTACACAGCCACAGTAGCAGCAAGCAACATTGTTGTTATACTTGGGGTGGGAGGAGGGGAAAGACGGGGAGAAAATTTGGAACTCAAAATCTTATGGAAGTGAATGTTGAAAACTAAAAATAATTTTTTTTTAAAAAGCTAGAAGACAATGGAGAAATCCTATACATACAAATAAAAGATTCTCCTGAGAATTCTATTAGAAAACCATGAGACTATAACTACTGAAGCATAAAGATGATGTTTTTAACTATCAAATTTACACCATTTCTGAGAACCTGTCATTTCACAAATAGGCACCAATCTTTTTGAGGATTAGAAGTTTAAAACATTTTGTCTAATAACAGTGTCATCAGACACAAGTTTATCCAAGTGGTATAGGATAATCAAAAGCAGTTCTGACTATAAGAAGTAATGAGCAGGATGGTTTCAGAAAAACCTGGAAAGACTTGCATGGGCTTATGCAAAGTGAAATGCATTATGTACAGAGTAGCAGCAATATTGTATTAGCTGTGCATGACTTAACTATTCTCAGCAATACAGCAATCTTAGACAACTCTGAAGGACTTAGGATGAAAAATGCTATTGATCCCCAGAAAAAGAACAGATGGTATCTGAATACAAACTGAAGCTTACTTTTCTAAAACTTTATTTTTCCTGAGGATTTTTTTCTTGTCTACATTTTCTTGCACATGACTATTATGGGTATATTTTGCATGACCACACACACAGAACCTATATCAAGTTGCTTGCCTTCTCAATGAGGTGGGCTGGGAAGGGCGAAAGAGAGAGAATCTAGAACCCAAAGTTTTAAAAACAAATGTCAAAAATTGTTTTTACACGTAACTGGGGAAAAATAAAATACTAAATTAAAAAAACAAAACAAAAAAAGCAGTTATGGTAAATCACTCTACCTGGACAACCTGACCTCATCTAAACTAAGATAAGCCTCAGAAATTCATTTCTAATACATGCCCAATCCGACAGAAATCAAATTCCAGAAATCTCTTGCCCAGTGATTTCCAAAGTGGAACACATGCCCCTAAGGAGTGTGCAAGACAATTCACTTGGATACACAAAAAATAATAGAATGAAGAAAAGAAGCACAAGTATTAAGGATACTTACAGCCACCACCTGCCTGTGTGTTTCTCCTTCCCCTGAACTCACCAGGCAGGCATGCATTTCATCAGTCATCCCCAGCTGGCCCTAGCCCTTTAGGCTATCTGTCCTTCATTCCCAACTCCCACTATAGCAGCAGCACACCTTGTATAGTTCTGGACCAGACAAAAAGGGGTTTTTTTTGTACTATTAATTAATGAAATAAAAAAGTAAAAGATATAGTTTATTTCATCTTTAATCTTTTAAAAATTTATTTTGTTTCATAATGTACATATTAGTATAGTAGCACAACATAAATTTTATAAATAAATCAAAATATATTGAGGATATGTTCAAAATCTTTTATAACTGGAGACATGTAATCAAAAAAGTCTGAAGCCAACTCAACCGCATGAATCTATTAACTTCCCTAACTGGAGATCTTCATTTTAATTTATTCTACCATATATCAGAATCCACACTAGAAGTTTCTTGGAGAATGGTTCTAACTACCTTCAAGAGTAACTGCAGAAATAAATAAGGAAGGTAAATAATTCTTATAACCAGAAAATGACCTTGATAAAACAAAAAATACTTCTGCAAGGACTCTTATGATCAACCAGCCCAGCAAAGACTTTTAGAATAATTCCTCTTTCTTTATGACAAAAAAAACTTGATGGGTGCAAGACAGCATGGCATAATGGATCAAGAGCTGGCCTTCAAGTGAGAAAGCCTCAGGTGCAAGTATCTCTGACACTTACTGGCTGTGTAACCTTAGACAAGTCACTGAACCTTTTGTTACCCCAGGCAAAGAAACTCTAAGACAGGTGTTGGGAGGGAGAAGGGAAAGAAAAGAGGAAAGAGAAAGGCTGATGGAACCTATATCCTTAACAGATAAGGAAAGTTGGAAACTGGGCAGGGGTGGTGGAAAAAATACATTAAGTTCTGATCAAATGAGATATTTATAAAGTACTTAGCATAGAACCTAGCACACAGTAGGTACTTAATAAGTGCTTGTTCCTATCCTTTCCCCTCTGTTGAATTTGAAGTGCTTGAGTAGAAAGGAGAGGTGTGGAAAAAACATTGCATTGGGAGTCAGAGGACTCAGGTCCAAATCCCAGTTATGCTTCTTACTACTAATTGACTAGATTAAGATTAGATTAGGACAAATCATCTAGCATCTAGGGCTCCATTTCCTGTGATCTGACGCTAAGTTAGCTTTCTAGCCTTATTTCTAACTACTCTCCTTCACATCTTCCATGTTCCAGACAAAGTGCAAAAAAAACCCAAAAAACAACAACAAAAAAACAAAACCCTAACCATTCCTTTACCTTATCCTGCAACCCTCTCACCTCCATGCATTTTAGAACATCCTTCTTCCTCCCTTCAAGACATAGCTCAGAAATTAATTCTTTTATGAAGCCTTCTTTGGTTTTGACAGTGATCTCTCTCCTCTCTCTTTCTCTCCCCCCCCCCACCTCTCAAATTTTCTTTCAGTACTGTTTATTTATATATCTCCTTTATTCCTACTGCATTCCTTTACCGAATTCTTTTATAGTAGTTATGTGTGCACATGTCATATCTCCCCCATTAAAACATAAGCTCCTTGAGAGCAGGAACAGTGTATTTTTCATATATGTACACCCAGCATTTAACACTGTGCCTTACATTAACAGGAGTACTTTTAAGAAAATGGAGCAAGAACCAGATAAATGGGAAAGCATTGAGGATTGTTGAGATAGTATCTGAATCATACGAAATCACCTCTCCACCAAAGTTAGTGATAAATATTACTGCCTGTTTTTAAGAGGCAATAAGGCATAGTAGATAAAACTGAACTCCAAGCATTCAAGAAAAAACCAGGGTTTGAGTCCTGATTCTGACATACAGAGCAAATCATTTTACCTCACCATTTTCAATGTTATCCTGAAATCTGTCAATTTGTTTTTTTAAATATTTTGACAATTGTATTTCAGTATAGTTGGCTTCCTTTGCAATCCAGCATATTTTATTTTATGCATTTAAAAACATTATTCTGAGAAGGGGTCCACAGGCTTCATCAGATTATCAACAGTGTCAATGACACCAAAATAATTGAGACCCCTCTGATTAAACCTCTTCACAGTTGCAGAGAAAGGATCTACCTGCAATAGTTCCTCAGCAGGGAATTTTTGACACCAGTGGAATCACAGCCCTTTCTCTATTTCTGTTTTAACCCCAGCAAGTCAGGCATTTGAGAAATACTATACGTTTAAAGTGTATAAAAAGAAGTCAGCTAGCTAGAAGCAGACCATAAGAATCTCAGTACAGTTGCCTTATCACAGACTATGAGATCATACTTAGGGAGATTTATCCTTGGTTGAAAATCTTAAGTATAATTCAATTAAGCCCTTAACATGGAATACAGAATTTAGGAAAATCAGTCCAAGAGAAATCTTAAAAGCTAAAAATCTAAAGTAAATTTTTTTAAATTAATAGAATTTCTTCAAATAGCAAAAATATGTGCAATGATACATACACTTTCACCCTTTGTGCATTAACGAATGAATCTGAAAATGGAAAGAGATAAATACATAAAAGCCAAGGAGGAGGAAAAAAGTAATACAGTTCAATGATAGATTAAAACATTTCTCAGGTCTAATATTGAATAGATGTGACATTAGGCAAAAACCCAGCTTCTTTACACTTCAAATATCCCACTTCTAAGATAAAGGCAATACGCTCAAGGCATTGTTTTTAATGTTACTCAAACTTTTTATAAGACTTTTCTGCAAATGTCAGGTGCTAAAGAAATGCTGTACACCTTTTACTTTAAAAAAAATAAACTTTGATATGTACAAATTTAACTTATAATGGTAATAGCTCACATCTATTTAACACTTTTTATGGTTTACAAAGTACTTTCCTCTAATAGTAATTATAATAATACAACGAGAGGTCAAAAATATTGAAAGTTCTCATGACAGCAACATACTAAACTAGCACATACATCATTTTAGATAAGTCAGGCTTTTAATGGTATCTTAAGCTGTACAGATTAATTAAAATTCTTAGAATTTAAAAGAAAACTGTGTCAATCTATGGTTTCAGTTCCCTAAATGACTTTCTATCACACTACCCACAGTGGCTATTCTAAATCTTCTGTCCTCAAGCCTCTTAAACTTGTGTGTGTGTGTGTGTGTGTGTGTGTGTGTGTGTGTGTGTGTGTCCTCCAGCCTCCAAAATAGAGGCCATACGTACTGAACTTCCACTTTTCCAAATTATGTCACAAAACTGGAGATACAAATATAAGAGTTAGGAAGTCACTGTCCTAAAGAACCTTACATTCTACTAGGTAGATAAAACATGTTCAGATATACGGATGATGCATAAAAATAAATAAATCCACATATACAACGATTTGGGGAAAACACTGGGCTACTCAAAACTACAGGAATCAGGAAAAGCCTGGAGCCATTCCCCACTAAAGAAGCAAGTTCTCAGAAAAAATTGGAACTATCACCTGTATGAAAGATTGTTCCATATACTAATAAAAGAAATGCAAGCTGAAATAACTCTGTGGTCTCACCTCTTACCCAGCAAATTGGCAAAGATGACAAAAGATAGAAATACTCAATGTTGGGCAAGGGAGAAAGAGTGGAGCTGTGGAAAGAAGACATGCCCACTAATAAATGGCCACACATGCATGCATGCATGCATGCATGCGTGCGCGCGCGCACACACACACACACCCAAAAGACAGAAAGGTCCCACATACATCAAAATATTTGTAGCAGCACTTTTTGTGGTATCAAAGAACTGAAACAAAGAAAATTTGCCCAAACAAATGGTGATACATGAATTAAGGAAATATTACTATGTCACAAGAAATAATGAACTCAGTAACTGAGAATAGCATAAACTGACTTATATGAACTGATAGAGTGAAGTAAAACGAACCAGGAAAACAACATACAAAAAGATTACAAATGTAAATGGAAAGAACAAAATGCCCCAAACTAAATACTGCAATTATTATGAAGTTTAGCCCTCAAGACAAGTTATGAAAATTCAATTCCTTCCCTTCTTTGACTGGGGAAGGGGGGGAAAGGGGGATGAGGGAGGGAACTGTGTGGGAATGGAAAGTCTGTAAGTGTATGTACTACTGCATGTACAGTCAACCTTGGTAATGTTTTGGTTGGTTTTGCTGAACTGCTTTTTCCCCTCTTTCTTTGCTAACTCTTTATTAAAAGAGACTGCTCACTAAGAAGGAAAAAAATATATTCAGAATATATTTGATGTAAAGACAAAAGACAGTAATAAATTTTTTTAAAAACTTTGAAGGAAAGAAAGTTTCTGAAGAAGGTAGCACTTGCACTAAGGGATTTGAAGAGACAGACTGAGGAATAGAAAAAAAACATTCTAGGTCTGTGAGACAGCCTATACAACAAAGTCACAGAGGCAAAAGATGGAATATCTCATACAGGGAACAACAAGACAGCCTGACTGGAGGATAAGTGTGAGGAGGATAGCAGGAAGGAGAAAGAGGAGGCAGAGATCAATTAGGAGGCTATTCCAATAGTCTTGGTGGGAGATGATGAGGGACCTGGTCTAGGGTGGTTGTGTTGTGAATAGAAAGGAAATGAGGAGGTGGTACTGACAAGTCTTGACAACTGGCTTGCCATGGGGTTGAGAGTGAAGCGTAATAGATGACTCTAAATTTCAAAACTAGGTATCTGGAAGGATGGTGATAGCTTCAACAAAAAGGGAAATTAGGAGGTTTAGGAGTAAAGGTGTGTTTTGGACAAAATGAGTTTGAGATTCCTATGATATATACAGTTGCAGATGTCTAGCAGGCAGTTAGAAATGAGGAAATGGATATTGGAAGGAAGAAAACAGGGTCACCATCTCTATAAAGATGATAACTGAACCCATGACAAGATGAGGGGAGTACACCCAGACAAGGGCAAATTCTTGAAGTACACCCATGCATAGAAGACAGTGTAAGGATGATCCTGCAAAAACTGAGAAGGCTTGGTCAAACAAGTTAAAAAAAGAGAACCACAAAAAGTAGTATCAAAAAATGCAAGGAGTAAGAGTATATATAAGATTGGGGTGACCAACAGTAACAAAACTGTTAAAAAGGATAATAGACAAAAAGCTATATGATTTAGCAATAAAGAGATCATTAGTGACCTTGGAGAGAGCAGTTTCATTTAAGTGGTAGAAATGGAAGCCAGATTGCAAAGAGCTGAGAAGAGAGTAGGAGGTGTGAAAGTGTTGGCAAGGAGTATAGACTTCTTCTAGGATTCTAGCTGTGAAAGAGAAGAAAGAGGATTAAGAGCTAAAGTCAGAGTTTGTTTGTTTAGTTCTTGAACATGGGAGACTTCTGAGGATTCCTAAAGGCAGCAAGGAATAAGGAGACTGAAAAGTCTACACTCAAAAGCTTACATCATCTCTCATTCTTTTCTTTGCTCCAATCTCTGATGAAAAGGCAGCCCTTCCTCTAGCCAAGATTCAACCCTCTATGTGTGTCACATTATAGCCTAAAGAGCACTGGTGCCATAGCCAGAGGGCCTACATTCAAATTCCACCTTTAATGCTTACTACCCATATGACTTCAGCAAGCTGCAACCATCTATCTGTATATATCACCTAGGGCCTCAGTTTTCTCATTTGTAAATGGAAGACACTTGAACTAGATGGCTTCTGAAATAGCTTTCAGCTTTGGAGCTAAAATCTAAAATTCGTAACCCTTGGATCATCCCTCCCTTACTCTTTCTAATCTTCAATCTTTTTTGTATGTCTTGGCTCTTTCCCTGAATGTGTGAACACATACACACATACACATACACATACACACACACACACACACACACACACACACACCTTATAAAACTTTCACATGACTCAATCATTCCCCCAAGCTATCACCCTTTCTTAGAAAGCCAAATTCCGCTTCCTCTCCTCCAATTTTCTTCTCAACCTTCAGGCAAAAAGTTTCCAACTTCACTACTCAATTGGAACTGCTTGCTCTCCACGGTTACCAAGTTATCTCCTAAATGGTTAATTCTAAGAGTCTTTTCTCAGTTCATTCTTCCAGATTATCAGCACACGATCTGAAACTGCTGACCACTTCCTCTTCCTGGTTACTCTCTCCTTCCGGATTTCAGTACTGTCTACAGACTGCTTCCTCCTTCCTAGTCTCCTACCTTGATCTCTGTCATAAACCCTAACTGTGAGGTGTCCCCAAGGTTTTGTCCTTGGCTCTCTTCCCCTTCTTGTGACAGAATCTATTCTCATGAAGGGGGTGGGGGGTGAGGGGTGTCAATTATCAACTCCATGCCAATGACTTCTATATATTTAGCCTAATATCTCTCCTGAGCTCCAGTCCTGCATCACCAACTATTTAATAGGCATTTCCAACAAGATGCCTATAGTTATCTTTCAACACATCTAAAAGAGAGTTAATTATCCGCCCCCCAAAAAAACCCTCCATACTTCCCTGTTTCTGCTGAAGTCACCCAATTACATCCTGTGACATTCTCTACTTTCCCTTGACCCCCATATCCAATTAGTAGCCAAGTCTTGTCAATTCTACCTCTACCACAATGCAAATGTCCCCTTTTCTCAACTCACTTAGCTACCACCTTAACTGAAGAAGACCCTACTCCTTACTGCCTAGACCAGTGGTTCTCAAAGTGTGGTACTGGGGCAAATAGGGATCCAGAAGTCATACCAACAAATTTTGAGAAATGCTGGCCTAGAATATTACAATAGCCTCGAAATTGGCCTCTCAGCTTCTAATCAACAATCCTGTCCAACTCATCCTCCAAAAGGCTGCGAAAATAACCTTCCTAAAGCACAAGTCTTATGATGTCACTCCTCTGCTCAAAAAGCTTCCTACAGCCTCTAGGATAAAATGCAAAACTCTTACGACTGGCATTTAAAGCCCTTCACAATCTAGCTCCAGTATACCTTTCAAGGCTTACTGCACATTACTTCCCCAATGCACACATTCCACATTCTAACCAAACTGGCCTACACAGTCACCTAAACATGGAATTCCATCTCCCACTCTGTGCCTTTGCATATGCTCCTACCTCTGCCTGGATTATGTGCTACCTCTTTATCTCTGTTCCTACGATCCCCAGCCTATTTCAAGTTTAATATGCTTACACCAACAGGACCACCTGCCTGTTCCCACTAGTTATTAGTGTTCTTTTCCTACTCAAGCTACCTTGTCTATAATTATTTGTTTATATAGTGTATCCTAGGGATAGAATATAAGTTCCTTGAGAGCAGAGACCTTTTCACTTTCTTTGTATATTCCCAGTGCCTACACTAGGATTTATAGAGCAGGCACTGAATAAATGCTTGTAAGATTTCAAATGGATCACCCAAGATCAAAAATAAGATGCCACTGGCAACCATTTAGGAGCTGACTTTATTCACCCATATGCAGAAAAATGAGCAGAAAAAGAACTGATAAGCAGGGAATACAAGAAACCAACTGGAACAAAGTCAAAAGCAGCAAAGAAAGCTAAGTAGCACGAATCTGCATAAGAAGAAAAATACACAGATCAATCTGTATAAATTGTTAAATAACTGATATGAATTTTAAAATTTCATTTGGTTTCCATTCATATAGTACTTTACAGTTTTCGAAGTACTTTCCTTACAACAACCTTATGAAGCAGCTGTGACTACTGTTACTCCCATTTTCCAGATGAGGAAACAGAGTCTAAGAGGTTAAATAGGTCACACAGCTAAGAAATTTTAAACTTTTTGTCCTATTTAGGCTAAGCAGTAGATAACTAACTCAGTTCACTCTCCTGAACATGTCAGTAACAAACGTGCCATTTTTAAACGTTACACTACATATAAAACGCTTCCCCATTGTTGGTTTTCTGTAATAAAGCATAAAACAATCTCGTATTATTATAAATGTTTCTGTCAGAAATTGTGGGTGTTCTTAATGGTAACATTGAAGTTTTGCCTTTCTTTTACTATGAATAATAAAACTATCAGTAAGCTGTCACCATTTCACTAGTTTAGCAATACTCTTTAGTTGCAACTGAAACTCGACAAGCCAAAAGTATATGGTGAAATGGAAAATAGCTTCCTAAAATCTTGGAAAAGTATAAATTGTCTCATGTTTTAAAGAGCCAATATACAAAGACAGAAAAAAAAATGCTCATTTCCTGCAAGCTACCTAACCTGCTACAATCAAGGGAAAGTGAAGGCCTTTAAAATTAAAAGTCCAATTGAAGATAATTAGTTAGCAAAACAAAAGTAATTGTGACATACTGAAACTGACATGCCAAGTTCATTTACAGTAAAAAAAAAGCTGCACTAACCAAAGTTCAATTGCTCAGGCACATTATTTCAAGACCTGTCTAAAAATCTGTGGCTTTTTCACGTTTGATTAATAGGTCAACAAACAAGTCAGGTCAACAAGCATTTATCAAGTGCCTACAACGTGCCAAGCACTGTGCTCAAAGAGCTCACAGTCTAAATGACAACAGAACTAAGAGACACAAAAATGTAAATTTTATAACTTTATCACTCATCCTTATTTTCGTAGTAGTTTTCTGAAAAAAAAAACAGGTGTAGTTTTGGAATACAGCACTGTCTCTCCTAATGAAGGATTATTATTGAATTTGGTAAAGAAATACAAAGGTATCTTGACACCATTCACATTGTCAAGCAACACAAATCAGCAAAGGGTTCATTCTTTCACGCAATGAACATCTGCTTGGTGCCTACTACGTGCAAACTGTCTATCTGAATACTCTGTAGCCTATTTGGGGCATATATCTGTGGCATAAAAAGTTGTAGGAAAAACGACCCCAGCCAAGGAGGAGTTCGCTAAGCAATACGAGACACAGCAAAGAAAGATCACAAAAGCTGGGGAATCCCCAACCTGAAAATTAAAACTTTGGTCACTTCATCCCCACCCTTATTAACAATTTCTGTCTCCGCACAAATTAATCCTCCCAAATGTAATCACCCAAACTCTTCCTCAGAAGGTATCACACACCCAGTTCCCCACTGAAAATCAACTTTCCCTTCCTCCCACACAGAGCAGAACCTCAATATTCACTCTCCCTTAAAACATGTGTCCCTCTCCCCAGTCAACCCCACAAGTGTCTGCAAACCCAGCCCCTTTCCACACCCCCGGAAACTCCCCAGTCTCTCTCGCACTCCGGGCTCCGCCGCCCATCCCCCTTGTTCCCCCCTCCCATTCCCGGATCCCAAGCCTCCTGGGTTGTCCCCAGGCAGAGGGAAGGAGGCGAGGGGGCCGGACCTGGGCCTAGGCCTGGTTCGGGAGGGGAGGAGAGGAGGAGGCGGCCCTAGGGCAGGGCGCCGGCGGCCGCAGGGCCTTGTCTGTTCCCGTCTGGTCCCGTCCCGTCCCGTCCTAGGCCTCTCCGGCCCGGCCAACCCAGCCCTGCCCGCCGCCCCGGGCACGGCACTCACTTGTCAGCCGCGGTCCGTCCAGCCCCCCGCCTCCGCCGCCTGCTGCTGCTCCTGCTCCTCCTCCGGCGCCGCCGCCTGCTCCTCCTCCGGGCCCCCCCAGGTCCGGCTTCTTGGGCCCCGGCGGCAGCCCCACTCCGCCACCGGGGCCAGCTCCGTGCGAGTAGCCCGCCGGCCCGGGCGCCGCGGCCCCGCCGCCGGCTAGGGCTAGGGGGACGCTGTTGCTATGGAGGCCGAGGCCCGGGGCCGTCCCGGCGGCCGGGTCCTCATGCAAGAACTGACACTCCTCCCCGTAGAAACACGTCTTGTCCTTGGCGTAGTAGCGACAGTACTTGAGCTTCACGCCCGCCGCTACCGCCGCCGCCGCGCCGACCACGCCGGGGACCCCGCCGACCCCCGGCGGGGCCACCACTACGGCCGCGGCCGCCGCCGAGGAGGCGGCGGAGGAGGAGGGGGACGGCTGGGGGGGCGGGAGGCCGCCGCTGCCGCTGATCATGGCAACGCCGCAGCCTCGCCTTCCGCTGCCGCCCGAGGAGCCGCCGACGCCACCATAGACGGAGGAGGGAGGGAAGCACAGCCCGTGCAGGAGAAAAGCCCGGGCGGGTGGGTCTGTCCCGCAGCGGGAGCCGGAGCCGCCCGGGGAGAAGGGGGGGAGGGGAGAGGGGAGAGGGGAGGGGGAAGAGAAGGGGGTAGAAAGGAGGGAAGGGGAGGGGGGGGGGGAGAGTTGGGATTCTCTTTCGCTCACTCTCTCGCTCTTTTCTTAAAGGGGCCGCGCGGGACGACGGGGCGGGCGCACGAGTTTCAGCGCGAGGGCCCCGGCGGAGAGTTGCAGGGAGGGGAAGAGAGGGGGAAGACGGGCGGCGGCAGCGGCGGCGTGGTAGAGGAAGGGAAGGGTAGGTGGGGGGGCGGGGGAGGGAAGTGCGGTTTATTTTTAAATTCTGCCTTCACTCCGTCGCTCGCGCTCTTGCTTCTCGGAGTTGTTTATTCCATTTTCCTCTTCCTGAGGCGGCTGCCTCTGCTGCGCGTGCGCTCTGTGGCGCAGTGGCTTCTGGGTATTGGGGACGAGAGGAGAGACGGTTGGGGGGGAGGGCGGGGAGAGAAGGAAGGTAGGCCCCGTAGGGTTCCTTCTGAGGCCCGCGGTCCGGCGGAGGCTGGGCTGGTCTCTCTTAGCTGGGGTTTCAGATACCGTGCCGGTTAGGGAGCCCTCTCCCCCTCCAATGGTCAAAATTCTCTTTAATGTTTATTTTTTTTAAGCCCTATCGCATCTGTTATATTGAAAAGGCCTAAGAGAAAAAAAAAATAAAACTAGCCCATCTTGCTGTGACTGCAGCCCTGGACCGGGGCCAGGGAGCGAGGCCAAGCCCCAGCTCTGGAGAAACAATGATTTCACTCTCCCCGGGCCTGCTCCCCACACTTCCCGTCCTCTCTTCCTCCTCCTGCTCTACCCACCCGGCCGGAAAGGTGTTGAAAGCTCCAGAGCGCTGACATTTCCCAGTCGGCTCCGGACCCGGGCCGGGCACCGGACTGTGAGACCCCCACCCCTAGCCGAGCGCCGCACCTGGGCTGCAGGGCTGGGGCCAGTGCTAAATTATTGTCATTGTCCCGGGGGCCTGGCCACCGAGACTGCGGAGCGCGAGAGAAGTCCCTATCCCTAAGCCGGGCCCTGCAGCTGCTGCCGGTCCACGCTTGCTTCTGACCCTGCTTTTTAGAGGTGTCTCTGAAAGGTAGTTTGCTAGCCCCTCCTGACCTCCGTCTGCAGCTTCGGGGGACCACCACCACAAATTGGCAATTTTGTTTTTCAGGGTCTTTGCGTTATAGTTCCTCGTGAAGAAAAATGGAGCGCAGGTTTTCTGTTATTTGCAGCCTTTAGGGAGGAAAAAAAAAAAGACACTTCAGGTTTAGCTTCATTTTAAATGGTCTATATAGACCTTTACAATAAATGCGTTTATAAAGGGTGTCCCCAAAAATCTCAATGCTATTTTAAGCTTTAGGACCTTAAACTACTATGAATTACAAAGCACTTTACATATAATATCCTATTTAATCTTTACCACTCTGTGAGATAGATGCTATTATTAATCCCATTTTATAGTTGAAGAAACTGAGAAAGAAAGGTTAAGTGACTTGCCCAGGGTCACGCTAGTATCTGAAACAGGACTGCACCTCTTAGCTGCCTAGTTTTCATCAAAATAGCTCTGTGAGTTAGGTAATGCAGGTATTACTTTAATTTTGACTTTATTTAACAGGTAAGGAACTTAATAAACATTTAACCGGTTAATAAAGAGAACTTGAAGATATGATTCCATAGTTGGTAATCTTTAAGGAATGCTGGGGAACAAGAGAAACACCCATTTAACAACCAAGCAACTTAATAAAAAGAACTTAGATATATGATGCCACGTTGGTAATCTTTAAGGAATGCTAAAGAACAAGAGAACTGGCAGAAAATAACCAGGTGTCCCATTTTGCAAAAGGGTGAGTTCTGAGAACTATGGACCAGTGAATGTGATAACAATCCCCAGGAAATCTTTTGAGCAAACAAATAGCTTCTGACTTCTCCAGAGTCACCAATCAACTAATTGCTAAATATAATACCCCTTTCTGAGGCCTTATCTGCCTTTACTTTTTTGCACCATTTAACTCCCAACTCTTGCCCCTTCCAATGATTTTCTTTTCTTTGCCTTAGCTGCCATGATGCTACTTTTTTCTGACCCTCTTTTCTCTCAGATCCAATCTTTGTTGATTTCATTGATTGGGTCGTATTTCCCCTATTCCCTAAGCATAGACTTCTCTTAAACTTCTGTCCTTAGTCCTCTTCATTTCTCTCTTTTTGACTTGTCTAGGTGATCTCATCTACTTCCACAGCTTCAGTTATCACTTCTACGCTAGTGACTTAAAATCTGTTATCTTCAACTCCCTTCCAGCTCTGAAGACATGAACTTTAACCCAATCTCTCCCCTAAGTTCTAGCCCTATATTTCAGATTGCCTGATGGACATCCTCACCTAGATGTTGAATCTCAAACCCACGTTCAAATCTGAATTCAACCTCTTTTCCCCCAATATCTGCCCTTCCTAACTTCCATAATTCCCACTGTCTTCCCAGCCACCCTGGCTCAAAACCTCAATGATCATGGACTTTTCCTATACCCCCAACATTCAATTAGTTGCCAAGTCATGTAGATTATATTTCCACAATATTTTTCCTATTCCTGTCCTTTTCCCCCTTCTTGATGCTATCACCCCAGTTCAGGTACTGATCACCTCTCACCTGGGAGTCCTTTGTTGCAGTAGAAATTGCTAAGAACATCTGATTTCAATACTAGCTCACATACTTTCTACCTACCTATAGAGCCTTGGGCAGGTGACTTATCTGGGCCACAATTTCCTCATCTGTAAAATGAAGGGATTTTTACACTGATTAATCAACAAGTATTAAGTGCCTTAATGTGGTAGGTACTATACTATAAAAAACAGGATTCCCTGGCCTCAGGATCTTAGATTCTATGTTCACAGAAAAGTATATATAAAATATATACAAAATAAAGCGATGGAGGTAGATGAGAGTGCTTGGGCAACAGTGTACAAAAAAGAAAAGCAGAAAAGGCTTTTTGACAGGTGGTACTAGAATTGAAAGTGCAGCCAGGTAGGGCAGTGGGTAGAGTGCCAGACCTGGAGTCAGGAAGACTCATCTTCCTGAGTTCAAATCCAGACTACTTAGGAGCTATGTGACTCTGGGCAAGTCACTTAACTCTATTTGCTTCAGTTTCGTCATCTGTAAAATGAACTGGAGAAGGAAATGGCAGACCACTCCGGTATATTTGCCAAGAACACCCAAATAGATCATGAAGAATTAGACATGACTTAAAAAAACAAAAACGACCAAACAAGTAGAACTGAGCCTTGAAGGGAACATTGGTCTTTCCCCCTCCATCTTGCCTGCCACATCAATTTCCTACCTCAAAGTATTCCCTGGGTGATTACCTATTAGCCGTAGTATACAATACAAACTCCTTGGTTTGACAACTCTGCAGACAAATTTATCTTCCTAATATACATGACTAAATCACCCCCTCGAGCAAAAACATTGAGTGGCTTCCAGTAGGTTAAAACACAAACTCCATAGCCCAGCATTCAAGGCACTTTACAGTATGACTCCATTCTACCTTTACTACCTTGCTTTACATTGCTTCCATTCCCTTTTATTCTACATTCTAGACAAACTGGGTTACTAGGTTGTTGTTTTATTGTTGTTGTTATGGTTCTACCCACTCAACTCCATGCATTTTCACAGACCAAGCTTAAAACAGATTTACACTCATCTCAATCTATTGAAATCTCTTGTTTTGCAATCTCCACGAATATTTCCCTGCCCACTCCAACCTCCAGCTGGATGTTATCCCTCCCTCTCCACATCTCACCCTTTTCTATTTTTAAGGTCTCTTCTATTTATTTCCTTTATATCTTGCTAGATTATAAGCTCTTTGAAGGAAGAACCTTTCATTTTCCTTTTTGTCTCAGTAGTACCTAGCACAGTATCATATAGATATATATTAAACTGTTACTTACTGAAATGAACTGATGCCATTTCTGAGCATTTAGGAAAGAAAACCATAATCACTAGGAAGCAGTAAGGTTCACAAGGATCAAGGCATCCAAAACTATCAACATTTCCTTTTATTGATAGGATTAACTAGACCCGATGATTAATGTAATGTCATAGCCTTTGACAACATCTTCTGGCCACCTTGGGACAAAATATAGTAATATGGGTTTGACAGTAGGTTAGGTGAATGTATGTGGTATGTAGTAGAGAGGGTGCTGAGTATCGGGACTACCTTCCTCACAGGGTTGTTGTAAGGCCCAAATGAAAGAAAGTATGTAAAGTGCTATGTCAATGTCAATTATTACTATACCCAAGAAGTGCTAATTATTGGATCAGTTCTAACTTGTAAAAGAAGATTCACTTGCCCCTCTCCAGTTTATCATTTTTATCTTTGACTTGAACAAAGACAAAGAAGTTATGTAATCAAAGACCGTACCATTCATCTAGTCAGTGTACTAAACCTTGATTAACTATCTCTGATTCTTCCCACTCCTTTCCTTACCATTCATATCTAATTTGATGTCAAATTCTTTTGATTCTACCCACACAACATCTCTTTCATCTACAACTCCTTTCTATTCCCACTACTACTCTAGTCTTTATTACAATAATCCTCAAATAGGCCTTCATACCACCACACTCTTTAATTCATTCTTCATACTATGGACATGATTCCCTTTGTGCTGAGACTAATGATTATTTCTCCCATATTAATAATCAACTATTGAATTGGGACCAAGATTTTTTCAGAAGGCAGTGCCTTGTTCAGTCTCAGAAGGACATTGCTGATAACGAGATTGGATTAACTTTCTTACCAACCTTCATCAAGCCCCACCCAGCTGGGATAGCCCAAGGTGCTCTACTTTGGTCTGGGTGGAAGTAAATTCTTTGATTAAATTGCCCAAGGTTGGGTTTCCAAGTTCTTGGCAGGATCAAGAACACATCAGGCCCCTCATTAGAATAGGCCACCTCACATTATAATATTCATTCTCATTGTTAACTGATCAGAGTTGGTTTCCACCCTTAGGAACACCTACTCTTCCAAGGACATAAATGGATTCCATGATTGGGCTTTGGCATACAAGAATGTCACCCCTTTTATTAATAATGTGCTAGCATTATTAATAAATATGGTTAATTACCCAAAACTGTATCTCTTGAACTTTTTATGTATGCATAAATAAGATTGTATCATATCCCTTCTCTAAAAAAAATAACCCAGACATACATAATTTGGTATGTTGCTATTAAAAAGTAAATTTCAGATATCTTTACCTGTCATATAAAGCCTTTCACAGATTGGCACCGACACTATCTTTCCATTCCTATCTGTTATGCCCATATATACTCTACACTCCATACAAACTGGGCTGGATACTTGTCCTTAAAACTTAGCCTGTGGTTTCCCATCTCTGTTTTCTTTTCTCATATGTGGGAATGCCTTCCATTTTTCTCTTCACATATTAAAATTCCTATTTTTTAAAGCTGAACTCATGCCACCTCCTTTATGAATATTCCTTGATCCTCCTGTCAGTAGTGGCCTTCCTTTGCATCTTAAGAAATACTTTGTTTTGTTCAGGTCTAATGCACTTATATATTATTGTGTATTGTAACTTTGTATATATGTAAATTAGATGAGGACAGCTATTATGCTATATCCAATCTGCCTAGCATTTTTCACAGTATTCTGTACACGGTCAATGCGTGGTAAAGGCTTGTTTAATTAGGCTATATATCAAATTTTCAAGTGGCCCAAAGTAGTTTATATCCTGAATAACAGAATATTTTTTTAAAAAAAACCCTAAATTGAGAAGCATTTATTAATTGACTGCTATATGCTAGTTCCTGTGAGTACAAATACAAAGAATGAAACACTTTCTCTCAAGAAGCTTATTTTCTAACTAGGCTGAAAAGATGGGATAAGGGGGAGAGGGAAGTGTGTATATGAAAAATTGTCTCTTCACAAACCCTCTGTTTCCAAGAGTCACAAAGGAAATTAAGAAACACAGGAGCTGGGTGGCCTTGTTCTTTTTACTTAGTGTTAAGAATTGAATTTGGTATTCGTTTTAAACTAGAAAAGCAACAAACCAAAAGACCAAAAATAGAAATTCTGAAAATGAAAAAAGAGAAAATTGAATGCCAAAAAACCCACATTGAATTGAGAAATAAAACCATTTTTAAAAAATTAATAAAATAGATAAACTGTTGGCTAATCTGATAAAGAAGGAAACTAAATTGCCAAAATGAAAAAGGAGAATTCACACCAAATGGAAGGGAAGAAATTATTAGAACTGTTATGTTCAATTATATACCAACAAAATTGATAAATGAAATGGGTTAATACTTACAAAAGTATAAAATATCCACATTAACAAGAAAAAGAATGTAAGTAACTCAGTATCAGAAATGAAAAAAAAAAGTCATAAAAGAATTTCCAAAGGAGGAGGATAAAAGAACATGACCAGAAAAATTTACAAATTAGTCATATCAAATCTACAAAACACAATTGCAGTATTACATAAATTGCTTACAAAAATATCAAAAGAAAGGATCCTACCAAACTACCAAGAGACAAATATAAATATGGCTTTAATACCTGAACCAGGGGGAAATACAACAGGAAAAAAAGGTAGAGATCAATATCCCTAATGAATACTAAATATAATATTTTCTAAAAATATTAGCAAAAACAACATAATAAAAGTGTTACTATGACTAGGTTGGATTTATACCATCAATGCAAGGTTGATTTGGTATTAGCTACAAACATAATAGATCATATTGAAAACAAAAATAGTGCATATCAAGAGAGGAAGAAAAATTTTTTTTACAATACACAATACCTATTTCTTGTTTAACAATATATTTAAAGGTATATGAGTAAAATATACCTTTTCTTGACATGACAAACAATATCTATGTCAAACCAAGGGCCAGTATTGTCAGTAATGAAAATAAGTTAGAAGCCTTTCCATTGAGATCCCAGGTATAAGGCAAGTATTCCTTTTTCACAACATTTATATGATGTAATTCTAGAAACTTTAGCTGCAGCAATTAGAAAAGATAGAGATGAAAGCAATAAGCATAGTAAAGAGGAAACAAAATCATCCCTTTGTGTACATGATTGAATGGTCTATTTAGATAACTCTGAAGCTTCAACTAAATGTTAGCATAATGAGAGTGTTACCCAAATTAACTTAAAGATCCCATACCATACCAAATTACAAAAAGTTACTTAATAGGTCTAGAAAAGTAATGACAAAATTCATCTCAAAGAACAATAAAAGATCAAGAATCTAAAAACGAAATAATTTTTTAAAGTAAAAAAGAAGATCCAGCAGTACCAGATCTCAAGCTATACTACAAAAGTTCCCAAAACACCCCGGTGCTGGTTCAAAAGTAGGGAAGTTGATTACTCCATCACATTAGGTGAACAAGAATTAGAAGCAGTCACTAAGCTGCATAGTGTTTGATAGACTCAAAGACTCCAAATAAGGATTCACTAAGGAACAGAAGCTATTAGGAAAATTGCCTTCCAACCCAGTAAAAATTAGGTGTAAACCATTAGCTCACACTAAATACCACAGTAAACACTAACTGGATAGAGGAATTGAGTATAAAAATTAATATTACAAACAAAATAGAGAAGTAGAAAAGAAAAGAACTTTTCCAACTTTGGAGAGAATAGAGTTCTTTATTAAACAAGAGATAGAAAGGATTACAGAGAAAATGGACACTTTTGATTACAGAAAATGAAAAAATTTTGCATAGTTAATGCAACTGAAGTTAAAGAAATAATCAACTAATAAAAGTAACTACTGCAACGTTCTCTAAAAAAGGTCTGTTATGCAAGATATATATGGATTCAAATATATGCAAACAAGAAACATTCTCCAGTAGATAAAATGGTCAAAGAAGATGAATAGGCAATTCTGAAAAGAAGAAAAGTAAACTATTTGAAATGGTAAAAACAATTTGAAAAAATGCTCTAAATCATTAATAAGAAAAATGGAAATTACAAAAACTCTGAGGTTCCCTCCTCACCCATCAGATTTGCGAACAAAGATAATAAAAAAGGAAAATCAATTATTGGAAGAGGTTGTGGGAGGACAACCACACTGGTGTACTGTTTGTAGAATTAGCCTTATATCCCAATAGTAAATAAACTTCATAACTCTGACTACCACAACTAATTATATACAGCAGTCAATGAAGGAAAGAAAAGATTCACGTAAAAAAAATTACAGCAATATTCTTTATCATAGCAAAGAATGGGGAACAAAGTAATTAATCATTAATTGAGGGATGCTGAACATTTTATGGTGTATGAGTATAAGAAACTATGAAAGGGATGAATTAAAAAAAAATACAAGTGGCCTGATGATATCATTAAGTGAGCAGAACCAGAAGAACAATTTATAAAATTGCTACAACAGCATAAAGGAAAATGTCTGTAAAAGACGTAAGAACTGATCAACATGATGACCCAGCACTACTTTGAAAATCAATAATTCATGCTGTACTCCAGAAAATTGATCATTCATGTTCTCCTACTCTTGACTAAGAGATGATGGAGAAAAGATGCTGTGTGAGACATACATTTTCAGACATGACCAATGTATGGATTTGTTTTTGCATGATTGCACTTATCTGTTACAAAGGAGGGCTTTTATATATTTGGGGAGGGTATTTAAGTGGGAAAGTAGAGGGGTTAATGATAATATCTAGAAAAGGAAAAAAGTGTCTGAAACACTGAAATACACAGTGCAGAGAAGAAAGAAGAAGGGAATTCTTAGGAGGACTCAGACAAGCACACCAAGTGTTGGAAAATTAAATTTAATATATAGTTCTAAAAAAATCTGTACATAGCAATCCTTTTTTATTCTTTGTATAACAGTGAAAATGACCATATTTCTTGGTTTGTCAAATTAAAAATAAAAATTTTAAAAATGAATCAGACTTCCTACTTTGTAATAATAGTCACAGTTCATATTCTGAGATAAGCTGAGCATTTTGGCATTGCTCAAATCAAATGCATATGCTCGTGCTTCCTCCTATATACAGGGCTCATGTAGGATGCTTGATGCTTGGCACACTTTACCAGTGATAGGGTATTGAGTGTAGTTGCAGAGGATCAGATTAGGCTCTTAGACTTAATATGTATGACACATCACTAAATTCCTCTTTGATGCACTGTGTCCTGCCTCTGGAGCAGCACAAGGCCTGAAGGTGGACCACATGCAGACATTCAAGGTACACGTAGACTCTTGAATAGGCAGATGGTCATTTGTATTTCAGGGCCACACAAAACAAATATAAAAGAAAGTAACATTATACAAGGTAAGTTTCCCAGATGCTTAGCTGGATATCCATCCTTACGTTCTCTCACACATTGTACCATATAAACCTCATTTAAAAAGGGCAGCTAGGGGCACAATGGATAGAATGCCAGATTTGGAGTTAAGAAGACCTAACTTCCTGAGTTCAAATCTGGCCTCAGACATTTGCTAGCTGTGTGACCTTGGGAAAGTTACTTAACCCTTTTTTTTTTCCCTCAGTCTCTTCATCTATGAAATGAGCTGGAGAAAGAAATGGCAAACCCCTCTAGTATCTTCCAAGAAAATCCCAAATGGGGTCATAGTCAGACATAACTGAAACAACTGAGCAACAAAATGTTCACCGACAAGGAACACAGTTCCAACTTAAATATTTCCTCTCATGGAAGAATGAGTTGAGCCTCTGAAGATCACATCAATTGAATTATTATCTCTGGTTAATGTAACACTGACTGGAGTCTAAAAGTCTTTTCTTTGTCTGGAAAACTTATCTACTCCCTCTATCTGGCCTCCACACTCACATGGGCAAAACTACTTTGACCCCTCCTCTTCCCTTAAGGCATGACTCTCTCCACTCTCCACCCTCTACCCAGGGATTTCTTTAAACGTCCTACACAAGAACAGGGAACATTTGAGAATCCCAGGGCTTCCTGAGGGAAGCAACAACATCTCTTTAATTACTAAGTTCTTTATCTTAACATCACTATTTAGCTCAGTTGTATCCAGGGGAATCCATGAGGTACAGATCCATGTGTCTTTTTTCATTTCCAGGCTTTTTGAGAATTATACTACTGCTTATCATTTCGGTTTATATTTGGCACCCAAAAAGAACACTTCATTTCTCTGTTCCACGGCAACCTCCCGATGCTTCTTCATTTAATCCTCTAACACACACACAACAAAATCTTAAACTGGTTCTTTTTTTTAGAACATGTAGCAAATAACATTTAAAAGCAACAAGAAATAGAAAGTAGGCCCAATGAGAGCAAACAGGAAGTAGGAGATGGGGGTGAGAGTTAAAATGTGGTTAGTGGCAGAAAAGGAACAGTTACGGTCCATACCCTCTTGCTCTTGCCATTCTCTCCTGCAAGTTCGTTGTCATAGTATAGTATCAGGTGCTCTGATAAAACAACCAACACTCTTATCTTCTCTCTTGATCATCCACCGTTCCATAAGACAACCTCATACTTCCCCAAACACATTGCTCAGAGGAGAGAGGAACTGTCTTCTGTAGGAAGGTAGTCAGAGCTCCCAATGAAGCCTGGATCAGAATATGTTCATTTCTTTCCCATCCTGCAGACTTCCCTACCAACTGCATTTCAATTCCTTGGGTAAAAGGGGAAGGGAAACCCTACACTAGCTTTGGAATTGTCAGTCTTCAGGGTTTAGGACCCCAAATGACTCCAAGAACTTTCCACTACATTTATTCCCCTTTTATGCTTTCATTTATTCCTTTTATGCCTTTAGATTTCCTCTAACAAGGACAATCTTGGTTTCTACACCCTTTCTTCTTGTGGTTTCCCCACTCAAGAAAGAGGCTAGAATTTAAAAAATCTCTAATAGGCACTTCTTCATGAGTTTATAAGCAAACACCCCTGGACTTCTAGATTATCCCTGGATTCACATGGGTTATTTAAAATTATAACAACACATCTGGCTCATTTGCCCTCATACAGCTGAAAAATGAGAAATTTGAAAGGCATTCAGAATAGATTACTATGCTATTCACCTGAAGGGAGGCATGGGAAGACACACACAGATATACACATGAGTGTGTGTGTGTGTGTGTGTGTGTGTGTGTGTATGTAATGGGACCCGAGCAAAAGATGTTTTTGAAACAATAATGCACAGTTTGAAAAATATCCAGAGAAATTAATAGAAAGTACAATTTGAATCAACAGTGTGAAATGGCAGCCAAAAAACCTTATAAACAATTGATCTTAGATTGTGATAAGAGATGTATAGTATCTAGGACTAGAAAGGGTTGCATCGTACCCTGGCTAGATACAGATAGAATATTGTTTTCAGTTCAGGGGACCATATTTTGGGAAGGAAAAAAACTTAAGACAGAGCTCAAACACCACCTTCTACATGAAAACTTTACAGCTCCCCCCAACTGCTAGTGCCCCCTCCTCACAAACTACTTTGTGTTTAAGTACTTTGAATATATTTGAATTTATTAACATTTATGCTGCAAATATTTTTATATGTATTTGCCTTTCACATTAGAATGAAAGGCTCTTCAGGGATTGTTTTTTCTTTCTACTTTTATCCGTAGGTCTAGCATAGTGCTGGACACTTAGTACTGACACTTTATAAGTTCTATACTTGATTAATTGATTGATTGAAGAACATTGATGATAAGATGAATGTCCAAAGGATCAACAACCAGAATGGTGAAGAGCCTCAGGATTTTACAACGTAAAGATTAGTTGAAGGAACTGGGACTGTTTGATCTGGAAAAGACAAGACTCAGAGACATGTTAGCTATCTTCAAGTATTTGAAGGGCTGTCATGTGTAAAAGGAAATTTGACTTCTTCTGCTTGACCCCAGAAAGCAGAACTAGAATCAATGGGCAGAAGTTGCTAGCTACCAAATTTAGACTTAATATAAGTGAAAGTACTTCCTTATAAGGTAATGAGTTCCCCTGACCAGAAATCTTCAAGCAAAGGCAGGATAATTACTCTTCAGGTATGTTGTAGAAGGATCCTTGCTCAGGTGTGAATTTTGCTAGATGACCTCTAAGATCCCCTCCAATGGAAGACCCTGAATAGTAAAATAGCAGGAAAAAAATTCACTCATATTCCCAAGACAGTGTGTAATAAAATCCTCTCTTTCAAGACTCATGGCTCTAGTACAAGTTGGTACCTCACCGTTCATACTCAAAAATTCCCTCTGGTATCTGTCACCCACTCTCATTCTATCTCTCTACTCAGTTCTTATCTGCCTTAGCATCTGGCACTACTTGGCAGCTTGGTCACAGATACCTCTATGCTAGCCTGGGAAGGAGGGAAAGTTTTAGTTTCTTTTGAAAGTTTATGCTACTTATAAGGTTCCTATAGGCACAAGCAAGCTTGAGAGAATACATTCAGTGCCTAGCATAGTGCCTGGTACTTAGGTGCTTAATAAATGCTTTTTGGTTGGTTGTGGGGAAGTGAATACATACAGGGGAGAAGGATACACACAGCATTGAGTCATTTTGTTGTTATTGTTGTTGTTTTTATATATTTTATTTCCCCTCAATTACATGTTAAAACAATTTTAAACCATTTTTAAAAAGTTTTGAGTTCCAAGTTCTATCCCTTTTTCCCTCCCCCCCTTCCCCACTCCCCGAGACAGTAAGCAATCCAACATAATTTTACGTGTGTAATTGTGTAAAATATTTCTTTATTAGTAATTTTGTACAAGACTTGAAGAAAGAAAGCAAGAAGGAAGGGAGGGAGGGAGGAAGGAAGGAAAGAAAGAAAGAAAGAGAAAGAAGGAAAGAAAGAAATAGAGAAAGAAGGAAAGAAAGAAAGAAAGAAGGAAGGAAGGAAGGAAGGAAGGAAGGAAGGAAGGAAGGAAGGAAGGAAGGAAGGATGAAAAGAAGAAAGAAAATAAGAAAGGAAGAAAGAAAAAGAGAAGAATTGGAGGAAGGAAGGAAGAAAGAAAGAAAGAAAGAGAGAAACAAAGAAAAAAAGGAAGGAAGGAAAAATAGCATGCTTCGGTCTGTATTCTGACAGTACCAGTTCTTTCTCTGGAGGCAGGTAGCAGGTAGTCCTTTGGAATTGTCTTGGATCATTGTATTGCTGAGAATAGCTAAGTCATTCATAGTTCTTCATCATACAATAATACTGTTACTATGTGCAATGTTCTCCCGGTTCTGCTCACTGCACTTTGCATCAGTTCTTGTAAGTCTTTCCAGGTTTTTCTGAAATCATCCTGCTTGTCATTTCTTATAGCATGATAATATTCCATCACAATCATATACCACAGCTTGTTTAGCCATTTTCCAATTTATGGGCATCCTCTCAATTTCCAATTCTTAGCCACTACAAAAAGAGCTGCTATAAATATTTTTGTACAAATATGTCCTTTTCCTTTTTTAAAAAAATGTCTTTGGGATATAGACCTAGCAGTGGTATTGTTGGATCAAATGGTATGCACAGTTTTATAGCCTTTTGGGCATAGTTCCAAATTGCTCTCCAGAATTATTGGATCAGGTCACCAACAGTGTTTCAGTGTCCCAGTTTTCCCACATCCTCTCCAATGCTTATCATTTTCCTTTTTTTTTTTTTATCATATTAGCCAATCTGATAGGTGTGAGATGGTATTTCAGAGTTCTTTTAATTTGCATCTCTCTAATCAATTAGTGATTTAGAGCATTTTTTTCATATGACTATAGATAACTTTGATTTCTTTGTCTGAAAACTACTGTTCATATCCTTTGACCACTTATCAATTGGGGAATGACTTGTATTTTTATAAATTTGACTCAGTTCTCTATATATTTGAGAAATGAGGCCTTTATTAGAGATACTTGTTTTTTCAATAAGTTAATTTATTTATTTTTAGTTTTCAATATTCACTTCCATGAATTTTAAATTGTCTCCCCCTTCCTTCTCTCCTCCCTCCCTAAGACAGCATGCAATCTGATATAGACTTTACATATGCATCCCTATTAAACATATTTTCACATTAGTCATGCTATATAGAAGAATTAGAATGAATGGGAGGAACCCTGAGAAAGAAAACAAAACAAAACAAAAAAAGAAAATAGTCTACTTCACTCTGCATTCAGACTCCACAGTTTTTTCTCTAGATGTGGATAGCATTTGCCTTCATGAGTCTTTTGGAATTGTTTTGGAATTGCATTGCTGAGAAGGGCTAAGTCTATGAAAGTCAGTCCTCGAACACTGTAGCTGTTACTGTGTACAAGGTTCTCCTGGTTCTACTCACTTCATTCAGCATCAGTTCATATACATCTTTCCAGGTTTTTCTGAAGTCCTCATTTCTTATAGCACAAAAGTATTCCATTACATTCATATACCACAACTTGTTCAGCCATTCTGCAATTGATGGGCATCCCCTCATTTTCTGGTTCTTGGCCACCACAAAAAGAGCTGCTATAAATATTTTTGCACATCTTTATGATTTTATGATCCCATTTTTATGATCTATATCAGAGATACTTATTGCAAAATTCCCGCCTTCCCAGTTTGAAATGAAAATTATCCATTTTACATTTTGTAATGCCCTCTATATTTTCTTTGTTCATAAATCCTTCCCTTATCCATAGATCTGACAAATAAACAATTCCATGTTCTCCTAATTATATAGCATTGTTAATTCCTAGCCCTTTGCTGTAGCTCAAGAGGTCTAGGAGCCTATAACTTACAATAAAGCCCATTTCATAACACTTCTCAAGGACATATAAAACAGAACACAAATACAACCACTCAGGTAACACTTTTCTGAGCTCCACTGCTCTGCCACATGGACATTATACTAGGTCCACTTATTCTCCCAACTGTCAAAACAATCAGCTATGCATGTGAGGAACATTTTAAAAAATATGAATTCACATGAATTTAATGGAATATCATTGCACTGTAAGAAATAATCATGTGATTAATAGAGAAGCATGGAAAGACTTTCATAAACTAATGTAAGTAGAGCCAAGTACAATGAGTACATAAATATAAATGGAAAGAACAAAACCCACAAGAAATTGAAAGTGAATGGCATAAAATTACAAAGAACAAGAATGTTCTAAAAAAAAGAAATATGAGAAGACAACACCCTCTACTCCTTGGAAGAGTCGGGAAATCCATCAGTGTGTAATATTGCATATATTTTTACCTTTTTTTGATGAACTGATTGTTTTTGCTGAGTATTCGTTCTTTTTTTCTTTAAAAAATATTCCTTGTTGGTTGGATCTCTAGAAGAGGGAAGAATACAAAGAAAGTTAGGTGATATAAAAAACAACATAATAAATAATTTTGATTTTAAAAAAGGAAAAGCTTCTGCACAGGCAAAGTTAATCAAATTAGGTTAAGAAGGGAAACAGAAGTGGAGGGAAATCCTTGTATCAGAAAAATTTTCTATTCTCCAATAGATAAATGGTCAAAGGATATAAACACATGGTTCTCACAAGAATTGCAAACTATTGACAGCTATATGATAGACTATTCCAAATCACTAATAATAAGAGAAACGCACATCAAAATAACCCTAAGATTTTACCTCATAACCTGCAAATTAGAAAAGATGACAAAAAGTGGGAATAGTCTATATTGGAGGGATTATTGGAAAAATAGATATGCTGGTACATTGTTGGTGAAGCTATGAATCAATAAAGCTATTTTGGAAAGCAATTTGAAATTATGTAAATAAAGTGACTAAAACATATCCTTTGACTGGAAAATGCAAGTACTGGGCATATACTCCAAGGAGGTTGCTGGAAAGAAGAAAGTTTCCATATATACCAAAATATTTATAAGAGCACTTTTTAGAGTAACAAAGAACTGGAAATAAAGTAGATGCCAATTGATTGGGGAATAGCTAAACAAATTGCAGTACATGAAAATAATAGAACATTACCATTCTATGAAAAAAAAGACAATATAAACACAGAGAAACATGGACTTATATGAACAGACTATGCAGAATGAAGTAAGCATAACCAAGAAAGCAATATACACAATGACTACAACATTGTAAATGGAAGGAACAGCTACCATAAAAAATAAAAAATTAAAATATGCAAAATTACAAAGAATTAGCATGACCCAAAAGAAAAGATATAAGAAGACGCCTCACCACCATTTCTTTGACAAAGTGGGAGGTCCGAGGGAGTGGAACATTGCATCTACAATCAAGTATTTTACTTTCATGACTTCAGGCATTTGTGTGATTTTATTAGTAACCTCATTTTCACTTTCTCATTGGCAATCACACACATTAGAGGGAAAAAAATGGGATGCCAGCTAGTTTATGAAGCTTCTGGTATCTTACTAGGCACATCACTGGTCTTATTCACCCTACCTTTGGAGAGTACAGAGCCCCCTCACATTTGTTACATGTTGTCATTGTTTGCCTTTAAAACTCAAGTTTTGTGTTGCAATTACAGTATTTCCCCGTGTATAAGATGCACCTTAATTTTGGGGCCTGAGATTTGAAAAAAAAAAGTATTACATAAAGTTATTGAACTCAAGTTTTATTCATCTGCTCATAGCTTTCAGGCATCTTTTGGGCAAGTCTGGTGCGTGTACACATGCTTGGTCCATTCCATTTCATGAACCTGAAGCACCAATTGTGTCCTCCTTTGAAATCAGTAACTACTTTTTCATCAGCAATCCTTCTTGCCTCATGCTGAACCATCTTAGTGGACACAGGAATTCCAATTGCCCTTTGTTCTTCAATCCATATCTTCAATTCCCTCTCTAAATCGGGCCATTTTGTTGACTTACCTCTCATGGCCTTCTTCTGCTATGGCATTTTCAGTAGGGCTTCTTCTTCCTGTAGCCAGTCTCAGATTGTTTTCTCAGTTGGCGGAGGACCAAACTTACATTCAGCAGCACGATTTCCATTCACTTTTGCAAACTGGATCACTTTTCACTTGAGTTCAGCACTGCATGAAAATCTTTTCTGAGCCATTTCTGGGCAGAATGTGGCAAAACATAACCTAATATACTGGTAACAAATGCAAAACAGTGAGCGCTAAGACAACAAGCTCAAAAAAGCAGGAAATGCAAATAAAAAAATCTACAACAAGGAGCACAAAAATAAGCATGAAAAAGCAGGAAATGCAAGTTAAAAAAAACTACAAACTATATAAGATGCACCCAGTTTTTAGACCCCAAATTTTTCGGAAAAGGCGCGTCTTATACATGGGGAAATATGGTATGCCCCCAAAGCCTAAAGCCAGCCTTCTTGGGGCTAAGCCCAAGCATGCAAAGTCAGTGATGTGACTTAGTGAAAACATAAAAGTGTTAGATAAATTTCATGCTGGAATGTCTGAACCACTGTCTGCTGCTTTTGGTGTTAACCAATCAACAATTCATTATATCCACAAAAAGGTCCTAAAAGTTTTCATGAATCTGCTCCAGAAAGTACTAAAGTAACCTCTTAAGTAAGCAATGAGGGAATTGAGAAAATGGAAAAATGGTCAAGTTTGTGAGTAAATTAGTTAATATTTTGTTAATGTTAATGTGTCATAAAAATATATGCAGAAAAGTATATTTCCAGCACTCTCTAGCAAAAGATTACAGTTTCTGGTGGTCACAGGAACCTAACCTCATATTTTCCCATAGATTCAATATATGAACATTCACACCATTTTTTAGGAATGCTGCCCCCATGAAAGTTGAAGATTGACTGTATTTTCATATTTTCTTGACATATTAATCATTTTTGCTGATTTTTTTCTAAAAAAACATTCTTATATGGGATGGCTCTCTGGGAGAGAGGAAAAGGGATACTGGGAAAACTGTTTGGCAATGTGAAAAAAATATATCCATAAGAATTTATATTGAAAAAGGTGTATCACATCAGATGGAGTCCTATATCTTCACCTTCATCATCATCATCATCATCATCATCTCACATTTCTATAGCATTTTAAGGTTTACCTTTCAAAAGAATCCTGTAAGCTAGGTAGTGCTAGTTTTATTATATTCCCATATTACAGATGGGGAAACAGGCTTCATTTTAAAAAGATTTTCAAAAGAGCTTTTAGCTAGAAAGCAGCCAAATAAGAATTAAAAGCCAGATCTTCTGATTCCAAGCCCAGTATTCTTTTCATTACATCAAATTCTTTCTCCACCACTATACTACCAGTATGCCTCTGGTCCAACTATTCTTCTTGGTTTCACTTTCTTAAGTGCCATTAAGAAATGTGCAGTGAAAAGTGTGCTGATTTGGAGTCAGAGGATCCTGGTTTAAATCTTGGCTCTGCTATTTCTTTCCATAAATCAATCGCTCTCATTATAGGTTTCCTCAGCTGTACAATGAAAAGGTTAATCTAGATAACCTCCTAAAAGTTTCTTCTAGTTATAAATATGTGATTCTTTGATCTTGTGATGACTATCACATAACACATCAAATACTGATGGAGCCCAAATATGGTCACTTTATTATCATTGCTAATGAGAAGAGTTTTATAAAATATTGGTAAATATGTTCCATTTCATATATTTTTGTAGTTCTTCTGATAAATGCTTAGCAGACCATTACACCAAGCTCTGCAGGTTTTTGTTCGAACCTGCTTTTCATCGTTTTAGGAGGTAACAATGCTATGTCTTCATTCTTTCCTCCTTAATATTTTAAAAATCTATTTCTTTTCTAAACCGGTGCCTTGGTTACCGTGTTTCTCCTTGGCAAGATTAGGGATTTTCTGGCTGAAGAGGTTTATATCTTTCTAATTCCTTGTTGTGGCTACTATTTTCCAGGAAATGATAGTCAAAGGCAACATTGAAACATACTCTGTTGCTATTTGAGGAAGGCGTGATAATTTATTTAAACAAGTGGGTGGAGGGGAGTTGCTATAATTGCTACAATAGCTTCATCTTTATTCTAATTTAATGTTCACTTTTATCTATGTTATGCTTTAAATTGATGATCTGGATGAATGAAAGTAGCTGTTTATGAAATCATTTCAACATCTAATTCCAATAATATTTTGTTAGTTGAGGAATAATCAGTTTAATATTTTATTATTTTATTTGATGCTCAACAAATATAGTATCTTTTGACTTTTGTAATGTGAATTCAAGTTACTTGACCCAGATGAAGTGTGTCCTTGGGTACTGAGAAAACTGGCAGATGTGACTGGTACGTCACTGTTGCTGATATTTGAAAGATTGTGGAAAAGGAGAATGGAGGAATGGAAAAGAACAAATACTTTCCTTTGGAGCCTCCCAAACACTGAGCTAGCTCTGGCAATGCATGCATCATTCTCATTATCAATGTGTACATCCCTGGAAAGTAAAGTGAAGTTATCCACAGCATTCCACCAAGGTAAGTGAACTTATCCACAGCATTCCAAACTTCTCCATTTGCTGTAACCAATGGTTCCATGTATGAATGGTGTGGTGGTGACTGATGGAGCACCTGTGTTTTCTTGGTGTTAATTGTTAGGCCAAAATTAGCACAAGCAGCAGAGAACTGATCCATACCTTGTTGCATCTCAGCTTCAAAGGCTGCATTGAGTGCACAATCATCTGCAAACAGGAAATCATGCACCAACACTCCCTCCACTTTGGTCTTGGCTTGTAGCCTTTTCAAGTTGAAGAATTTACCATCAGTAAGTAGCTGACCTTGATGCTATGTTCATCCTCACAGCATTTGAAGTAAGACCACCCTTGTGGGTGGCCAAAGCAGAATGGAGATGAAAATATTAGGAGTTAAGGTCAGTGAACTGTGAGACTGATGTATTTACTTAAAGGGTTGTAAACATGAATGTTAAAATCAGTAAGAATGAAGTCAAGAGGAGGCTAAGATAGAAGGAAGATTGACCAAAGTACAGAGTTTATTGAAGAAGGAGGTAAAGTGAATTGGAAGTCAGGTTTTATCAACAAGGATTTGAAGAAGCTGATATAGTCCATGGGTGTGAATGACCTTCAGAGGAGAAGCTGCTGTGCAATAATGATAGAAGAAAGGCTTGGAAGAGGCAGTGGGAAGCAAGAACATATATACTGATTCCTCCTAGCAGTATATGTCAGGGTTTGAAAAATGAGTCAGCTTTGGAGAGAATGGCAAGGGATTGGGCATCTTCAGCAGAAAGTCAGGTTTCCTTGAAGTGTTTGGAAGTGTGTGGAAGAAATCTAGAGATGACAAAGGGGAGTTTATAAATAAACTCCTGAGGGCACAGTGAAAGAAGGGTGGGATGAGGAGGTGGAGGGAAGATTAAAGGCAGACAGATTGGGGTGGGGATAAATTGAATAGGAATGAGAGTGAAAGAAGGGAAAAGGAGCTGTGAAGTGGGGGGTTTGGTAAAGGCAAGATAACTTTCTCCAGCCTAACCTTTAAGCAGCTGATAAGAGGTAGAGATCACCTTGCCACTCTTCACGTGGTTGAAAATTAATTGACACTTCAGCAATTTCTTACCTGGAAAAGGTAGAAAGTTTGATGTGTATGGCTACCTAGAACGTGGATAAGAAGTATACAGTACATACTAAAAGTCAATTTGGAGAAATAATTTTAAAATCTTAATATTTTAAAAATATTAAAACTTCATGTTCAGGGAAATTAACTTTATTAAGTTTAAATAAAGCCCCCTCCCCTCCCATTTTAGTTCTATTGCCCAAGTAGTTTGAACTTGGGCTTTAAGAACGTATGCTAATTTTCAAGGTCACTTTAAACATGCTATTCATTTCATTTTATAGAGTGACTTGTCCTACATCACTAGACAAGTCTCTGGATGCTTGTTCCTAATACTGTTATTTTCTGAATAATAATGAGTTAAACATGTAACTATTTAAACTATTTAAAATAATAGTTAAACATTTAACATAAACTTTAAAGTTTACAAAGCACTTTGTGCTTTGTATAGTAGGCTTTCAGTAGTTGTTGAGTTACATTTGAAGAAGTGGGGATCCCTGAGTATGAAAACTTGCATATATTTTCCGATTTTCAAAAATACATTAATTGACTTTGTTGATTCTTCTCTATTCCTCCTTTTTTTTTCATTTTAAAAAATCTTTGTTATATAAGATGGCTCTGTGAGGAATGAGAGGAGAGGCAATGAAATTTAGGCAATGGAGAAACAAAAGATATCAATAATGCTTATTTTAAAAAAAAAAGTTGTTGAGTTAAATTATTCCAATATGGCTCTTCCTTTTCTATGTGTAGGTGATCTTACACACACACACACACACACACACACACTTATATACAACAAATGGAGAAATTTTGAATGCTGTGGTGTGATGTTGACACATGCATTGCCAGAGCTAGATCAGTGTCTGGAAGGCTCCGAAGGAAAGTATGGGAGAGAAGAGGTATTAGACTGATTACCAGACTGAAGGTCTACAGAGCTGTAGTGCTGACCTCATTGCTGTATGCCTGTGAAACCTGGACAGTCTACCAGCACCATGCCAAGAAACAGTTGCTTCCATTTGAATCGTCTTAGGAAGATTCTGAAGATCACCTGCAGGATGAGGTACCAGACACTAAGGTCCTAAACTGCCAAGCATTCAAACTGTGCTCAGAGAGAGCAACTCCCATAGGCTGCCTACATTGTTTGAATGCAAAATGTACACTTGCCAAAAAGACTGTTTTATGGAGAACTCACACAGGGCAAGCATTCACATGGTGGTCAGAAGAAGTGATACAAGGACACTCTCAAAGTCTCTCTCAAGAACTTTAGAATTGATTGTGTGACATGGGAAGACATTGGCACAGGATCACTCAGCATGGCATGCCCACATCAGAGAAGGTGCTGTGCTCTGTGAGCAAAGCAGAATTGAAATAGCTCAAAAGAAACGCAAGATGCGCAAGTTTGGAGTATCCACCCCAAATGTTCACACAGACTATTTGTGCCTGACCTGTGGTAGAGCATTCCAAGCTCATATTGGCCTGATCAGCCACAGTTGGACACATTGAACCTTGACTCAAGCATAGTGATGTCATTTCCTCTTCAAGAATGAAGGACAACCCCCAATTGAGAAATGGTCAAAGGATATGAACAGGCAGTTTTCAGAGGAAGAAATTAAGGATATCTATAGGCATATGAAAAAATGCTCTAAATCACTACTGATTAGAGAAATGCAAATCAAAACAACTCTTAGATACCACATCTCTCCTGTCAGATTGGCTAAAATAACAAAACAGGAAAATGATAAATGCTGGAGAGGATGTGGGAAAATTGCTGGTGGAGTTATGAACTGATCCAGCCATTTTGGAGAGCAATTTGGAACTATGCCCAAAAGGCTATAAAAATGTTCATACCCTTTGACCCAGCAATACCACTTCTAGGGTTATATCCCAAAGAGATCACACAAGCGGGAAAAGGACCCATATGTACAAAAATATTTATAGCGCCTCTTTTTGTGGTAGCTAAGAACTGGAAATCAAAGGGATGTCCATCAATTGGGGAATGGCTGAACAAGCTGTGGTATATGAAGGTAATGGAATACTATTGTGCTGTAAGAAATGGGGATGATACAGACTTCATAACAACCTGGAAAAACCTACATGACATAATGCTGAGTGAGCGGAGCAGAGCCAGGTGAACATTATACACAACCACAGATATATGGATTCTGTGAGGACCAACCCTGACAGACTTTGCTCATCTCAGCAACACAAGGTACAAAGGCAGCTCCAAAGGACTCATGATGGAGAATGCTATCTACATCCAGAGAAAGAACTATGAAGTATGAATGCAGATTGAGGCACATTTCATGCTAGCCTTTCCCCCACCTCCCCTTTTTTTTCTTTTTCTCTCTCTTTTGTATTTGTTTTTGGATTAGCTTTTTTTTTTTTTGGTTCTGTTTCTTCTTTCTCATGATTCATTTCATTGGTCATAATTCTTCTCCATAACTTGACTAGTGTGTAAATTAATTCAATGCGAAGTTATACGTGGAAGTTATATGGGATTCCATGCCGTCTTGGGGAGGGAGGGGGGGAGGGAGGGAAGAAGATCTGGAACTCAAAATTATGTAGAACCGAATGTTGTAAACTAAAAATAAAAAAAATTAAAAAAAAAAGAATGAAGGACAACAACCAACCAATATGTATATGTGTATATATGTATATATATTTATATGTGTGTATATGTGTGTGTATAGTTATAGTTCTATAGGGAAGCTAGGTGGCACAGTAGATAAGAGTTCTGGGTCTGGAGTCAGGAAGACTCATCTTCCTGAATTCAAATCCAGCCTCAGATATTTACTAGCTATGTGACCCTGAGCAACTCATTTAACCCTGCTTGTCTCAGTTTCCTCATCTGTAAAATGAGCTGGAGAAAGAAAAAGGCAAACTTCTCTGGTATCTTTGACAAGAAATCTCAAAATGGGGTTACAAAGAGTCGGACATGACTAAAATGACAGAACAACAAAGTAGTTATAGTTTATAAAGATATATAGTTTATAAATAAAGCTATAGTTCATATATATAGAGATATACATATATGTATATATACACATATATGTTTATAGTTTATGTCCTAACTGTAAATCAAATGTCTAGCTTTTTTACCCAAATACATATTTTTCTTGTTGTTCAGTACTGTTCCAATGTAGTCGCCTCTAACTGATACTTGAATTAAGAAACTGTGAACAATCTGTAAAGGCTCACAGATAATTTCATGCAATCAGTGGATACTAAAGAAATGTTAGAAGTTGATGTTAAAGTGATATCCACTTTTGAAAAATATAGGCTTGAATATTTGAAATAAATAACACAATCCATAGTTCTAACCTTATTTTTTCCAAAGAAAATAGCTTTCTCTTTTTTAGAGCATTTTTTTCATATGACCATAGATATCTTGCCTGTTCATGTCCTTTGCCATTTCTCAATTGGGGAATGACTTGTATTCCTATGAATTTGGCTCAGTCCTCTGTGTATTTTAGATATGAGGCCTTTATCAGAGATACTGGTTGTAGATTCTTTCCCAGTTTTCTGCTTCCCTCCTAATCTTTATTGCAATGGCTCTAAATCACTATTGATTAGAGAAATGCAAATCCAAACAACTCTTAGGTACCACATCTCTCCTGTCAGATTGGCTAACGCAACAAAACAGGAAAATGATAAATGCTGGAGAGGATGTGGAAAAATCGGAACATTGTTACATTGTTGGTAGAGTTGTGAACTAATCCAGCCATTCTGGAGGGTAATGTGGAACTATGCCCAAAGGGCTATAAAAATGTACATACCCTTTGACTCAGCAATACCACTTCTAGGGCTATATCCCAAAGAGATCACACAAGTGGGAAAGGGGCCCATATGTACAAAAATATTTATAGCACCTCTTTTTGTGGTGGCAAAGAATTGGAAATCAAGGGGATGCCCATCAATTGGGGAATGGCTAAACAAATTGTGGTGTATGAATGTAATAGAATACTATTGCGCTATAAAAAATGAGGAGCAGATGGGTTTCATTATAACCTGGAGAGACTTATATGAACTGATGCTGAGTGAGGGGAGCAGAACCAAGAGATCATTTATACACGACTATGGACACATGGTATCTGTAAGGGCTAACTTTGATAGACTTGGCTCCTCTCATCAATACAAGGTTTAGAGACAGCCCCAAAAGACTCATGATGGAAAAAGCTATGCACATCCAGAGAAAGAATTATGGAGTTTGAATTCAGATTGAGGCAAACTATTTGTTTTCTTCCTTTTCTTTCTTCTTTTTTGGTTTTATTTCTTCTTTCTCATGATTCATTCCATTGGTTATAATTCTTCTTTGCAACTGGACTATTATGTAAATAAGTTCAATGTGAAGGTATATATAGAACCTACATTGGATTACATGCCGTCTTGGGAAAGAGGGGGAAGGAGAGGGAAGGAGAGAAAATTTGGAACCCAAAAACTTGTGGAACTGAGTATTGTAAACTAAAAATAAAAAATAAATTTATAATTAAAAAAAAGAAATAGCTTTTTGTTATCATATGCCATTTTGAATCAGTAATTAGTAAGAGGAGAATTTTTAAAAGCTTATGTTTCTTGTTTTGATCTAATGATCTCACTACTAGAATTATTTCCTAATTGACAGAAGAGGAAAAGGCTATCTGTATAAAAATATTCATAGCATTACTTTTAAAAGCAAAAAACTAGAAACAATACATGTGTCCAAGAGTTGGAGAAATGACAATAAATCGAAGCATAGAAATGTAATGGAAAACCATTGTACCATAAATAGAATGACAAATATGAAGAATTCTAAGAAACATGGGAAGATTTTTGTAAAATTATTCAGTCAAGAAAACAGAGACAAAATAACATGCACACTTTACTACAAACATGTAATTAACCACCAATATCACAGTAATAAAATGCACACATATTTTAGAAGGGGACAAAGAAACAATTACTTTGATATTGTCCTGTAAAAATATTTTAAATGCTTTAATAAACTATAAGAAATACCTTTCTATATTTTTTATGTATAGTCTATTCTCTTTTTAAAATGTATGTATATTTTAGCTTTTGTTTTTATTGAAGTCCATTAAGTTATTTGTCAATTCGTTAATAGATCCATGATGTCAATGTGTGTCCTCCGTCTAATACAAATTATACTTTATGCTCCTTTAAAATTGTAATTTTTAATTGTAGTTTTTAAAAATTGTAATTTAATTTTTTTATTTTCTGTTTTTAATTGTAATTTAATTTTTAAATTTTCTGTTCTAAGTTCTTTCTCTCCCTCTACCCCCTCTCTACCCATTGAGAATCATCCCCTTCTTTTTATCCTATAAATCTTGTTCACATTTTCCTATAAATCCACAGTAGTTATCTACCCACCTCATTGGAGACCTTGCTCTAAGTCTCTTAACATTCCATAGGGAACATCACAGCACTTGAATTGTCCATCCATTATCCTTTGCCACGTGGCTAGTTTACTTTTTTTTTTTTAATTTGTGTATTCACAAATCATCTTTATTTTCCTTAAGTTCTTTTTTTTTAAAAAAATAAATTTATTTTCCATTTTCAACATTCACTTCCGCAAGATTCTGAATTCCAAATTTTCTCCACATCTCTCCCCTCCCCCCACCCCAGGACAGTGTGCGTTTTGATTACCCCTCCCTCCCATCTGCCCTCTCTTCTATTACCCCTAACCCCCTTCTCTTATCCCCTTCCCTTCTATTTTCCTGTAGGGCAAGATAGATTTCTATACCCCATTGCCTGTATATCTTATTTCCTGGTTTTGTGTAAAAACAATTTTTAACATTCATTTTTAAAGTCTTGAGTTCCACATTCTCTCCCTTCCTCCCTGTCCACCCACCCTCACTGAGAAAGTAAGCAATTTGATATAGGTTATACATGTGTAGTCATGCAAAACACTTTCATAACAGTCATGTTGTGAAAGACTAACTATATTACCCTCTGTCCTGTCCTGCCCTCCATTTATTCTATTCTCTCCTTTGACCTGTCCCTCCACAACAGTGTTTGTTTCTAATTACCCTTTCCCCCAATCTGCCATCCTTTCTACTACCTCCCCTCTCTAATCCCCTTCCCCCCTGCTTTCCTGTGGGGTAAGATAGATTTCCATACCCAATTGTGTGTGTATGTTATTGTCTCCTTGAGCCAAATCCAATGAGAATAAGGCTCACTTATTCCCTCTCACCTCCCCCCTCTTCCCCTCCATTGTAAAAGCTCTTTCTTGCTCTTTTATGTGGGATGATTTACTACATTCTACTTCTCCCTTTCTCTTTCTCCCAGTACATTCCTCTTAGAACTTAATTTTATTTGTTAGGTATCATCCCTTCATATTCAGCTCACCCTGTGTCCTCTGCTTACACATACACACACATATATACACATACACATATATGCATACACATACATATACACACATACATATATTTATATTCCTTCTAATTGCCCTAATACTGAGAAAGGTCTCCTAATTTACAAATATCATCTTTCCATGTAGGAATGTCAACAGTTCAACTTTAAAAAGTTTGTTATGGCTCCTCTTTCCTGTTTACCTTTTCATGTTTCTCTTGCTTCTTGTATTTGAAAGTCAAATTTTCTATTCAGCTCTGATCTTTTCAACAAGAATGATTAGAAATCTTCTAGTTCATTGAAATTCCATTTTTTCCCCTGAAATGTTATGCTCAGTTTTGCTGGGTAGGTGATTCTTAATTTTAATGCTACCTCCTTTGACCTCTGGACTATCATATTCAAAGCCCTCTGATCCCTTAGTGTAGAAGCTGCTAAATCTTCTGTTATCCTGATTGTGTTTCCACAATACTTGAATTGTTTCTTTCCGGCTGCTTGTGATATTTTCTCCTTGACCTGGGAATTCTGGAATTTGGCTACAATATTCCTAGGAGTTTTCCTTTTGAGATCTCTTTTGGGAGGTGATCAGTGGATTCTTTCCATTTCTATTTTACCCTCTGGTTCTAGAATATCAGGGCAGTTTTTCTTGGTAATTTCTTAAAAGAGGATGCTAAGCTCTTTTTTTGATCATGGTTTTCAGGTAGTCCAATTATTTTTAAATTATTTCTCCTGGATCTATTTTCCAGGTCAGTTGTTTTTCCAATGAGATATTTCACATTGTCTTCTATTTTTTTCATTCTTTTGGTTTGGTTTTATAATTTCTTAATTTCCCATAAAGTCATTAGCTTCCATTTGCTCCATTTTAATTTTTAAGGAATTATTTTCTTCAGTGAACTTTTGGACTTCCTTTTCCATTTGGCCAATTCTACTTTTCAAGGCATTCTTTTCCTCATTGGCTTTTTGGAGCTTTTTTGCCATTTGGGTTAGTCTATTTTTAAAGATGTTATTTTCTTTAGCATTTTTGGGGGTCTCCTTTAGCAAGCTGTTGACTCATTTTTCATGATTTTCTTGCATCGCTCTCATTTGTCTTCCAAATTTTTCCTCTACTTCTCTTACTTGATTTTCAAAATTCTTTTTGAGCTCTTCCATGGCCAGAGACATTTTATATTTTTCTTGGAGGGTTTGGATGTAGGAGCCTTGACCATGTTGTTTTCCTCTGGCTGCATGCCTTGATCTTCCTCATCACTAAGGATATAAGAAAATACCTTTTCACCAAGAAAGTAATCTTCTATACTCTTATTTTTTCTCCCTCATTTGCTTGCTTTCCCAGCTAGTTACTTGACCCCTGAGCTCTTTGTTAAGTGGAGGGTGTACTGACCCAAGCTTCAGGGGTTTTGTGCAGCTGTCCTCAGAGATATTTCTAGGGACCTGTAAATTTTCAATTCCTCCAAAGTGGTATGATCAAAAGAAAGGTGTTTACTCCTCTCTTGGTTTGTGCTTTGATCTGTGAGCAACCACAAGCACTCTTTCCTGCCCTGGAACTGTAAGGAGGGCTCCCTCTCCACAGCAGCCATCAGCTCCACCACACCAGTGTCCCTCCTCACCCCAGGATGGCCAGCTAGGACTTTGACCCAGATCAGCTGCTCAGTTCTCCCACTGTCTGCAAGCTGAGAGATCCTGAAGCAGCAGCTGACACCCTGGGGCTGAGACTGGGGCTGTGACTGGACTATATGCCTTTCTCACCCAGGTGAGAGAACTTTCCCACTGACATTTGAAGCTGTCTTTGGTGTTTGTGGGTTAAGAAGTCTGGAAATTGCCACAGCTGGCAGTGATTCAGTGCCCTGAGGCCTGCTCCAATCCCATCTGTGCCAGCACAACCCAGGCCAGGCTGGGATCCGCTCTGGGCATGGTGTGATAGAACATTCCTGTCAGCCCTCCAGATTGTCTTGGACTGGAAATCTGCTTCACTCTGGCATTTTGTGGCTTCTTCTGCTCTAGAATTTGTTTAGAGTCATTTTTTACAGGTATTTCAAGGGGTTTGGGGGGAGAGCTCAATCAGGTCCCTGCTTGTACTCTGCCATCTTGGCTCTGCCCCCTCAGCTAGTTTACTTCTAGCCTGCTCTTTACCTTAATAGTTCAAGGGCTTTTTTGTGAATCAGAATCCAGCTAGCCACTCTCCATGCCCCAATGGGATAGCTAGACAAGGCCCTAGGCAGGTTTAAGTCTATCTTTTAGGCTCTTTATCTCTTTCTGTGCTTGAGAAGGCTTATCTTATTTACGGTCCAAAATTCCTCTTTACTATTGTATCCATGGATCACTAGCCTGTCGTTGTTTAGTGGTTTTCGGTTGTGACAGTCTTCATGTCCCCATTTAGGTTTTCCTTGACAGAAATACTGGAGTGGTTTGTAATTTCTTTCTCCAGCTCATTTGACAGATGAGGAAACTGAGGCAAACAGGGTTAAGTGACTTGCCCAGTATCACACAGCTAGTAAGTAACTGAGGCCAGATTTGAATTTGGGAAGATGAGTCTTCCTGACTTCAGGCCCAGAGCTCTATCCATTTTGACACCTAGCTGCCCTATCACTAGCCTGGGTCACCCACAAATCATCCCAAGGCAGAAGATCGTCAGGCAGTCAATCAAATATAAAGTGTTCTGAAAACCTGCTTCAAATACTGTCTCTGACACTTCCTACCTATGTGATTTTTGGGAAGTGACAATTTCACTGAGCCTGTTTCCTCATCTATAGAGTGAGGAGTTGGAATAGTTGGACTCCAAACTCTCATCATCCATAATGCTATTATGGTATAATTGGGTTGATTCAGAATGTGTGATTGACAGGCTGAAAGAAGAATCATTGATATATTGGTACCAACTTGGAACAACATGGAATTCCTGCAAGAGCTGTCTATGATGTGCTTTTCAACATTTAAAAAAAAATCAGTGACATGGTCCTCCTTATCCAATCCAATCCTAAGGATCTACTATGCTCTAGGCACTGTGCCAAGCACAGGATACAATTTAAAATAAAAGACAGTCCCTGCCCTCAAGGAGCTTACAATATAATGGGGTGGAATGGTTGAGAGGGCAGTTAACAATACAGAAAAGGAAGCAGGAAAGTGCAAAAATTAGGGGGTACCCAGATCAAGGGCATCTTTTCCATGGAGTTGAAACCAGAACAGCAAATGAAGAGTGAAGTGAGTCTGAAAAACTCCAGTTTGTGCCTTCTATAAAGGAAGGCATTGGGAAGAGTTTGGTACTCTACCTTACAGCCCTCCAATCAGAGGGAAAAGCAAGCTGAGTAGTGTCATTCAAAGCTGGAGGGAACAGCATGGTGATGAGCTCAAACTAGAAGAGGCATCTCAGGAGTTGAAACCAGATACAGAGTGGAGTGAGCACAAAAGTCCATTTTCTACCCCTATGCAGGAAAGCATTGGGAGGAGTTCTCAAATATGCAAATGATAGCCAGTCACTGGCTATTAAATTTTAACTCAGCTAGGTGGCAGAGTGAATAGAATGCCATGCCTGGAGTCAGGAAGACTTACCTTCCTGAATTCAAATCAGACCTCAGACACTAGCTGTGTGACCCTGGGCAAGTCATTTAATTCTGTTTGCCTCAGTTTCCTCATCTATAAAATGAGCTGGAGAAGAAAATGGCAAACTACTCTAGTATCCTTGCCAAATTTTCTTCCTCTCACCATCCTTTCCCCCACCCATTGAGAAGACAAACAATAGGACATCAATTATAGATGGGACATCATGCAAAACGTATTTGCATATTAGCCATGTCACAAAAAAGCAAGAAAAATAAAGTGAAAAAATTATACTTCAACTTGTACTCAAGGCTCATCAGTTATCTTTCTGGAAGTGGATAGCATTTTTCATCATAAGACCTTCAGAATGGCCTTGAATTGTTGTATTGCTCAGAGTAACTAAGTCTTTACAGTTGATCATCATTACAATACTGCTGTTTCTATGTACAATGATCTCCTGGTTCTGTTCACTTTGCTCTGCGTTAATTCGTATAGGTCTACCCAGGTTTTTCCGAAACTACCTCCTTCATCATTTCTTATAGCACAATATATTCAATCACAATCATATACCACAACTTGTTCTGCTATCCCCCAATTGATAGGCATACCCTTGATTTCCAATTCTTTGTCACCACAAAAAGAGATGCAATGAATATTTTTGTACATATAGGGTCTTTTCTTTTCTTTGATTGCTTTGGGATACAGTTCTAGTACTGTTATTACTGGGTCAAAGGGTATGTAATAGTTTTATAGCACTTTGAACACAGTTCCAAATTGTTACTCAGAATGGTTGGACCAGTTCACAACTCTACCAACAATGCATTAATGGCCCTGTTTTTCTACATCCCCTCCAGAAACTGTCATTTTCCTTTTCTGTCATGTTAGCCAATCTGATAGGTGTGGCGTGGTACCTCGGAATTGTTTTAATTTTCATTTCTCTAATCAGTTGTGATTTAGAGCATTTTTTCATGTAACTATAGATAGCTTTGATTTGTTTTTCTGAAAACTGCCTGTTCAAGTCCTTTGACCATTTATCAATTGGAAAATTGTAGAGGGCCAGCTCTGAGAAAGTCCATTCTGGAATAAGATACTGGCCCGAGGCCTGTTCTTGCCCTTGGGCTGATAACTGGGCAGTGGGCTCTCCATCCCTCCCTTGGCATGCACGTGCTGCTCAGGATGAAGGCTCTTCAAGCCTCCTCAGTATACATGTGCTCTCTTCAATACCCCCACTGCACACACACACACACACACACACACACGGCACAATATTGTCCAGATGTCTTACACAAACCTTTTGTTTCTTATGCCTCTCCAGAATTTAAGCATTATTTTAAAGTTACTTGGAGGAGAATGTTGACAGAGTTTGGCTGGGTTGCTGCCTCTGCTCCCCCATCTTGGCTCTGACCCTAAATTAAATTTTAATTTTTTCAGATCTTTGCTCTCTCATTGAGGCAGTTAGGTGGTACACTGGGTAAAGTACTGGGTTTGGAGTCAGGAAGACCTGAGTTCAAATCTGGCCTCAGACCCTTACTAGCTGAGCAACCCTGGGAAAGTAAGGTTCCTTATCTGCAAAATGGGGATAATAATAACACTTACCTCTCAGAGTTGTTCTAAAGCATTTAGCACAGTGCCTGGCACATCATAGACACCTAATAAATGCTTGTTCCGTTCTTACTTCTGTCTCACTCCCCTTCCCCCAATTCTCTCACTTTTCTTTCATTTTTCCTTGTGTATTGGCTGCTTCCCTACTGTCTACAAACATGCCAATGTCTCTGCTATCCTTAAAAAAACTCTCACTTGATCCATTGATCAGGAAGGATCCATTGATCCCTCACCTCCTCTTCATGGCTAAGTTCCTTGAGGTCATCTACAATCAACATCTCCATTTCTTTTCCTCTCACTTTCTTCTTAATTCTTTACAATCTAGCTTCTAGCCTCATTATTCAACTGAAACTGCTCTTTCCAAAGTTACTAATGATGTCTTAATTGTTAAATTTAATGGCCTTTTCTCAATCTTTGTCCTTCTTGATTTCTCCACACATCTGTCGGCACTGTTAATCACCTTTTCTCCTTGATATTTTCTTCTCTCTAGCTTTTCATGATACTGTTCTCTCCTAGTTCTCCTCATACTTATCTGATTACTTCTCTCAGTCTCCTGGTCTACATCTCCATCCAGGTCATAACTGATAGCTGTGAGTGTTCCTCAAGGCTCTGTCCTATTCTTCCAATATACCATTTTGATTAGTGATTTCATCAGCTCTTATGGATTCTATTATCTTTTCTATACCAGTCGTTCTAAAATCTATCCATCTCTAACCTCTCTCCTGCCTTCCGGTCTCTCATCTCCAACTTCCTATTGGACATCTCAAACCAGGTGTCTCACAGACACCTTATATTCAACATGTCTAAAACTGAATTCACTAACTTTCCTACCAAACCCTCCCCTCTTCCTACTTTCCCTTTTACTGTTGAAAGTAAGACTATCCTCCCAGTCCTCCTGCCTTGCAAACTAGGGATCAAACTTTGACTCCTCATCCTCTTTCATCTTCTATATCCAATCCAGTCCTGTCAGTTTAACCTTCATATGTATGTCCCCTTCTCTCCTCTAACACTACAACTATCCTGGTGCAGACATTCATCACATTGCCCCTGCACTATTGCAATAGCCTTTTGATTGGTCTTCCTGCTTCAAGTATCTCCCCATTCCAATTCATTGTCTATTCAACTGGCAAATTGATCTTCCTAAAATGCATGTGTGATGCATCCTGTTTAAAAAACTCCAATGGTTCCCTATTACCTTCAGGATAAAAAATCCTCTGTTTAAATCCTTTATAAACTAGCCCCTTTCTACCTTCAGTTTTATTTCTTCCCCATCCCCACCAAATACTCAGATCTGGTGATACTGCCCTCCATCCTTACATGACACTCCATCTCCATATTTGGAACATTTTCACAGGCTATTCCCCTCCCTCCTCCTGGTTTCCCTAGCTTCCTTTAAGTCTCAGCTAACATCCTACCTTCAGCAAAAACCTTTTTTGAATTCCCCTGAGAATTCAAATTCTTCCTTTCTTCTCTCTCTCTCTCTCTCTCTCTCTCTCTCTCTCTCTCTCTCTCTCTCTCCCTCTCTCCCTTCCCTCTGCCCACATAGGCTATCACACCCTTTCCTGCAGGTGGTCTGCCTAAAGGGAATGTAAATTTTAGTCTCTGAAACCTTTTTTCCTCCTTCTTTCTTAAAGACCAGCCCTAACCCCAAATCACTCTGGCTCTCATTGGTTGGCCAAAAATAGGTCCCAGACCAAGCCCTCGTAGGTCATCCTGTGGGCCCTAATTGCCTCAGAATAAATGTAAATATAAATTGTTTCTGTTTTGGCCAGAAACCCTGAGGGTCTTCCCCTTCTAGATCGATTATTTTTTTTGTGGACTATGTAAAGAGGCCATTTTCTGCCTTACTTCTTATTAAACCTTAATCACTGAATGGACATTGCCTCAGTCAAACTGAGACCTGTTAATGACCTTAGCTTGAAAAGGCCAAGATCCTCCACTGCATCCAGGGCTATCTCCAGTTGTCTTGATCTATATTTTGCCACTGGACCCAGATGGCACTGGAGGAGAAAGTGAGGCTGGTGACTTTGTACAGTCCACCTTCACTTAAATCCAAATTGACTTGCAAGTCTTGGCATTACTTCCCTGATGTCATGGTCCTTTTCCAGAATGAAGGACAAACAGCAACAACAACAGCAACATCTTCACTCTGTCATTATCTACATTTTTTCCCTTGATATATCTTGTTTGTAAACATTATTTGAATGTTGCCATGTCAAGTAGAGTATGGTCCATGAGAACAGGGACTGGTTTTTTTTCTTTCCCTTTCTTTTTATCCTCAGTGCTTAGCTCAGTACCTGGCACATAGTAGGTTTTTAATAAATGCTTGTTTACTGACTGCCTGATTTATTAAACATATATTAAAAGGTATAAGAAGAAATGTACCTTTCCTTAATATAATAAACAGTATTCATTTAAAACCAAGGGCCTACATTATCTGAAATGGAAAAGCACTAGAAATCTTTCCAATAAGATTAGGGTTAAAGAAGAATGTTCATTGTCATGAACTATTATTTATTATAGTTCTAGAAATGTTATCCTTAGCAATGAGGTAAGATAAAAAAATAAAAGCAATAAGCAGAGGCAAAGTGGAAATAAAAGCATTATTTTTGGATGTGAAATGTTTATTTAGAGCCCCAAGAATTCAACTAAAGTTAATTTAAGCCATAACTTCAGTAAAGTACCATGGTACGGAAAGAGAAAAAAAACAACTTTACATTAAGCATTAGCCCTCTTCTGTATTAACAACAAAATCCATATCAAAGTCATAGATTAATTAAATTCAAAATAACTACAGGATATATATATATATGTATATATATATATATGTATATAAACATATTTGAGAATATAGGACTGGACAAAAATGAAAATTATATGAATACAACTAAAAAAGTTTTGACAGGAATATGCAATCTTAAATAACTGGAGATATAGTATTTGCTCATGACTGGGCTATGACAGTATGTAAATATGTCAAACATGCCTATATTGATTTATGTATTATTATAGTACCATAACAATCAACCTACCAGTGGATCACTTTATAGAGTGAGAAAAAAATAATAGCAAATTCATCTGGAGGAAAAAAAGACTATGAATCTCAAGGGAAATAATAAAAAAAATTTAGAAGGAAAGGGGCCTATCAGAATCAAATTTCAAGCTTTACTATAAAACAGTCATTATTAAAAACTTTTGTACTTGTTTAAAAATTGGAAAATTGATCAGTAGTAGAGATGAAGAACACATGATCCTGAAGCAAACAAACATAGTAGCATAGTATTTGATAAATCCAAAGACCCTAAATGCTTTGAGTAAGGATTCATTGTTTGACAAAAACTGGAAAGCATAATAATAAATAATAGCTAGCATTTATATAGCACTTACTATGTGCCAGGCACTGTGCTAAACACGTTACTAATATTATCTCATTTTAATCCTTGCAACAATGCTGGGAGGTAAATGCTATTATTATCCTCATTTTATAGCTAAGGAAACTAAGGTAAAAAAAAGTTAAGTGACTTGCTCAAGGTCACATAGCTAGTAAGTATCTGAGTCTGGTTTGAACTCAGGTTTTCCTGACTACAAGCCTAGAGCTCCATCCACTGTACCATATAGCTGCCCCAAAAGCAGTCTGGTAGAAATTAGATTTAAACTAACATCTATATACTACAACATCAATAATTTCCAAATGCATGCATGATCCTGATATGAAAGGTCACAGAATAAAGAAATTAAAGGAACAGAGGGTATATCTTTCATAACTATGGACAAGAGAAGATTTCCTGACCAAACAAGGGATATAGAAGATCACAGGAAATAAAATGGGCGATTTTGGTTACATAAAGCTGAAAAGTTTTTGTACAAACAAAATCAACGCAACTAAAATTACAAAAAGAAATTATTAGCTAAGAGGCAATGGCATCATGCATCAGTAAGACAATAATAACAATGTAGATGATAATTATCAAAATACCTATGTGGTTCTGTATAGCAAAATATATGGGACTCTCCACATAGAAAGTAGAAGAAATAAACCATTTATTCAGATACCAGAGAACCATAACCCACAAGCCATTTACCCAATCTATCAGAGCAGTAAAGCATTCAATACATAATATCACAACATGAAGCCTCACCATTCCAAAACCTCTCTGATCCCCTGCTGGGGTCTTCCCAAAAACAAACTCACAGTACAGCTATCTTCACAGTCTGTTCAGCTCTAACTATCACAATGGCCCTTAGCAGCCATTAGCAGCCATAACTGCTCTCTCTCTCTCTCTCTCTCTCTCTCTCTCTCTCTGCATTTTCTGTGTCATAACTTCCTTTTCTTGTCAGGAAGCTCCTCCCACCACACATGACTTAGGCTTCCTGTGATATATGCAGGTCACATGGCCTATTAATGGGTGGGAAAGATATTCAAATCTAAATTGCTACTACATTCGGCCCCAAGATCTTTCTTATCCATTACATAGGGCAATGGGAATTTTGGGATAACTGGTGTCAACAGAACTTTACACAACAATATAACAGGGATAATACAAGGTAAGCATGTAAAACAATTTCATCATTCCCCCCTTGAATGAATGGGGCTCAAGATCTTGGGGTAAGGGGTGAAGGTCTTGTCCTCCAAATCTTCTTCCTGCTGAAATTGGATGTAGAAATGTCCCTGTCCCAAGAGATTAAGAGTCCTATTTGAGAGTTCAGTTCTTTAGCAAGCTGGCATCTGGAACTCAGTTGACGCCAGATCCAGGGATGACACATCACAGTCATGGACAGGTCCAGAGGTGACATCTGAACACATCAGAGGGTGACATCTGGCTTAAGCAATCAGACATCTGCAGGAGGATGGTACTAAGCCTGCAGGAAACAAATCTCACAAAAAAATTTAATAGACAAAAATCCAAAAAGAAATAAAGAGACTATCATAGCCTCATCCATGATAGAATACATGAGTCAAGGGTACAATTTCATAATTATTTTCTCTTGGGTAAACCACTGTTACAGTATTGTTTTTCCCATGTGCTATAATTTCTGCAGCCTTTGGAACATCATCCAGCTTCCATTTTACCCATACTTTAGCTTCTAACTTTATTCTATTGGTAGAACCAAATCCTTCCTTTGATAGTTATTTTGGAAGGAGGGTTAGTTTTCACAAGTGGTAGTGTTTCACAAGGAATAATAATCAATTGAACTATTCTATCATTTTTACACAACTGTATAGGTTTTTTGCCCAAATTCTGGAGCGTCACAATAATTTCTCCTTGATAACTAGAATCTATTACTCAAGCCAATACATGTATCCTCTGAGCTGCTAATCCTGATTTAGGTAATATCCATCCAAAATGATTCTTAGGGATTCTCATACATATCCCAGTAGAGATTTTTCTTAACTCTTTTCTATCCAATCAAAAGTTCTCTAAACAATGTAAATCATATCCTGCCAAGCCAGGTATTCCTGGATACAGTGGTGGGACATCTTTCCTCAGAGTCCAATACTCAATATTTTGGATTTTATGTGTTTGCTGCTTTTTAATTTGCAGATTTGAGTCATCATTCTGGCTAGAGGTGTACTTCCTCCTAATGGTCTATTGTTCAAATTACATAAAGCAGTGAACAAATTATCCTTCCAATGTTGATAAGAATTGTTAGAACTTAACTTTCTTAATTGTTCTTTCAACAATCCATTCATTCTTTCTATCAACCCAGATGCTTGTGGATAATATAGAATATGATATATCCACTCTATATTGTTCAATACACAATATCTCTTCATCTCATTACCTTTGAAATGTGACCCATTGTCACTTTGAATCTGTATTGGGGTTCCATAATATAGACTTACAATATCTAGAGGTTTACAGGTGTTTTTCTGGGTTGCATTCTTATAAGGACAAGCCACTAGTACACCTGAGTAGGTGCCAACACAAGTACATAGAAATTTACATCCTTTATCTTGGGGTGGTGGTCCAATATAATCTGTCTGTCAAATCTGGGCTGGAACTTTTCCCCTTGCTATTTCCCCAGTTACTACCTGAGGAACAGTTCATTCCTTCTCCAGTTGACATATATGACATTCCTCTGTTACTTGCTTTAACAATGAATAAGAGATACTAATACCTCAATCTTGTGCCCACCAGTGTGTGGCCTGGACCCCTAAATGGCCAGCCTTTTGGCAGACCCATTTTGCTAGTACCAGTTGGTGTCAGAATAGAGACAATATGTTCAGCAGCAATCTCTGCTAGTCTATTAGCATGTGCATTGTACTCACTTTCTGGCATAGTGAGGGCCACGTGAATGTCTACGTGAAAAACCGACAAATTAGTAACCAGAGACATGTCCCATGTATCTTTCCATAGTTCTTTGCCCCAAACTTGTTTATCATGAATTTCCCAATTTTGGTTTTTGCACATTGGCATCTACATAACTAACTCATTAGCTATTGCCCACAAATCAGTGAATATATGACACTGTCCTCCTTTCTCTGTTTTAATAGCTTGATATACTGCCATAAGTTCAGCATTTTGACTACTTCCACCTATCCCAGTACTTTCCAAAGTTCTCTTTAGCATGGGTTATAGGCTGCTGCTTTCCAATATCTTTCATGGCCCAAATATTTTGCTGTCCCATCAGTAAACCATGCATGTTTCTTCTGTTCTTCAGTTAGTCCATCATAATCTGTCATTCCATTTTACCAAGGATTATACCAACTGTTGCCTTTGTTAAGGGTTTGTCATTTCTATCAATATCTATGTTTGTGATAGATTCATGTAGAGCAGAAACTCCACTTTTGCCTGTTTTTGATCTTTTCTGAATATACCATTTCCATTTAATTATGCTCACCTCTTGTGCATGACCAATTCTGTGAGATGCTGGGGTACTCATCACCTAAGTCATGATCAGGATTCCAGGCCTTAATATCACTTTGTGGCCCAGAGTCAGTTGTTCAGTCTCTACCAAAGCCCAATATGCAGCTAACAATTGCTTTTCAAAAAGTGTATATTGTAATCCAGATGAAGGTAGTTTCCTTGACCAAAATCCTAAGGGTACATTTTGGTTTTGTCATTTCTGCCATTAACGCCAGTGTACATAGTCATCTTGTACAGTTGCTTGTCATTCCACTGGTTCACTTTGCATAGGTCAGAAATCCAGAGCTAATTGTATAGCAGCTTAGGCTTCTTCAAAAGATTTACTCTTTTCAAGTCCTCAATCAAATTCATATTTTTTTCCTGGTAATTTTATATAAGGGTTTCAAAGCCTGTCCAAGATGTGGAATGTGGTGCCTCAAATATCCAACCAGTCCTATGAACTTTGGGGCCTCTTTCTTATTGGTGGGGATAGGAAAATCTTGACTCTTCCATCAAACTTGTGGGAGAATTTCTTGCTGTCTTTTATTCCATTGTATACCCAAGAACTTTACAGTTTGAGCTGGTCCTTGACTTTTCACAGGTTGGTTTCCCATCCTTTGCTTTTCATATGCTCAGTTAAAAGTATCAAACTCTTCTCTACTTCTTTTACATTTTCTCCCTGTATCATAATATCATCTATGTAGTGGGTAAGCTATATACCAGGTAACTTTAATTCATCCAAATGTTCAGCTACAATCCTATGACAAATAGTTGGGCTATGCAAATATCTTTGTGGCAACCGTGTAAAAGTATATTGTTGGCCCTGCCACATGAAAGCAAACTGGTCCCATTGTTTCAAGTCTATTGTTATTATAAACTTTATAATTGGCCAAATCAATAACTGTGTACCAAGTCCCATCATATTTCTGTATCCTTTCTATTATTCTGGAACAGCAGAATATAGGGGTGGAGTCACTTTATTCATCTGCCTATAATCCACTGTCATTCTCCACATTCCATCTGACTTTAGTACTGGCCATACAGGATTATTCCATTGAGTGGTTGTAGGGACTAGTACCTGTTTCAACCTATTTCTTTATAGTATTGGCAATTTCATCTTACCTACCTGGCACATGATACTGCTTCAAAGTAATTACATTAGAAGGTTCAGGTAAAGTGATTGGGTCCATCTTTATTTTTCCCACTAAAACTGTATTAATTCCTATCTTCCTTACTGCAAATTGATATCTCCCCTCAGGCAAATTCAGAGTCATACCTTTCAATACATCCATTCCAATGATGTATTCAGGAATGGGTACAATGACCATGGCATGTTCTTTCTTAGGCAATTGTCCAATTTTCATCATTAGTTTGACTTGTTTAGCTGATATTTCAACCCCTTCTAGTCCTGTGATAGGAGTTCCATGCTTAAATTTGTCAGGGTTTCCATAAATCAAGGTGACCTCTGCCCCAGTGTCAATCAATGCCCTAGTTACAGTATTTGATCCATTCTTCCAATATATAGGCAGATTAATATGGGGTCTGTAATCCTGTCTATGTGTTTCTTTAATCTGAGTTGGGACTTGGCATATTCCTTATTCTCCTTGAGGGCATTTTATATAGCTCATTAGTTGGAATATCATCTATTCTCCTAAAATCTACCCCTGCTTTCAATAGAGCAGTAAACACTTCTTTCTTTGTCACTGTATTCCGATGGTGAATCTGCTGGCTATTTACCCTTCTCTCTCTCAAGAAAATTTATCTTTTCCCCAGTCTCCTAAGTCATTTAACTGTGAAATCTTATCCAGCACCTCTGAAAGAGGGTTCCTTACTTCTGCAATTAGTAGAGTCAGAATTACATGTTTATAAGTGGAGGGAAGCTGTTTTAACTATCAAATTCCAATGAGAGACTCCCAAGGGAGTTTCATAATAAACTTTGGTGTTCCCTATCATAATAGGAGTCTTCATTACCTCCTCCTTTAACTTTCTCATACAGTGCCTAATTGAATACCAGGGTCTATCTGCAGTAGGCCACATAGTATCAACAGGATATTGTCCTTTACAGCCTGTTGCAGCCAAAGCCAACAAATTTGTTGTTTGGTTACCTCTCTGCAAATTATAATCCCTAAAAACTTGCTGTACAAAAGAATTCTGACTAATACTCATGAATCTCATACAATCCACCATATCTACAGACACTCCTGCAGCCCCTTCATCACTGATTCTCACCATCCAAGATATCAACAATTCTCCCATTCTCTGGGTGAACCTACTCAAGATATCTGTGATTTCCTGCTGTGTAAAATCTTCCAAAACCTCCCTGAACACAGTACTAGGACTCTGTGTTGCCTCTGTTGCTGTATGTGGCACACTTCTGTTTGTGAAGTCTGGTATGATACTGTATCATTTTCTATGTGATACTATGCAACAAAGTATCATCTCATTCCTCAGTTTCTGATGTTATATCCTCCTGTCTAGATTCTCTCCCCCCATTACCATGGTAACCAGACTGGCTTCTAGACTTGACCTGGGCTGAACTGAAGTGCACTCTTGACCTCCTTGGTTCCCTCTGCCTTCTAGCTGAATTTACAGCAGTTAGTAGATTCCTGTTGTTCTACCACCTAAGACTCCCCATCTGGCTGTGGTATAGAAGAAGTATCCTCATTTGAGTTAGCAGACATTTCAGTAACTATCTGAATTTTCTCTTGTAATAGTCTGTCCCTGCTTTCATATATAATATGATAGGCTGTGAGTAAAATCCAGCCTCGTCTAGAGATTGCTGTTGGCATTTCCTTTCCTGGCTCAACAGTAACTTCTCTGAGACATCGCTCCAAATCTCTAGGTCCTTCCCTCTGTAGCTTCTGTTTCCAGTCCTCACACAAACCAGTGCCTTTAGACCATTCCCTTGCTAGGGAGGAACAAGTTAAATACTCCGATCCTGGAATAACCGTTTCTTCCTCTAAAGCCCTTCTACCTCTAAATAGAGATCTTATACCTTGTGATCCTATTTGTGATGCCAAATGTATCAGTAAGGCAATAATAACATTGTAGATGATAATTGTCAAAATGTCTATGTGGTTCTGAGACTCTCCACATAGAAGGTAGAAGAAATAAACCATTTATTCAGACACCAGAGAACCATATCCCACAAGCCATTTACCCAATCTATCAGAGCAGTAAAGCATTCAATACATAATATCACAACATGGAGCCTCGCCATCCCAAAACCTCTCTGATTCCCTACTGGGGTCTTCCCAAAAAGAAACTCACAGTGCAGCTATCTTCATAGTCTGTTCAGCTCCAACTATCACAATGGCCTTTAGCAGCCATTAGCAGCCATAACTGCTCTCTCTCTCTCCTCTCTCTCTCTCTCTCTCTCTCTTTCTCTCTCTCTCTCTGCATTTCCTGTGTCATAACTTCCTTTTCCTGTCAGGAAGCTCTTCCTACCACACGTGACTTAGGCTTCCTGTGAAAGACTATTAATGGGTGAGAAAGATCTTCAAATCTAAATTGCTGCTACACATCATTATAGCAAGGTTCCCCAACATATATAGGTATCTAATTTAAATATGTAAGAATAAAAGTCATATCTCAGTAGAGAATTGCTGAAAGGATATAAATAGGCATTTCTCAAAAGAATAAAAGCAATTTACCATCAACTATATGGAAAAATGCTTCAAATCGCTAATAATAAGAGAAAGGCAAATTAAGAGAAGCCTTAGATACCTCACACTCATCAGATTTGCAAAAAAGAAAAAAGAAAAAAAGAAAAGAAATAAAGGAAAATTATAATGATCAGAAAGGCTGTGGGAGAACAGGCACATTAATGCACTATTGACAGAGTTGCAAATTGATTCAACCATTCCGGAAAGCAATTTGGAACTATACCCAAAACATTAATATACCCTCTCATTCAGCATTACTGCTACTATGAATATATCCCAAAGAAATCTTCCCATATGTACCAAAATGTTTTTAGGAACACATTTTATTTCAGCAAAGAATTGATGTTTAAAGGAGCATCCATCAATTGGGCAATGGTTAACAAATTCCATATGAATATTTTAGAATGTTATTATACCATAAGGAATTTCCAAAGGATTGGAGTCAGGGAAACTTGAGAAGATTTATGTGAATGGATATAGAATGAGATGAGCAAAAATAGGGAAACAGTTCATAAAATTACAACAACATTATAAAGACAAACAACTTTGAAAGACTTACAAACTTTGATAAATTCAATGACCAGACATGACTCCAAAGGACTGATGATGAAACAGTCATCTCATCTCTTGATAAAGAGGTGGAGGACTGGAGGTTCACAATTAGACATATGTTTTTGGACATGGTCAATATGTGGGTTTTTTCTTTTCTTTTCCTTTTCTGTTATAACTTCTTACATGATAGAATTTTTCAGGACTTGAGGGAGAGAGCTAGTTTCAGTGATATCAAAAAAGGAAAAAGAAAAAAGTTTCAATTTGAAGAAGACATGCAGAAGAATTCAGAGTGTAGCACAAACAAGTGAGACAACTTTGGAGCTACCATTAGCATATATTTTAAAAAGTATGAGATTAATTACTTCATATACAATCTTTTAAAAAAATTAAATTAAATTTATTTTTTGTTACATTTTAAATTCTGAACTGTCTCCCTCTCTCCTTCCTTCCCTCCCCACCATACACTAGAGAAAGTCACCATTTGACATAGGAAGATAGATAGATAGATAGATAGATAGATAGATAGATAGATAATGTGTGTATATATTGTATGTATGGATGTAAAACCATACTACACATACTTCTACTTATCAGTTCTTTCTCTGGAGGTGGATAGCATATTCCTTCATAGGTTGATTTGAATATATATAATACATAGAATAGCTTAGTCATTCAGCTATTCTTTGAAAAATATTCCTGTTACTGTATACAACATTCTTTAAAAAAATTTTTTTTGGCAAGGCAATCAGGGTTAGGTGACATGCCCAGGGTCACACAGATAGTAAGTGTCAAGTATCTGAGGCCGGATTTCAACTAGGTACTCCTGACTCCTGGGCTGGTGCTCTATCCAATGTGCCACCTAGCTGCCCCTCTATACAACATTCTTGTGGTTCTGCTCATTTCACTCTTCATTATTTAATTCAAGTCTTTCCATGTTTTTTTCTAAAATCAACCTACTCATTATTTTCTTACAGCACAATAGTATTTCATCACAATCATATATCAAAACTTGTTTAGCCATTCCCTAATTGATGGACATCCCCCTCAATTTCCAGTTCTTTACCACCACAAAGACAGCTGTTATAAATATTTTAGAAGGTATAGGTTCTTTTTTTTTTTCACTTATCTCCTTGGGAAACAGACATAATAGTGGTATTGCTGGGTCAAAGGTATGCACAGTTTTTATAAGTCTTTGGGCGTAATTCCAGATTGCTTCTCTCAAGTAGTTGGATCAGTTCATAGTTCCACCAACAGTGTATTAATTAATGCTCCACTTTTTCCACATCCCCTCCAACATTTGGCATTTTCTCCTTCCATTATTTTAGCCAGTCTATGAGATGATATCTCAAAGTTGTTTTAATTTGCATTTCTCTAATCAATAATTATTTAGAGTATTTTTTCATATGACCATCTATAGCTTTGATTTCTTCATCCAAAAGCTGTCTGTTCATATTCTTTGAGTATTTACCAATTGGATAATGATTCATAGTCCCATCAGTTTGACAGAGTTCTCTCTCTCTATTTGAGATATGAGACCTTTATCTGAGAAACTGTCTGTAAAACCTTTCCCCAGTTTTCTGCTTTCCTTCTTATTTATACAAAACCTTTTAAAATTTAATGTAATAAAATTATAATCTTTTTCTGTTCTTCATGTATAAAAACATTCATGTTTATTGGTGTTTATCAAGTTTGGAAACAGTTCAGAACAATGAAAATTTAAAAATAAAAAAGTAATATCACTTTGGCTTCTATATAGAGGATAGGTTGGAAAAGGGAAGGATTGGAGTCAAGCAGACCAATTAGAAGGTTATAATGATAGGCCAGGTGAAGATAATAAGGGTCTAAACTAGTTTTCCAAATTCTGATATCTGTGTGTGACCTTATTTTTTTTATACCTTCCAATCATTTGTATGACTGGTTTGATTTAGCAGCTTCACTTTTTTAAACATTGAGGAGGAAAACAATTCAGTGGAAAGCTTGGCATGAGACCCAACTAAGCCAAATTTCCATAAAGCATTTATAGCTGGAAAGAGGATAACAAAAATATTGCTCCTCTCCCTTTGAGTCACAGCCACAATATCGGGAATTTCTGATTCTGCCTACTTCCCAATTCCTTGCGGAAATATTCAAAGCAGCCTAGATTAATTTATTTTCTCATTTACCCCAGAACCACTATATGGTTCAGAGTGTTGGCATGGAAAAATAGATCCTGGAACTCCTGCATGATGGGGCCTCTCATGAGACAATATTGCAAGTTATAAAGTCTTTAGGGGTGTTGGTTCAATGAAAAGTACACTTTCTTAACTTTGTGGGGTTCAGAGATGAATCCTTTCTGTGTAAATGAAACCATTCTATTTTTAAGCCTTGTGAGCCTGAGTGCTCTTAAAAGGACTCACAGATTTTCATAGTTGGAAAGAACCTCGGTGGTAATCTAGTTCAACCTATACCAAACAAGAATCTCCACTATAACACATCTTAGGTGTGGTTACCCAGACTTTTCTTGAAGTACCCCATTGATGGTGGACCTCATACCTCCTGAGGCAGCCCATTCCACTTTTGGAATTGTTAGGAAGTTTTCCCTACATCAAGCATATAATTTTCACTTTGTGTCTTCTTACTCATAGCTCCTTGTTCTACCATCTTGAACTAGCAAGAACAAGCCTTATCCTTCTTCCATGTTTTCATGAAAAACAATTATCATATCCTTCCTGAGTCTGCTCTTCCTCATCTCCTTCAACTAATTTTCATATGGCATGGACAAATAAGTCCCTTTATCGTTCCTTAATTGGTGGCTAGGCTTAGGAGGTTGCCAAATACTGTAGTTTCCAGGATCCACATGAGTGGCAGCAACTAGCAGGAGAAGTTGAAGGTCCCCAAAAGTGTACCCAAGCCCTTTATGCCAGAAAGGAATTTGTCACATTAGGGTTACATTTCATGGGTTTAATTTGTATCTATTTTTCTTTTTAACTTGAGCTTTCCTCACTAGCAATGGTCAAGTCAAGATAATCCCCAAGGAGCAAGTAGCAAGTCAGAGATGAGCCCGCAGAGTATAGTACAATTATTCATTGTACAATGTAGGGGGTGGGAGAGGTGAACAATGACATAGCTGCCCATTTATTACATAGAGATGAGTATCTGCCCTCACAAAGGACTATTTATTGGGACGTGTCAATGAACTATGATAAGGGTACAATTGTAAGGTCCATGGATTGCTTCAAACTCTGTATGAGCATTAAGAACAAGAGAAGTATTCAGGAGGGAAAACAATGCAGCTGCTCCCTTGTATGAGCTGCCTGAAACTGGGGAGCCTTCTCATATCTCTAGAGAGATGCCTGTATAAGGGGATATTTAGAAACTACCTATTCTTGGCAAGGATTTTCTGCAAAAGATGAAAAAGACTGATGGACTATAGAGGATGAGATGTGACTGCTGGAATGTCAGACACCCTATTTTCAAAAGTGTGACAAGAGGGCCATGAGCCTCAGCTGTGGGGCAGGCCCTGGAGCACGTAGTGCAGGTGGAGGTAATCTAAAAACAGTTACGGATATGTTCGGGAAGGAGTTTTCATTTACCTAGGGAGAAGGTCTTTGAACTATGTCTGGACATGTCACTAGAATATTATAAAAGTGGCTGGTACCTGGTACAGAAAAATGGAGGTACTTACTATAGAGTTCCCAGGATCCTGCCTTTGATGTTCTCTGTACTTTAAATATAGGATGCCCCTCTGCTAACATACTTTAATGCTCGTGTGTACTGGCTGGCTAATTCACTGGTACAATAAACACAGAAACCATTTGTGTTAAGTGCCTAATTGTCTTCCTAGAGGAGAGTGAGAAGATTTTAGTTTTATACAAAAGCTGGACAGAATACACAGGAAACAATGATCAAAGGTAAGATGGATATGAAATATATAAACTATACTAGGCTGGCCTAAGGCTTGAGAGGCACTCATGAGGACAAACTTATTGTGACAACTACAGATGGCTTAGTAGGGGGAACATCCCCCCAGCTCCTTGCAGCTAATCTGGCTGATGTGGGGGGTGGGGAGTGGCGGAGAGAGAGACAAAGCACACAGAACAAGAGCAATCAAAGACTATGAAATTCAGTCTTTGGGTCACTGAATAATTCCCTTAGATATAGACAACCAAGACCAAAACAGAGGCTGACCAAGAATCCCAAGGCCTCGCTAGAGATACTCAGTATAAAACTGTTGCATTTCCAACTGCTATTCAGTTTCACAATTACCTCAAAGACCAAGGAATGCTTAACCTAAGTTAAGAGGTCAAATAATTTAGTTTTGGTCCTGGTGTACAAAAGTGAGCACCCGAGGGGACCAGGCAGTGATTTTACATCTTGTTGGAATACAGTCATTTACATGTTGTCTCTGCCATTGGACTGTGAGCTCTTGTAAGAGCAGGAAATTTTTTTTTAAACCTTTATTCCTATCCCCAGTGCTTAGCACAGTGCCTGGAACATAATAGGTGCTTAACAAATACTCATTTATTTGATTTGACTTGAATTGTGGACAAAATGAGAATATGCATTCTGAGTGTTTTCAAGAGTATGATCCATCATTGGTTTTCCAGAAGACAAAATCCACAGGACCGCAATCAGAAAATAGATTTGGGGTCAAGAGAGGGGCTACTCCCTACCCATGAAAAAATAATCCCAGTAATGTTTCCTTGGGTCAATTCTAGCTAGATTTATAGTATCTCATACTACTGTAATAGTGAAACTCACGGATGTAATGTTCTACAAGTCTGGACAGTCTATGCCATAATTGTATTCTACTTTTATGAATAACATATAAAGTATCACATACCTTTGAAAGACGTGAGAGGAATCAAGAAAGACTACCCAAATTAGTGTCATGTCACTATGTGCCTAGAATACACTATGGAGGTTATGAGCATAACTTCAAAAAAAAAGGAAACTATGTCTGTATACTGTTCAGTCCCAACCAATATTTCTACAGTGTCTGCTAGACTTCACTGGAACCTTGTTCCTTTGAAGGCAAATTACTGTTCTAGGAGTAACAGAAGTTTGAACTCCATAATGCTGTACTGTACCAGATTACAAAATGCAAGAGATATGGCAATTAATGCTAATCAGATCCTACTAATCTAGGATGTTGGAAGCCTTCCACGGTGACTTTGGATACCTACCTCAAGAGAAATCCCAGGATCTTGTGGAGCATAGTCTGCTGACCTCAAGTCAAAGATTTATATGAGAAATCCAGTTGCTATGTCTAGTGTATTTAAAGCCAAATGTTGCCATTGCAAATTGCTTACTTGAAGAGCATAAGTAGTGGCAAACATTTGGCCAATAGCAAATTAATGGAAGACCAGCCAGGGCGACATACAAAAGGAGCTCTGTGTACTCTGAAACTGGTGTGGTAGCTGTGAAGAATTAGCAGGAGCCCTGAAATGCTTGCCAGTTAAGTTCTGTCAATACCATGGTTTGGGTTGGCATCCAAGCCAGTGATGAAATTGTTCTTGTGAATCTAAGAAATAGATGGGTAGACATAAGGTTGTAGGCTGGCCCTACTTGAAACCATAATGATGATTAGCTTGACAAAAAAGGAAAGTAGAGTGAGTGGCACTCATTTATGTTCTAATACCATGAGATGACAGAAAACATCTGACTAAATCAGATGCCAGTATCCTAGTAAGTGTCTGAGGCCAGATGTGAGCTCAGGTCTTCCTGAATCTAGGTCCAATGCTTTATGCACTGTACTACCTAGCTGTCTCTAGGCACTCAGGACAGACCAAATTTAGTCCCAGAAAATCCTGACCTCTACAAAGGAGCTTGGCTCTCTTTGGGTCCATTCCAGTGTCCTGAGAAAAATTATTTAAAGTTTAAGTCTGGGCTCATGTCTAGGTCTCTACAAAAAAAAATGGGGAATAGAAGGATATTTAGTGTACATTATGAATCAGGAATGAAATAGTCACTGATTTACTATCCCCCATCCCTTTCAAAAAAAGAAAGAAATGCTAAAGATACAAAAGACAGCACACAACGACAGAACAACTTAAAACAGGATACAGTAACATAACATGACATAACTACTGTTAGAATCTCTCAGGAGGCTGATATTTAAGCCTCCTCAGAATATAAAGCAGTGTATAGACATGGTCACATTTGACCTCATTTCTGCTTTGTCCAAAAAACTCCAGTCATCCTTCCAGTAATCTGGTAATTACTAGTAAGACTAGTAATCTTCTCCGATGTCCCTCTCCAATGTCAGCTCCACCTGATGTCCCTGATGGATCTCCAGACCTCTTGATCTTACAAGATCACCTCCAAGCCTAGACATCTCTATTTTGAGGTTGATGTTTCGTCACTTACTCAAGAAAGGGAACACAAAATGGAAAAGGTGGCCAGGGGCCCAAGCACAAATGTAATTTTGGGGAATTCCTTGCTGTAGCTGCTGCATGTTTGTCCATCATTGTGCTGAGGCAGAGGAGGTCCAGCTTTTCCCCACCAATCACCGGAAGTCTCAGAACTATATGATGCCACCTAGAGGGGCTGAAGGAAGAGAATGAGCTAGAAGTTGTCTCTTTTTTAACTGATGGGGCACTCTGCTCCCTTGCTGCTGTTATGATTATTGCAACAACCTCCTAATGAATTGGTCACCCTGCTTTAAGCCTTTTATTCCTCCAGTCTATTCTACACATGACTGCCAAAGGAAATTTCGTTTAGTTCACATCTGACTATGTGACTCCCCTACTGAGTCATTGACCTTCAGACCTGATCTCCATGCACTCTCTCCTTACCTCTGTCTCAGGGAATGCTTCTTTTTCTTTAAGAAGCAAGTCACACACTACCTTCTACATGAAGGCTTTCTTGATCCACCCAGTTTCTAGCACTCTTCCTCCCAAACAACCTTGCATTGAACTATTTTTGTCTGTATTTGCATTTATTAATTTTATATTTAAGCTGTACATATTTTCATATGTGCATGACTATGATTAGAATGTAAGTTCTTTGTGAGTAGGAATTGTTTTATTCTTTGTATTTGTATCCCTTAGCACAGTACCTGGCATATGTTTTTGTTCAGTCATTTAGTCATGTCCGATGGTTCATGATCCTGTGTACTATAGCATGCTCTTCTATCCTCCAGAAGTCTGTCCAAGCTCATTTTCATTGCTTCCATGACACTATCTATCCATCTCATCCACTGCCATTTCTTTTCCTTTTATCTTCAATCTTTGCCAACATCAAGGGTCTTTTCCAATAAGTCCTGTCTTCTCATTATGTAGTCAAAGTATTTAAGCTCCAACTTCAGTATTTGACCTTCCAGTGAATACTATGAATTAATTTCTTTAAGTATGTACTGATTTGATCTCCTTGCTCTCCAAGGGACTCTGAAAAGTCTTCTGCAGCACCACACTTCAAAAGTGTTAATTCTGTGGTGCCCAGCTTTCCTTCCAGTCCAACTCTTACAGCCATACATTGCTACTAGAAAACCCATAGCTTTCACTGTATGGACCTTTGATAGCAAGGTTATATCTCTGATTTTTAGTATGCTGTCCAGACTTGTCATAACTTTCCTTCTAAGAAGCAAGCGTCTTTTCATTTTGTGGCTGCAATTTAGTGATCTTTGAGTCCAAGAATTTGACACTGCTTCCATTTCTTCTCCCTCTATTTGCCAGGATGTGATGGGGCCAGTTGCCAAGATCTGAGTTTTTTGATGCTAAGCTTCAAGCCAGCTTTTACACTCTCCTCTCTCAATCTCATCAAGAAGCTTTTTAATTCTTCTTCACTTTCTGTCATCAGAGTGGTATCATCTGCATATCTGAGATTGTTGATATTTCCCCCAGAAACCTTAATTCTGACTTTTGATTCATCCACACTGGCATTTTACATGATGTACTTTTTATGTAAGTTAAATAAATATGGTGACACTATGTAGCCTTGTTGTACTCCTTTTCCAATCAAACCAATCAGTTGTTCCACGTTCAGTTCTAACTGTTGCTTCTTGGCCTGCATACAGGTTCTTCTGGAAACAAGTAAAATGATCTAGTACTTCCATCTCTCTGAGCACTTGCACTTGACCTCACTGTCAGAAGATGTAATATAGTCAATGAAACAGAAATATATGCTTTTCTGGAACTCCCTTGTTTTCTCTATAATCCAGCAAATGTTGGAAGTTTGGTCTCTACTTCCTCTGCCTCTTTGAAAACCAGCCTGCTCTTCTGGTAATTCTTCATTCACATATTACTGAGGCCTAGCTTGCACAATCTTAAACATAACCTTGCAGTTGTGTGAAATGAATGAAATTGTTCAGTAATTTGAACATTCTTTGGCATTGTCCTCCTTGGTATTGGGACATAAACAGATCTTTTCCATTACAGTGGCCTTTGTTGAATTGTCCAAATTTGCTGGCACATTGAGTGTAGCACTTTAACAGCATCATCCTTTAGGATTTTAAATAGCTCAACTAAAATTCCATTACCTCTACTAGTCTTAATATTAGCAGTATTTCCTAAGACCGACTTGACTTAATTTTCCAGCCTATCTCTAGATCAGTAATTATACCATAATGGTTATTGGTGATGTTAAGATCTTTCTTGAAGAGTTCTGTGTATTCTTGCTACCTGTTCTTAACCTCTGCTACTTCTGTTGAGTCCCTACCAGTTATTTGTCTTTTATCATGCCCATTTTAGCATGAAATGTTCCTTGATATCTCTAGTTTTCTTGAAGAGATCTCTTGCCTTTCCCATTCTATTGCTTCCTTCTGTTTCTTTGCATTGCTCAATTAGGAAAACCTTCTTATCTCCTTACTATTCTCTAAAATTCTTCATTCAGTTGGGTATGTCTTTCCCTTTCTCCTTTCCCTTTCCCTTTCCTTCTTTCCTCAGCTATTTGTAAAGCCTTATTAAACAGCCATTTTGCTTTCTTGCTCTTCTTATTCTTTGGAATTTTTTTTTCTTGCTGTTTTCTGTACAGTATTTGGAACCTCTGTCCATGGTTCTTTAAGTACTCTATCTACCAGATCTAATCCTTTAAATCTATGCATCACTTCCACTTCATATTCATAAGGGATGTTATTTGGGCCATACCTACACCATCTGATGGCTTGCCCTACTTTCTTCAATTTAAGTCTGAATTTTGCAATCAGAAATCCTTGATCTGAGCCACAGTCAGCTCCAGGTCCTGTTTTAACTGACTGTATAGAGCTTTTCGCCTTTGACTACAAAGTATATAATTAATCTTATTCTATATTGGCCATCTGGTGATGTCCATGTGTAGAGTTGTCTTTTGGGTTGTTGAAAAAGAGTGCTTGCTAGGACCAGTGAATTATCTTGATAAAACTATCAGTTTCTGCACTGCTTCATTTTGTGCTCCAATGCCAAACTTGCCTCTGGTCCCAGTTATCTTTTAATTTTCTATTTTGCATTTCAATCTTTTACAATGAATGTGACACCTTTTTGGGGGGTGTTTTTTTAGAAGATGTTGTAAGTCTTCATAGAACTGACCAATTCTGGCCTCTTTGGCACTAGTGATTGGAGCATGAATTTGTATTACTGTGACACTGAACTGTTTGCCTTGGATTTGAACAGATATCATTCTGTCATTTTTGAGATTATACTCCATTACTTCTTTTTCACCTTTTTATTGACTATAAGGGCTACTCTATTTCTTCTAAGGGATTCTTGCCTACAGTAGTATATGTAGTGATCACTGAACTAAATTCACCCATTCCCACCCATTTAAATTCACGGACACCCAAGTTGTCGATATTTAATCTCCATTTCCTATTTGACTACATGCAGCTTGCCTTGGCTCATAAATCTGACATTCCAGATTCCTATGCAATATCATCTTTATGGTATAAGACTTTCTTTTCACCAACAGACACATCCACAGATGAGCCTCCTTTCGGCTTTGACCCTGTTGCTTCATTAATACTAAAGCTACTTGTAGTTGTCTTCTACTCTTCCCCATTAGTGTGTTGGACACCTCCTTGCCTGAGGAGCTTATCTTCTGGTGTCATATTTCTTATCATTTTAATGCTGTATGTGGGGTTTTCTTGACAAAGATACTAGAGTGGTTTACCATTTGGTCAGAATTCTCTACTATGGCATTTCTATCTTGGGTAGCCCTGCATAGCATAGCTCATAGTTTCACTGAGCTATGCAAACCCCTCTGCCATGACAAGGCAGTGATCCAGGAGGGGTCCCTGGCACATAGCAGATATTTAATAAATCCTTGTGAATTAATTGATTGTTTTAAGGAATCACCCAGAGCTTGACATGTCAGGATCATGTGAGATTTGGCAGCTACCACTGTAAAGGACAGGGGAGCTTGAAATATAAAATTCCAAAAGACTTACAGTCAAGAATAACTTACTTAACAAAACTGAGTATAATCCTACAGGGAAAATACTGACCAAAATTCAATAATGATAATTAATTAATAATAACAACAATAATAGCTAATATTTATGTAGAAATTTATCTTATTTGATCCCGCAACAACCCTGATAAGTAGGAACTATTGTTATCCCCATTTTACAGGTAAGAAAACTGAGGCAAACAGGTTAAGTGACTTGCCCAGAGTTATACAGTTAGTAAGCATCTAAGGCAGAATGTGAACTCAGGTCTTCTTGAATCTCCAGTCCATCAGTCTATCCATTGCACTACATACCTACTTTGAAATGCAAACATAGGAGTCAAGAAAAAACATATAAATATAAAGACATTTGACGGGAAATTGTTTGCAATATTTTTTCCTTGCCCTGGAATCTCCTGGGATTTTTTATTTGGGGTTTTCAGAAAGTGACTAGTGGATTCTATTTTCACTTTCTTGATAGGTCGGGGCAAATTCACCTATTTATTTAATCTTATTTGTTACCCTGAATGATACTGGGGTTATCTCCCCCCAGCAAGGGAAAAATGATATGAATGACTCAAACCAAACCTTCATTCATGATTTCTTGAAATGTAGTATCCAGGATTATGGGGTGTGTGTGTGTGTGTGTGTGTGTGTGTGTGTGTGTGTGTGTATGTGTCTGGTTTTTAAGTAGTATAATGATCCTTACATTTCTTTTCTCTTCTTGATGTATTTTGTAAATTACTTATTTTTTATAAGAAATACCTTATATTTTCTTTTTTCACCCAGTATTTTTATTCCAGAATATCTTGCTTTCTCATGGCCATAGACTCTCCATTTTAACTTTCAGAACCTGTTTCTGGGGTGAGGTTTTGCCTTTCAGTAATAAGAATAATAGCTATAATTTAAGGTTTGCAAAGCATTTTACAAATATTATCTCATTTGTTATTCACAACAACCCTGGGAGGTAGGTTTTCTTATTATCCACATTTTACAGATAGAGAAAACTGAGGCAAAGAGAGGTCAAGTGACTTGCCCATCATCATACATCTTGTAAGTGTCTGAGGCAGAATTTAAGCTCAGGTTTATCTTGACTCCAGGTCCAGTGCTCTGTCTACTCTACTACCTTGCTGTCTCTATTGCATTTATGTAGCACTTTAAGGTTTGCAAAACACTTCAAGTCATTTGATCCTCTTTATTCTGCTTCTAGGTATTTCTTTCAGAGTTTTCACTTCTAATTTTTCCCTCTAGAAATTTCTTATGCCATTTTAAACTCTTGTTTTATTTGTTCCAGCAATTCTAGTTGACCTTGTAGCTATGCTATGTTTTTGTTTGAGGCTTTTCTTTTAAAAAAAATCAACAGATCTATTTTTTTTCTCCCTCCCACCCCACACTCCATTGAAAAGAAAAAGAAAAACAAATTCCTTGTAACAAATATACATAGTCAAGGGCAGCCAGGTGGTGCAATGAATAAACTACCGGCCCTGGAGAACCCAAGTTCAAATCTGACCTCAGACACTTGACAGATTTACTAGCTGTGTGACCCTGGGCAAGTCATTTAACCCCAATTGCCCTGCTTTCCCCCCACCAAAAAAAATATAAACACACATACATAGTTAAACAAAACAAATTCCCTTATTGGCCATATCTTAAAAAACATATGTTCCATTTTTGCCTCCTGAGTCCATCACTTCTTGCTCAGGAGGTGGATAGAATACTTTTATCATCAGTTCTCTGGAATCATGGATGGTTATTGCAATTTTTAAAGTTGTTTGGTTTTACAGTATTGTTGCTGTGATATAAATTATTCTTCTAGTTCTCCTCACTTCATGTTGTTGTTGTTCAGTCATTTCAGTCATGTCTGACTCTTCATGAAATCATGTTGGGTTTGGTGTTTGGGGTTTTTTTTTGACAAAGATACTGGAGTGGTTTGCCATTTCCTTCTCAAGCTCATTTTACAGGTGAGGAATTGAGGCAAACAGGGTTATGTGACTTGGCCACGGTCACACAGTTAGTAAGTGTCTGAGGCCAGATTTGAACTCTTGAAGATGAGCCTTCCAGATTCCAAACTTAGTGCTCTACCCACTGCACCACGTAGCTGCTCTACTTATTTGAATAGTAAAAGTTGTTCTTCTGGTTCTACTTCCTTCACTCTGTGAGTTGATTCAAAATTTAAGAATAAGAGTCCATTCCCCAATTAACAAGTAATCTAAAGATACGAATTGCCAGTTCTCTATAGACATTTTAAAAAAATACTACAAATCACTAATAATTAGATAAATGCAAATTACAGTAGTTTCAAGGTTCCATCTCACATCCATCAAATTTGCAGACATGACCAAAAAACAAATGACAATTAGTGTCAGGTCTGTGGGAAAACAAACACATTAATGCGCTATTGTTGGACTATGAACGGGTACATTCTGGAAAATTATACACAAAAAGTTACCAAATGATATATGCCCTCTCACCTAGCTATATCTCTGCCAGGTCTATATACCAAAGAGATCAAAGAAAAAGGAAAAGGTTCAGTATGCGCAGATAGATAGAGATATAAATATAGATATAGATAGATATCAGGTGTTACCTAGATAGATATCTATCCATCTATATATCTACATCTATATACCTATCTATCCATTTATCTCAGTTCTCTTTGTAGTAAGAGAAAAAATCACACTTGAAAACTAAAGAGATGCCCATTAATTGAGGAATGGCTGAATAAACTCTGGTACATGAATGTAGTAGAATACTACTGTGTTGGAGGAAATAGATGATTTTAAAGAGACTTTACCTTTAAATGTTATTTAATTATCCTCTTGTAGTTTTATATCTTTAGTATCCCTCTAACCACCATATTCTTGGTCATGAATGTCTTCTTTTGTTTGTTTTTCTTTTCTAGCCTTACTTAATGAATTAGGGCTTTGTGTCAGTGCCAGGCTCTTTGCACTTCTTGAATGAATTGGGGATGGGGTTATTAGGTCCTCATCTGTATTATTTCATATCTTGTCATTGTTTTCTCCAAATATTGAGCACTGGGTTCTTCACAGACTTCACAGACCCCTTAAACCAGTAAGTTGCAAACTTTCAGTGCCTTGAGCAATCTGAATCATAGCCCTTGAGTTTTGCAACCTCTGGTCTAGGGAATGATCTGATTAATGTCTTATTGTTCTGAGACTTTCAGACTCCCAACACCATTTTAGGATGTAGACAACACAGCTGCATGCTTGTTCTGGTTATAGCTCCAGTAAACAATTACTAGCCATAGGTCCTGTTGGCTTCCTGGTAGACTTTGCTGAACAAGAGTTAAAGAACTGCAAGCTCATCCCTGGTCCACTCTTCCTATGTTAAGTTCATAGATACAATCTGTCTGCCAGAAGGCTCTGCAACTTTGATCATGAGTTAGAGCTGCAGGCTAACTTGGTTCACAAAACTTTCCTTCCCATATATACAATTGGCATGCTGGAAAAACAGATAGACTTGGAATGAGATGACCTGGATTCAAACATCAGGTCTGTCACTTATTAATTATATAATGCTGGACAAGTTATTTAACCCTACTAGAATTTGGCTTCCTGAGCTGTAAAATGAAAGAATTGGATTAAATGACTTCTCCAATGTCCTATCTAACCTGAAATCGATGATTCTATAATCTTGAGTAATCTTTTTTTCCATAGTGATCCATATTACTTTTTTATTCTTGTCTAATTATATGTAAAGAACAATATATGCTAAAACCCCTAAAATGTTCCGTTCTTATCTATAGATCACTTCCAATTCTAGTATTTTATTATTTATAGAGTCATTATTTTTATGTCACCAGGAATTATGAAATCAGTTATAATTCTCTTCAACATTCTATTTTAAGGAATGCTAGAATGTAAGATTTTAAAGAAAAAATAAATGCTTTTTTCCTCACCATTTAGTATATATACAATATGTGTATATATACATATATATGTATACACAAATTAGCAAAAATCTTTCTTCTCTCCTTCCCACCTTTGCACTCCACTTTGAGAACAAAGGAAAAGTAAAACCTCTGTTACAACTTGTAACAAATATGTATAATTAAGCAAAACAAATTTCTGTATTGTCCATGTCAAAATCTCTCTTCCTCCTTCCATTCTCTCTCTCTCTCTCTCTTCTTTCCCTAGTTCTACACCCTGACACCTTCACCTCTCTTTCAAGAGGAGGTAAATAATATACTGCAATACTTCATTGTTAGTCCTCTGGACAATTCTTTGCAGCTCAATATTTTTCTATCCTTTACATACTATAACTTGTTCAATGATTCTCCAATTTATGGGCACCCCCTCAGATTCTCATTTATTGCTACTTCAAAAAGAACTAGAAATATTTTTCAGCATATCTTTAGAATATGTTTTACTCAAAACTAATCTCCACTCCCTCTAATTCTGCCTTCTCCCTCTTTCTCTTTCCCTCCTATTTCCCTGTTGAGCTGTAAAAGATTATAATAGGAATGATTTCATCTTAGAAAACCTAGGAAGACTTTCATGAAGTGATGCAGAGGGAAGGAAGCAGTACTAAAACAAATTTTACAATGAAAACAATATAGTAAAGACAAGCAGTTTTGAAAGAATTAAAAACTCTGATCAAAATAATGACCAACCACAATTCCAGAGGACTAATAATGAAGTATATTATTTACCTTCTCCTGAAAGAGAGGCGAACGTATCAGGGAAGGGGAGAGAGAGAGAGAGAGAGAGAGAGAGAGAGAGAGAGAGAGAGAGAGAGGGAGAGAGAGAGAGAGACAAGGAAAGAGATTTGGACATGGACAATACAGAAATGCGTTTTGCTTGACTATACAAGTTTGTGACAAGTTGTAACAGGGGTTTTACTTCCCCCCTCCCATTTCTTTTTTTGGCTACTGTATTAATTTTATTTATTAAAAAACATTTTAAACTCTTGTTTCATCTCTTCCAAGAATGCTAGTTAAATTTGTACCCAAGCTGTATTTTTCTTTGAGGCTTTGCTTATAGATGTTTTAGAGTCATTCTCTTCTTCTGGGTTTTTATCTTGATCTCCCTATCACTGTAATAGCTTTTTATGGTGAGATTTTTGTTTGTTTGCTTGTTTGCTCATTCTTCCAGCCTGCTTTTTGACTTCAGACTTTATGTTAGGGGCAGATTCTGTACTCTGCAGAAGGGAATGATTGGGTTGGTCTTGCCACTACTTTCTTAGGGGTATTTAGTGATGTGTTATTTCAGTATCTTGGGGACAGTTAAGGCCAGGGAACTATAAGTATTTAGTACTCCCAAAGTGGTCTAATGTAGGGCAAAGTCTGATCACTGCCCCCTTGGTATCAGCTCTACTTGTGTTTGGGTCTCAGCAACGGGTCTGTGGGCTGACCTGTTGGAATTTTCAGTAAAATGCTATTGTGCAGGACTAATTTTTCCTCTATAGGCACTAAAAACTGGAAATTATTCCCAGTTGATAAATGGTCAAAGGACTTGAACAGGCAGTTTTCAGAGGAAGAAATTAGTTATCTATAGTCATATGAAAAAATTCTCTAAATCACTATTGATTAGAAAAATGAAAATTAAAACAACCCTGAGGTACCACATCATACCTGTCAGATTGGCTAACATGACAAAACAGGAAAATTATAAGTGCTGGAGACGATATGGGAAAATTGGAACACTAATGCTTTGTTGGTGGAGTTATGAACTGATCCAACCATTTTGGAGAGCAATTTGGAACTATGCCCAAAGGGTTATAAAAATGTGCATGCCCTTTGACCCAGAAATATCACTTCTAGGGCTCTATCCCAAAGAGGTCATACAAATGGGGAAAGGACCCACATTACAAAAATATTTATAGCAGCTCTTTTTGTTGTGGCAAAGAACTGGAAATTGAGGGGATGCCCATCAACTGAGGAATGGCTGAACAAGTTGTGGTATATGAATGTAATGGAATACTATTGTGCTATAAGAAATGATGAGCAGGCAGGCTTCAGGAAAACCTGGAAAGACTTATATGAACTGATGCTGAGTGAGGGAGCAGAACCAGGAGAATATTGCACACAGTTGCAACCACATTGTGCAATGACTAGCTTTGATAGACTTGGCTCTTCTCAGCAATGCAAGGTTCTAGGACAACTTCAAAAGGCTCATGATGGAAAATGCAATCCACATCCAGAGAAAGAATTATGGATTCTGAATGCACATTGAAGTATACTAGTTGCTCTCTCTCTTTTTGGTTTGGTTTTGTTTCTTTTTTTCTCGTGGTTCCTTCCATTGGTTATAATTCTTCTTTGCAACATGCCTAATGTGAAAATATGTTTAATGGGAATGTACATGTAGAGCCTATATCATATTGCATGCTGTCTTGGGGATAGGGGAGGGAAAGAAGGGGGAGAAAATTTAAAACTCAAAAGCTTGTGGAACTGAATGTAAAAGAAAAAATGAATAAATTTAAAAAATACGTCCCCGCCGCTCAAAGCTGGAAACTACACCATGCTTTACTCCCAGAATGTGAGCTACACAGCTGCTTCTTACTCCTAATTTGCTTTCTTACTTGATACACAGTCTAGGACCCTTGACCTCTGTTTACCCTGAAATGCCACCACTAGATTCAGGTTCCATCCTTAGTCTGCCTTTGATCTGTGACTCAGAACCGAGGTGTGAGTGATAGAGCTGCCAGCTGGCACCTGTCCCAATGGTCTACAGAGGTTTAGGTTCCTCTATGCTGACTCTGGGACCTCTTCTTACCATAACACACAGCCCTTCCTTGCTCTGGAATGTTCTGCCCATCTTATCTCCAGTGTCTGTAGACCTTTCTGTTTGAACCCCTATGCTGACCTGGCCTAGAAAAAAATAACTCACTGTGATTTTTTTTTCTAGGATTTCCCAGTTAAGATGTGTTGTGGTACATTTTCCAGATCTTTTAGGAATAGAGTGTAGGGTAGGAGTGTGTTATATTTCTCCTAGCTGCTCTCTTGCTTTGACTCCACCCTTTGTCTATGCTTCTCATTTCACTGTAGCTAGTAATAGGTAGGTTTGTTTTTTTTTTTTTCAGTACTATGATATTGATTCATATATATTAAGACTAGTTCAATGGGTTAAACAATAATAACAATTATTATTACTATCATTTATATAGAGCTTTAAGGTTTGCCAAATGCTTTGGATATTATGTCACTTGACATAACAATTCTGATCCAATCTATTATTATCCCTGTTTTATAGATGGGGATTTTTTTTAAAGGCTTTTAAAATGAATTTTACTAAGCCATTCAGCAGTGGGAAGAGCTGGAAGACATGACTTGCTCTGGAAGTTTTACTTTATATACAGATCAAACAAGGGCAATGCATGTATGCACAAGTATATAACTGCTGCAGTAGGCAGTTTCCAGATAAGGCAGGTGGGTTGTTTGAGATGTTTATCAGCAGGTAAGTTTATACATTCAATGAAATTTGGGCTAAGTCAAAACACAATCTTAGAGTGAGAACCCAACATATGCCCTTGGTGGGATTCAAGCATTTTTTACATAAATGTTCAGCTCTACTGCTAGGAGATATTAAGTGACTTGCCCAGGATCACACAGCTAGACAGTGTCTGAGGCAGGATTTGAATGTAAGTTTTGCTGACTCCAAATCCAGCTCTTCATGCACCCTGTCAACTAGCTGCCTAATCCAATCCAGTCCAATCCAATCCAATCCAATCCAATCCAACCACATAATTTGAGCAATACGTATTCTTCATCCTCTTGATTTTTCCTCTGTGGAGTCCTAGGCTAATCTTTCTTTGTGTGTGTGTGTGTGTGTGTGTGTGTGTGTGTGCGCGCGCGTGTGTGTGTGTGTGTGGCCACACATCTCATTAAAGAGACTCATGTTCTAGCGTTTGACAGAGTCAGCACAGTTCCATCTGCAAACAAGAATATCCAGTCAGTGAACCTCATTATGTGTAGTGAATTCCTCTTCTATCTGAACTTTACACACAACATCCTTCTTTGGTGAGCATACATTTTTGTAATTTTTTTTGGTCTTGTTTGTCTTGATACTCATTGTACCTCATTTAACAATATCATCTTTGTGATTGTGTCTGCAATTATATTTTGTATTTCCTTAGCATATGCAAGTTTTTAAGGCTACATTTTCTTCCAGTGAGTCAAATACTTTTAGAAAAAAATGAACAAACAAAATATGGATCTTACATTTACTACACTTCCTATTCAACTATGTGACTTGGAAGGTACATTTTGTTGTGGAAAATTACCTTTGGAAACCTCCCTGTTCCCTTTTGTTATTTTCCTCAATGAGTCCTTAAGTGTATGCATGGATCATTTTGATAAAGATTTTCTATATCAAGGAACTGTTTTACTAAGTTATAAGCACTTGAAAGATTTCCCACGCTGCCTACAACTTAATTGCTAAGTCTTAGAGAGTTTCTTGAGCTTCAGATAGTTAAAGTTATTTGTCTATGGTCACACAGCTAGCGACAGAGCTGGAAATTAAGCGCAGCTCTTTCTGACTATAAGTCTAACATTCTGTCCAAGTCATGTCAGTACTAAGCATTGATATAGCACCACAGCACCTCTTGCTATGTCCTAGGCATTGTGCTTAGCACTGGGATTGCAAGCACACATGAAAGGACAATCCCTCAAAGAACTTATATTCACATAAAAGTGACCTGAAAATGATGGAGGAAGAGAGTACCCACGTTTGGAAATGAAGCAGCTTGATTTGGGCCCTTCCTTAAAAAGGAGATTCTAGGAAGAACTATTCCATGCTGCCTCTCCAAAGATTTCATAGAGATAGACAAAGACATGTTTTGTTAATTGCTGGTGTTGCTTTAGTTATCTTTAAGAGTTGGGGGAGGGGCATGTGTGTGATACCAAATTGTTATACTTGTAGAGGATGGAAGGACCAGAAGTAGCCGGAAAATATCTTTTTACACAAGTCGTGAACATTTCCACTGAGACGATCTATGTTCCCAGAAGTGTCAAACCCAAGGTACATGGACCACATACAGCCCACAACTCTCTTAAGTGTGACTTGAACAAGATTAAAATGTAATTGGGAAATATTCAACAAAATAAATAAAAATATGATAAAGCATATGTAATATTATATTTTAAAACTAAGTTGCTGCTGCAGAGAGTCTTATGTATGGATTAGTGGCCCTCATTTCTATTTAAATTTGGCACTACTGATCTGTGACATTCTTTTAAAAGTAAAATTACTTTTGTTAATGCTTTTTGTTTTTCCTATCATATCCATTTCTGAATATATCCCTCCCTCTACCCAGTAATACTTGCCCCATAAAGATTAAAAAAGAAAAAAATGTAGCAAAACCAATTAACTTATTGACTTACAACTTAAAGTACATGCCATACTGGCCCTCTAGGTCCTCAAGTGTAGCGCTTTAACTGAATCCAAACTCCACAGAACAAATTTGTTTGGATTCAGTCAAAAGGCCACACTTGAAGACCTACAGGGCCATACATGGCTTTGAGGCTGCAGGTTCCCCACTCTTGTATGAAGAAAAGGAGGTGCATTTAATCAGTTCTTCACTGGGCTCAAGCTTGGTCATTATAATTACACAGTATTTAGTGGGGTTTTTTCTTTGCTCTCTCCATTTACAGCATTATAATTGTTTATATTGTTTTCCAGGTTCTTCTGATTTCATTCTCCATCAGTTGTTATATAAATCTTCCAATGCTTTGCTGAATTCTTCACATTCATTTTTTCTTGTGATGCAATAATATTCTATTAAATTCACATACAGTGGTTTGTTTAGATACTCCACAATCAGTGGGCAGCTACTTCATTTCTAGTTCTTTGCCACTGGTGCTTTCCCAAGCCATCACCCCTACTTTACCTATGCTCTGTTCCCCTCCCAATCTCTATACCTTCATGAGCATTTCTCCCAAGTCCTATTACCACTCATGTCTTGTGGAACCCAGCCCTGGTTTACTCCCATAATCTATCTCCTTTGCACCTATTCATGTGCTGCTGAATGGAGTTGGAGAAAATCACTAAATCATTGATTAAGCCTATTACATATTTAAATGATCTAATCTTAACTAAGCCTTCACTAAAGCAAGGTAATCCTATTGCTCTCTAATTGATTTCTCTTTCCTACTCACCACAGTTACTGTCCCAAATCTTCTGTCTCTTCCTTACCTTTTTTAGCTAATGATCTCATCTCATACTTGGCCAAAAAAAAAAAACCAGGACTATTAATCTTGTTTTTATTTTTTCCCCTTCTCATTACATCATTACATCTGCCTGACCTCATCCTTTCATCTTTTCCTCAATCATCTGACAGATGGCCCTTTTCCTTTCCATATTTCCTTTCCCTCTCATATTCTTTAGAAGATTGCTCCCACTATAAGCACCTTTTTCTCTCTAATATTTAACTTCCCCCATCTACTGGTTTCCTCCCTGCAGCTTGCAAACATGCTCATGTCTCTCCCATTTTTTTCCCCAGTAATACAATTTTATTTTCAATTTCAAATTCTTGTCCTCTCCCTTTCTCTCTCCCACCCACTGAGAAGGCAAGAAAAACAAAATCTCTTACAAATAAGCATAGTCATGCAAAATAAGTTTTAGCATTAGCCATGTCAAAAAACAGAAAGAAAAAGAGAGGAAAATATGCTTTAATTTGCACTCTGCATCCACCAGCTCTCTATCTAGAGGTGGACAGAATGTTTCATCAGGATTCCTTTGGAAGTGTGGTTGGTAATTGTGTTGTTCAGAGTTACTAAATCTTTCAAAATTGATTATCTTTACAGTATTCCTATTACTGAATATATTGTTTTGGTTTTGCTCAATTCATTTTGCATCAGTTCATAAAAGTCTTCCCAGGTTTTTCTGAAACCATCCCCTTCATCATTGCTTATGGCACAATCATATTTTATAGCACTCATATACCATAACTGGCTCAGTCATTCTCCAGTTAGTGGGCATCCCTCAGTTTCTAATTCTTTGCCACCACAAAAAAGGTACTATAAATATTGTTGTACATATGGATCCCTTTCTTCTTTCTTGGTTCTCTTTGGGGGCATAAACCTAGTAACAGTATTGCTAAGAAAAAGGGTATGCACAATTTAATAGCTTTTTGGGCATAGTTCCAAATTGTTTTCCAGAATTAGTGGACTAGGTCATAACTCTACTGATGGTGCACTAGTGTACCTCTTTTCTCACAACCTCTGAAGCATTTGTTATTTCGTGTGTGTGTGTGTGTGTGTGTGTGTGTGAGAGAGAGAGAGAGAGAGAGAGAGAGAGAGAGAGAGAGAAAGAGAGAGAGAGAGAGAGATCTTAGCCAATCTGCTAGGTGTGAGATGGTAGCTCAGAGTTGTTTTAATTTTCATTTCTCCAGGCAGTGATTTGGAACATTTTTTTCACATGGCTGTTGATAACATGGATCCTTTGAAAACTGCCTATGCATAGACTTTGACCATTTTTCAATAGGGAAATGACTCTGATTCTTGTGAATTTATTCATTTCCCTATATATCTTAGAAATTAATCTCTTTCATTCTTAAAAAATCTTCACTATCTCCATTTAACTAACATTTTAGATCTCTCCTCCCCCTCAGTTAAACTTGAAAAAACTACCTACGCTTTGTGATCTCACTTCATTTCTCCTCATTTCCCACTAACCCCTTGCAATCTGTTTTCCAATTTCATCATGTAACTGAAAGTTCTCTCTCTCTAAGGTTGCCAAAGATCTCTTAATCATAAAATATAATCACTTTCAATCCTAATTCTTTTTGACATCTCTATAGCATTTTACACTATTTACCATTTTCTTTCTGTGTTTTTGTGACATACTTCTCTTGGCTCTCCTTCTACCTGTTTGGATACTTTTTCTCAGGCTCCCTTTTGGAACTATAACCTTTTATAGATTATAGCTCAATGGCTGACATTAATTAGCTAACATTAATTAGATTAATTAGCTGACTGGCACAAAGAATGCTATAATTAATATTTTGGTATGTATGTGACATTTCTATCTCTGACCTTTTTTTTGCAAAGGAAGGAAACAAGCATTTATCAGGTGCCTACTATGTTCCAGGCCCTGACTCTGTGTCATGTGCTTTACAAACATCCCATTTGATCCTCACAACAACACTTTAAATTAGGTGGTATTATTCCCATTTTACAGATGAGGTAGATGGAAGTTAAATGACTTGCCCAGGGACACACAGCTAACAAATGTCTGAGGCTAGCTTCAGGCTCAGGTCTTCCTGACTCCAGGCCCAACATTGTATCCACTGGACCATTTAGCTGCCTCTATCTGCCTTTGCAGCATATACCTAGCATTAGTATTTCTGGGTTAAAGGGTATGGACATTTTAGTTATTTTTAAAAACACAATTCCAAATTGCTTTCCAGAATGAATGGACCAGTTCATAGCTCCAACAATACATTAATGTTGTTGTCTTCCTGAAGCTCCTCCAACATAGACTATCTTAATCTTTTTTTATCTTTGCCGATTTGTAAGATCAAAGTTGTTTTAATTTGAATTTTTCTTATTATTAGTTATTTTGATACAGTATGTCTGTTAGTTCATATCCTTTGACCATCTGTCCATTAGAGAATGGCTCTTGGTAATGACATCACCTTGATGAAGTATGAGCTAATAACTTAGTCAATTTGATGAGATCAAAGAATTATTTTGCCTTTGAATAAATCTTCCCAAGGAAGGTGCTGACATTAACCTTAGGAATGACTCATTGGGTCAAAGCTAAGGTAAGAAAAAATACTTCTGCCAGGATGAAAGAACCAAAAGTGAGCTTCATACCAGAACAGAGAGAAGAACCATACACAATGAGAAGACTTAGGTCCCTGGAGAGTTAGTACTGAATACACACAGCCCCCAGGAGATCTCTCAGCTAAAGAGATAGCAGCTTTGGAAAGAGAGTGGCAGAATTCCTAGAGGGGAGAACCAAATGATTTGAAAGAAAGTAGCAGTTGAAGACAGTGATAGAGTAGAGAACTCCTTAGACCCATCCTCCTACAGAGATGAAGGTAGATTTTGTGGATGGTATCAGGTTTTATTAGCAACAAGTTCCCAGACTCAGTCTCCTGGAGTAAAGAGGAATATGCCAATGGCTTAGGAGTTGGAAGAACAATAAAAGACCAAGTTACAAAGTAGAAAATAAAAATTGAACCTTGTCCTCCACTACTACCATAATCCATGTGAATTATGCAAATTCAATAGAAAAAATCTCTAGCAAATTCAGATCCAAATTCTCTTTTGGTGGACATCCAAAATGTTTTGCACTATAAATCTTGAAGCCTGTATAGTGGTGAAATGTCTCACCCAGAATCAGAAGGGTTTACCTTCTAACAAACTCAACTCCAAAATTTCCTTTTGGGAGAGTCTTAAATCTGAGTATCACTCTAAGTATAGGTTCGGGGGTACAGGTAGGAGCTGGATCTCTTTGAAGAGGAGAGTTATCTTGAGCATTTATGGATTCCTGTAAATCCTTGTATGTTTTGCATTTTTGTGGGGTATAATATTGTGTTGCTCTCTCTCTCTCTCTCTCTCTCTCTCTCTCTCTCTCTCTCTCCCTTATCTATGTCCTTAAATGCTGCTAAGATACCATTGTGTGTGTATATATATATTGTGAGTGCTTCCATGGGAGCTTCCTTTTTTAGCTACATCTGTACAGAACCAGATAGCAATCATATTTTGTAATTCTTAAGAGAATGTGTAGGTAGAAATAGCAACAACAAACAAGCCAGATTCTGAGGTTCCCAGGGGAAGTCCTGGATAGACAAGATTGATCTTGGTTTATGTAATCCAGTAAATTAGGGTACCGGGTCACAGGTTGCAACTTGTTACAAGTGATCTTTTCCATTATTTTGGAATCTTTCCCTTTTTGAGATATCTCAAAAATCAATCTCCAAGTACTTTTAAAATTATGTTATCCATAATCATATATCTCCTGAATATATTTAGACAGTTTTAATCAGTCTTCCCAAAATCATTTTCTTAACTGCTATTTCTACTTCCTTACATAGCACATTGGGAACTGAAGTGATGGAATTCAAATATGATTTTACTTCCATAAGTAATAAGTATAGATCACTCTAGAAGTCCTTAGCCTGTCTTTTTTAATTTCATGTTTATTTATTATTTTCTCCCTGGTTTAATTTTAAAATATCCTTGGTATGATATGTCTGCTATCGAGTTTTTTGAAGTCTCATTTTCCATTTAGTTTTTTTTAATGAGGCAATATTACTTATAATCTTTCATTATTGTTTTATGTAATGGTTTCTAAATGAGTTTGTATTCTAAACCACAGTTATCTTTTACTTGCTATGTGTCTGTTTCGGAAGGGCATCAAGTGTTTCTTGGCTAAGATAGTTTCAACTATTTTACTCTAATTACCCTTTTCTAAGAAATGTTGTTAAACAGAGTTAGTATCTCTATTTTTAACTCTTTCAAATGTTTTGTAGTCAACAGTTACATAAGTCAGGTTGGGCCAATTTTAATTTAATGCAATGTCTCATTATTCTTTGGTCTTGATGTTGATTTTAATCTTTGTTCTCACTACAATAATAGACTGTGTAACTACACACACAAATTTGATTCAGAAATGACTCCCATGTGAGAAACGTATCATTTTTTGTCAAGACACAGTTAAGTTCATTTTTGGTAAAGTTGTTTGGTGCTTGCCATATTAACCACCTTCTTTCTCTTCATTATTTTCCCCCTGAAATCTGTTCCTCCTCCTAACTTCTCTATTTCTGCCAACGACACCATCATTCTTCCAGTCATTGGATTTGCAACCTTGGAGCCAGCCTCTAGTCCTTACTGTTCTTCACCTTACCCCCTCCATACCAGTCACTTGTCAAGTCTTGCAGATGACTATTGAAATAATCCAAGTGAGAGATAAAGGCCAAAACTAAGGTAGTGACAGTGAGAGTGGTGAGAAGAAGATGTATAGAAAAGATGTTGTGGAGATAGAATCAAAAAGTTTCAATAGCTCCCTAATGCCTCTGGGATAAAATATACACTTCTATAAGTCTGTAACAGTGCGGACTAATTTCTGGACTGAGTTCCCATTACTTGCTTTCATGCTGTCTGTGTTCCAGACAAATTGATTCACTTCCTGTTCCCTATACATGTAATATTCCTCTCCTGTATGCATGCTTTTGTATGAGCTATCCCCAACTTGCCTGGATTGCACTCCTTCCTCACCTCCAAATCTCAGAAGCCCCAGCTCCCTTCAAGATTCAACTCAATTTCTACACAGAGGACCTTTCCCTCAGTTTTTAGTGTTCTCTTCTCTCCATCCCCAAATTACTTTGTATATCTTTTGTATGTACTTCTTTGTGTTTGTGTCATTTCCTCTCCAGTAGAATGTAAGCTTCTTGAGGTCAAAAATGTTTGGTTTTTTTCCCCTTAGTTTTACATCCCCAGCACCTAGCTGGGGGATAACAATAGGTGCTTAATAAATGGTTATTCAATAGAATTTAATATCTACTAAAATTATAAGCCTTAGACCTTTGCTTTGTTTTGGATACCTGGTCTAAGTTTGTTATGATCATAGCTAATTCTCGTTTCATCTCCCTTCCCCACCCCTTGCCCTCACCACAAGGACAGAAATAGCTTTAGCTTTAGCAAAGTAATTTAAGTAACTGGTAAGATGTACTTTCTGTACTTCCCTATTGTACCTCAATACAATGCCAAATGCCCAGAAATAGCTTCTGTTTACTAACTTCTGAAAGGCCATTCTACCCAGTCTTCTGCAAACTCCAAAGTAAAAAATCACACTCCAATCTAAAGCTTAACTTGGCCTTTTATTTTATCACAGCTACACAACAGATGAAACATCTGAAACAAATGAACATAGTTTGGAGAGTTAAAAAATAATGTTGTTATGTCCATGACTTTGGCATTTTCATGAAGACCTCTGGTTGAAAGGCCTTAGAAAAAAAAAATTAGATGCCATTATTCCATTTTGAGACAGTCATCATCATCATTATCATATTATCATTCTTGTACCAATTCATCAATTATTTTGGCAATTGGCATTCCTAGAGAATTCTAATTGCCCAGAGTATCATACAAGCAGCAAACACAAACTTGTCATCAAAAAAGGGTAAAAATTTGTAGGGACTTTTTTATGACTCAGGCAGTGAAAAAAATCATCAAAACCAAAAACAAAACAAAGCTTAGGGACATGACGCTTCTTAATGAAAGTAGACTTGGAAGAAACCTGAAAAATTCTGTAGTACAACCCCAAGCAAGAATAACAATAACAATGAGAAGTATACTTTTCAATGTGCTAATGCAGTCTATTGAATTCTTCACAAGAGTCCTAAAGGAGACTCCAGGATAAGTGGGCAGGGTAATCATGCTGGCCTCTTCTTACTGGTGGTTCTTGTTTTGGAAGGAGTCATGGGCCACTGACTTTGGCTGTGCTATTCACCATGTGGCCAGGTGATTCAGTTGTTGACAGCAGACTGCAATGGGAACTAAGGGCAAGGCTCTAATTTCCCAAGGCTGGTTTACCTCATCACTTTCTTTGGGCACCAATTGTATGCCAGGTCTCAGTCAGTGGGCTTACAAATATGTTCCCTTGGTTAACCTATGAGGCACTTGGTGACTGAGAATGAATAAGCCCTAATATCAGCAATGACACAAGGGAACTGGACTAGATGAGCCTTTCTGGATCTGATACTCAATTATTATGTCAAACAGTATTAACAAAAAACAAACAACCAAAAAAAAAAAACCCCAGCCAAAACCAAAACCAAATAACTCATGGAAAATGCCCTATTTATGTTGAATGAGTAATATTCTTCGTTCATATATGAGAACAAATTATCATGGCTAGCCTGTTTAACATACTTCTTCTACCCTTACAGAATTTGTTTCTCTTAGCAAAATTAGTTGGATATATTTCTCTACTCTAATAATTCCCTCTTGCATTAGACTCCCTCTAAGTTTTTCACTGTAAAAACGATACAAAAGTATATGTGGTAACAAAATGAAGGGTTAAGTAATTATAAATTTTCTAAAAATATGTCCTAATTTAACTTTTAAGCTAACTAACATAATATTCATGTTTCAATAGCAGCTAAGTGAGGATCAAGGTTGGAAATGGAAATATTTTTACTTTTCCTTCTCTTAAGACAAAGCCTGAATTTTCTAGAGTTTAAGTGTTTAAAAGGATAATCATTGAATCTAAGTCATTTATGTTGCAATCTATCCTTAATACTGACAAAACAATTTTTCTTATACATAGATCATTGCAATGCTTTCCCAATGAGATCCATGATTACTCCAAAAATGTAGCATATAAATATATACATACACATACATAAATATATACACACATATACACACATGTACATACATACATATGTATGTATTTATATATACACACACATATATACACCAAACAAGCAAAAAATCAAATGGTTTAAAGATTGTCTGTTGCCTTTATGGAAAAGAGTAGCAGAAGACAGATAGACATGGGTGGGTTGCCATTTCATCACTGAAGGTGATATCCAAATTGATGATATCACAGATTTGATACATAGATGTGATCATGTCACTCCTCTACTCAGTAAACCAAGATGTCTACCTATTTTGCTTAGTGAGCAAACTTCAAATCCCCTTGCCTGACATTCAAGGCTTTCCATAAGCTGGCATGAGCCTAACCTCCTATACCTGAATTATAGTATTTACTCCTCTGCATAATCTTTATGCTCCAATCAAAGTAAATTATTTAGTATTTCCTTGAATATATCCTGCATTCTCTAAGATTTTTGCCTTTGCTCATAATTTCCTGTGCCAGAATCCTCCATCCTCTTTGATTTCTTTGATGAACTCCTAACATCCTTTTAAAGCCCAACCTAGTTGCCATTGTCTCTATTAAGTCTTCTCTTCATATTTATTCCTTTTTGATAAAAACTCTCTCATTTGGACTTCATGTATCACTTTATTTTCAACTTTTTAATACAATGGTCCTCAACTTGTAGTATCTGGGTCCATGGATAAGGCAGATTTATTGCAGGGGGTCTTGCAATCTATAAATTCACCAAGCTTTGCCATTTTATTAGCATGCATTTTCCCAATCAACAGGGACTAATAGTTCCACTGTTATTGTATTGGTTTCTGAGAAGTTACTTTATGTTAAAAGGGGTTCTCACACTTGAAAATGTCGGGAACTATTGTTTTAATGCACTCACATGGTACTATATATTATAGTTACCTCTGTTTTTATCTATCCCCATATGGGACTATGAGCACCATTCTCAGCTAGGTTATAAGCTCCATGAATGTGGAGCCCATGTCTTATCTAAAGTTTGTTTCTTTTTTTAAAATACCTAACATCATACTCTGCACATTTTTTGATGGTTACTAAATGTTTGTGGAATCAATGAATGAATGATCATTGAATATCATGGGAAGGAATATCTTACCAGATATTGCTAACAAGTAGAACATTTGAGCAAGGGTCAGCATGAAGTAGCAAATGCTTAGACTCAGGAAGATCTATGTTCAAGTCCTACCACTGATTCATATTAACTGATTTGACCCTGAACAAGTCATTTAATCTCTTAGTGCTATGGACAGCAATCTGAGATTATTAATTATACATGAATTGTTAATCTGCATCATTTCCAATCCAATAAAAGACAATTTTAGCACTTGTAACCATTCCCTACTCTTCCATTCCTAAGTATTTTCATTAAAAGGGCGGGTATAAAATAGTTAAATGGCTAAGGAAGAAAATGACAAAAAAACCAAAACAAAACAAGGGACCTAGATAAACCACAGAGTGCCTTGAATAATTAAAAGTTGATTGTAAACAGAGAAGATCTATAATCAGATTTCTCAGTGCTTCCCAGTTTCAGGCTTTGGAGACAAAAATAAGCAAGAATAATTTTGATCATGGGTACTGCAAGTCCTGCCTTTATAGGAGATATCAGTGGTACCATATGCCATCTACTTGTAAATGATAAAGACCTGCCTGTGCTGTTCCAATAGTTTCACTCAATGTTCTTTTACATCAAATTAAAGCCTTCCTATCAAATTGTCACCCTCAACCCACCACCACTAATTTAACCACCTTCATTTCTCATTACAGTCACCAGGGAATACTTTATTCCAACCAGACTTAATAGCTGTTCCATGAAAAAATATTTTTTATCCCCATTTATCCCATCCTCCCCTACATTCTTATTCCCTTGTGCCAAAACATCTTGCTTACTCTCCTTTCACTCTGCTAAAACTATCCCACCTGGGAAATTTTCTCATATTTTCTCATTCTATTCACTCCAATAACCAGTGACTAGTGAACCCACCAGCCTTTTCAATTTTTTCAGTTATTTAGTACTTTTGTAAATCTCTCTCTCTCTCCCCCTTTTTTAGGTCATGTCACCCGAAAGGCAATGGAAGAGCACATGTTAAGCATGTAACTAGGTTGTAGTATTTTGAAAATAAGTGTAACCCCTCTCTGGGCTACTCTCCCAACTTGCATTCACATTAGTGAGTTGAGACTCCCAGAGAGTGACTGCTACCTCTGGTTCTAGAGTACTCTGAGGGTGTCTGTTTCTTTTACAGTTACAGCTCTTAAGCCCCTACCAATGTGCTTTATAAGTCAGCCAATAGACAAACTAGCTCTTAGCTAATTACTTAGATGGCATAGTAAGAGCAATAGCTATAAAAGCATTCCCTCCAGAAACCTGGGATGCACTTTCCTACTAATAAACACAGTATCCATGAGAAGAATGAACATATACTTAGAATACAATGGTAGTAAGGCACATGTTTTGGGAACACATATGGCCAAAGCAACTCACTTCTTTGGCTTCTAAGTCCTTGCTCTCTTCATACAGTGTTCCTTGCAGCTCAACTCTCAATTGTCTTTAATTGAAGCTATAGCCAATTCTTTTCCTTATTGCCAGAGGTCCCATTCTTGGAAGTTACTTCTGAGTTCAAGTGATAGTTTCTCTATATCTATATAGTTTCTCTATATTCTTTCTTCTTGAAGTATATATCTCTGTTTCCTCAGCTCTTCATACTTTTCAACTGGCTCTCCAACTGTTAGATAAAGTGTTTCCTTATAAGCAATAGCTCCACTGATAAATGCATGGCCATTAGGAAGGGAAAGAAAAATCCCCATTCTCTTCTCTCCTTCAATGGTCTCCTCCACAAGTTGCTCACAGCCTGGGCTCACCCAAATTACCAAACTCTCTAGCCTCTGGCTGTCTCTAGGGCTTAACTATTTAAAGCCATCAGAAGTTATGGCCAATTATTGGCCCAGCCTGAGGCCCCTTCTGTATCAATTAAAGAAAGTTATTCATATTTCTCTGAGTTATGTTCATACCCTGTTACCACATGAACACCTTGCCATCTTTGACTATACTTCATGACTACATCAAATGAGCTGTTATGGGGAGGGGAGGGCAGAAATCAAATCTCTCTTCTCCAAAAAGAATTACAAAGTATAGATGATATAAAGGAGATCATCAAAGAAATGTATGAATGAAACAAGATGAAGGGCTGGTCTTATAGTCAGGAGGAAGGAATAATCAATAGACAGTCCATGTATTTTATTGGTATTGAAGTGTTAAGAGAAATCCAGAACCATGCCCCCCTATCCCCAGCATATTAGGTGGATCCCTTGTAGTGAACATATGGGGTGTGGGGATGTGTGAAGGAGTGATGGACAAGAGTTGCACAGGATGGGAAAGTATAGGTGAGTCATGATTTGAATCATTGGAATGAACAACCACATCAGTGTGATAGATCACAGATCTATATGAGTACATAGCTTAATAATTATTGCTTGTTTATGTATATATGTATATTTAGGTTTCTTCATATGTGTGTATGTTTGTCTTGTCCTTCACATTATAGATTTTAAACTCCTTAAGAGAAAGGAAAAAATAGATTTTTTTTTTCTTTTTAGCTTTACATATTTTTTAGCACTGGGGCTAGCTCTGATTTAGAGGAGCCTTGAAAGACCACACTACTCAAAAATATTCTTCCCATGAGACTACTTCAGTGATTAAAATGTCCACCAATTTTTTGCTTGTTTATAATTCTCCACTACTTAAAACATTAGTTTAGATTGTCATTGTTTCTGGAAGACCCTTGTTAAAATATAAATGTTACCCATTGAAAACCCTGGACACCATTTATCAGAGCAACTAAGTGCCACCTAGACCAGAAGGAAATGGGATCTAATATCAATAAGTTAATTAGAGGGAGAGTGTTGAAGAGAAAAGAATTCCTGTAAAAGTGAGGCATGGTGGAAGACCCTGCAAGTATAAGGGGCAATATGACTATTCTAATTGTCTAGCTAGAAGAGAGAAGGGATGAAACAATAAACCAAAGAAAATGAGGATAGATAGTGAGAATGCTGAAAATGAATTTTATCTGCTTTCACATTTCGCTGTGGGTTTGACTAGTACAGGCAATAATCAAATTATAAATTCTTGACTTGCCAGTGACCCCTACATAGGGATGGTTATTGCCATCTTCCACTATTTATAGAAACCTTCCCCATAACTGATGCCACCATTTGCTGGAGCCCTTCCCTTTCACAAATGCCTCTTCTGTGCTGTCATTGTGGGTACGCCTCAGTCCTCCTTCAGGTTCCAGCCCATGCCTCTCCTACGTTTCTTGTTTCTAGACTCCTTAGCAGTACTTGCTGCTCACTTACTAGTGTCTCAACCAACTCCCCCTCTCCTTGACCTACCCCCTTGCTCAGAAGATTTTAGGGTTCAGAAGAACCTAAAATTTAGGCACATATACAAGCTTCCTATGGGGACATGGGTTTAGGGTTAGTTTCAGTAGCATTTCAGTTAAATTATAGGTTAAAAAGACTTTTACAGTTGGCCTAGGAGTCCAACCACCATTTCTAATGTTATTTCTAAGGGAAAATGCATTCAGAGTTCCGAATAGACCTAAAAATGAAGTTTTGGAGGATAGCTTTTGATAAGCAGGGGACTGACAAAGTATCTGTATATAGTAAATGCCAAAGAGCACTCCAAGAATACCACAAATTGTTCTAACTAAATTTTTTTTTCTGGCAGAACTTTCTGAATGCTATACTAACAAGACTGATGACACTATTGGTGTATCAAAGTGTCTCCAGCTAAGATTATTCAGGAATAACCAATATTAACTTCAAGCCTATGTGAAAACAACAATTAGAATATATATGTAAAAAGTATAAATATAATCAGAAATTCTGGCATTCAGGGCAAATTCATTTGGGAGGGTGGGGGGGGGAATATGGGATCAATAACAAACTTAGAGGCACTGAGAAGGCAGCTGTTATTGGAAGGAGTTCCACTGAATTTTACTTGACTAATAAGCTGGACAGTGTGCAGAGGAGGACAGGAGTGTGAAGGGAGTTGAGGTTACACCATATGAGATTCAGATGAGGGAACTGAAGATGTTTATTATGGAGAAAACTTAGGAGGGACATGATAGCTATCCCCAAGTATTTGACAGGCTACCATGTGGAAGAAAGAGTATACTTGTTCTTTTCTTTTATAGTGTTGTATTTTTTTTTCTGTTTTTTGTTTTGGTAGGGTGGGGCAATCAGGGTTAAGTGACTTGCCCAGGATCATGAACAGCTAGTGTCTGAGGCTGCATTTGAACCCAGGTCCTCCTGATCCCTGCTCTATCCACTGTGCCACCTAGTTGCCTCTCAGAGTATACTTGCTCCACTTGGCCCCAAGAAGGTAGAAGTAGAAGAATGGTTAGAAGATGGTGAGAAGCATAAAAAGAACTTCCTAACAATTAGAAACAACGGCCCCAAATTGGAGCAGGCTGCCTCAGGAGGTAGCATGTTTCCCCTCGCTAGAGGTTTTCAAGCACAGGTTGGATGACTAGAGCTCCAAGTCAGGTAGAGATACAGACTGGGTGCAGGTAGTGGGGCATTGGAAGGGAATGCTGCCTCCCTGAGATCCTCCCCTAGCCCCAGGTCACAGCTCATTGTAGTGCATGTGATTGCTCTTGCTTTCTCCCTTGGCCCTGGACTGCTACCTCTGAGGATTTTATTGCTACTGTGTCCTCTGCTAGGACCTGATATCCCCCCAGAGCCTTCTGTCTGAAATTACTTTCTACCTACCCTTCATATATCTTGTATGTATGTATTTATTTACATGTGGTCTCCCCCATTAGATTGTTAGCTTGTGGGTAGGAACAGTGTTTTTCTTTTTGCCTTTCTTTGTAATAGCACTTATCACAATGCCTAGTACATAGTAAACACTTAACTAATTGCTTGAGGGCAGAGCCAAGATGGGACTGTGGAGCCAAGATGTTGGAGTGAAAACAGGGACATGCCTGAGCTCTCTCAAATTCTTTCAGATACCTCTTGAGAAGTGAATCTGAACAATTTTGAGAGAGGTAGAATCCACTAGGAGACAGAGTGTGGCAGATTTCCAAGCCAGGAGAGTTCAGAAAGAGATGGATCTGTTGTACTGGGGAGGGAGAGTGCTGAATGTGTGGAACCATGGTGGAGCACCATACCGGAATGGGAGCAGGCCCAGCCCACCAGCTGCAGTGGTGATCCCCAAGCCTCTCGGCACAGGACAGGAGTCTGTTGGAGGTACAGAAGTACAGAGCCTGAGGTAGCAGCAGCAGCTACTCCTGGAACTATCAGTCCACAGTCTAAAGGTTTGAAACTCACCTTCTTGAACTTCCAGGAGCCATGAACCCCTAGTAAACTCTAAGAGTTTTAGTTCCTCCCTTGAATAACTCAGAGAATACTGCCCTAAGAGAAACCCTGGAATAAAGGAGCCAGAAGTGGGGGTTCAGTAATCTTTTAGCTTGGGAAGCTAAGGAGACCCCCTCTTGCGGTGACAGAAGGAGACCAGTGCAGGAAGGGAGGCATCACAGCAAGCCCCACCTTAGCAGACCAGTGGGAGTTCCTGAGCTCCAGGGGGGTGGAGCTGGCAAGCACCATCACCAGGATCCCAAACGTTCCTTTGTACAGCCAGGGGAATTGGCAGACACCAGTGCAGACATACAGCTGAGACCACCCATGCTATAGAGTGCAGCCCTAGGGGGAGAGGAGACTTCCAGTAGCCAGACCACCCCTCCCCCACAGCTCATGCTCTACCCCGCCCCACCCCAGAAACTCAGAAAGACTTTTCACTGGGCCTCGATCCTTGGCACACACCAGCCAGTTTCAGCTCAGCACCAGATGAGCCAAGGCGGTATATAGCTTCTAGCTGACAAAACCAGAGGCCACAGCACACAAAGCCAATAACCAGGCCCCTAGGTCCCAACAGAAGAAGTTTGAGACAGAGCCCCCTGGGCCTCAGAAGCAGAGAGCCATTTAAAAAGCCAAGAAAAAGGCAACTACCATGAAGAAGTGAGCTAGAAAAGTAAAAAAGATCATTGAATCATATTATGGGGACAGAGAAGATCAAAATATGAATTTAGAAGAAGACAGCATTGACACTATACACGTATCTAAAAACTCAAAGGGGAATATGATCCAGTCACAGCCTAAAAAGCATTCCTGTAAGAGCTCAACGAGGATTTTAAAGCCAAATTAGAGAGGTAAAAGAAAAAGTACAGAATCTAACAGGAGAAAATGAATCCTTGAAAAGTAAAATTGGTCAAATAGAGAGATGCAGAAGCTATCTGAAGAAAATAATTCATTAAAAATTAGAATTGGGCAAGTAGAAGTTAATGACTCCATGAGGCACTAAGAATCAGTCAAACAAAATCTAAAGAATGAAAAAATAGAAGAAAACATAAAATTGTTGGAAAAACAACTGACCTAGAAGATAGATCCAGGAGAGATAATCTAAGAATTATTGATCTTCTGGAAAGCCATGTTGAAAAAAAGAGCTTAGATAGCACCTTCCAAGAAATCATCAAGGAAAACTTCCTTGGGGTCCTAGAACCAGAGGGAAAAATAGTCATTGAAAGAACGCAGTGATCACCCCCTGAAAGCGATCCCAAATTGAAAGCTCCAAGGAATTTTCTAGCCAAATTCCAGAATCATCAGGTCAAGGAGAAAATACTGCAAGCAGCCAGAAAGAAACAATTCAAATATCATGGAACTAAGGTCAGAATCCCACAGGATCTTGAAGTTTCTACATAAAAAGATCAGAGGAAAAAAAAGATTAGAGGGACTGGAATACAATATTCCAAAAAGCAAAGGAGCTTGGACTACAACCAAAGATCAACTATCCAGCAAAATTGAGCATAATCTTTCAGGCAAGGAATTAAATTAAATAAATTAATTAAATAAGAGAATTCCAGACCTTCCTGATGAAAAGGCCAGAGCTCAATGGAAAATTTGATCTTTGAATACAAGACTCAAGAGATGCATAAAAAGGTAAACAGGGAAAAATATTAAAAAGAAAAAAACTTGTTATTCAACAAAGGCAAACTGTTTACAGCCCTATATGGGAGGATGACATTTGCTAATTTTGAGAATGGTATATTTAGCATGACATCTAAAAGGGATATACATAGAAAGAGGGTGTAAGTATAAATTAACTGATATGATGATTAAAAAAAAGTTAATTAAGGGATGAAAAGGGATTGTAATGGGAGAAGAGGTAAGGAGGAGGCAGAAAAGGATAAATTACATCACATGAAGAGGTACAAAAACATCTTATACTAGAGGGAAAGAGGGGAGGGAGAAGAGCAGTGTTTGAGCTTTACTCTCATTGGATTTGGCTCAAAGAAGGAATAACATACTCTGTTAAGTATGGAAATCAAACTTGCCCTACAGGCAGTAGGAGCGAAAAAGGGAAAGAAAAATTGGGGATTGTGGTTAAAAGAGAGGGAAGAAGTAGTAAGGGAAAAGGGTAAGATAAGGGGGGAGGCTGAAAGAAAGGGAATATGGAGGGAGGTGATGGTCAAAAGCAAAACTTTTGAGGAGGGGAAGGGAGAACAGTGAAATAAAAACATAAATGGGGGGCAGGGAGGGAAATGGGATGGAAAGAAAAGACACAGATAGTAATCATAACCGTGAATGTGAATGAGATGAACTCACCCATAAAATGGAGGTGGATAGCAGAATGGATTAAAAACCAAAATCCTACAATATTTTGTTTACAAGAAACACGTTTGAAACAGGGGGATACACACAGGGTAAAGGTAAAAGGCTGGAGTAGAATATATTATGTTTCAGCTCAAGTTAAAAAAAAAAAGCAGGGGTAGCAATCCTAATCTCAGACAAAGCAAAAACAAAGATAGATCTAATTAAAAGAGATAAGGAAGGAAACCATATCCTGCTAAAAGGCACCATAGACAATGAAGTAATATCATTACTTAACATATATGTGCTAAGTGGTATAGTATCCAAATCCTTAGAGGAGAAGTTAAGGGAATTACAGGAAGAAATAGATAGCTAAACTATACTGGTGGGGGACCTTAACCTCCCCATTTCTGAACTTGATAAATCTAACCTCAAAATAAACAAGAAAGAAGTTAAGGAGGTGAATAGAATTTTAGAAAAGGTAGATATGATAGACTACTGGAGAAAACTGAATGGGGATAAAAAGGAATATATTTTTTTTTCTCAGCAATACATGGTACATATACAAAAATTGACCATATACTGGGGCATAAAACCTCACAATCTAGTGCAGAAATGCAGAAATAGTCAATGAATACTTTTCAGATCATGATGCAATAAAAATTATTTGTAATAAAGGACCATGGAAAAATTGACTGAGAATTAATTGGAAACTAAATAATCTAATCCTAAAGAATGAGTGGGTCAAAGAACAAATTATAGAAACCATCAGTAACTTCATTCAAGAGAATAACAATAATGAGACAATATACCAAAATTTATGGGATGCAGCAAAAGCAGTTCTTAGGGGAAGTTTTATATCTCTGAATGCTTACATGAATAAAATAGAGAAAAAAGGAGGTCAATGAATTGGGCATGCAACTGAAAAAGCTGGAGAAAAAACAAATTGAAAACCCCCAATTAAATACCAAATTGGAAATACTGAAAACCAAAGGAGATATTAATAAAATTGAAATTGAGAAAACTATTGAACTAACAAATAAAATTAAGAGCTGGTTTTGTGAAAAAACCAATAAAATCAATAAACCTTTGGTCAATTTAATTTAAAAAAAAAGAAAGAAGAAAACCAAATTGCCACTATCAAAAATGAAAAGGATGAATTCACCTCCAATGAAGAGGAAATTAAAACAATAATTAGGAAATTATTTTGCCCAATTGTATGCCCATAAATTCAATAATCTTAGGGAAATGGATGAATATTTACAAAAATATAAATTGCCCAGATTAATAGAAGAGGAAGTAAAATAACCTCATCTAAATAACCTCATCTCAGAAAAAGAAATTGAACAAGCCATCAATGAACTCCCTAGGAAAATATCTCCAGGGCCAGATGGATTTACATGTGAATTCTATCAAACATTTAAAGAACAATTAATTCGCATACTTTATAGACTATTTGGGGAAAATAGGCAAAGGAGTCCTACCAAATTCTTTTTATGAGACAAATATGGTACTAATACCTAAACCAGGAAGAGTCAAAACAATTTCCCTAATGGATATTGATGCAAAAATTTTAAATAAAATATTAGCAAAAAGATTACAGCAACTTATCACAAGAACAATACACTAAGACCAGGTAGGATTTATTCTGGGAATGTAAGGCTGTTTCAATATTAGGAAAACTATCAGCACAATCATATCTACAACAAAACTAGCAGAAACTATATGATTATCTCAATAGATGCAGAAAAAGCTTTTGACAAAATACAACATCCATTCCTATTAAAAACACTAGAAAGCATAGGAATAAACGGAGTCTTTCTTAAAATAATAAGTAGCATCTACCTAAGACCATCAGCAAGCATTATATGTAATGAGGATAAGCTAGATGCATCTCCAATAAGATCAGGGGTGAAATAAGGATGTGCATTATCACCCCTCTTATTTAATTTGGTACTAGAAATGTTGGCTTTAGCAATAAGGGAAGAAAAAGAAAGTGAAGGAATTAGAACAGGCAAAGAAGAAACTATTTTATCACTCTTTGAAGATGATATGATGGTTTACTTAGAGAATCCTAGATAATCAAGTAAAAAACTACCTGAAATAATAAATAACCTTAGCAAAGCTGCAGGATACAAAATAAACCCACATAAATCCTTGGCATTCCTACATATTACTAACAAAGCCCAACAGCAAGAAATATAAAGAGAAATGTCATTTAAAGTTACTGTAGACACTATAAAATATTTGGGAATCTATCTGCCAAGAAAAACCCAGGACATATATGAACACAATTACAAAACACTTTTCACACAAATAAACTCAGACCTAAATAAATGGAAAAACATCAGTTGCTCATAGTTAGGCCAAGCTAATATAATAAAAATGACAATTTTACCTAAATTAATTTACTTATTCAGTGCCATAGCAATCAAACTAAAAAATTATTTTACAGAGGCAGATAAAATAACAACAAAATTCATCTGGAAGAACAAAAGGTCCAGAATATCAAGGGAATTAATGAAAAGAAATGCAAAGGAAGGTGGACTAGCCATACCAGATATTAAACTGTATTATAAAGCAGCAGTCATCAAAACTACTTGGTACTGGCTAAGAAATAGAGTGGTGGATCAGTGGAATAGGTTAGGTATACAAGACGCAGTAGCAATCTACTCCAGCTTCTGGGTTAAGAATTCACTATTTCAAAAAAACTGCTGGGAAAACTGGAAAATAGTATGGCAGAAACTGGGCATAAACCAATATCTTACACTGTATACCAAAATATAGTCAAAATGGGTTCATGATTTAGATATAAAGGCTGATACTATAAGCAATTTCGGAGAGCAAGGAATAGTTTACCTGTCAGATTTACAGAGAAGGGAAGAATTTATGACCAAGCAAGAGATACAGAGCATTGCAAAATGCAAAATGGATAATTTTGATTATGTCAAACTAAAAAGTTTTCATACAAACAAAGCCAATTCAACCAAGATGAGGAGGGAAGCAGAAAATTGGTGAAGAATTTTTACAACCAGTGTCTGACAAAGGCCTCATGTCTAAAATATACAGGGAACTGAGTCTAATTTATAGAAATATAAATCATTCCCCAATTGAAAAATGGTCAAAGGATATGAACAGGCAGTTTTCAGAGGAAGAAATTAAAGATATCTATAGTCATATGAAAAAATGCTCTAAATCACTCTTGATTAGAGAAATGCAAATCAAAACAACTCTAAGGTACCACATCTCTCCTGTCAGATTGGCCAACATGACAAAACAGAAAAATCATAAATTTTGGAGAGCATGTGAGAAAATTGGAACACTGTTACATTGTTGGTGGAGTTGTGAACTGATCCAGCCATTCTGGAGAGCAATTTGGAACTATGCCCAAAGGGCTATTAAGATGTGCATGCCCTTTGACCCAACAATACCACTTCTGGGGCTATATCCCAAAGAGATCATAGAAGTGGGAAATGGACTCATATGTACAAAAATATTTATTAGCAGCTCTTTTTTGTGGTGGCAAAGAATTGGAAACCAAGGGGATACCCATCAATTGGGGAATGGCTAAACAAGTTGTGGTATATGAATGTAATGGAATATTCTTGTGCTATAAGAAATGAGGAAGATATGGACTTCATAATAACCTGGAAAGACCTATGTGATCTGAGTGAAGGGAGCAGAACCAGAAGATCATTACACATGATTACAGACACATGGTATCTGTGATGACTAACTTTGATAGTCTTGGCTCTTCTCAGCAATACAAGGCTCAAAGACAGCTCCAAAGGACTCATGATGGAAAAAGCTATCTACATCCAGAGAAAGAAGTATGGAGTCTGAATGCAGATTGAGGCAAACTATTTGCTCTCTCTTTTTTCTTCTTTTTTGGTTTTGTTTCTTCTTTCTCATGATTCATTTCATTGGTTATAATTCTTTACAACTTGACTATTATGTAAATAAGTTTAATGTGAAGGTATAAGTAGAACCTATAGTGGATTACACACCATCTTGGGGGGCGGGGGGGAGGAGAGGAAGGGGGAGAAAATTTGGAACTCAAAAACTTTTAGAACTGAGTGTTGTAACCTAAATATAAAAAATAAAAAAACAAATTGCTTGTTATTATTGCTGTTGATTATCCCAGGAATTAGAATTCCTAGTAACAGCTCTACTTATTTATGTCCTTCCTAAAGTGTGGTGTACAGAACTGGACCCTATACTCCAAATATAGCCTGACCACATCAGTTTTTCTATAAATGTTAGAAAACATCTGTATAGAAATACTTAGAGTAGCTTTATTCAAAGTAGCAAAACTCTGGAAACAGCCAACATGCCCAGTAATTAGGGAATAGATAAAAAATGGTTTCATATAAATACTTTAATGGATTCACGATCATCACATTGTAAACATTACAGAGCAACCAGTACAGACCACAACCCATCTATGCCTTTGATATTTTCAAATATATAGAGATATTCTTTTCTATATCATGTCACAAATCCTCCAAAGAGAATAGCTGATATTCTGAAGATTGTCCTCTAGGTTTTGTAAATTTCACGGGTACCAGTACAGTACTTGTGCTCCCTAATGTCCATTTTTCACTTTTCTGGTGACTAGTTTCACTCCTTTTCTGACCTCATGTTTCTTGAATATTATCCTTTATGCCAGAGAGGGAGTATGGATCAATGGTTAGAATGCTGAAGTTGGGGTTCAAATCTCCATTCTGACACTTACTGTGGGACCAAGAGTGAGTCATTTAACTTCTCATAGCCTCTGTCAACTTTCTAAAACTTACCTATTGTGTTCTATATAGGTTATGATTTATACCATTGGAGGGAGGGCCTATGCTGATAACGATCACAAATTAGTGATGTACTGACATCCTTTATGTCAATTCTTGCGCACAGCTTATCACAGATATTGCAATCTACTCATGCTCACTATATGCTTCTCCATTGTCCTTTGAGTCACTCTAATTTTGATTCTTTGGAGATTACAATTTTCTATAGATTGTAGCTATCAGTCAATAAATCTACCAATCAATCAATGAGAATTTCTTAAGCTCTTACTATGTTGCAAGCATTGTGCTAGGTGCTGGGAGTAACAAAGAAAAAATTAGTCCCTACCCTCAAGGAGCTTACATTCTATCAGGGAGATGACATGTATGTAAATATACATACAACACAATGCAAGACAAAAATAAATAGGAAGTTACTAGAAGCTGGATGATAAGGAAAGATTTCCTGTAGAATGAAGCACTCAGGCAGAATTTTAAAGAAAAAATGGATTCTAAAATGTAGAGATGAGGAGGGAGTGTGTTCCAGATATAACAGAGACTTTTCTGGACCCCAATGTCTGAAGACCATGTATGGTACATTTCACTTCTCCTTCAGGGTGCTCTGGTATTTTTAAATAGTATTTTATTTTCCCCCAAATGTATGTTGAGACAATTATCATTTATTTTTACAATATTTTGAGTTCCAGATTTTTCTCCCTCCCCTCCCCTCTTCCTAAAATTTGACATTTTGATGTAGGTTATATAAGTGTAGTTATGTAAAACATATTTCCATATTAGTTATAGTTCTAAAAGAAGAAACAAAACAAAAAACCATGAAAAAAATAAAGTAAGTGAAAAAAAGTATGCTTCAATCTGAATTCAGAATCCATCAGTTCTTTATCTGGATGTGGTTAGCATTTTCTATCATGGGACCATTTTATTTGTCTTGGATCACTATGTTGTTGAAAAGAGCTAAGTCATTCATAGTTGATCATCATACAAAGTTGCTGATACTATATACAATGTTTTCCTCATTCTGCTCATTTCACTATGCATCAGTTCATACGAGTCTTTCCAGGTTTTTCTGAAATCTGTCTGCTCATCATTTCTTGTTGCACAATAGCATTCCATTATGTTATATACCTCAACTTGTTCAGCTATTCCCAAATTGGTGGGCATGCCCTTAGTTTCTAATATTTTGCCACCACAAAAAGGGCTGTATAGACATTTTTGTATACGGAGGTCCTTTTCCTCCTTTTTTTAAAGATCTGTTTGGGATACAGACTTAGTGGTATTTGCTGGATCAAAGGGTATTCACAGTTTAGTTGTCCTCTGTGCATAGTTCCAAATTGCTCTCCAAAATGGTTGGATCAGTTCACAAATCCACCAAAAGTACATCAGTGTCCTAATTTTCCCATAAACTCTCCAACATTTATCATTTTCTTTTTTTGTCATATTAACCAATCTGATAGGTGTGAAGTGATACCTCAGAGTTGTTTTCATGTGCATTTCTCTAATTAAAAGTGATTTTGAGCACTTCCTCATATGATTATAGATAGCTTTGATTTCTTCATCTGAAAACTGCCTGTTCATATTCCTTTGATATCCTCAAATATACAGAGAACTGAGTCAAATTTATAAGAATACCAAACCATTTCCCCAATTGATAAATGGTGCTCTGGTATTTTAAGGGAGCTGGAGGAGTGTGTCCAGTCTCTCTGCCATTGGTTCCAGCCTCCACTGACGGTGTTCCTTCAGTTTTATAGGTTCCCTGTGCCTCAATTTCGTTTAACCACTTAGCGGTCAGGTTAGGTTTAAAAACAGAATATTTACATCAAAGATAGAGCAAGAACACACATACAAATATTCCCCCAGTGCCTGAAAGCCCAATCCCCTCCCTTCCCCACCTCAGTCTCTGGACTCTCTTAGGAAGAAACCTTGTTGGAAAAAAAAAAAACCTTTAAGGTTCTGTTTTACTCTAATAAGTTATTAAGGATGGTTACTAGAACTTACAGAAGTTTTTGCTAAGAGTTAGAAAAAGCCAGCTAATGTGGAAGGAAAGAAGTCCTACTACTTATCACATTTAAGGGAAGTCTGTGTAGCTTAAAAAAGCAATTCTCAAAGGAAAATGGAGAGACAGGGGCAATAAACAAAGGTATTAAGACTGTATTCTGCTCCTTCCCTCAAACAGAGGCAGAAACAGCCACTTCCTAAAGTAGAGCCACACATAGATTCCCAACACTGGGGCCAGTATTCATGTTTACGAAGTAGGATAGGGAAATATAGGAACTAAATATAATCAGAGATACCGTCAGAGGGACTGCATGATAGTCTTTAAGCCATGGCAGGAGAAGGGAGTGCACAGTGGCCTTGGAAAAAAGATACTCCCAGTATTCGGTGCATAGTTAAACCAAGCTCCCACCAGTTCAATGGTTGGGACTTTTAGAGCTGCTATCACTCCATGTATCAGTCCAAGTCAGGGATCAGTGTAGCTTCAGTAAACTGAAGAAGGCCAGATATTTTACAGGGAGGAGAGGGGCCCCATTCAGGCATATCTGATCTGTTTCCAACTTATGATGTCATAAAAGGGGGCACCAATTAATTAAAAATCCACAAATACATAAATATGGAAGTTTTCAGGCATAGATGGTTATGAGGGGAGAGAGAGAGAGAGAGAGACAGAGAGAGAGGGAGAGACAGAGAGAGACACACACACAGAGACAGAGAGAGAGACACAGAGACACACACACACAGAGCGAGAGCGAGAGAGAGAGAGAGAGAGAGAGAGAGAGAGAGAGAGAGAGAGTGTGTATGTCTAGGGATGTTCAAAAAAGGACAAGGAGTGAATAAATACCAAGCAGAAAAGGAAGACATCTTTAGAGAAGAGACAACCCGTTGCCAGAAAGACTAGTTCCAAAAGACCGGAGAGTTTTCTGGACTACAACAGTACATTCACTGACAGACTGGCTATTCCTGTAAACAACTTTGGGACTAGATACAACCCTGTTCAACCAGACCCACCTAGGCACACAACCCCTGTGTTTACCAAAATTACATTTGCCAAAATGTTGAAGTTAAAAGAATACATAACCTGTCATGAAAACCCAGTGAAGTGAAACATTGAAACAATAACAAAGAGGAGGAAGTAAGCCCCACACTCAGAATGTCACCATCATTCAAGCATGGGGTAGTAGATTCAAGATTACAAGCCTCCTTCTTAATTAATTGTAGGATATGGAAGAATAGAAAAAATATTAGGCCAGAGTACATCTTTAAGGGGACCTGTTCCCTCAACTGCATATCCACAGTAGTGAAGAGATGGAGCCAAAAAGAGGCCTTTGATTTCATTCAAATTGCCTTCAGAGGAAGACATCCCGCTACTAAAATCTTCCTTGGCCAGCATCATCTCACTGTTGGGCTTTTTGCTTCCCATCTACTTTGGATTGTTTATCACAAGCTCAGGTGCTGCTAGAATGTCTATCTAGATCAGAGGTTCTTAACTTTTTGTGTGTCATGGACACCGTTGACAGTCTGGCAAAACCTATAGACCCGTTCTCAAAATGATGTCTTAGATGCACAAAATATAACACATTGGATTACAGAAGAAAAAAACCAATTGTACTGAAGTGCAGTTATCAAAATATTTTTAAAAATCACAGTTCCCCTGAAGTCTATAGACCCCTCAAGTGGTGGACCCCAGGATAAGAACCCCTGCTCCAGTCATACATAATTACATTGGACCCCATATTCCTTAATATTCTTCTGAGTTTGGAAAAAGTCTGGATTGAGAATATCTAAGCCTAGAACATTCCACTGGGGACAATTGCCTCTTTTGTCTACTAGATAAGGGCTGCCGCGTCAAGGGAGTACAAGAATGGGAAATGAACCATGGGTTATTAAAAGATTTCTTCCTCAGGCTTTGCACTCCCATGTAGACTACCCCTACAATAATAATTCTTAACAATAATTTGATCTTTTAAAAATAGGAGTGTTTAACCCAATATATGACACCTAAAAACCCCCAAATCACATAAACCACAAACTTACATCCTATCCCCATGAATTGACAGCAGATGGGTTAACCTTTGCAGATAGTTCTTCAAGCAGAGAGCAAAAGTCTATATAGATAGAATAGTAACTTGAATTGGCACATTGAACTAAGATACACTCAGAACCTCTGACCCAAAATGAGTCCTATTGTACTTCCTTCTATATCTGCCTCTCTCTCATGGTAGCCACATAGCCAAGGGCAAAAGTTACAGATGAGGTTTGCCATCTGCATGAAAGGCAGGGTATGCAGGTTGAGAGGGGGACAATTTTTACCTTGGGAGCTCCCTGCACTGATGAAATTACAGGTCCAGAGTAAAATAAATACCATCTATGGACTTCTTTTTGTATTCTCTGGCTTCATCTGGAATTTTATTCCCTCTTTTGTTTCTATTCATTTAATTTGTTATTTGTTGTCGTTATGTGAAAAGTAATCAGGGAGACATCTATGTAGCTGATGAACTAACTTAGCCTCTTTCTTCAAAGCAGTCAACAATAAGTATCTTTAAACCCACCTTAAGTATATGATCAGCTATCCCTAATTACAGTTATCCTAATTCATTGGAGTCATGCTTGGACTTTACTGTACTGGAAGGGAGATAGGGAGAAATTCTAATGACCTTTCAACCAAGATAGTCTTAAGTGTCCCTATTAAAGTACAATATGGCCTCACTGTCTTCTTCCTTTCTTGGACCTCATTTTTAAAAATTATCCTTCACAATTTAATTTTTTAAAGCTATGTTTAGCAAGAAATTTCACTTTTATTGTTTGCCCTTTATTCTGCCACAAAGCCCTTCAGGCTTGGGAAAGAGTAGAAACAAGAGAACATGCCCAGGGATTGCTATCAAATAAGCTGTTCATAGGTAATAATCACCTAGTTCCAGCCGTAAAGCAGACTAAATTCTTTACTGCTAAGAATCCAGATAGAATAGAATCTGCACAGAGCAAATAAAAGATTCTTAATTAAATCAGCATGCAAAAAGAACATACAAGGTGTCTTTCAATCTCCTCATTCTTGTCTGCTTTTTTTTTAACTTCTCATCTGATACTTCTTCCTTTATTTCTTCCTCCTGCCTTCCTGTTCCGGGAATTATCCTATTCCTGTTCTTGTAAGAAATTATTGCCTTTTATAGAATCACCTTTTGGTGATCTATTTCATTTACCACAAGAATGTATTTAGCATCTATTCTATGATTTAGCCTTTGAGGGAAGTTCAATGACAGATAAAACCAGTTCCTGAGCCTCATGGAGAATACAGTCTAATAATTAGTACAAATGAGTATAGTTCCACAGGTTCTTCCATAACCATCTGAGTTTATTTGAAGATGCAAAATCTATCTGATTCTGTGACCCTGACTTAGGGCTAACATAGGATCAAAGCAATGACTAGGAAGGGAGAATCTAATTGAATGCTTTACCCTACAAGGAGGACCATTGCCAAAGAGAAGGGAAATTTGTGCGAGTGAGATATTTAAAGGGAAGCTGACAAGCCCTTAGAAGAAGGCAGAGCTTGGCCTGTTGCTGGATTAGGACTCATATTGGGACATAGGCACAGCTGGGACTGATATAGAACCTATGAGAGGATGGTAAAAATGGAGGTGAAGGAACATCTTCATTGTTTCTGGATATTCTTAAGGCAGAAGCAGAAGTTTATGGGATGTTAAATTCTGGCCCACTCTCTAGCACGGAGAGAGTGGCCCAGTTCTGATCCTCTCACCCAGAAAGTCTGTCCCCAGCTGTAGCCCAAAGGCCTCTTTGCCTGGAGAAAAAGGTTCATTCCATGCTATCACGGAGACTAGAAGCACCAATTGTCTAGGGACCCTGGTGGTTGGGGCCTGCTTCACTCCCTGTTCTTTATCAAGCCATTTGGGTTTACCTGATGTTAGGTCTGAAGCATCCAGACTTGACCATAAAGGCTCGGTAGGCTTACCATTCTCACTCTCATTGTCTCATTACTCCTCCCCCCTTCACTCCAGGAACAATTCTACTCTTGGCTCTAGCCCAGGATTTGCCCCCAAAGGGAGAAAGTAAAAGAGATACTCAATGTACAGACAGGAATAGGGTTTAAGACAGGTGATTTATTCCTACTTGAAGGAAGCAATGATAAGCTTAAGAAAATTATAGCATGCATTAGAAAATTAATAGAAAAAAATCAGTAGCTTGATTTATTACAAGTACAGTCAGTTTAGAGGCTAATATTCAAGCTTCTTTGAAGCTTAAAAAGTTTTTGCAAGGCTACTAATTAGCTATCTTACATCTCTACTCTTCATTGTCAGATCAAATACAGTGAGGGTCTGGAGGCACAAAGTGAGGAAAGAGAGAAAGAGTTTCTGTCCCTGCTGGAGGGCCATACCATCTTAGGGGTACCTTAGCTTTCCCTATCCTTGCCTTTTGTTGTCCTAACTGGTTTTTGAAACTCTGCTCAGCCCCAGAGTCTTGGGGTTGAAAGTATGGTTAAGTCACCCTGTGAAGGAAGGAGAATCAATCAATAATTAATAAACATCTATTAAGCATCTACTGTGTTCTAGGCACTGTGCAAAGTGCTAGAGATATTGAAAAATAGAAAAAGATGGTTCTGCCCTTAAGGAATTTACAGTTGAATGGAGGAGATGGCATGCAAACAAATATATACAAAGAGAGCTTTATATGATATAAATAGGAAATAATTAACAGCCTTAGAATTAAGAGAGGTTGGGGAAGGCTTCCTGTAGAAGGTAGGATTTTAGTTGGGGCTTAAAGGAAACCAGAGGGGTCAGTTTAGTTGGAGTGGAAGAGGGAGTGTGTTCCAGGCATGCAGAACAGCCAGAGAGAATGCAGGCAGTCAGAGAAATGGAGTGTCTTGTTCATGAAACAGTTCAGAGGCCAGTGTCACTATGTTGAAGAGTATGTGTCTGGGAGTAAGGTATTAGAAGACTGGAAAGGTAGGAGGAGGCTAGGTTATCAAGGGCTTGAATACTAAATAGAGCATTTTTTATTTGGTATTGGATGCAATAGGAAGCCACTGGATTTTATGGGGGGAGGGGTATGATCTGACCTGCATTTTAGGAAAAGTACTTTAGTGATTGAATGGAGGATGGATTGGAGGGGGAAGAGACTTGAGGCAGGGAGACCCATCAGTAGGTTATTCCAGTAATCAAGGTATGTGGTAATGAGGGCCTGCACTAGAGTGAAAAGAGTTACTTTAGGAAACCTATGAAGATAGACTGGCCTGGGGAAAAGAAAATGCTTCCCCAGGCCCACAGCCTCTCAGACTACTCTGACTGAGGAAGGTAGGGAGATGGTGGTGGCATTTGAGGAAGGTCAAGGTAGAGGAGGAATCCAGCCCTGTAAGCTCTGCTAAAAGGCTATTTTTTCATGGAAATGTTTTTGCCTCCCTACTCCCCAGAGCTTCTCTTTCTCTCATAGCTTTGAGTTCCCAAGATACTTAAATTTTCCCTGCTAATAGAGGGGACTCAAGATTAGGGGTCAGGGTACACCTGGAAGGATTGAAGGGACATTGTCCCTGGGTATGGGGACTATAGGTATGTGACACCTTGTTCAATCTACAATAACTTTAAGAAAGGTTTTATTGATTCTGTTTATTTTTTTAACACCCCCTCATTTCCTGATATAGTACCCTCTATCCACTAAGTTCTTTCTAATAAAGAAAAACAACAAAACAGTTAAGCTAAGCTATTTGACACAATGATCAAGTCTATAATCACCCCCCCATATTTGCTACCCATAGTCTTTGAAGGAACTTTATCCTCAGGTGTAGGAACCACAGGTATGTGCTACCTTGTTCAACCTACAATAACTTTAAAAAAGGTTTTATTGATTCTGGTTTTTTTTACACCACCATCATTTGCTGATATATTCTACTCTATCCACAAAATTCTCCTTTATAATAAAGAAAAACAATAAACTAGTTAAGCTCTGCTAAACTATTTGACACAACGATCAAGTGTGTAATGATACCTCATATTTACTCCCCATAGTCTTGCTTCCTGCTACTGAGTAGGAAGGAGGAATAGTTCATTATCTGTCCTCTGGAACCAATATTGGTCATCATACTATCTGACATCAGCTTCCTTCTTTTATTGTTGTTTTCATTTATATTACTGTCATCAACATACATACTGTTCTCTTGGTTTTGTTCTTTTCCACCTGCATCAGTTCCCACAATTCTGACCATATTTCTCTGGCTTCACATATCTGTCATTTCTTACAATACGTTCATATACCATAGTTCACGCATTCACTTCACAGTCCATAGGCACCTAGTTTGTTTCCAGTTCTTGTTACCACAAGAGTATGGTATGTATACATACATACATGTGTATGTACACACAAATTTGTATGTGCATACACACATATAGAAAAAGAGAGTCCCACATGCTACCACCACCTTCAAAAATGCCAGAGAGAGAATATTTGGCTTCACAACAATTCATGTGAAAAAGACCTAGTTGATTTAGTGGTGAACTTGCTCAGTGAGGCAACAACGTGACGTGGCAGTCAAAAGTTACTTCAATCATGGGTTGCATTAACAAGAGTCTTGAACAAGGAAAGTTATATTTCTTTTGTCCTCTGCCTTAATCAGACCAACTCAGGAGTATTGTGTTCAGTTTTGATAGAATCCTAATAAAGCTGCCCCCAGACCCAATATCCTAACTTTCTTTTGGGCCCCACTGAACAGCAGGGATGTCCTGATTTAATCAAACAATCTGGCTTTAATCATACCACAGGCCCCCAGACTCAATATAGCCATTGCCCCTAGATAGACGCTGCTCCTAAGTCCAATTCACATATTTGAACAGGTGTGTTCTTGTACTCAACCACAATCACATCATCCATTTAGCTCAAGACAGGACCACAATACCTAACTAACCATCTTGACCAGACAGGATCACAATAACTAGCCAATCCAAAAGCAGCATGACCAGGATGTTTGACCACCAAACCATAGAAAGGACCCCTCCCCTATTACCTAACACCTTAATAAACTCCTCCTGCCTTTTTAAAATTCATAATTTTTGTTGTGTAATCAGCCTCATTACACTATAAATTTGCCTGTGTTGTCTTACTAAATTGCTGGTTCCTCTTGGAACCTAACCCACTTCTGAGGGGTGTCAATCCTCAATAAATGTCTATAGTTGGATTAGAGGTGGTCTAACTCTGAATTCTTTGAGATGGTACCAACACAACATAGCACGAAACTGCAACAGTTTGGTGTGCTACACTTTAGAGAGGATGTTGACAATCTGTAGCATGTCCAAAGGAGGGTAACCAGGAGGGTAAGGGGACTTGAAACCATACCCTACAAGGATCAGTTTAAGGAACTGAGAAAAGACTTACAAAGACATGACAGCTGTCTTCAAGTATTTGAAGGGGCACAATGTTGGATGATGGAAGGACTACGAGCAGGAGATTTGAGCTCAATCTAAGGAAAATGAGAGCTATCCAGAAGTAGAAAGAGTTTTGTCTAGACCTTTCTTTGGAGGTAGTGAGCTCCCCATCCTTGGAAGTCTTCAAGCACAGTTTGGGTGACCACTGGTAAGAGGATTTCTGCTTATGTATATGTTGGACTAAGTAACCTCTGAGATTTCTTCTATCTCAAATTTTATGCTTCTATGATCTTATGATCTAATGCTTATAGATTTTCTATTTCTAATTTTTATACTTATTGAATATCTGAACAAAACTGTTATACAAATTAGAACATCACCAATTGTGTTATATGAGAAAAAAATAATGAAAATAATTTAGGAAACTGGATTTTTAGAGCCAGAAAGGACCTTATACATCATGGAAAGAGTATTAGATTTGGAGTCAGAGGCTCTGAGTTCAAATTCTCACTCTTACATTCACTACTTGTGTGACCTTGGGCATGTTACTTTGAACTAATTTGTTCATCTCTAAAATGAGGGGCTTGAACTAATGGCTTTTAAGATAACCTCCCATTTCTCATGGAAGGACCAACATATGGTCCTAAGATCCCATGAACTCCTAATTTTGTAGGTAAGCAAACTAAGACCCAGAGAGGCTTAATAATTTGTTCTACTTGATTTGAAACTCTATGTGGATAGGGATTGAATTTTATCTAAGTTTTTTATCTTAACTAATACCTAGAGCAGTGATCTGTAGATAATAAGCACTTAATGGATTTTTTTTTCATTTATGCAACTGCATAGTGGAGGAGTCAGAATTATATCAGGTGTTTATCTACTATACCATGTCTTGAATTCTCATACAAATTGGAAAATCACATTCAACTTACAGCTTTCTGATCCCACAGCATAGCATAAACAACCTAACCATACTTTCTAATTTACTTTGGAATGTATGAAGTTCATGATTTTGATTTTTTTAGGGAAGGGGCAAAGATTTTCCTTTCTGGTTGTACTTAGCTGCATTCCCTGAATGCTACTCTTCCTAGAAGTCCAGAGGTAGGATGAGTAGGTAGGTACAGTAGAAAGAGAGCAGGCTTTGAAGTCGGGGACCCTGCATTTAAATCCTGCGTTGGAAGTTTACGACCTGTGTGACCTTGTGCTATTTATTTCAACTCCCTCAGCCTCGGTTTTCAGTGTTTTACATACATTATTTCGTTTTAGTCTCACAACAACTCTTTGAAGTAGATAATATAATTTAAAGGTGAGGAAACTGAATCTCAGGAAGGTTGTGACATGATTATGATTACACAGCTAATAAGTATCCAAAATACAATTTAGACCTAGGTTTTCCCGACTTCAAAACCATCATTTGATCTATTGTGACAGGCTGAATATTCACTCTTCCCGACCCACCTGAAGTACCAGCTCCCTTACAGAGAAATCAGTAGTAGTCTAATGCATAGTGATGGATTCGAAGTCAGAAAGATCTAGTTTCAAATTCTGCCTTTGACATTATGTGTATGACCACTGGCAAATCTCTTTGCCTCTAGGAGCCTCGGTTTCCTCAAAATGGGGATAATCAATACCTGTCATGGAGTTGTTATAAGACGCATCTGGGATATCGTATATAAGTATGCAAACTTTAAAGCCGCGCCCACAGGCTCCTCATGTCAGCGCCACTTTCTTTGCACTTGGGGCTCTGCCGGGCAGGTCGGACACTTCCCCCAGCAAAGTATTTCCAACTCCCAGCTCCGGCTGTATCCCTCCTGGCGCGGCCCCTGGGCTGTGCACGCGGTCATTACAAGAAACTAAAGTAGGTTTTTCCCCGCTCTTCTACTTTGCAGCAGTTACGAGGGAATTTGTGGTTGGTGACGCGCAGCCTTAAGAGCCACCTGCAGCGCTTGGCGCGCCAGACTGGGGAGGGATCTGCGGGCTCCGGGCCCGCAGCCGCCGGCCTGGGGGACCCCTGTGGCACGGGAGGCCATGCTGGTGTTCTGGCTGCAAGGCGGCCGCGGCCAGCTCCGACTACTCGGTAAGGACCTCCCCTAGCAGAGCCACGGTCCCAACCTCCTTCCTTCACTCTCCCTCCTTCCTTCACTCCACCGCCGCTGGCTCTCCTTTCTTTCTCTCCTGCCCACTTTTTGCCTGCCTCCTCAGTCCCCATGCGCACTCTCTATCCAGCTCCATTTTGCGCTCTCTTTCAATCGTTCTGCCACACTCCTTTGCCTTCCTTTCTTCCCTGATTTTCTGGCGTCTTCCTTGCCCCTCCTCTTTTTCACCCGACCCTCCTCATCCGGCCTTCTCCTTCCCCCTCCAATCGCTTCGAACTTTTCCTGTGTTTCTTGCTTTTCCCTTTCGTTCATTCCCTTTCCTTCCTCTGGAACTCACGCCTCTTGCTCTTTACTCCATCCCTAAGCGGCGTACTCTGATTCCCGGCCATCTCATCTCCAGTCCCGTTCCGTTTAACTCCCCCCGCCCCCCATCCTCCCGTCAGTCCCCAGAGAAACTCCGATCTCTCCCGGGTCCACACCCGCCTGGGGGCACTGTGTGGCCGCGGGAGTTTGGCGTCCGGGGTCTGGTGGGAGAAATCGGACTCCGAGGTCGGGGCGAACTAGCAGCGGATGGTCTCGCCAACCCTTCACGGGAGGGTACAACGGGGGCGTTGCGCAGGGGCATCCATCTCTCCCTGATGGTTTTGGTAATGGAACGAATGTGGGGGAAACGTGTTCTCAGCACTCTTTCACCCCCGACAAAAAAAATTCTTCAAGAAAAAAAAAGATTAAAAAAACAATTATCAGGCAGTGAAAAGGCTTTGTATAAATAGAAATTAAAAAGCATACAATTATAATTTAAATATTAGATTATTGTTCCTCCAAATCCCGGTAGTTTTACTCGAGCTAGGTGAAGTAGCTGTAATGGAAAAGGGTTTGGAGCTGGTTTTGGATTGTCTACTATCTGACTGTCTCTTATTTTTCTGGACCTCAGTTTCCTCATCTGTGAAATAAGGAGGTTGGACTAGACTAGAACATCTCCAAAGTCTTTTGCAGCTTTAAAACACAGGTTTTAGAGGGAGGGTTCTTTTAAAGACCTTGAAGTCTGCATCTCAAAAAACAAAACAAAACCCAAAAAACTTTGTTTCTGTCATTTTCCTCAGAAAACTGTGAACATCTACCAAAATCTTTTTCCAGTCCACCACAAACCTCAGCAGTTAAACTCAGGTTGAGACCTTAGAGAAAGGGAAGAGAGCTATTGACAAACCCTGCTCTCAAAGATTGATGCGCCCCCCCCCCCATGTTCAGTAAAAGATCTGCTGAATTAAAATGCTTCTTGGGAGTGAGATGAATTAATTCTTCCAGAACATCTGGATTCAATTCAACAAATGTTAAGTGATTATTGAGAGGTTGCGTTGTAGTGTGGATAAAAGGTTTGTTTTACTCTGAAGATCTATCTACTCAATCCTGATAGAGTGCAAAGAGCATTTGTTGTCAGAAAGCATTGGTTTCAGTCCTGCCTCTGACTCATATTAATTGTATAACCATGAGAAAGTCACTTAACTTCTTAATGCCCCAGAAAATTCTCTTTAAAAAACAACTACTAAAATAGAGATGAATTGCCAATCTTCATAGATCTTGGAATTTGCACACTGGGATTTCGCCACATTGACGAAATCATAGGTCCAGACCAAGTGACAACAAGTACTACTACTACAACTACAACTACCACTACAATGACTACTACTACTACTGTAACAACTACTACTACTATACCACCACCACCACCACCACCACCACCACCACCACTACTACCACTACCACTACTACTACCACTACTACTACTACTACCACTACTACTACTACTACCACTACTACTACTACTACTACTACTACTACTACTACTAATCATAGTAATACCACTTGCCAGCCTTTGTGGTTATTTTGTGGGGGTTCAAAATAGTAGCCCTTGTCCTCAAGGATCTTAAAATCTAGTTGGGAAGGGGTGGTGGTGAGATGCACAAAGATTTTAGTTAGAAAAATGATTAAGTGCATAACAGAATGGACTGTGATTTAAGGAAGGAAGAACTAGTTGAGCCCTGGCATTGGAATGTGAGCAGTCAGAAAGAGAAACAAGGAAGAGTGGGATACTTGATCTTGAGCTGGGGCCTTGAAGGAGAAGGATTTCAATAGTTGGAGATAGGGAAGAGGTACATAAGGCTATAAGGTAAATGGTAGCCTAATTGTAATGCCAGGCAAAGGAATTTATATTTTATTTACTGGTTAGAAGAATATTAAAGCTAGAAGGGGCCTTAGGTTATTTAGATTCTCATTTTATAAATGAAGAAACTGAGGTTCAGAAAAATAAAGTGGTTTGCTTATGGTCACCCCAGTAGTACATGGAGGAGCCAGGACTCCCAGAGAAGCCTTTTGACTGCTTTTCTAGTTCTCTTTCAACAGTACTAGGATTGAGTAGGTAGATAGTGGTGAGCTGCTGAAAGGTTTTGATCTAGGGAGTGATATGATTTGACCAAGGCATTAAAAAGATTTGGAGACTATTTAGAATTCTTGGGAATAAGCCATTTATAGAAAGTTTTCCTTGAATAAATTAATTGGCTATGTTTTACTTCCACAAAGTGAACATGAGTTGAAATCCAGCCGTAGACACTTCATAACTGTGTGACTCTGGGCAAGTCACTTAACCTCTATTTGCCACAGTCCCCTCAACTGTAAAATGGGAAACCATAAAAACTCAAGTTGGAAGGTATCTCTAAAAGTTATCTAGTCCAAGAATATTTTTATTTATTTTAGAAGACCAGATCAATCTAACCAATTATTTTTATATTGTTTATATCTCAATTTTTGTGTGCAAAGAACTTGTCTTTGGTAGATGGGTGTGATGTCAGGGGCATCATCCCGTTTCTCTTCAAAATACCTCCTGCCCCCGTAATAGCTGGAATTCCATCTTTAGATCTTACCTTTGGTTCCCCAAATTAAGTGTTAATTCCTCTAGGAAGAGGCAAGTCTGTTATTAGATATTTATGCCTTTATCTGAGAAAATTTCAGAACTTTTTCTGAAAATAAGTTTTCATGATGAGGAATGGAGAAAGACCATGAGAATTCTAGCCATAAGCAAATAGGCTTTTAAAGTGTTGGTTGGAGAGACAGGAAGCAAACTTAGCAGATTGGAGAAACTATAGGATACTGAAGACCAGTTTTACCTATTAAACATATTTTCCTAGGTTCTAGTTTGGTTGCTAGGTAGATAACGCTTTGACTTGTCTCCAGTCCAAAATAACAGTTACCTATAGATTCCAACACAAAAGATACATTTGAAGAAGAAAAATAGCTTTTCGACCATAGATGCCGTGGTTACCCAGAAGAGATTCCCATCTCCCCTCCCCCCCCCCAGCTTCCATCAAAGCTTTAGCAGCTAATCAATTGGGTAGACCTCTCTGGCTGAAAAGGTTCCTTTGTGATTTCATGCACCCAGTGGTGGAATGCATGAAGTCAGAGGTGATGGAGACTGATCATTATCTTGAGCATCTGCAGATACTGATAGCTTTTGGACCCAGTCTTTCAACTGTTTTATAGAAACTAACATGTCTAGAATAAATCCCCAACATTCGTCTTAAACAAACTAAGTAGCATTAACAGCAGAAATTTGCAACTTCATCATAGTCTCTCTTCTCATTTATTTCTTATGCTGCAGCCAGCTTAGCCAGATGTGTTACTCATCCTGATCTCTATAGCCAATCAATCAATTAACAAGCCTTATTTGGCACCTATGATGTGCTAGTCACTGAGGATGCAAAGACAAAAAATGAAACAGTCTCTGCTCACATTCTAACAGGGAAGACCATATAGCTCTTTATATAAGTACGTAGAGCAAAAAAGTGTACAGAATAAATACAAAATAAATACAAGAATTATGGAAGGGGACACTCCAATGGGTGTTCATTGGTTGCTAGTGGAACTATTTAATAGGCTAAATCGAGAAACTATTCAACTTAATAGTAAGAAATGTCTTTTATTTTGCTGTCATGGTCACCAGGTAATCCATTTCTATAACCTAGTCAACATGCCTTTCATGGAACACTTTTCCGTCTAGGTTCCTTTTTTGTGTCAATAATCATTGGAAATATAATCTATAGTTCTCTTTGCTTTATTCTTTCCTTTTTAAGTATTAATACTATATTTTTCTCAAAAATAGCTCAGTAGAGTGTTTTCAATTTTTGACATATTTATATGGCATAGCTACTAATTTAAATGCTTCTTAAATTTAAATTTTAAACATTTTAAACGATTTTCAATTGTTTTGATTTTGTTTCACAGTTGTTATTTCAGCAATGGCATTTGGATCCACAGCAAACCAAGAACCACCTGTAGTAAAATGCATGTTAATTGATCACAAGATCAATGATTCGTCAATAAGGGCATCGTCAACAACATTTATGGTAAAATAACATTAATCATTTTTTAAACCAGACAACAGAAGATATTATTCCAGAGACTCTACTTAGGCTTTGTTCAGCTCCTTTGTATGAAGAGTATGAAGGACTTTATTTGTACCTAGGCCTAATAACTTTGTATATTTGTTGTTAAGTACGTAAGCATGGTACTGTGGAAAGAGAACTACCTCTGGACTCAGAAGACATCCCTGACAATAATTACCTGTGAGACCTTGTACAAGCTACCTAACCTATCAAGCCTCATCTGTAAAATGAGGGGCTAAACTAAATCAATTTCTAGAATAGTAAGTTCTATAGGCATCTGAAACTCAACATATCCAAAATAGAACTAATTATCTTTCTCCCCAAACCCTCCCCTCTGCCCAACTTTCCTATTCATGTTGAGGACACCATTACTCTCTCTTCTGCATACCTTTTCACTGACTCTTTCTCCAACGCTAGAATGTTCTCCTCCCTCACTTTGGCCTCTCGTCTTTCTTGGCTTCCTTTAATATTAAGCTCAAATTTCACTTTCTGTAAGAGGATTTTCCCTGTCCTCCTCACTGCTAGTGATTTCCTTCTACCCTGTATATATCTTATATGTTTGTGGTTATTTACATCTTTTCTTCTTCAGGGAAGGGACAATATTTTGGCCTTTATCCATATCTATAGGACTTAGCACAGTGCCTAGTACCTGGTAGGCACTTAATAAATATTTCTTGATCTTCAAACCTTCAAATTATAATACTGTGGTCATTACCTGAATGACTAGAAGGCAGTGAGAGAAGTACATTTGGTTTCACTTGTCAATTATAACATTCAGTGAATCTGAATTTAAAATTTTAAAAAATTTTAGAAATTTTAGAATTTAAAAAAACCCCAGAGGTTTAGTTGTGTCCAACTCTTTATGACCTCATTTGGGGTTTTCTTGGCAAAGATACTAGAATAGTTTGCCAGCTCACTTTACAGATAAGGAAACCAAGGCAAACAGGGTTAGGTGACTTGCCCAGGGTCATATAGCTATTAAGAGTCTGAGGCTGGATTTGTACTCTGGTGTTCCTGACTACAGCCCCAGTGCTGTACCTACTGAGTCACGTAGTTGCCCTCCAAAAGCACTATATTGAAACAAATTTACTGATGCATTGGCGACTTGCAAATTCAGGCCCATAAAGTCCGCTTGGAAATTTAAACATTGATATTGATTCTCTCCTCCTAAATTGAGTAGAGTAACCTTCTGGGAATGAAGAAGAGATAAAGACTCAGAATTTTAGAGCTAGAGGGGGCACCAGAGCCTTCTCTCCCCTCTCTGTCTCTGTCTGTCTGTCTCTTCAGTCAAATATTTCCATCTAGTTGGCAGAATGTGTCGCATGAACCCAGAAGCCTCTGTTGCTGGGTAATCTGCTCAGCTGCAGAATGAGCATAGTTCCGATACTTCTTTGGAACACAGCTGAGTGAATGGTGAAAATGATGGAACTACATAAGTCTTAGAGAGTTGCCTGGGACATTGAGAGGTTAAATGATTTGTCCAGGGTCACACAGCTAGTATGTGTCAGAGATGGGACTTGGACCTAGCTAGGCCCTTCTGACTCAGACCAGCTCCCTGTCCACTACTATACCAAGCTGCCTCATATATATACACATACTTAAATAACTGAGTGAAAAACTGACTACAAAGAGAACTTTTCCTTTAACAAATTGATTATTGTGTAAAGGACCACCTCAGAATCAGGAAAACCTGGGCTCCAATTCAGCCTCTGGAACATACTGTCTCTAGGCAAGTTCCTTAACTTTAGGCAAGTTATTTAACCATTTTATGCCACAGATTACTTTCTTAAGACTATACTTTTCAGAATTTACTCATATAAATTGATTTAGAGGGCTCAGGAGTTCTTTAAACTGATGAAATTACAGACGTAAACAAAAAAATTTAATAATGGATAACAATGAAACCTGATGTCATGAGGAAGTATTTGGGGTGTAGTGTTTTCTGCTGAGTAGAACATCTGATAGGCTAAATGTTAAAGTGTCGAGTTCTTGAGTCAGGCAAAAATGTAGAAATGGATAACTCCATTCTCTCCTTTGCTTCTGGAAGAGTGCCATCCATGTACCAGTGAGACAGCCTGATCTGTTTTTGGATTGTCTGCCTGGTCTGGTTCATTCCAGTCCTCACTGGCTCCAGCCCTGTACAGGGCTGTCTTATAAAAGAGCAATTGCTGTTGAGAAGCAGAAAGAAAAGCATATGCTGACCAAGTAACAAATGTTGCTTACATGAAACTGGGACAATTCATGAATAGTATGGGCTGTACAACACTGAAGCTGTTGTGTGTGGGCTGGTGCTCGAAGGAGGAGAGGAGGACATTCTCTGCCCTGTGATCAAAGACACAAAGAATTGCCCCTATTCTTTCTCATCCAAGTCAGAGTTGGGTTTCACGTTAAGGGCCATCCAGTTTTTAAATTCTGTGTCTATTTCTAAGATATTTGTTGTTGTTAAGTCATTGTTCAGTCGTGTCTGACTCTTTGTGACTCCATTGGGGTTTTTCTTGGCAGAGATACTGGAGTGGCTTGTCATTTCCTTCTCTGCCTCATTTCACAAATGAGGAAATGGAGGCAAACAGCATTAAGTGACATGTCTAAGGTCACACAGCTACTGTTTGAGGTCAGATTGGAACTCAGGAAGAGGAGTCTTCCTGACTCTATCGTCTGGCACTCTATCCACTGCACCACTTAGCTGCCCCAAGATATTTTACAGACATGATGAAAACATAGAACTGAAGATAAATGCTACAATAAGAGCAATATCAAGAGGAATACCCAAGAGGAAGAGAATCAGCCTTTTTTTTTCATGAAGTGTTTCTTTGCTCCATACCATAAGGAATGTGATATAATATACTTGGAGTCAGAAGACCTGTGTTCAGATTCTGGCCCTTCTACTTCTACAAGTTTGATGGTGAACAAATCACTTAACCTCTCTGCAGTGGTGGGATTCAAATAAATTAACAATGGTTCTCCAAAGAACCGAGCCAAGGTGCTGCCCCCGCTAACAACTGGTTCCCCAAACTCAACCTAGAATTAGGTACCGGTTCTACTGAACTGGTGCGAACCAGCTGAATCCCACCACTGCCTCTTTGGCTTTAGTTTCCTCATCTATAACATAAGTTAGTTGAAATGATCCCATTCAGAGATAGCAATCCATGAATTCACGAAGCCTCTTCCAGTTCCAAATCCCATGATTCTGTAAGACCTGACAGTGGATACATTGCAGGTGGTGTAAGACAGAAACCACTGCTTCACCTTCTTTCATGGGCCTCATTAACATTTGAGGCAGCAAAAAATTAGATCCAAGAAATCATTATGGATTTCTAATCCTTGCTGACCTAGTTCCCATGTTATTCTTAATCATTGTAGCATATGTTTCTCATCAGTAACTACCATTTGCTTACTCCTTTTGAATGCTGTAATAATTGTTTAATGCTTATGAAATCATTTGAAGATTCAACTGAAAGTTTATTTTATATTATGCATGTATTACTTGTACACACACACACACACACACACATATTCTAGACAATGGGGCTACCAAAGTGTTTTGTGATGTGAAAAATATAAATATTCAATACACTTTTTGTTAAAAAATATGGCCATAGTCTTTCCTACTGTCATTGGTATGAATCTGTTTATTTTGCAATGCAGGCATCAAATCTAATGAAAGACCTTGGATGTTCCTTGAGACCTGAAAGCCCAGGAGTTGTGTACGAAGCAGCTGAGACAGTCGAAGTAGACATTTTTGCAGCCATTACATTGCAAGTGTTGTTGAATATCCCGGGGAACATTTCATGTACTTGGTTCTTTAAGAATAACTCAACAGATTGCCAACCTGACTTTGATTTACAAAACAGGTAAGCAGAGAATAAACACACTGAGAATAGCCTTGAGGAAGCACTTTCTTGCTCTAAACTGTAGTTCAACTGTAGTTTTTAAAAGTTTCTTTTAATTCCTTCATGAAACCATTTGACTTGGAGGAGGGGTAGAGTGGAAAGTCCCTCCACCAAATAGTGACCTACCTATAAATTAGTAGATAAGTTTTATGGAATTTTCTGACACTCAAAAAAGTTACTCGACATGTTCGTGGTCAGTCATATAGTTAGTGTCAGAAGCAGGATTTGAATCTTCTTGACCTGCTTTGAATCCAAGTCCAGAATTCTATCCATTACTCTATGTTGCCTCTCATTGAATAAAACATGATATGCAAATAAATTTAAATCCTAACAAATTGGTGCATGACCTAGACAAATATAAACTTGTGTACTCTTCATAAAAACTCTCCAGACTGGTCAATAGCTGTGGCCAAGAGCTCTCCATGGAGTGGGCTTCAAGCTCAGCAGGGCCTAATAATTATTCACTACTTTAGATTTGCCTGTATCCATAGTGAATGGATATCTTTAGTGCTAACTGAAGTGAGGAAGTGAGTGAAGTGAAGTAGTGAGGAGCCAGAAGCAAGTGGATGGTTGGATGAGACTAAGGGAGAAACTTGGGGCCAGAGGCAGGAGGCTTATCCAGAGTCCCAAAGTGTCTATCAGCAGTACAGTAGTGTCAAGATACAAAGGGCAAAATAGGCAAGTCTAGACTAAGGTCTGTCGAGAGCCCAAGAAATTGGATCTCCATATGGTTATAAGACATTGGAGGCCATTTAGTTCTCCTCATTTTATTGCTGAAGAGACTCAGGACAAAGACCATGCCTCTGTCCTTTCCAGTCCTACAGTTTGGAGCTAACCAGCACCATACTTCCAACCTTGACTATTTCAGCACATTCAGATTTCACATGTGGACAGCTCCCTACCGCTGCTCAGGTTTCCTGTATTAGAAACGACTATATTTGTGCAGTCGCTGACAAATTGAAATGTTGGTAAGAAAAGACTCTCAGGGGTTTGTACAAAGAATGTTTTGGGATATCTTGTTTTTTTTAAGGGATTTATTGTGCCTAGGTGACAGATATTTGCAACCTTTCATTTTAGTTACATTCATAGGTAAAGGAAAAGAGCTTTAGCTGTATCCTTTGTGTCTCAATCTCTTGCAGTATATGATATTTTTATACAATGTGTCAGGGAGGATTTGGACTCCCTATAATACAACAAACTTTTTCATTTTTTTTCTTTCTCTAAACCAAAATTTAAGTGATTGAGAGATTATGTTCCATTTGAAATATAGTTTACTGTAGCGGAAAAAATCCTTCATCCATAGTTGGGAGACTGCTTCCATCTAGCTGTGTGACCTTGGACGAAACCCTTCACATCTCTGGTCCTGATTTTTCATCTGTAAAATGAGATTTATGAGATGATCCCTAAGGTCCCTTTCATCTTGCTTCCCTTTTCTCCCCCCTGCTGCTGTCACTCCTTAAAGACCAACCATCACAGATGTGAAGGACAGACAGGATACAATCCATCTGTGTCCATCTTACTAGTTCCAACTACTCCACCTCCCTCTCCAGGCACACAGGGAACCATTTGGTGTATTACAGCAGTCATTCAATAGAGAAGAAAATACTTTTGTAGGAGTGCAATACTCAATGGTACTCTGATGGCCCAAGGAAGGTAAAGAGCCCTCACTTCTGAATTTATTAATGGCCACAAGGGAGCAACCTAGACAGCAGAATGTGTGTGTGTATGCATACATGTATACAAACATACACATGTATATCCATATATACTGTGATTGTGAATTGCATGCAGAACAGAGGTCAGTCAATGTTCAAGATAAATTAAATCAGTAACTATTTTTCAGGCCAGTGCACATGCTTTTGAAGTTTCGTTCCAGATCTTTGGACACATTCACTTTCTTTTCCTCTTTTGAAGTACTTTTCAGATTGATGTGGCATAGTTACTTCTTTTAATTTGAGTTAAAATGAAGAACTTTATCAACAGTTGAAGGCTTTGTTTCTCAGAGGCATGTTACTGAAAATCTTACTGATATCGTATGTCCATAATTTGTTTCATTGGATTATGGTGAAAAAGAGAGGATAAACCTTCCTTTGGGGTGTGTGTGTGTGTGTGTGTGTGTGTGTGTGTGTGTGTGTGTTTGGGGAGGTGGCATGGGGTCAGGGAGAAGGTTTACCAGAGACAAACTACCTGCATTAACTCTTGACGTTTACTTCAATTGGACTAAATTGAGTGCTCTTCCTTTACACACAGACCCCCACACACCCCCCTCACAATTTTATTTTGGCTATAAAAAGAGGCTAATGGAATCAAAGAATTTTAGAATTAGATTTTGTTTCATAGTTACTGGACTAGCCTTGGAAATATTTGTAATCTACTCATGGGTTCACAAAGTATGGGAGTTCTGCTTGTGAGGCTACAAAGCATCCTGGGTGAGTGTGGATGACTCAAACCTAGGAAATCACCACTACACAATAAAACACACCCTACTGACTCACTGGCCGCATCATTTTAAAATATGAATGTCAGTCTGTAATACTATTGCATGTATGTGTGCATGGGATGTGGGTGCCCTAACGGCCAATGAGAGTGAGTACAAAGTCAAGTTTACTTAACTTACTACCAAGGAATAACTTGGGAATGGGAACCACTCACTCTGCATCGGTGCTATTCTTTTGAAATTCACTCAGAGCAATGATCACCATTGCTAGTTTTGAAAAGATGAGATTGCTTGGCCTAGTTTTTAGGAAATGTTCACTGAAACATATGACCAAAAAGGGATAGAGGGAGCAGAACAAAATGAGGAGTGAGAAGAGATGGAAAAGTAAAAGCCTAAGTGAGGGCGTTGGACTTTCATAGTGGCTGCCATCTATAAAATCTCTCTGCTTGTTTCTAGTGGTTTGTGTCTAGGGATCAAGAAACTTTGAAAACTTATTTTCAAGATGTAGTAGTTAATAGCAGCTCTATTCTGTGACTAGGGAATTGTGGTTAAGATTGAGGAACTGATGGAAGTGGCTCTGTTGGGACAAGGGGCAGCTAGGTGGTGCAGGGGATAAAACAGCTAGACCCGGAGTCAGGAAGACCTGAGTTCAAATCTGGCAGCAGATACTTACTAGCTGTGTGACCCTGGACAGGTCACTTAACCCTGTTTGTCTCAGTTTCCTCATCTGTAAAATGAGCCGGAGAAGGAAATGACAAATCACTCCAGTATCTCTGCCAAGAAAACCCCAAATGGGGTCACGAAGAGTCAGACACAACTGAAATGACTTAGCAACAACAAAGTCTTAGCTAGTACTATCATTTGTTGTTGTTGTTATGGTTCCTGAACCTATTCCTGAACCCATCACCATCACCTATTTGCCCATAATAGCCACAATTCATGACAACCTGGTTTTGTCCATACTGGCTCACTTCAGATTTCCGTTTACATATCTAAGCAGGGGTAGGGAGTCATCTGATTTGTTAATCTGGCATCTTACAATATACAGGAAAAGTCTTCTTTCCAAAGGCCCCATTTGCCTGCAGGTCACCAGAGGAAATGGGAGTGAAACCACTTTAAAGACCCCTGCTAGCCCAGTCCTCACTTCAAATGAGCCATAGTCTTTAGAACTTCTTTGTTATAAATCGGTTAGGCATTAGGTCAATAAACACTTATTAATAACAAAGCTATCACTTGAAGGAATAGTTAAAACTTTGACTTTTTAGATTTAAGAACCATTTATATTATCTAACACAGTGTCAAAAACTTTTACATGGGGCTCTTGCGGTCAGGGAGTTGTGGTAAATATTGGAAGTAGATAATATATATAATTGATATTGTATTTCTTGCTTGCTCAATGGGTAAGGGAGGGACTGGAGGGAAAGAGAAAATTTGGAACTGAAAATACAAATAAAAATTAATTGGAATTGGAGGTATAAGCTAGTGTGACTTCTTAAACATTCAGATTTCATGGAATCAGTGAGCTTTCCCAGTGAGATGGAAATTGACTATGTAGTCTATTTTAAAAACAAAGATTATGTAAATTTTATAGTCAATTTAAATAACACCTGGTAAGGTTTGAGAGGGAGAACTAAATGCATACAGATTGCACTGTGACAAAGGAAAGTGTTACTTGAAAAAAGAGTCAGTATAAAAAATTAGGATTGTTAAAAATTATTCTGGGCTTTATCCATTTGTTTTCCCTTTGGAAATATTTCTTTGATATTATAATGTGACTTAGTGGGAAAATATTATTTCATGTTCACACAACATCTAAGGGATAGTTCTAATAAATAATAAGATGAGGTTCAACTCTATATGCTTCCTAGTCATATGAATGAGTAGCCACTTTCATTTCCACAATTGTGTTTATAGGGAACGCAAGATTGTGGGCAAGATCTGAACATTAATAGCAGGGAATTGAATTTGCACTCTTGTTAGACTATACCTGGTTCCAAATTGTTACTGTTGGCCAGGCCAAGCTAGGTCAATTTGGACAAGTCAATCTCTAGTTTTCTCATCTGTAAAATGAAATGGTTGGATTAGCTAAGTGGTTGGTCTCTGTCTTTTTTGTGAGGAGTTACTCTGTAGTTCCTCAAAATCTTGAGAGTCCCTTGTTTGTGGGAAAGAGGACTATCTCAGCTGTGTTGAAAGTAGAGCCTCTGTGTGTGTATGCATATATGTATGTATGTATGTATGTGGAGGGGGGAGGACAAAAGGGAGTAGCTGCCCTTGAACTAAGGGGATCTTCAACCAAAACACTTTCTCTGTTTCCAATGGTGGTGGCCTTTGGGAATGGGGTTATGGTGGTTACTTCTTTCCCTTAATCACTTGATTAGGGCTTCACAATTGATCAGTTGACCTGAGTTGAATTGTTGGAGACCCCTGAACTGAATGATTGCTAAGGTATCTTCCAGTTATGAAATACTATTATTCTGTTCAATGTCTCTAAATTTTCTGTCCCTAGAAGAAAACTGTATTTAGATTTAGAGCTATAAAATACCATAGACCAACCCCCCTTATCTTAAAAATGAGGAAACCAAGGCCAGGAGAGTGAAGGGACTTGTCCAAGGTCACACAGGTTACAAGTGTCAGAGCTAATTTCAAATCTAGGTCCTCTGATTGCAAACAATCCAGAATCTTAATCTCTGCATAGGTGATCATAATTAATATGAACAATCATCTCTCTTTCCAAAGTCTCAGGTGAAAGTAGATCAAATTACTTGTTAATGAAGGCACTAGAATGTTTATGTAAGAAGATAGGTTTCTACAGCTTGTACCCAAAAGTAGTTCCACTGTTCAACAATGAGAAGTTCTACAGTTAAGAGCATCGTATTTATTAATAATTCTTTTGTGGGTTGGTAGTGGCAACCAGTGCTCAAATAAACATATTATCAGAGAAAGAATATCTCTTGTAGCTGTGGGGAATGTGGGTAAACCCACCTGAACTGACCTGCCTCCCATCCAAATTGTGTGCCAGGAGGCCCTCCATAATGTCACTCCAATTTACCTTTTCATCCTTATATCATTCTACCTCCCTCCATGTACTCTACATTCCAGCCAAAGTAGATTGCTCTCCATCACTCATTCATATTCTCTCCTTCATCTGAGCTTTTGCTAATCCCATTCCCTATTCCTGGACTGGATTACTTATACCCTTCCCAACCTCCTAGATCTTGGGAATTCTTTCTCTTCTTTCAAGGTTCAACCCAAGGCCACCTGCTCCATAAACCCTTCCTTGAAAATAACCTCTTCTCCATTATAATGTAAATTGCTTGAGAATAGGGATAATTTTATTCCTTATATTTTTATCTGCAGCCCCTAGCAAGTGCCTGGAACATAGCAGGTGCTTAATATCTGCTTGCTGACTCTTGATTGATCTCTCCCTCCTCCAATTTATCATTCAGTTGTAAATAAGGCATTTCTCTAGGCACTATGAAAACAAAGTTGACAAACAAAGCAGTCACTACCCTCTAAAATGAGGGATTTGGCATTTATACACATAGATGTTGTTGAAGTAAGGGCCAAATGTAGTACTTACAATGTAGTAAGGGCAAAAGAAAGATCCCAACAAGGTGCTCCAGGAAAATTTGAGGAGAGAGAGATCAATTTTAGCCGGACTAAAGTGTGGATATGGGCTGGTGGAGGGGAGGGAGGAGGGAAGAGAGTTGCAGTGGAATCAGAGAAGGCTTCACAGAGGTCTTGGTACCTGACTGGGCCTTGGAAGAAGAAAAGGATTTCAGCAAGTGGTGATGAAGCCAGCAGGTAGTCCAGGCATGAGGTACACAAATGCATGGGATTATGAGAAAGCAAGACAAGATTAAGAAATAGCTTAGTCTAATTTGGCTGGAATGTATGATAGTATTAAAGGTAGTAAAATGAAATAAGGCTTTAAGGTAGTGGAGGGCCTTAAATGCCAAGGTAAGGAGTAGGCACTTGATCCTAGAGGCAATAGGAGCCCTGGAGTGTTTTTGAGGAGGAGAGGGACATAATCAGATCTGTTCATAATAGGAAGATTATTTTTGGCAGCCATGTGAAGAATGTATTGGAGCAGGAGGGACCCCAAAGGCAGAAAGACTAGTGAGAGGACTATTGCAGTAATCCAGTTGAGGAGTGATGAAGACTTAAACCAGGTTGGTGGCAGTGCAAGTAGAATGGGAAGTAGGGGACCAATGTGAGAGATATTGTAGCAGTAGAATTTAGAGGACTTGACAACTGATTACATATGGGTAAAAATAAGGGAGAGGGAAAAAATGAACATGATTGAGGTTTCAAACCTGGATGAGGGAGCAGTTTCAGTAGAATTAGCAGTGGCATTAGGAATGAGTTAGTTAGAAAGTAGGAGCATGTATGTTACAGCATTTTGCCTAGCTGTCCCCTTAGCACTTATCTCATACTGCTTCGAATTCCTAATTTGGACACCTGTCTTTCATCTCTCCCCCATCTACCATTTTTCAATTGTGAGCTACTTGAGAGCAGGGTCTATGTTGTACCATCTTCATATACCCAGGACAAAGTATGGTGCCTTGCACATAGTTGGTTCTTAATGCAGCTGAATTGTGTTGAACTGAATTTTGAAGGTAAAATTGTATAGTAGAAAGAACTGTTAATTTGGAGTCAGATAACCTGGGTTTGAATCCTGGCGCTGTCATTTGCTATCTTTGTATTCCCAGGTAAGCCCACTTCACCTCTCTATGGACTTCAAGTTTTTCATCTGTAAAATGATTTTTGGATGTGAATTCTTGGATACAAACCTTGGGAATTCCTTACTGCTCCCATAACATTTGTTTTCTCTATTTCCTGAAAAGCTCTTTGTCCTCTGGTCCTGAGTAGCCCTAGCTGTTTCTAGAAGACAAGTTTGAGCAGTGAGCTACATGAAAATCTTCACATTAATCATCAACCCTTTCTCTCCCTGCCCAACCCCAACTTGTACTAATTAGAAACTATAAACCTTGACACTCTAACAGAAGACTCTCTAGTCTGAAGATACTGGTATTAGCTTCCTTTAGTAGAAAGAAATGCTGGATTTGCCACCTGGTGGGTTGAGGACTTTGTTGTGTGAGCAAGGCCTGGGGCCCAACCTGGGCTCATGGTTGTCAATATTGAATTTAAACTCAGTTTCCTTGGCTCATTCTGCCTTTCCTTTGTCACATTTCTCATCATGTTCTTCTCTTGAAGACTGTATGTTTTCTGTAGATCTGAGTTGCAATTTTGTATCCTCACTTTCACATAAGACAATTAGAGCTCTATCACCCCTAAAACAGACTTCTGAACTCCTGAAAGTATGTACCTCAAACACCCACAAGCCTCAAAATTCCACCTAAGAGTCAACTCTGATGATGAGGATAATGATAATGATACTATAGATTGAATTGAATTGAATTGGTCTTTCCTCTTCCACAAAGAGCACTTTGTGGTCACTGTTAGAAACTGAACATTGGCCCAAATAGACCAGAGCTCTGATGGGGCATCACATTTTTTTGTAGTTCACAAACTTTCCATAATAACAAGTTTTCTTTCCTGTTTTGCAGAGGAATTGTTTCCATAGTCATTTTGAAAATGACAGAAACTCAAGCTGGAGAATATCTACTTTCAATTCAAAGTGAAGCTATGAATTACACTGTGATATTTACAGTGAATATAAAAAGTAAGTTGGGGTTGATAACAGAGACCCACAGGATTTTGAGAGAATGGCTTCAATGTCTTGATTTATTTTGTTATTCTCAAGAAGACTTACTGTTTGCCCAGGAAATTGGATGCAAATTTTAAAAATTGACAAAGTTGGATTGCTTGCACTCTCTGGACCCACTTGGAATAATCTATAGGAAGTTTCTGAGTAGAATTCTGTGCCTTTAAGTCATTTATATAACTAAACATACAACAAATATGTCAGTCATATGAATGATCGATCTGACACATACTTTGTCATTACATTAGTTGTTAGCTGAGAGGATTCAACACTTCCCATATGCTTCAGTAACTGAGACCATAGAACTTGAGCTGGAAGGAATATTAAGGATCATCTAGGCTATCTCCATTATTTATAGATGATTGTCTTTTTCCTCTTCAGAAGGGCTCCAGCAATGCACCTTACTGGGCAGAGATAAAAGAACTTTCATCAACCCCTGCCTGCTTTCTCTCTACCATCCAGCTTCACTGGATAGAACAGAATCAACCAGTATCCTAGTAGTCTTACAAATGGGTGGTTCCATTTGTAGGCATATGGATGCTTTCCCCAGGGACTACTAGGGTATGGCAGGATTTGCATTTGGGTGTGGTGTCTGGCTCCTCCCCACCTTGAATGAAACACAGATGTGTGTTGCTCTGAGACTAAATGACCTTGCACATCAACATCCCAAAACCTTCCCACCCACCACACAGAATAAAGGTGTGTGTGTGTGGGTGCTTCCTATGTCTTAGCACACCTTTGTGCCAATGTAACACTCCAGACAATCTTAGTGTTTGGGGAGGACCATCATCTCCATGATAAAACAGTAAGCAGATTTTCATGGACTTGGAATCAGGAAACTTGGGGCCAAATCCTGCCAAATACACTGGCTGGTGGACTAGATGAGCTTTCAGATTTCTTCACTTCAATTTAGCAAGCACTCATTAAGCTCCTACTCTGTGTAAAGTGCTGCACAGGGTATTGCCAATGCAAAGACAGAAATGAAATGAGCTGTGCTCAGGAAGCTTATATCCTACTGGAATTGGATAGGATTGAATGGAATTGAGTGAAAGGATTGTAGTAGGTGATCTCTAGAGTTCTTTCCATTTTTAAAATTAAAAAGTGTATGATCCTCAATGTTTTAAAAGCTATCATGTGGAAGAGAATTTCAACTTATGTTGTATCTCAAAGAACTAGAACTAGGATTGACACTGGGAGTTATAGAGGAACAGATATTGGTTTAATATGAGGAATAACCTTCTAATAATTAGAGTATGCTCCCTTGAAAGGTAACAAGTCCCTCATTATTGGAAATATTGAAATAGAATGGATGTTTAAGGAGGATATCTTCACTACTCTCCTGACACAATAGACTCCCATTCTGGAGGGAGCAGGAAGTGAATTGCTGCATAGCTAATGAAGGGCAATTAAGTGGTGCAGTGGGTAGAGTGCCAGGCCTGGAATCAGGAAAACCTGAGTTCAAATCCTGCCTCAGATATTTACCAACTGTGTGACTCTGAGCAAGTCATTTAACCTTGTTTGCCTCAGTTTCTTCATCTGTAAAATGAGCTGAAGAAGGAAATGGAAACTATTCCAGTATTTTTGCCAAGAAAACCCAACTGAAATAACTGTACAACAATAAAGGAGGGAGCTGTCCACAGCCTCATTTCTTCCAAAAGAACAAGGGAATGGCACGGGAATAGTCAGCTATTTGAATGTGTTCCTTGATCTGTATGGTGTCCGACTCTTACTGATCATTGCTTTGGCCTTGAACTGTTGGTTATGGTTGGAGCCCAGAAGGGTTCAGCCACTGAACGCAAGTGAATAATAAGAAAAATAACAACAGTGATAAATAGCTTTATGAGTTCAGGACTCTATACATAAATGAGCTTATTTAACCCTCCATAACAACTTCCCTGGATCAAGGCAGACGTTTTCTTTTGTTGTGGGGTGGGGAGGAGTAAATAATATTTTATTTTTTCCAATTACATGTAAAGATAGTTTTCAATATTCATTTTTTATAAGATTTGAGTTTCGGATTTTTTTCTCCCTCCTTCCCATTCCCTCTCACCAAGACAGCAAGCAACCTGATATAGGTTATACATGTGCAAACATATTTCCATATTAATCATATTGTCAAAGAAGAAACAGAACAAAAGGGAAAAGCCACAAAAAAGTGCATTCATACTCCATAGTTTCTTCTCTGGTTGTGGATAGCATTTTCCATCATGAGTCTTTTGGAACTGTCATGGATCACTGTATTACTGAGAAGGGCTAAGTCAGTCATAGTTGATAATTGGACAATGTCGCCATTACTGTGTACAATATTCTTCTCTTGGTTCTGCTCTTCACTCAGCATCAGTTCATGTAAGTCTTTCCAGGTTTTTCTGAAATCTGACAAGGCAGACATTTCCAACACCATTTAACAGATGAGGAAACTGAGGTTCAAAGTCTAAATAGCAGAGGAGCAAGGACTCTTCTGATTCCAAGTCTGTCACTCTTTGCATTACATAACAGATATGTCTAGGGTCTTTGCCAACTCTAAGATTCTAGGCATCTGTCTCAGAATGTTTTCTTTACATAGGCTAAGGCAAAGTACAGAAAGATGTGAGGAACCTTGACATTTTTCTTACTTGGAAGTGTCCATTTTGAGCTATTTATTACTGGTATTTCTCTCTCTTGACTATCAAGTCTAAAATTCCTGTCCTGTTATCCTTCTGCCTCCTGCCCCCCCCACATCTAACTTCTCTCTCTTATATTGATTTGTGTACCAATCACAGTCCTATATGATATTGGTGAGAGAACAGTGATAAAACTCAGGATTTCAACTAGTGTTGGGTTTAATATGATAAATGAGCAGCATAGAATAAAGTGCTCACTTCTTTATGATGTAAGGTTTTAAAGATTTTTATTACCTCTGAGGATTAAAAAATTATTTTAAAATGATTGTAAATAAGCAATGATGCCTTCAGAAAAAAAACCTTGTCATATACTTTAAAATGTTATTTGAATTAATTTAACAGGAAAACTCAGAAAGCCATACTTTAGAAAACTGGAAAACCAGGATGCAATAGTTTGCATATCAGAAAGCTTCCCAGATCCAGTGGTAGAGTGGTCTTTTTGCAGCCCACAGAGTAAAAGGTAAGATGTTTGCAACTCATGTTGATAGTTATACTTATGTACTTCACAGACTAAATTCTCTATTAGAATTTTTACAGGTATAAGTCAAATGTTACAAATGTTAGCCAATCTAATAATTTAATGCCATGCTCATTTTTAAGCAAATACTTTATACTGCTATAATGAATAAGTGGTGTGTCCAAAATATTGTAGTTAATACAACAGTCAGTAGTACTTTCATTTTTCCTCTATAAGGGCTGACATTTCTAAGGATAATAAAAAAGTCATTTCTAAGGTCAATAAAAATCAGCAAACTAAAAATACTGTTTGAAATAAACAAATGGAAATACATTAAACTGTTGCTATTTTATTCGACAAATTGTAAGATACCCCATGAAATGTCAGTCATGATGGTGATGAGATAGGAAGGCCATGTGCTGTTCTCCCTCGCCATAAATCAGTAAGCATCCTGTGAGTCAGGAACCATGTTAAGCACTGGGGATACAAATGTAAAAGTATGATGCCAGCGTGTCAGTCCAGCCTGAGGCAGCCTATTCACAGTGTTAATTCTCTGTTTATGATGAGCAAAATAGGAGCTGGGACATTCATAGAAAAATATTTAGTTATCAAAGCATCTAGCACAAGGTATCAAGAAAATGGGCCACAGGCAGAAAACTCTCTGGGTCCAGAATATATCAGAAGAGCATTAGGGACAAGATCCAAGGAGCAAACAGGAAAAAATGTGGTCAATAGTCAAGCAAAAATTCAAAATTGGAGTTCATGTTCAGTTCAATTCAACCAGGTTTAGAGCGTCCTGATATCCTTTGGAATGCTCCTTGTTCTGAATTAGTTTCAGCTGTGGACAGCTCCCAGCTGCCACTAGCATTTCCTGAAGGGAAAACTGAGTTGGCAGATAGATGGGAAAGAAAAGCCATTCTTATTAAGTGAAAAAGTCTTGACAATAGAGTTTCTGAGAAGAGATGTAGCTTTAAAAATTCTTTTCATGTACATTGCTCATATTATAAATAAAATACAGATGGCTACTAAAGTAAAAGTAAGTTCATGAAAATCTAAAAATTCATAGGCATAATTGTATAATTAAAACTTACTTTGGCACAGTCTGATTGTGTGATTTACTTACTCAAAAACATTCAGTGGCTCTATACTGCTTCAAAAATACTATCTTATTCTATCCCATTCTATCCTATCCTACTCTTAACTTTGGATTGAAAGTTTGCTAAAATCTGACTCCAACCTCCCTTTCTTTATAATTCAATTCAAAGAACATTTATCAAGTGTTTAATATTACTTTTCTAGTCTTACTTCACATTAGCCTCCCTTTATGCATTATGTTCCAGGGAAACTAGATTACTAGCTATTCACTGAACTCAACATTCCATCTTTTATGTCCATATGTTTATAAAATACACTCTCCATCATTTCCACATTTTAGAATCCTTACCCTTCTTCAGTTTACCTCTTCCACATACCTAGATAGAGTGTTTAATAAGCATTTCCTATGTGCCTGTCACTGTATTAAGCACTGGAGATACAACAGCAAAAAAACAGGTTAGTTCCTACTCTCATAGAGCATATTTTCTAAGAGGGGAAGATAAAATCTAAAGGGGATCTGGAAGGGTGAGGAGGGTCCCACACGAGGACAAGGCAGCTGGCATAGAAGTGAAGCCAATCAGGGAATAAGTGGTGGTCTCTGATCAAAAGTGTTCTCTCCCTCTTCAAATGTTCCAGGATTTCATTGTCTAGAGCAGTAGTTCTCAAACTTTTTGGTCTCAGGGCCCTTTTACATTCTTAAAAAATATCGAGCTTTTGTTTATGTGGGTTACATCTACTGATATTTACTGTATTTTGAAACAAAACATCTTAGTATTATTATGAAAATAGTTTTGACATCATAGATGTCCCCTGAAAGTGTCTCAGAGATACCCAGGGGTCCCTGGACCACACTTTGAGAAGCACTGGTCTGAATCTTGCTTTTTTTCTGTCATTCCTTATTTTATATTTATACTTATCTCTGTGTATCATATTCTGCCAAGAAAATATTGCTTCCTTAATGGCAGCTACTGTTTCATTTTTATCTTTATGTTCCAAACACCTAATACAATGCTACCCACGTATTAAGTGCTTAATATATTTGTAGAATTGAATTGAATGGTGACCACTTTATCTTTTGGGATATGGTAGGCATCCAATTCCTTTATGTTACCTAGGTTTATCATTGAAGAACGATTAAGGAAAATACAAGTGTTCACTTAGAAAAAAATAATAGTTATATGATAACAAATGTTGAAATAGAAGGGTCCTTAGAGGCCATTTTACGTAATTCCCTAAGTTTATAGAGAGGAAACTGAGGCTTAAAGAATGTGATTTGCCCAGGGTCACAAGTCTAGTAAGGAGTAGAGATGAGATTTGAACCCAGGTCTTCTTGACTTCAAATCCAGTGTTCTGTCCACTATGCTACATTGTATCAGTAGATAAGCCTTTACTTAAAGAAGTACATAATTATCGTCTTCAAATATGTGAAAGGCTGGAATGTAAAATCACAGATCTAACAATATGAGTTGGAAAAATCTTCAATAGTCTTCAATAGTCACCTACTCCAGCCTGTACTGAATTTGACAATATTCCCAGAAAGTGTTTGTCCAACTTTTATTTGAAGACCTGTGGCAAAGAGCAATGTACTATATATCTTCTAAGGCAGCCCATTCCACTTTGGGGCAGCTCAAATACTCAGGAAGTTTCTCCTGACCTCAAGCCTAACTCTGTTCTCTCTACCTTCTACCCATTGTTCTGAGTTCTGTCTTCTGTGGCCAAGTAGAAAAAGTTCAATCCCTCTTCCATGTAACAGCCCTTCCACATGGCTCCCATGCTCCTTCTAAGTCTTCTTTTCTTGAGGGTAAACATTCCCAATTCCTTAGACTGAGTTTTTAATGGCATGGTTTCTAGTCCCCTCAATATTCTGAGTCTACTCAAGAATCACTTCATTTTATTGTTGATGTTCTTAAAAATATGGTGCTATGCATTGATCTGAATATTTTAGATGTGGTCTGGCCAAGCTACTACCTCCTACGTTTTTGGCAATATGATTCTGTTAGATGTTTAAAGATTATGTTAGATTTTTTTGGCTGTCATAGCACCGTGGACCCATATTTGACTTGCAATCCATTAAAACTTCTAAATCTTTTTTATAGGAACAGGTCTAGTCATGCCTTTCCCATCTTACACTTGAGAAGTTTATTTTTTGGCCCAAGTGTAAGACTTTATATTTACTTCTTTTAAATTTAATCTGACTTGATTCAGACCTACATTTAGATCTGTTAAGACCTTTACGAATCCTGACTATTATCCATCATGTTTCCAATTCCTCCCAGCTTTTTGGCATTTGCAAACTTGATGTTTGTCACCTCTGTTTTCATTCAAGTCACTGATATGTTAAATAGAATGGAGCCCAGCACAGATCTCTGAGGCCTCCTTCTAAGTTGACATCACATCATTAATGACTATTCTACGAATCCAGCAATTTGACTAGATTTGAATCCACCCAACTGTCACATAGGAAGCACATGTCCTATGGAGCACATCTCTATATTTTCCCAGAAAAATAGCTTGAAAAACTTCGTCAAATGCTTTGCCAAAATCTAAGTAAATTCTCTCTATAGCAATCCCCTCATCTATTTGTCTATCAAATTTGGCAAAACATAAAATGAGATTAGCCTGGTGTGATCTCTTAATGAATTCAGACTGCCTTTTTGTGATCACTGCTTTCTCTTTACTCACTAACCAATCCTGGTGTAAAATTTTTCCAGGTTTCAAAACTAATCCCATTGGTTTATAGTTTTCAGACTCCATTCTCTCCCTCCTCTTTTGAATATTGGAATATCATTTCTCCTTCTATAGTTTTGTGATGCTCTTCTGTTCTCTGTGATCTTTCAAAGATGTTGGCTCAGCTATCACACCCCCTAGTTCTCCCAGTATGTAGAGGTTGACTTGGTCCACACCTAGTGCCCTGAACTTACTGAAGACAGCAAGATGTTCTCTTATTATCTCTGTACTTGTCCAGGAGTTCATCTCCTTCTAAACCGTTTTCATTTTCTCCTTTCCAGTGAAAGAAGGACTAGTTTTGTTCTGTGCAGCTCTAAAGGTTAAAACTGGGCCTCAGAGATAGGAATTATAAGGAGATATATACTCAATATAACTTTTTGACTGGACGGTGATTTCATCAATTCGGGAAGCTCTTGGTGAGGAATTCTCACTACCCACGTGACATGTGCTTAGGCTACAACTCATGGTCATAAAATTGAACGAGAGCATTGAGAGGTCATTTGATTTGCCCAGGCTCATACAAGGACTTGAACCTAGATTTTCCTGATTCGTCAGGCCAGCTCTCTATCTATTGCACCATACAGCCTCTCAATATAAGAATATGTTGTCCCTTCAAATTACTCGTCAGTAGAATGGTATGTATTATGAGGTAGAGAGGTTTCCTTTCCTTGAAGGGTTCAAATAGAGATTGGATGACAATCTTCCAGGGATATTATAAAGGAGATTTTGGTATGGAATGGAAATTTAGACTAGATGACTTTTCTGGTCTTTTTAACCTCCAAGATATGATGATTTGGGGCATCTGTGGCATCTCACCAAAACTCTGTGCTCTAAATATTTTTATCCCCCTAGACCTTATCAAAGCTTAAATGTCCTGTGCAAATTTCTTAGGCCTTATCATATAAGCCTGGTATGATGATAAGCTAATTCATAATTGTTTGTTAATTGGTGGTGATTTCCGCTATCAGTGACTAGTGTAAGGTTTTCAGGAAGATTGAGGGGGGGAAATATTCTTGGGTAGGGCCCCCTAAGAACCCCTTAAATCATACTTTGCACTCAAGTTTTAAAGTGAGTCCTGAACCTATTTTACGCCATTTTTCCTTATATAAATGAAGGGTTTTAACATGAAAAAATTTTTGGACACAGAAGCTAATTTCTTGAATGCTAGTTTGGTAAAAAGGTGCAATTTAAGGCTATAATTTCCTTATTTAAGTATGACACTTTAAAAAACCACAGAGGAATAAATTCATTTTTACTCAATGAGATTTGTGTGTAGCCAATATGAATTATTGCAAATTGAGAGCTAATTTTAATTCAGTGTATATTTGTTAAGAGCTCATGATAGGCAAAGTATCATGTTAGGAACTGAGACAAAAAATAAGAAAACATAGCACCTGCCCTCAAGGAACTTATATTCTCTTGGAGTAGTGAAGTCTGAAATGATGGAATTTTACTGTCCATACTTATGCATGTCATCACTCAGGATTAAGAGGCAGCTGAAGTCAGGACTAGGATATGGATTGTAGAAGGCAATCAATCAACTTTTTTCATTCCTTAGCAAACTAATAAATTGATGGACATATTTGGTACTAAGAATGATGTCCTATGCCAACTAATGAAAATCTGTATCAGGGAATGTGGTTTGTGCTAGTGGAAAAGTTAAGTTATTTATCGGTGAGACCTCTGAAAAAAAAATATGTGAACTCCATGGAGGAATGACAGAGAGGACACACGATAGGGAATCAGTTCTTTTAGCTTTTGGCAACAAAAACTGTCAAGGACTCAAGAAGTAAAAGAAATACATACATACATACATATATATATATATATGTGTGTATATATATATACATATATATATATATATATATCCTAAAAAGATGCAGTATCTGTCCCTACTACTGCCACCACATTCACTGACATCCTTCAGATGGAGAGTCATGAAGGAAGGAAGTGGCTTCCAGTGCCCAAGAACTGAATGGAGAGGAAGAAAAAGGACAGGGCTTCCTGTGAGCTATTTGTTCCTTTTGGACGTGAATATAAAGGACAGTTCACGAGAAAGCACATGACCTCCCTCTGCACCTGCTGCAGCCACTATGGGTTCTACTCATCCCCATACTCCCCCAGGACCAGGGGTAGAAAGAAGTGTAGGAGGAGCCTGGAACCACCACAGCTGCTGCTTCTACCACTAGGTTTTCCCTGGAGGCCTGGGCTGAAAGGTTGGACAGGAAAAGAGAGCTGAGTCCCCATTATTGCTCCAAAGTTAAGAATGGAGAGGGAACATGCAGTTATCACAGCTACAACCACTACCTCTCCTATAGTCCTTCCCCTCCCCAACTGCTGAGGGAGCAGGAGAAGAAAAGAGAACAGGAAGGAAGGAGTGGGGGTGGGGTGGGGCACAAGGGAAAGTCTGGAGAAATCCTGAAGTGACAGTCTATTAGTGACAATGGTCAATATCTGGCAGCTGTCCATTCCTTCTTCCCTGTTTCCATTGGGATAGGAGAAGAAAATATAGTATAGCTTCTCTTGCTACTACTACCACTGCTGGAATGGGAGAGAGAGTATCATTTTAAATCCAGGGTCAGCAGGCTGTCAATATATTAATGGAAAACATCAATTAAAATGATGGGCTGGGGGTGGGAGTGAAGAACTGCTATATTCCAGACTTTCCCTTTATTATAATTGCTAAACAACCCTCCCCCTTCTTTGAAATTTACACTATCAAAAATTTCTACTCAATCCAATTTATCTCTATTGCCCACTCCCCAAGTCATCGTTGCTCCTTTTTCAAGATCAGCCTGTGGGGCACTGTCTTCCTCTCCTCACCAACACATCTTATAGTAGGGAACTTCAGTCTAATTGAAGTTGATGCTCCTTCAAACTGTGCCCCCCCCCCCAACCTCCCATTTCCTCAGACTCCTTAAACTCCTTCTCCTTCACTCCACCTCAGCCACACACAGATGATGATCACATACCACCTCACCATTACTCATGTACTCATTTTCTTCATATTCCTAGCACCCAAAAATTTACTATATGACTGGCACATAGTAAGGGGTTAATAAATGCTTGTTGACTAATAGATTGATTTCTTTGTGCCCTCAAATTCAGATATTAACTATTAAAATAGGTAAAACAAGACATTTTATACCAAATTAGTATCTTTTGTCATGCAACGTATGGCTGAATACCACAGAATCGACACTTTCGAATTGTGGTGCTGGAGAAGACTATTGAGAGTCCCTTGGAAAGTAAGAGGATCAAATCAGTTAATATTTAAAAAAATTAATTCAGATTATTCATTGGAAGATCAAATATTGAAGCTGATGCTTAAATACCTTGGCCACATAGTGAGAAAACAGGACTCATTAGAAAAGTCCTTGATGCTGGCGAAGATTGAAGGCAAAAGGAAAAGGGGATGGCAGTGGATAAGATGGATAGATAGTGTCATGGAAGCAATGAACATGAGCTTGGACAGATTTCATGAGATAATGGAGGATAGAAGGGCCTGGTGTGCTGTGGTCCTTGGGGACAAGGAGAGTTGGACACAACTGAATGACTGAATGACAACAAAAGTACATAGGATCATATTGGAAGCATCATAGTAAATTACAGCAACCTATTCTTTGAACTCACAAAACTGGCATACAGGATATATAATCCCAATGTAGATATCATTGATTTTCTTTTAAGGTGAGTGCCTTTCTTAAATTTTATGCACAAAGTACAGGTATTCAATAGTATCTCTTGTTGGGTCGGATCAAATTTTACAGAACCTAATAGCATAGTGTCCAGAGTATCCAGTCACTGAAGTGAAGATAATTTGGTCCAACTTGATGCAAACTATATCTTTCATGTACTGCCAGATATATCAGTGGGTCATGGAGAGGCCATAGTTACAGATTGGCATGGGCCAATTAGAACAGATGGAATGCAAGTGAGAGCCTTGGCCAACTTTGCTCCAGTAGAGCTTCTGGTGACTGTCCTACGTGCAGTGAAGGCACAAAAGTTTGTTTTTATCACAGTCTTAAAGACTGTTCTCCAAAATGAGCTGTCTCTTGCTCATATTTTGAAATCACAACATTCAACAATATTTGACTGAATCCAAACTTCACAGAACAAATCCCCTTAATAAAAAGATTTGTTCCGTAAAACTTGGACTCAGTCAACAGGCCACACCCAAGGACCTAGAAAGCCACATGTGGCCTTGAGGTTGCAGGTTCTCCACTCCTGATAAAGTATAGAATGTGGAAAGGGGAATAATGTATGATGCTGTAATGACTGATTGGGGCCAGGTGTGAGGAGCTTTAAATGGTTAATCTTGCCACTTCCCTTAAAACGATTCTTCCCAGAACCAACTAGTAAGATAAAGGGATCTGAAGGGGTGGGGAGGGAGGGGTGAAATTCCAGGGCAAGGGGGCTACAGGGCAGAATAAATTTCCAGGGTCACAATGCTACTCATGGAGGAGAAAATCTGGAGAGTCAGGAGTGGAGCCCAGCGACAAAAGCTATGGACAGGAATTTTACAGGATGAGAAGGCATAGAGGGTTTTCAGTCTGCACCAACAAGGGGGATACTACATCAGGGAGACTACAAATCCATCCAATACCTACGTAACATGAGAAAAGTGGTAAAATTGGTGTAAAAAAAAACATATTTGTGTCTTAAAAGCATGAGACTAGACTAAGAAATTATGCATCCTGAAAACTTAAATATTGTGTCTGAAAGCAAAAGGACGTTAAAAAAATCAAGAAGCTAGTGAGTGGGTAGGGACAAATTCACATTACTAGTAGCCTGCAAAATGATCTTCTTAAGTAAAGCAAGAACTGTCTGTACTTCAGTCATATTCAAAGGATTTTTAGGAAGTGAAGAAGATTTCATATATGCTCTCAAGCTCCTCAGGAGCCCTTGAAGGGCTGGCTTTTGTATGTACTCTTTAGTTTTACATCACTGGTATGCAAATTAAATAAAATATCAGTGAATAACTTTACAAGTTGGCAGACACTTGAGTAAATTTATGCAATTTAAAAAATTATTGTAACTACAACTAATAAAATGTTTTGGGATATCAATATTTCTTTCTATAAAATTGGGTAATTTCTGTTGGAATGATAGGTAACAAACAATGTTTTTGTGATTTCATTAAACCTTTGATATGGGAAATAAAAGTACTTGCTGGTAGAAAAAAATGATTGCTACATTTTAATATAGCAATTATTAGAATTTTCATATGTAAGTTTTAGTTGTGTAAATATGAGTTTAAAGTTACATCGCAGTATTTGGTACAGCTTCAGAACTAATTTAACAATTAGTATGTCATTATTGAAGATGCTTTGGATATATTGATTATGGTACATGAACTGGTATCCATTTTTTGAAGTGCAATAAAGTCTAAGGATTCAAATTTTTTTAAAAAAAATAAGAAGCCCTCAGAAAATTTATTGATGACAACAACACAATAAAAATTATCCTTACCAATAGTCAGGGAAAAGCTTCATATTGACAGAACAATAAATTCTCAATAAAAATAGTATAACTCTTTAACCCTGTCATTATCTATAGTTAAGAATACAAAGTTCAGTAGACAGATACTGCTGTCAGGTTTTGCAAGAGAAAGAAAAACAAATTTGGATTTGAGATAAATGTGGATGACAATAAGTGGAGAAAGAGAAGAGTTTTAAGTTTGATTTAGAAATTTAAAAGTATGAGAAAAGGAAAGAAGCTAGTGATCCTTGAAGGAAAACTTCTAGGTTTAACACAAAGGGAGCCAAGCTTCAGGTTGCTATCTTGCTTTGGTTAATTAGTTTTAGTGAAGTAGTTATAATAGAATTAGTTAAAGAAAAGCAAGTTAAATTTCATTCCTTCTAGACAACAAATAAAAAATTAAAATTACAGAAACCAAGTTAGATTTAACAGATGATGTTGAATATGAATGGACTAAATTACCATATAAAAAGCAAAGCTTTATAAAACCCAAATCCATTAATGCATTGCTTATTACAAAAACAAATTTAAAGCCAAAGAGAGAGAGAGTAAAATTAAAAGGTTGGTCTAAAGGATATCATAGGGAACCACTTTGTAAGCCTTCAAGCATTATCTGAATGTCACATTTGTAGTTGTCATACTTGCCATTTTTTTAAAGTAGGAGGGGCAGTAATGATTCTCCTCCCTTTCTTCCTTCCTCCTTTTTTATTTTATAGATGCATATTTGATAACTGGAGTAATGAGTGGGTACTACGCAAAAAAAAAAAAAGATGTGAACCGTGGTCTAGATTCCATCTATTATATAATGCTACCTAGTAGAAATTCCAAATTGCTGAGATTAGTAAGGATGAAACTTGGATCACTCATAAACTTTGTACTAAATTTCATGCTGTTTTTAAAGAGATCCTTACATATGGAGACATTCAAACCAGAGACTGGATGATTATTGGTCAAGGAACTTGCAGAGAAAATTCCTGCTTAGGTATTGGTTAGACCTGGTGACTTTTGAAATCTCTTCCAGTGCTGAAAATCTGTGATTCCTTTGATCTTTATTTTACTCTTTCATATTAGGGAGTAAATATTTAACTTTCTCCTTTACTTGAATACTCAGTTGAATTTTTAAAATAGATTTATATGTATATATATTTTATAGATTCGGTCAAATGTTATTTTTTTTTAAATTACAGCTGCAAAAGAGGAAGTCAAGATGTCACTAGAAAGAAGGAAAAAGTACTTCGTGAATTATTTGGAACAGACATATGGTGCTGTGCAAGAAATGACTTGGGCGAGAAATGTACAAAGCTATTTACACTAGGTAACACTTTCATGTGCATGTGCTGAATTGATTATTACTAGACAAGACCATTGCTTAGGAAATAATCTAGGTCAAGACCAACATGAGATTGCTTAGGCTCTCATTTAGCTTCAGAATTCCAGCAGTTATCTTTACCTTCTCAAAAGTAAATGCTGTTATTAATACATTGTCTCATGGGATTGTGTTGCCCAAGGACCAGCCTTGCTAAGTAAAGAGATGCTTTTTACCAGAAAGTTGACCACTAGGTGTTTTTTTTTGTCTAAGGCAATCCATGAAATTGATAAAGAACACATTAGAAATATTGTAAATGTTTTCTTCATAATGGGGATGCCCACAAGTCTTGGGGATAACCAATTATTCCTTGTTGAGAGATGGTAGCATGGCCCAGTGAATAAAGAGCTGGTCTCAGAGTCAAGGCAACCTTAATTCAAGTCCTAGCCCTTATACATACTCACTGTGTGATTCCAGGCAAGGGACTTAACCTCTCAGCAACACCAGGGACATTTCTAATACAACAAGTGGCAGAACAGTTGCCCAGTTGTCACCTGAATGTGTTGAGGCAATTTCCTCACTGAGAATTTCCTACAGCCATGAAATCACAGGTCTAGACCAAAAAGAATGTATGAGAGATGGTTGAGACTTGAGATCAGATAGTCCTTCAAAAAGTTCCAAATATAGTTTGTGAGGAGAATTCTTTCTTTCTTCCATTGCTTACTTCTGATATTTTCATTTCCCAGATCTAAATCAAAACCCTGAAACAACTCTACCACAACTATTCATTAAAGAGGGGGAACCTTTGTTGATAAGATGCAAAGCTATTTATATGAATTATGAATTCAGGCTTGCCTGGAAATTAGAAAACAGGACATTAAAAGAGGTAAAAAGTCAAGCATATACTATGACAAAATTTGTGCAATGCCACAGTCACTTTGACTGGAAAACACTAAATGCCAACATTGTTTGATTAAAATCTAGGGCAGCCACTTTCAGATGAGTGCCTATTCAGCCAACAGGACTATGATTCGGATTTTATTTGCTTTTGTGGAATCAGTAGGAAGACACAATACTGGGCATTATACTTGTGCTTCGTCAAAGCATCCCAGTCAATCAACTTTGGTTACTGTCTTAGGTAAGCCCTGTTTTTAACACAGCATTAGATTGTGTTCCTATTTACCTGGTTGTAGTATTCTGAGTGTCTACAAAAGCCTCGTTGCAATTTGATGTGAGTTTCACAGAAGCAGAAATAGTAGATGGATTAGTTTAGTTGTCTCCAGAGCCCTACTTAACTAGTTTAGGGTCATAGTTAGACATTAGTTGTTAGAACCAGAACATTCCTTTGTATTCCCCTGGTTATCCCAAATTAGGGTAGTCTTGTGGGAATAATGAAAAAAAAATTATTGACAAGAAGGATGAGCATTACCTACCAAGGAAAGGTAGAAGAGAGGAGAGGAGTAAGAAGCAGAAGAAGGAGCTGTCCCAGTGATTCAGAGCAAGGAAAACATATATAACTTGGAGTAATTCTTCTATTCCCCACTAAATTGGTCTTGTGATGCTTATGTAGTATCTTATGTTCACTTTGAAGTATTTCAAATTAGAGAAGGACCTTGAACCATAACGAAAATGCAAACAAATATGATAGTTTCTTTATTGCTGATAAGGAAGAACTTCAATAAAGAGTAATTTTTTTAAAAACTGCTAGCTAGATTTGCCTTTCCTTGGCTCTTCAACTTAACCCACACTTAATACATGCCTAATGTGCATATCAGTGTCTGGGAGTACAAAAACAAAAAAAGAAACAGCCCCTTCCCTCAAGGAGCTTCTATTCTACTGCTCAACTGATCCAGATAATCAGCAGTGTTGTGTTTGTCCTTCGCTCTCAAAGAGGACTATGACATCAGGGAAATGATGGCATGACTTGCAGTTGACTTTGATTTGAGTGAGGGAGGGCTGTGAGAGGTCATTAGCCTCACTTTCTCCTCCAGAGCCATCTGGGTCCAGTGGCCTGATATTCACCAGGAGCACTGGAGATGGCCCAGGATGCATTGGGAGACCCTGTCCCTTTTAGGCTAAGGTCCTTTCAGGTTCTCACTTTGAGTGAGGTAATGCCCATTCAGTGAATAGACTTCTTTAAGAAGTTAATCAAAGGATGGCCCTTTTAATTGAAACTCAAAAAAAAAATCAAATTGTGAGGGGAAGACCCTCAGGGCTCCTGGCCAAAAGAGAAACACTTCCTATTTAGTATTTACATTCACTCTGTGCCAGGAAGGGCAGAAACCTATTGTCCAATCTATGAGCTCCAGAGTGAACTGGGTTTAAGGCTTGGTTTTTGAGAAAGAAATCTATCCAGTAAACCCCAAAGTTAAGGAGGCAGCCTTCAGCCATCAAAATGTACCTTCCTTTGGGCAGAGGAGGGAGACAGAGAGGGAAAGGGAGAGGGAGAGGGAGAAGGTACTTACAAGTTGTGTTTGTCCTTCATTCTCAAAGAGGACCCCAGGGACATCAGGGAAATGCTAACATGACTTGCAGCTGACTTTGATTTGAGTGAGGGAGGGCTGTGCAAGGTCACCAACCTCACTTTCTCCTCCCAATCAGTAAGTTTATATCTGGAAGTGGAAGATGGAGGGAGATAGTTCACTTAGAATATAGATCTGGAATTATGGGTCAGAAATGAGACATATTAGAAAAGTATTGCTGCATTGGATTAGCAGATGTGACTCACAGATTGCCCTCCTAGGAATTCTTTTGCTCTCAAATTGTGAACAAAAATATAGACTTGCTGGTCCCAGCATGTTTCTGTGTAGTTTTTTTAACCACATAAATTAGAAAAATGCATGTGCTTTTTTTTTTTAACAGAAAAAGGATTTATAAATGCTTCCAACTCAAGTGAAGATTATGAGATTGATGAACATGACAAATTTTGCTTCTCAGTACAGCTTACAGCATATCCACAAGTCATATGCACATGGACCTTTTCCCAAGAGTCAGTTCCTTGTAAACAAAGTAGTCTCGAGGATGGATTCAGGTGAGACATTAAACCAGTTGCTGTTATAATGGGATGAATCATGATTCTGTTTCCTTGGTGGCTTTAGGAAACCTTGTGGCCTGCTTAGTACAGTGAATTCAATGGCTACAAGGTTTTTTTTTTATTAGAAATTGAAGACTGGAAGTTAAAAGACCTAAATGGTTAATAAGATAGCCCATTACAGTCATGTAAGCAATTCAAATGGCATAAGACACTCCATTAAAACAAATGAAGATCCTTAGTTTGGGTAGATTTCTTTTGCATAGTCTGAATCACAAAATTTCTATATCTTATTTGAGGGGCATATGCTATGATCTATCTTTTAAGCCTAAACATTCTATGATTCTTCCATTGTACAGGTCTGAAATTCAAACTTGTGTTTGGTTTTCATTTGTATCATGCATCTAAACTCCCACTACCACCGTCTTTATTTCTCTTCACATATTAATATGAACAAAGGGACAACAGGCAGCAGAATATGCTTTGGGAGGTTGCATGCAACCCCATCTATGAGGCTTTTGAGATTCCTGTGTGGCAGCTCTGGTCTAGAACATTTTGACATAACTGAGGAAGTAAAACTCTTAAAACAGGAAAATATAAGTGGGGAACATTACATTTAAGTATGCTAAAATAAGTTTCAAACCATGAAACAAAGTTTTCAAATTATTCAGAAGTAAGAGCAAATGCAGAAGCTAGTAGAGTCTGCAGAGTTCTACAACTACATTCTGATTCTTAGCACCAGAACATCTGATTCTTTCTTCTCCCTTATGCTTTCCCCATGTCACCACTGCTTCATGAGTGTCTAGCTATGGCTTTGTGTTATAAAGTGAGGTGGTGAATGACAGTGATGCTAAGGCTCTTACTTCTGAGCAAATGATATGTCAGTACAGATCTAGAGTGACTTGATACCTTTGAAACTGATTCTCTGAGGGGCAGCCAGGTGGTACAGTGAACAGAACACTGGCCCTGGAGTCAGGAGGACCTGAGTTCAAATTTGGCCTCAGGCCCTTGAGCTGTGTGACCTTGGGCAGGTCACCTAAACCCCAATTGCTTTGCCTTCTCCCACTCAAAAAAATTTGAAAAAAAAAGAAACTGGTTCTCTGTTTAAAATGTCGAATGTGCTATCCTTCAAGTACAGAGGTGATACTGGCTCCCTTTTCATAGAGTAGGTTCCTTGCATTGTTTTTTGACATAGCAGTGGTAGATTTACACTGTTCTTCCCAGATTCTCTCTCTCATATGGGTTTCCTGTGACAAAAGTACATTTGCAAGACAGCAAGGCATAAAGCATGTGCTAAGTGAACCTAGGGATGCTCACAATTCAAATGAGGATTACACCCTGACCATCAGCACCATTCTCTAAAGCAGAAGAAAAGCAGCCCTTCCTTTGAAAGTCATATGACCTTCCTCTCTTCATTAGAGATCTGGGGGACTAAAGTGTGGAATATCACCTATGCCGTCAGATATGTTCAATAGATAGGTTTGCTTTTGCTTAACTGTTTTTTTTAATCTCTATTTTCAAATTTTTTATGACAAGGAAAGGCTCACTGGGGTTGAAAGGAGGGATGTTTTCAGAAATGAAAATACAAAAGACATCAGTTAAAAAGGTTTTTTAAAGACGGTTTTTAAAAGATTTTTTTTTAAAGTCTCCCTCCTACTGCCTGGGGCACAGTTACTGTGTCTTGCAAGGGAGAGGTATTACAGGGCTGATTCTGCAGGGTAGGAGAGATGGCTCTTGTTAGCAACAAGTATAGCAGTAATGACCGGTTGGAAGGTGCTCTTTGGCACATGTGCTATAGCTTTGCAATCTCTCATCTGACCAGTTGAACTGACTGTGTGTGTGTGTGTGTGTGTGTGTGTGTGTGCGCGCGCGCGCGTGCCTATAGAACACGATGGGAACACTATTCCTTCTTTTCTTTGTACATGGGTCGGATTGGGTGATCCCTATGCAAAAGACCAGGGGCTGCTTCTTACTACATTCATATGATGTAGGCAAATTACTTTACCTCTCCTGACTTTTGCTTCTCCATCTGTAAAATGAAACTGGATGTTCTTGAAGGTCTCAGACCTATGATCTTTCACACAAATCAGCATCTATTATGCTTCCCTTTGTATGAGCTGACAGTGGTGGAGAACTGCTCTAAATAATTCTATAACAAAATGCCATTTTCACCAATTAAAGTGTTTTTCACTCATGGCAAGAGGACATAGATAAAAATGATGTTAATGTTTTTGATTTGTGACTGGGAAACCTGTTTATCTCTCAGAAATTTGGCTCTTCACAAACATGTAAAATATAGGGGATGTCATGATATTTTTCAAAGCTATCACTAAGCTCTCTTCATCCTCTCCTGCTTCTCAAACGACCTTCTTATTTCATGTCCAGCCTTGATTTTCTTTTAACATGCTCTGGATAGCTTGGTTTTTTTCCTCGTTTAGGAAAAAAACCATGTGAGATTACTGTAGTAATATCATAGTTCTATCTGTTTTGTAGTACTGTAGTTTTCAGTTAAATTATGAAGTAGAGTTTGAAAATTACCTCAATAGTGGTCCAGAGTGACAGCATCATATACCGCGTCATAAAGAAGGGAACTCTATTTAGGTATGGCATTTATAACCACAAGCAATAGGCAGTTGACCTCCATGCTGTAGCAACTTCCCTCTTCTTCTTCCCTGAAATATAATCAAGAACTGTGCAAAAAAATCTATACCAGAAGTAACTTGGAAAATAACATTAAAAATACTATCCTCAAACTCTGTACCTTATCTAACCCAGAAAAGGAAGGCAGTGTGACCTAGTGGAATATGAATCAAGAGATGTGAACCTGAGGCTTGATTCTACTAATATCCGCCAATCAATGAGGATTTATCAAGTGCCTACTAAATGCCAGGCTCCATGATAGGTGCTAGAGAAACCGTCCTTTCTCTCAAAGGGCTTACATTTTATCTGGGGAGAAAATATGTACATATATAAATATGTACAAAATAAATATAAGATATCAGGAGAGAGAGACACTAACATTGGAGGTGGGGTGGGAGTGGGAATTAGGAAAGATTTCACGTAGAAGGTGATACTTGAACTAAGTTCTAAAGGAAAATTGGGATTCCAAGAGGCAGATGTAAGAAGGGAATGCATTCTGGTCCGGTGCTTCAGCAGCACACTAACTGTATGATCTTGGACAAGTCACTTCTCTAAGACAATTTCCTAATTTGCAAAAGGAGGGAGTTGAATCACATGATCTCTAAGGGTCTTTTAAACTTTTAATTTTAAACAGCTCTATAAAGATATTCTAATTTCTAGAATTTTAGAGTTGGCGCATATCTTTGTGCAGTGCCTGGCACACAAGAGATACTCAACATAGGCTAAAGAGCAAGATGATATTCAGAGTCACTAGAGGGGTAAGCCGTAGGGATGTAATTACATGCTGGCTTCCTAATCTTCTGGGGATGTGCAAAAGTTTTCATTCTGGTGTGTTATTAGTTCTGTTATCAGAGAGGCTTTGTTTCTCCCTTACTCAGTGTAAGTACCTTTCTAATCTGATTGAACTCCAATAATAAATCATCTCCCAAATTGCCATTGGTATTATGACAGTTAAATATTCCATTACTATTTAACTACACCAAAGCTTTCTACAGCTTCCTTACTTTCATAGATTCACTTCTCTGATTCTACCAGTTATTTCCTCAAAATATCACACTGAAGTTAATTAAGCCTGACCTTCCTTTGAAAAATCACCCTACTTACACTTGATTAAATTGTAACTTTCTAGAAGTCCTTGTATTCTGTTCCTTATCAAATAAACGCTTGTTGAATCAATGTGTGATGAATGGTATTACAAAGATTTGGATGTCCATTCTGTTAGTTTTTGAAATTTATGAGATCTACATACTTCATCAGGAGTACAAAAGTTAGTTAAGTTCATCTCTGATTCATGACTCAAAATTATTTAGAATGATGTTACAATTTAATCATTTCTCATACAGTATCACTTGGGCCTTGACTAGCCTTCAGATTTTACTGCTCCTTGAATGATTTTCATTTCATAGGTATCATATCATAGATCTAGATCTGGAAGGGAGTTCAGAGGCCTTCTGGTATGATCATTTCCTTTTACAGAAGAGGAAACTGAGGTCCAGGGTTGTAAAGTGATTTGCCTAAGAAGTCATATAGGTTCGGTAATTTTTTTCAGTCGTGTCCAACCCTTCGTGACCCCACTTGGGGTTTTCTTGGCAAAGATACTGGAGTGGTTTTCTATTCCCTTCTCTGGATCATTATATAGATGAGGAAAAATGAGGGTTAAGTGACTTGCCCAGTGTCACACAACTAGTAAGTATTTGAACTCAGGAAGATGAGTCCTCCCGATTCCAGGCCTGGCACTCTATCTATTTCACCACTTAGTCATACAGGTAGTAAGCATCAAAAGTGGGATTTGAACCCAGTTCCTATGAATTTAGCATCAATACTTTTTCCAGTGTACCTTGATGCCTAAATTACTTCAGTCCCTTAAAACTGATAAACATGTCAATTGAATGCTGATGGGTAAATATCTGTACATTAAGGGCATGGGACAGCCATAAACAGACAAAATCTTTCTCTCTGGTGATCATACAACCTCAGAGAATTGATGAGGGGACAAGCGTGGAATGAATGATATAATTACAGAAATATGTTGAAGGTGCATTAGAGATTGTTAATGGGCCAGAATTTGTCTTTATGGGTTAATACAGAAGGGTTTTCTAATGGGGGTTATGAAATACTAGAAGAACCCCAAGAAGAGCTTCCTTGATCATAACCTCTTCTCACCCTGCTGCCATCCCCAGAGGCAGCCATCTCCATCCTTATGCCTTTTCTTTTCTATACCTCTTCTCAGTAGTGCATGGTCAGCTGTATCCTGCTCAGCCATTCACTTGGAGTACAGAAAGTAGCTTACATGTGGGACGTCTCAAGCTATAAACTGTGTACTTATAAACAAATTATGAGTATTTACAGCCTCGTCTAGTTTAGGGATTCCTCTGGTTCTGGGGCATTTGTCTAGTTTCCAAAGTCCTTGACTTTCTTACCTGGTACTTGTTCAGGTCTTTGTTCTCTGGCATCTTGAGAAGTCTACTTTCTCTTCTTTCCTCCATATTATTTCTATATTTTACCAAGAGTTAGTTCTCTTTTAGCTCTCCTGAACAGGGAGCAAGCATTTAAGCTTCTTTGTTTACCGTCTGGATTTCTAATCTCCTTATCTAGGCTCAAGTAGAATAGTCTTCTAGCCTCTCCCAAGTTCTGAACCAGTAGACCACAGCTCATTAGCGCTATAATTCTCTTTCTCAGCTCAAGTTTCCTCCAGTTAATTCCATTCACTCTTTCTGTCCTTTCTTTCTGATTGATGCTTTACCCCTTCCCCAACCCATTTTTCTAATTTCCTCATTTATACATTTGCATCCAAAGACCCCATCATTTATATAAAATGAGACCCTTTCTGCATATTACAAAAATATGAGTAAGGGTGTGAGGTACTATATAAGACTGGGGAAAAGAATACACTCATAACAGTAGGCTAGAAGAGGAAGGTTGGTTTAAACATGAGGAACAATTTAGGTAAAGGCTTTGAAACTGGAATGTGAGGAGAAGACATGGGGAGACCACAAAATGTCTTGCTTGTTAGAAAAGAAAGTTTATTTAAATTTTTTCTAGTGCTGATTCTTTTCTCATTTTTGATTCCAAGTGTTTAAGCCCAGGGTCTACATAATTTCTTTGTCAGATTGTTATGGATTAAACTCTCTTCTCTGGTCACCATCTAATGTGTAAAAAAATAAATTGTTTCTCCACTGTCCACTTTGGACTTTTCTAACTGATCTTATTTTAAAATGTTGTCTTTGGTTTCTGACTCTTGTCAGTCCTTCTTAAAGGTCTTATTTGAGCATGACCATGTCCTTCTTAAACTGTAGATACTAGAAGCAGACCTAGTTTTACTAATAGTATGCTTAATGTCACATTGCTTCGATACTGTGACCTTGTCAGTGTGGGTACTTCTCCCACCAGTACAGACTGTAACTCACACCTTCTTAATTTGAGACTTTTTTTATCATTCCTACCTGTAAATGCTTCATAAACATCAATTTTTCAAAATCCATCTGACATACTACACTATTCCTATAGGTCTTTCATGATTTCAGCAGTATAAATGCCACACTTTAGTTATCCATCCTTCACTCTCACTACATGAACAACCCACCTGTTATACATCTTTGTATCATACATTTCTGAGGTCAAATAAAAACTTTTTATTTGATGGAGGAAAGTACTGCCTTAAAGACTTTCTTCCAAAAAGATGTCTCCCATGCATATATCAAAACTATGCTGAAGTCCTTAAAAGATGTAACACTACAGATAACTTTGCTCGATGCCTTCTTTGATCTTTCACATCAACTGAAGCACAACAGGAGAAAATATCAAAGGTGTTTGCTGATATCAGTAAAGAAATCCAGGATAGAGGGATTCCTCATGGACATGATGAGGTCCTCCTGATGCTCTTACCTATGGATGACTTTGTAGGGCTTACATCAAGCAAGTACATTGCAGAGCCTCTTGGGTAAGATCCATAACTATCCAAAGGAGTTTAGTGTCACAATCTATAAAAGAAAACCAAGTGGATGAAGATTGCCTATTGCCCATATTATGACATGCAGTTAGATGGACATTGTATAGGACTCATCTTTTAGAATCTGTACCTTTAATAGACATTGCAAATGGTCGATGAGTTGGGCTCAGTATTAAGCAGGAAAAATGTAGTAAGCAGGGCTGTATTGCCTTTAGAAAATTGCATGTCTCTTTTAATGACTTCAGACTTCTCCCTATTATTCTATCATTACTATATGTTATGAAGCATTGTAGTTTCTGAAAAATGAAAAAATGAATACTACTCAGGGAGCAATGGAGAGCCATTGGAGAAGAATAGACTGCAATATGTAACAAATAAGGGACTACAAAGAGCTGGAGAAAAAGGTGTCATCAAGGAAATGAGTGACAGAAAAAGAATATGGGATGGTCACATGGTGAGAATGAGGGACGGAGAATAAGTGTGCTACAGTGGTCTCTTCTAAATGTCAGGGTAAATCAAAGGAGTTTATGAGCACATTGGGGGCACCACTTGTGGTGAACTTAGGGGATAACATGGACAAAAGTCACATAGGATGGTCAAGGATATACAAGATGTAGCTGGTAGCATGCGGGAATCTCATCCACATTGATGAGATCAGGGATCCAACTGAGCGTTATTTATGCCACTTCTTATGTCTCAAGTCATGTCCAGAGTGTTAAGCAATGTGCTGCAGCCTAGCTATGGCCACTGTATGTCTCTCTATCCTTCCTCTTTGGGTCACCCTTAATTTTAATTCTTTATTGATTGTGGTGTTCCACCATTGGGAGAGTATTGGTATTAAAAAGTTGGGTTTTTATTTAAGGGAACTCCTCTAGACTGTATAGTTTCCCAACTTAATCCATCCAGCTTTCTTTTACTTAATTCTGGACACAGATCATTGTCCATCTGCAATGTCTGTCCAGATACATATACAAACCACTAGGTGGCATAGTAGATAAACAAACTTGAAGTCAGGAAAACAAGAGTTCAAATTCTGCCCCAGACACTAATTTGTGTGATACTGGGCAAATGACTTAACTTTATTTTATTTTCCTCATCTTTAAAAATGAGATATGATAGTACCTACCTTGCAGGGTTGTTGGGAAGGTTAAGTGAAATAATGTATGTAAAGTACTTTATAAACCTTAAAGTATCAAAAGTTACATTATAATTTTTATATATACTGGTTGACTCAGTTCTTTTTCCATTCATCTTTATATTATAATGTAGCCAGTGAAAATTCTTCATCTACTTGGCTTTTTCTATATGAATTGTCAGGCCAAATTCTTTTGAGTGGTTGTGGATCTCACTAAAAAGACTCTGTATTGTCCAGGGGCTTGATGTAATTAGCATATTATCTGCATAGAGGAACATCTGGAGGACCTTACCAGTGATAAAGAATCTGTCTTCCATTTGAGCTGGACATCCTCCATGATAGTGACAAACATCTTTGTTGAGCTCATTTCCTTGTTTTATGTGTCACTTAACACTGATAATCAGAGGACCACTGGATAAAGTTTTCTCTTGTTGCATTTGTTGGGGAATCTCATGTGACCTTAAGATATGCCCAGGAGATGACTTGCTGAAGGAGAGCCTTTGTTTTACTCAACTGAGTAAAATTTTTTAAAAATAATCATTAAATACACTGAGATCTTATATTATTTGCCCTTTGCATTTAATTATGTCACTGTGAAAATATAGTTTACTATAGAAAATTATTTGTAGAAACCTGCTAATTCCCTTTCCACATTTTCATCAGGGTTACCTTTGATATGTATGTAACTCATTCTCATAAAAATTTTATTGCAGTGAGAAAGTAGGCATATGGGTCAGTAATTACTGATGTCCTCTTCATTGCCTTTTTTTGGTAATAATACCATTTGGAATGTTCTAAAATAATTTGTGAGGACTTGGAGGTTTTCTCTAACAATGTAGATCATGACCTATCCATACTTGCCCTTCTTAAGAGACTTTTATCCGTGTCCTCCCAAAAGTTCACTGCAAGGTGTCCATGGGAGGGGATATGGAGTGAGATATATTGAGAAATGTAGGTAATATAAAGTCACCCTACCAAACTCTTTTTATGAGATAAGTAGATGTAATGCCTAAACCAGAGAGCAGAGCAAGAGAACTGTAGGCCAACATCATTACTTAATCTTGATGCAAAAAAAAAAATTAAATAAATCCTAAAAAAGACTTGGAGGCAGGAGATAGAATGCCAAGTTTAGGGAAGAGTCAGTAGGCCAGTTCAGCTGGAACATAGAGTATGTGAAGGGGAATAGGGAATATTAAACCTTGAAAGACAAGCTGGAACTAATCTAGTCTAAATCTTTTAACTATGGATAAGATTTTTATCTTGAGTGACCTGTTTTCAGAAGAGCATGTTTTTGCACTGTCATATACTGGTATAGAAAATAAACTTAAGTGGGAAAATTCCCATTGAGCAATATTTAAAAGAGAAACCACTTTTGCCCACTGTTGTGATTTCCTTACTCCACTTACTTATGTCACAGTTGGCAAAGAATTCCTAAAGTGGCTTCTTAACATCAAATGATTGCTGGACTTAACCATGAGCCAATAAATGATGACACCAAGAGGTTTGGGATTCCCAAACCCAGAACTTTTCTGATGTGGGAGAAAAGAACCACAGACACAAAAGCCTACCTCTTTGGCCATTAAGAACTAAATGTGGTACCTTTTCATGGTGCATGACATGTTTGGCTAACCAATTTTCAGTTGTAGCTCTGCAAATCTCCCTCCTTAGAAACAGGGTAAAGAATGTTTGCATTTGTTGAGCAAAGTACAGCATAAGGTCAGAGGAAAGTATCATCCTCACCTTACTAGCTCTAACCCAGAAGAGAAACTTAAATAGCTCAAGTCAGACCTGAGCCAACAACATTCAATTAGTCTCTTGGAATCAGGAGGCTGATAGAGATAGAATCACTCCCTGGCTTCCTGATCATATGTCTTTTGCTTCTGTGTAAAACTACCTACAAACTTGTCAGCTCTTAGTTCTCCTATTTCAGAAGCTCTCAACTTCCCCAATGCCCTCGCTATTATTCTCTCAATTCTGATGGGACTTTGATAATTCCTTGCTCTTTGAACAAGTCATTCATTTCTTTATGCTACAATTACCTTTTGAGTTGCCCAAAAAACTCCCAGCCTCTCCCAGCAATTCTCTAAGTCACCAAAGGGAAAGTGAAAATGACCTGTGTTTTGATCATAGAAAGGAGAAAACCCTTTCATAATTGGAACAAAAATAGATTTTCTTAGTCACAAAGATATTCTTTTACCTTCAACTCAAATTTCCTGATCTCATGCCTACTGCCAGATGTCTAGTTTTAGGAAAGACCCCAGGGGAAAACTGAGGCTTTGAAAATACTAATAACCTAATTGGTTAGTCCCCCTGAAAATCCCAGGGGAGGTTCAGGAAGCCAAGAGTCATCTTGTGCTAGGCTCAGTTGTGATAAAAGGTAGAGGGATAGTTTGGGGAATGAGAGAGAAAAGGATAGTTAAGTGCCCTGTGTGATTTCACTGTGTAAAGAGGTTTATTAGATTATTTTTCTTGCCAGGGAAAAGAGGAGAGAAAGTCTCCTTGATGCAGAATTACATGTCTGGTGTCATACTTCATGCCACTAAGGCTGGGGTGAAGGTTTTGATATGGTGTAAGCATTACTCAGACAAAGCCCCCTTGCAAAGAAAGGGGTAGAGCAAGAAAATAGAGCACTTTAGAGTAGCATGAAAGAGAATCATGGTAAATTTGGCCCTTTCCTAGAGTCCCCAGCAATGTAGACCTAATTCCTGAAAGGAGAATCCAAACCAAGAATTGATTTAATTTGATTTTCTCCTTAATATCCTTTGTGGGTTCATTTAATTCAATTCAACTAATATTTATAAAGCAACTACTATGTATGGAGCACTATGCTGTATCATAGAGGAACTGCATACTTTAGATAATAACTCACAATATGTGGTACATAACAGAAACTTAAAATGCTTATCAGATTGGACTTACAGCTCTATATATATTTCATAAATTTTATAAATCATTTTTTATTTAATATATTTAGTTTTCAGCACTGATTTTCACAAGAGTTTGAATTACAAATTTTCTCCCCATTTCTACCCTCCCCCCCACTCCAAGATGGCGTATATTCTGGTTGCCCTGTTCCCCAGTCAGCCCTCCCTTCTGTCATCCCACTCCCTTCCCATCCCCTTTTCCCTTCTTCTCTTGTAGGGCAAGATAAATTTCTACGCCCCATTGCCTGTGTATCTCATTTTCTAGTTGCATGCAAAAACTTTTTTTTTGTTTTTGAACATCTGTTTTTAAAACTTTGAGTTCCAAATTCTCTCCCCTCTTCCCTTCCCACCCACCCTCCCTAAGACGTCAAGCAATTCAACATAGGCCACATGTGTATCATTATGTATAACACTTCCACAATACCCATGTTGTGAAAGACTAACTATATTTTGCTCCTTCCTAATCTATTCCCCTTTATTGAATTTTCTCCCTTGACCCTGTCCCCTTTCAAAAGTGTTTGTTTTTGATTACCTCCATCCACATCTGCCCTCTTTTCTATCACCCCCCCCCCTTTTTTTATCTTCTTCCTTCTTCTTTCCTGTGGGGTAAGATACCCAATTGAGTATGTATGGTATTCCCTCCTCAGGTCAAATCTGATGAGAGCAAGATTCATTCATTCCCCCCTCACCTGCCTTCTCTTCTCTTCCTACAGAACTGCTTTTTCTTGCCACTTTTATGCAAGATAATTTACCCCATTCTATCTCTCCGTATCTCCCTCCCTCACCATATTCCTCTCTCATCCCTTAATTTGATTTTATTTCTTTTAGATATCTTCCCTTCATCTTCAACTCACCCTGTGCCTGCTCTCTCTCTCTCTGTCTCTGTCTCTCTCTCTCTCTCTCTCTATATATATATATGTATATACACATACATATATACACACATACACACTCACATATACATATATATATATGTATATACATAAGCATATATATATGCATATTCCCTTCAGCTACCCTAATACTGAGGTCTCATGAATCATACACATCATCTTTCCATGTAGGAATGTAAACAAAACATGTCAACTTTAGTAAGTCCCTTGCAATTTCTTTTTCTTGTTCTTTTTCTTGATTACCTTTTCATGCTTCTCTTGATTCTTGTGTTTGAAAGTCAAATTTTCTATTCAGCTCTGGTCTTTTCACTGAGAAAGCTTGAAAGTCCTCTATTTTATTGAAAGTCCATATTTTGCCTTGGAGCATGGTACTCAGTTTTGCTGGGTAGGTGATTCTTGGTTTTAATCCTAGCTCCATTGACCTCCGGGATATCATATTCCAAGCCCTTCGATCCCTTAATGTAGAAGCTGTCAGATCTTAGGTTATTCTGATTGTGTTTCCACAATACTCAAATTGTTTCTTTCTGGCTGCTTGCAGTATTTTCTCCTTGATCTGGGAGCTCTGGAATTTGGCAACAATATTCCTAGGAGATTTCTTTTTGGGATCTATTTGAGGAGGCAATCGATGGATTCTTTCAATTTCTATTTTGCCCTGTGGCTCTAGAATATCCAGGCAGTTCTCCTTGATAATTTCTTGAAAGATGATATCTAGGCTCTTTTTTTTTGATCATGGCTTTCAGGGAGTCCAATAATTTTTAAATTATCTCTCCTTGATCTATTTTCCAGGTCAGTGGTTTTTCCAATGAGATATTTTACATTATCTTCCATTTTTTCATTCCTTTGGTTCTGTTTTATAATATCTTGATTTCTCATCAAGTCACTAGCTTCCACTTGCTCCAATCTAATTTTTAAGGTAGTATTTTCTTCAGTGGTCTTTTGGACCTCCTTTTCCATCTGGCTAATTCTGCCTTTCAAGGCATTCTTCTCCTCATTGGCTTTTTGGAGCTCTTTTGCCATTTGAATTAGTCTATTTTTTAAAGTGTTGTTTTCTTCAGTATATTTTTCAGTATTTTTTTGGTTCTCCTTTAGCAAGTCATTGACTTGTTTTTCTTGGTTTTCTCACATCCTTCTCATTTCTCTTCCCAATTTTTCCTCTACTTCTCTAACTTGCTTTTCCAAATCCTTTTTGAGCTCTTCCATGGCCTGAGACCAGTTCATGTTTTTCTTGGAGGCTTTTGTTGTAGGCTCTTTGACTTTGTTGACTTCTTCTGGCTGTATGTTTTGGTCTTCTTTGTCACCAAAGAAAGAATCCAAAGTCTGAGACTGAATCTGGGTGCGTTTTCGCTGCCTGGCCATATTCCCAACCAAGTAACTTGACCCTTGAGTTTTTCAGCAGGGTGTGACTGCTTGTAGAGTTAAGAAAACTATGTTCCAAGCTTGGGGGGATGCGCCAGCTCTGCCACACCAGCACTCCTCCCTCCCCAAGAACCCCCAACCTGGACTGGACTTAGATCTTCAGCAGGCTCTTCACTCCTGCTCTGATCCGCCACTTAATTCCTCCTGCCAGGTGGGCCTGGGGCCAGAAGCAACTGCAGCTGTGCTTCTGTAGCTGCCCCACCTCCACTGCTCCCAGGGCAGTAGCCGAACCTCGAACTCCTTTTTTCACTCTGTCCCCAGCAGCTTTTTCCACTAACCTTCTCTGTTGTCTTTGGTATTTGTGGGTTGAGAGGTCTGGTAACTGCTGCAGCTCACTGATTAGGGGCGCTAGGGCACGCTCCACCCAGCTCCTGGTCTGGTTGGTCGGCGCTGCCCACACTGGGCTCTGCCCCGCTCCGCTCTGCTCTGCTCCTAGCTCCCTGTAGGATAGACCTCATCCAGAGACCATCCAGGCTGTCCTGGGCTGGATCCCTTCTTCCCTCTGCTATTTTGTGGGTTCTGCAGTTCTAGAATTGGTTCAGAGCCATTTTTTATAGGTTTTTGGAGGGACTTGGCAGGGAGTTGCACACTAGTCCCTGCTTTCCAGCTGCCATCTTGGCTCCACCCCCATAAATCTTTTTCTTTACAATCATCTGTTGAGGTATATGCAGTATATGGAGTATTATCTCTATTTTACCCATGAGGAAATTTAAATGACTTGCTTTAATTTGATTTAAATGATTTGCTCAGGGTCCCTCAGTTAGTAAGTGACAGATTCAGGATTTGAATCTGAGTCTGGTCTCTTGACTCTGAATCTAGCATTCTTTCCACTACACCAGAGTGACTCTATGGCATAAGCTGTGCTGTCATGGAGCTTAGAATCTTCCAATATGGATAATTACAATACCATATAACATAAAAGTACCCAAGAAAGGTGTGATTAAAGTAAAGCTGAATGGGGAAACAGCATCATAGATCCCAGTGGATAACATCTAAAGGGATAACATCTAAGGGGATCAGATAAAGTGCTTCTATCTTAGTGCCTGTAAATCCTCTAATTCTACTTCACAGATATTAGAGGAGAATTGACCAAAGGCTTTATAAAAAGAAAAAAAAAAACAGCTTCCACTTTGGAGGGTACATGCAGAGCTGAAGAGCTGCTTGGCAGTTGAAAAAGGCCCCAAACATGTCTATACTTGAGGCAGGGGTATCCCACCTTAAGAAAAGCAAATATGTAAAACTGTTAGCTAATGAAGCAGAAAATTCAGGCCAATTGTTCTAGCTTCAAAAGGATTCTTTATATAAAAGGAGGACATTTCAGGTAGGATGTTATTCACATGCAACTTTCTAGGCACATCTATTACATAAAATAATGTATGCTCTCAAATATGAGGGTAAAAGAGATTGGTTGATAATTGTGAATGTCCCCACTCCAGCTCTAGATTACTAATAATTGTAAGCCTATGAGCCCATGAACCTGTCTACCCTGCTTGATCATTATTTTCCCATTTACTATGTAGATTTGGCTTAATTGACCACATTACTAACTAAACTTAACTATTAATCAACATTTTTAAATCTAATCTTGGATTTCTTTGGTCTACTTTAAAAAGAGAAACTGTTTTCCTGTTATACTTCTTTAGTTATCATTCAACCAAATCAACTCTAATACCAAAGAAGCTTAGAGTCAAAGGTCCTTAATTTCCTACTTGCACTTGGGGGAGAAAAAAAAATAATTTGCCTTTTTATCATTACCCCTGAACTCTCAGGACACCCTTCCATCTAATCGGGTTTTAGTCTTGACTCCACAACTAGCAAGTGGTATGGCCTTGGGTAAATCTCTTAATTTCTTTCTTTTATATATGTTTCCTCAGCTACAAAATGGAAATAATACCTATAATATCTATGTTACATGCTTGCTGTGAGGAAATCTCTTTGTAAACCTTAACATATTACACAAATGTAATCCATCTTTATTATATAAAGAGAATCCGTTTTTATTATTATCTGACCCAGGGCTATCCAAAACACAGGCTGTGCACCTCCATGTGGCCTGCCTATGTCCACCACAAGCACAGAAATAGACACAGATGCTTTAGTTAAAGCATTTGTGTCAATTTCCATGCCCGTAAGTAAACACAGGCTGGCCGCATAAAATTGCATGGCAGGCCACAGGCCATACTTTAGACAGCCCTGATAGATCCACTCCTCACCCATCCCTCTTTGTGAGAGTGAACTATTTACCTGTGCCCCACAATTTTTCAAGGTACATGCTTCTTGTAGTCCTGGTCAAAGAGGAAGACCTTTGGATAGAAAGTCTTGTCCCAACCTGTACTATAGGCATGGGGCAGCATGACCTCTTAAGAGTCTGTATAAGACTTCAGGGTGGTCTCTTCCCAATCAAGACAAGTTTACCTCGATGACCTTCTTTACCAGTTCTCCTATCCAACTAATTAATTTTTGATCTACAAGACATTTGGGTGACCTGAATTGCTATAAAAATTGTTTTGTATAAGATTACAAATTAACCACCCTAATGATGTCTAGCTTCCTCTAAATTTGGCTTCATGACCATTATCTATGCTTAAATAATTCTAAACTTAATCTACCTAGCAGAGGGAAGCCTGGTAAGTGGGTGATAAATTTCTTCCTGCGTAATATCAACGCATGAAGGCTCATAATGCCATACACACACAGATATAAAGACAGAGATAGATATAGATAGAGATTTTTTTTTGTCTCACCCTAATGATTTTACTGATATAGGGAACTCCAGTGAGAAAACTCCTTCTAACAATGCAGATCTGCAACTGTTCTGCAATTTATAGTCTTAAAGAGTTGACTGAAGGGGCGGTCAGATGGCACAGTGGATAGAGCGTAGACCCTGGAGTCAGGAGGAACTCACTTCAAATACAGCCTTAGATGCTACTATGTGACCTTGGGCAAGTCACTTAACGCCAATTGCCTCAAAAAAAAAAAGTTGACTGAGACACTGATATGTTAGGTGCAGGCTTGTAGTCATGCTCAGAGTTGTAGTCCATGTCCTAATTCTGAGGCTGGCCCCTTATTCATAGGCCGTGTCTCTCCTCATAAATATCATAGTAAGGGAAATCCATTTCTGTGTTGTTGATCTCTCTGAGGTTAGAAAATACTTTAGATCTATTCTTGTTACTACTTTTTTTAGTTTCTTTGTTGTTGTTGAGTCATTTTCAGACATGTCCCACTTGGGGTTTTCTTGGTAGAGATGTTAGGGTAGTTTGCTATTTGCTTCTCCAGCTCATTTTACAGTTGAGGAGAACTGAAGCAAACGGGGTTAAGTGACGTGCCTAGAAGGTCACACAAGCAGTAAGTGTCTGAGGCCAGATTTGGACTCGAGAAGATGAGTGTTACTGACTCTAGGCCCAGCATTCTACCCACTGAACCACCTACCTGCCTCATTTTATTTCTTTAGTAAGCATTTTTTTTACCCTTGTAGCAATGCTGTAGAGTTATTCCCTCCAGTCCCACTTGCAGCAGATATAGAGATTTTGGGGGTCTTTATCCCAGTTTACACTCACACTGCTGAGTCAGGCTCCCAGGAGTAAGGCTGGCTGCTTCTCCGCCATCAGGGCTTAGGAGTACTCCTAAGGGGTGCTGGGATTCTTCTCTAATACTATTGGCTCAAAAGCCTCCACTGGTGTGCTTCCCATCTTCATTGTTGGTCGATATCCATTAGTCAGCCAGACAGTTTTTAAAAGGACCATTTACTAAGATAGTATAGTAAGAACAATTTATAAAAAAAATCCCACTCCCCCAAACCCCGCCAAGTCTATGATACTTTGTGCCACAAGTACATATGGGACTTAGAGGGGCATGTAACTCACAGCTTCTGGTTGCTAGAAACCTTTTTCTCCTCTTGATGGGGCATTACTCAGGAACTTCCCCTTAAATATGGTGTAGCTTTAGTGCTGGATTTTTGTAGAGCTGTGAATCTTCCTGTTGTCTCTGTCACTGGTTCCCAGTGTAGACGTTGTGGTCAGTTGATCTGGGGTTGCTGCTAGTGCACCAAGGGGAAGTCCTTCAGACCTCTGAAACTCAAAAGGTCCTACTTTACTAACATGAGGGAGGTAGGAGACAAAGACCAAGATTGGGCTTCTTCTCCCCTCCTTCCCAACCATTTTTTCTCAGGGATTTTCCTGGAACTCTCTCTTTCCTCTCCACTTGATTAAATTTCTGGAGTTCTTAACTAGTTTCAAGTCTCTCCGAACAGGCCACACAGGGTGTTACCCAGTTTCCTCAGTTTCTTGTGCAACATCACCTCAGGTGATGATCTTTTTTTCATGCTTAGCCTGAAACCTATTTTTGAATGATTGATTGTGATGTGGTCTTGCCTGGTTAAAGTACTTTATTACTTAAAAAAAATAAACCGGGGATTTCTTGATTCAATTAATCAACCCCCACCCTTCTGCTCTTATGGTGTTCCAACACTCTAGGGCTTTTGAATTTCTGGGTGGTCAGGCTACATTGTAATCTCAGGAGAACCGCCAAGAATCAGAGAATAAAGGACAAGAACTGTCCTATTCTCCTAGGGAACCTCTACATTGAAAACTGGGCTGAGCTGGAAGCAGATTCCTCATGGAGTCTACAGAATCCTCATACCTCTCCAGGCCATTCTGACAATTCTGAGTTCCCATGAGAGATGGGAAGGAGGCATTTTACCCCTTGAGATGTTATGACATGCTCAAGAAGTGTCTGTCACTACCCTTGTAACTATGAGGGAAAGGGGCAAGCAGCTAAGTTTCCCACTGAAGACCCATATACACACTTACTGTGGTAGGAAAACTATCTACTATATAAGCTAGACTTGTTTTTCTTTTAAAAGTATTGAAACTGTCTTGGAGATTTAATCAGTTTGGAAAACTAAGTCTTGGACTTTTGATGCCATTTCCTGGTAGCCTAACAACAAAAGTCATCACATAAGGAATCAGGAGCTCTTTCCTCACATCTCTAGCCCATACAGACGCAAAGAAATTGCATTCACCTGAATGAATGCTGTATCTTTACTGAATTTTCCCTTCCCTGAATCCAAAGACAAATCCTCTGGTCGCTGCTTTCAAGGAGCTTACATTCTATTGTTATCTTTGAAAGAAGGCAGTGTAGTGTAAGACAAAGAGCATTAAACCAAGGGTAAGGCTCCTTGTACTCATGGCTTCGACCATTCTTTACTGTGTGACCCTGGGAAAGGCATTTAGTCCTTCTGGGCCTTGGTTTCAGTGGAAGTTTCTGTGAAACAAAAAGTTAAAACTCACACAGATACAATCAGAGCTCTTACTCACTTACACAGCCTAAGGAATATGACTAAATAAGCTTCCTTTTGTTAACTTCTGGATGGGCTGTGAGCCTTCTCATTTCATTTTAATGTTGATCCTGTAGCTCAAGACTGGCCTGAATTAAGCCTAGCCTACGAACTATAATCCGCAATTGTTTTTTCTCTAGCATTTCATATGATTGTCTGGCTAACTCTGTCTGTAATTTTTTTTTTCCAGCAGCACATCAGAGTTTTGTGACCATAAGCACCGGCCAGGAGAATATACCTTCCATGCAGAAAATGGTGATGCTCAGTTCACAAAAACATTTATACTCTATGTAAAAAGTAAGTTGAAAATAAAGGAAATTTAAACACATTAACTCCTTAATACTTTTATTTATGAACTGTAATTAGAAAAACAAAAATAATGGCCAAAAGATAATGCTGAAAATCTATTTTAAAAATTAAGCTACTTTGAAATATAAGCTAGTGGATTTTATTAATATTTCTCCCCTACCTTGTCATGTAAACACTTAAAAAATTGTAATTCCATGTGCTTTCTATATATGGTAACTCATTACAGTGACCCAAATATTACAGTATTGGTATTGGTGAAACTACTTCAGTACTTCAGTCTTCATGATGCTATTTATTTCCATTTCTTTGGCTTTTGAAAAGAAAAGAATACTGTGGCCTGTACCTTTTGGAGCTCATGTAGCCCCTGAAACTGAGCTAAGGCTCAGAGAAAGTGAAACAAAGATTTGCACACCAGCTCCCTGCCCAGCAAAACAGTGCAAAGGAAAAGACTTGCTATCACTCAGGGGTGGGAGAAGGAGCCAGACGAGGCCCAAGCTTTTCCAGGAGTGATGGTAGAAGATTCCAGGTGTCCTTCCCTTCCAGGAAAGGCAGCTGGGCCTCCCAAGAGCCACCTGTATCCTTAGGTCAGTCTTTTAGACCCCAACCTAGATGTACAGTATTTTATGGACTTTTTTATGTTTATTGTCTTTTACAGGGAAACCTCAAGTAAAAATGGATACATCAACAAATCAGGTTTCTTGTTACTCTGATGGCTATCCTTCACCATCTTGGACCTGGAAGAAGTGTACAGACAAGTCTTCCAAGTAAGTAAAAATATTTTTTCCTCTTATGTTGGCGGAGCTGTTTGCAACCGCAATCCATATTGCACATATGGTCAATTATCAACTGACCAAAAGCATTTATTAAACACCTTCCATGTATGAAGCAGGTACAGGGGTTGGTGCTGGGAAACCCAAGACAAGTTAAACAGACCCAGCCTTCAAGGGAGTTACATTCTGTTGTCATCTTCGAAAGCAGGCAGTATAGGGATACCCATCGATTGGGGGATGGTTAAACAAGTTGTGGTGTATGATTGTGATGGAATACTACTGTGCTGTAAGAAATGAGAAGCAGGTCAATTTTAGAAAAAACATGGAAAGATTTAAATGAAATAATAGAGTGAAATGAGCAGAACCAAGAGAACATTGTATACGGTCACAACAATATTGTTTGGAGAATGACTGAGTTATTCTAAATATTTTAGATACTCAGATCAACTACAAAGGATCTATGAAGGAAGATACTATCCACCTCCAAAGAAAGAATTCATAAGTAGAAACATGCATAGTATGTTTTTATGCACACACACACATACACACGCGCACACACACACGTGTCAGGGTGGGGAAGGAGGGAGGGAGACAGTTTCGTACTTAAAATATTAAAAAAAATTAGTTAAATTAAAAAAAAATTAAAAAGAAAGCAGGCAGTGTAGTGTAGTCATAAAAGCACTAGACCAAGGGTAAAGCCTTCTACCACTCTTTACTGTGTGACCTTGGGAGAGGCATTTAATCTTTATGGGCCTCAATTTCAGTGGAAGTTTCTGTGAAACAAAAAGTTAAAGCTCAGATACAATGAGAGCTACTATTCATATTCTTCCTTATGCAATTCTCTTGTTCAAATATAAAACTTTTAAAGAATTGATACACTTAAGGAAGAATCAATCCATTTTGCAGAAGCTATGACTTGTTAGTACTTTTTCCCCCAAGTTTTATTTGTTTGCACCATGGGCCTTTCCCTATAGCATCCTTCCCCCTACTCATCAATAGAACCCTCCCTTCAACCACAGATATATTGATTCTGTGATGACTAACTTTGATAGACTTGGCTCTTCTCAGCAATACAAGGCTCAAAGACAGCTCCAAAGGACTCATGATGGAAAAAGCTAGTTACAACCAGAGAAAGAACTATGGAGTCTGAATGCAGTTTGAGGCAAACTATTTGCTCTCCCTTTTTTGCCTCTTCTTTTTTGATTTTGTTTCTTCTCTCTCATGATTCATTCCGCTGGTCATAATTCTTCTTTACAACTTTGCTATTGTGTAAAAAGTTTAATGTGAAAGTATATATAGAATCTATATCAGACTATATGCTGTCATGGTGGGGAGTGGGGAGGGGAGGAAGAAAATTTGAAACTCAAGAACATGTAGAACTGAGTGTCATAAACTAAAAATAAAAAATCTAATTAAAAAAATAGAACCCTCCCTTGTAAAGAACAAGAGAGACTGAGCAAAACTGACTGATGCATTACCTGATGGGATAGGCAACATTCCCCACCTGTAGCCACCCACCATTTTTTACTAAGAGGAAGAAAGCTTCTGGGATCATGATTGGTCATTGCACTGAATAATAGGTCAGATGTCGTGGCTTGTTTTTTGTTGAGATATACAGATGAATTCCAGGTAGCTTTCTCTGCAGAGATTCTGAATTGAAATCTAATGATGTATTGTACCTGACATCCATGGCTGTGGCCTAATTTCCCATGGGTGCCATTTCTTTTCAGTTGCACAGAAATCACAGGAGGGATTTGGAATGAGAGAACTAGCAGGAAAGCATTTGGACAGTGGACATCAAGCAGCACCCTAAATCTGAGCGAGCAGTTCAAAGGACTCCTAGTTGAATGCTGCGCCAACAATTCACTGGGCTCCTCCTGTGAGGCAAAGCTTTTCAACTCTCCAGGTACTGTGCCATTCCCATTATGATGCAGAAGTTACAGGAACTTCCTGCAGCTTAGCTTGTCTCCCCGTGTTGGTTCAGAGTTAAAGGGGCCTTACAAAGGGAAATGGGTTCAATGCATGAGAAGGTTTTGTGAGTCAAACATGAATTCCCAGTGACATCAAGTGCTTTGGAGTTCCTTGGAAGTGGTCTGAAATACTATAAACAGAGGGAAACTCCTTATCTGGGAATTTGCTATAAATCAATAAAATCCCAGGTCTAGTCCCTATGTCTAAATTTCATTTTATTCTAGTATGTCATAACATTTTTGGATCTTTATTCTGCCATGCAATATACTGGCCACCCGTTTCAGCTTTCTGTTACCAGAAAATCTGATAAGCATGCCATCTCTACCTTCAGGAATCAAAACAATACCTAGAAAATGCCAGAATTCCAACAAAAATAACAGAAATTGAAAGATGACATTTTCCAGATCCAAACTCAGCACTTTGGCAACTCTGTCATATTTTCCATTGTTGTTAAAATTCTTGCTGGCCTGCTTCTTCCTGATATGTTTTAGAGGTGTCCCCCTACCCCACCCCTCACCCCCATTTAACTTCAGCAAACTTGGGGCTTCTCAACTTGTAGTAATATTTAGTATAGCTGGTTGCCCAAAACATAACTTCTGCATTTAGCTTTGCATATCTCACATATCCATATAATGAAACATCTTACTAAGACTTCCCTGAATTGCTTAGTCTGTGTACTTAAGTATGTAACTTTTATATAGAGAACATATGCATGTGTGCATACATACATACCTACATATACACACACATACACACATATATACATAGCTCTAGTTCCGTATATAAGGTGTAGCATCAATGAGAAAACAGAAGAGGTTTCTGCCTTTTCCTTCATATCACAGAATTGTATGGTTAGAAGGAATTTCAAAGATCACCTAATCCAACCCCCTAACCTATGCAGGAATGTTCTCTACTCTGTCCCTGATAGGGGTCATCCAGCCTACTTGAATATTTTCATCAGTTGGAGGAATCCCTTTTCCATTTTCAAATAGCTTTGGTTGTGAGACAGTTTTTCCTTATATTGTGTTGAAATCCGCCGCACTAAATCTTTTCCCTGTCAATTCCAGTTTTGCCCTCTGAAATTACAATTAAGTGGAATCTCTCTTCCCCAGGAAAGCACCTCAAATAAGAACATTGCTTGATTTGTTATTCTGAATGTAATCTATGTAGAGTGTTTGTGACTATTTGCAAGAGAATGCTTCACAGCCATAGGTAATCCCTAGGGAAGAGAATAAGCATTTATATAACTCCTACTATGTGTCAGGCACTGTTCTAAGCATTATCTTATTGATCCTCACGACCACCTTGCTTGGTGCCATTATTACCCCCATTTTACAGTTGAGGAACTGAGGCAAAAAGAGATTAAGTGACTTGCCTAGGGTCATGTCTGAGGCTTGATTTGTATTCAATTGTTCCTAACTCCACATCCAACACTCCATTTACAGCAATACCTTGCTGCCTCTGATATTTGTTGAATTTTGTTGCTTTGGAACATTTGTTTATGGAGGTGAGGGATTGATAATCATAGTTATTAAAATAGTAGATCACATTTTAATGAGCACTGTTATAGTAATAAATAAATTATAGTAATGAACAAAATAAAGAAATAAATAGTGAGAATAATAAACAGAAGTATTGATTCATAGATTCACGCAACATAGAATCTTACAGTTGGATGATCACCAATCCTTAAAGTGCAAATTCCCTTTAGTATTATATCCCTGGCTTTGTCCAACCTGTGTTTGAATCCCTTCATTGATGAGGAACTCACTACCTCATAAGGGAGTCCATTCCATATTCACCATCCCCTAATTGTTGAAAAGTTCTTTCTTATATTGAGCTGAAATGTACCTCCCTATAACTTCTATACATTGGCCCTAATTCTACCTGCTAAGCCAAATATGTCTAATCCTTCTTTCTCAGGACAATCCTTCCAGTGTTTGAGGACAGTGATCTAACCCAACCCCCAAGTATTACTTCCTTTAGGCTGAATATTCCCTGTTCCTTCACCCTCCTACAGTAGTTTCATATTCCCCTCACCATTCTGCTTGCTCTCTGGCATATTCTCTTGTCAATGTCTCTCCTAAATTGCAGCCCAAAGAACTGAAGAAAAATAATTCAGATGTGGCTTCACCAAGGTATTGTGAATGGCTTCTCATATCCCTCATTCTGAAATAATATTTCATTTTTTTTGGCCTTGAAAATTGTCTTTTTTTTTCTTTTTATTTAATATATTTAGTTTTCAGCACTGATTTTCACAAGAGTTTGAATTACAAATTTTATCCCCATTTCTACCCTCCCCCCCACTCCAAGATGGTGTATATTCTGGTTGCCCTGTTCCCCAGTCAGCCCTCCCTTCTGTCACCCCACTCCCCTCCCATCCCCTTTTCCCTTTCTTTCTTGTAGGGCAAGATAAATTTCTACGCCCCATTGCCTGTGTATCTCATTTTCTAGTTGCATGCAAAAATTTTTTTCTTTTGGTTTTTGAACATCTGTTTTTAAACCTTTGAGTTCCAAATTCTCTCCGATCTTCCCTTCCCACCCACCCACCCTCCCTAAGATGTCAAGCAATTCAACATAGGCCACATGTGTATCATTATGTATAACCCTTCCACAATACTCATGTTGTGAAAGACTCACTATATTTTGCTCCTTCCTAACCTATCCCCCTTTATTGAATTTTCTCCCTTGACCCTGTCCCCTTTCAAAAGTGTTTGTTTTGATTACCTCCACCCCCTCTCTTCTATCACCCCCCCCCATCTTTTTAATCTTCTTCTTCCTCCTTTTTTCCTGTGGAGTAAGTTACCCAATTGAGTATGTATGGTATTCCCTCCTCAGGTCAAATCTGATGAGAGCAAGATTCACTCATTCCCCCTCACCTGACTTCTCTTCCCTTCCTACAGAACTGCTTTTTCTTGCCACTTTTATGTGAGATAATTTACCCCATTCTATCTCTCCATATCTCCCTCCCTCACCATATTCCTCTCTCATCCCTTAATTTGATTTTATTTCTTTTGGATATCTTCCCTTCATCTTCACCTCACCCTGTGCCCTCTCTCTCTCTCTCTCTCTCTGTATTTATATATATATATATATATATATATATATATATATATATATATATATATATATACACATACATACACACTCACATATACATATATATACATAAACATATATATATATATGTGTATATGTATATATATGAATATTCCCTTCAGCTATCCTAATACTGAGGTCTCATGAATCATACACATCATCTTTCCATGTAGGAATGTAAACAAAACAGTTCAACTTTAGTAAGTCCCTTGAAATTTCATTTTCTTGATTACCTTTTCATGCCTCTCTTGATTCTTGTGTTTGAAAGTCAAATTTTCTATTCAGCTCTGGTCTTTTCACTGAGAAAGCTTGAAAGTTCTCTATTTTGTTGAAAATCCATATTTTGCCTTGGAGCATGATACTCAGTTTTGCTGGGTAGGTGATTCTTGGTTTTAATCCTAGCTCTATTGACCTCTGGAATATTGTATTCCAAGCCCTTCAATCTCTTAATGTAGAAGCTGCCAGATCTTGGATTATTCTGATTGTGTTTCCACAATACTCAACTTGTTTCTTTCTGGCTGCTTGCAGTATTTTCTCCTTGATCTGGGAGCTCTGGAATTTGGCAACAATATTCCTGGGAGATTTCTTTTTGGGATCTGTTTGAGGAGGAGATCGATGGATTCTTTCAATTTCTATTTTGCCCTGTGGCTCTAGAATATCCAGGCAGTTCTCCTTGATAATTTCTTGAAAGATGATATCTAGGCTCTTTTTTTTGATCATGGCTTTCAGGGAGTCCAATAATTTTTACATTATCTCTCCTGGGTCTATTTTCCAGGTCAGTGGTTTTTCCAAGGAGATATTTGACATTGTCTTCCATTTTTTCATTCCTTTGGTTCTGTTTTATAATATCTTGATTTCTCATCAAGTCACTAGCTTCCACTTGCTCCAATCTAATTTTTAAGGTAGTATTTTCTTCAGTGGTCTTTTGGACCTCCTTTTCCATTTGGCTAATTCTGCCTTTCAAGGCATTCTTCTCCTCATTGGCTTTTTGGAGCTCTTTTGCCATTTGAGTTAGTCTATTTTTTAAGGTGTTGTTTTCTTCAGTGTATTTTTCAGCATTTTTTTGGTTCTCCTTTAGCAAGTCATTGACTTGTTTTTCTTGGTTTTCTCACATCCTTCTCATTTCTCTTCCCAATTTTTCCTCTACTTCTCTAACTTGCTTTTCCAAATCCTTTTTGAGCTCTTCCATGGCCTGAGACCAGTTCATGTTTTTCTTGGAGGCTTTTGTTGTAGGCTCTATCACTTTGTTGACTTTTTCTGGCTGTATGTTTTGGTCTTCTTTGTCATCAAAGAAGGATTCCAGAGTCTGAGACTGAATCTGGGTGCATTTTCACTGCCTGGCCATATTCCCAACCAACTAACTTGACCCTTGAGTTTTTCAGCAGGGTATGACTGCTTGTAGACTAAAGAGTTCTATGTTCCATGTTTGGGGGGGGATGTGCCAGCTCTGCCATACCAGCACTCCTCCTTCCCCAAGAACCCCCAACCCGGACTGGACTTAGATCTTCAGCAGGCTCTTCACTCCTGCTCTGATCCGCCACTTAATTCCTCCCACCAGGTGGACCTGGGGCGAGAAGCAACTGCAGCTGTAGCTGCCCCACCTCCGTTGCTCCCTGGGGCGGTAGCCGAACCGGGAACTCCTTCCATTCCTGCCGCTTTTCCCACTAACCTTCTCTGTTGTCTTTGGTGTTTGTGGGTTGAGAAGTCTGGTAACTGCTGCAGCTCACTGATTAGGGGTGCTAGGGCACACTCTGCCCGGCTCCTGGTCTGGTTGGTCTGCGCCTCCCACACTGGGCTCTGCTCCGCTCTGCTCTGCTCTGCTCCCAGCTCCATGCGGGATAGACCTCACCCAGAGACCATCCAGGCTGTCCTGGGCTGGAGCCCTGCTTCCCTGTGCTCTTTTGTGGGTTCTGCAGTTCTAGAATTGGTTCAGAGCCATTTTTTTTAGGTTTTTGGAGGGACTCAGTGGGGAGCTCATGCTGGTCCCTGCTTTCCAGCTGCCATCTTGGCTCCACCCCCAAAAAACCATAATATTTCTTTAAACAATGTAGCCTTGGACTTCATTGGCTTTTTTGGTTTGTACATCCCACTGTGGAGTCATATTGAATACATCACCCCCCACTCTACTCCCAGGCCTTTTTCCCATAGCCTGCTGTTGAACCATGGCTTTCCCATACCCTGTACTTAAACAATTGTTTGTTTATTTATTTTGACCCAAATGCAGAACATTACATTTGTTCCTATTCAGCCTCCTCTTTATAGTGGGTTGAGAGTAGCCTCAAAATCAGCAGGAACAAGGTTCAAGTCCAGCCTTTGACACGTAACTATAATGCGACTTACATCAAGTCGTTTAAACCCCTCAGGGCTCTAAGCAGAAGACAACAATTCAGGTGATGACCTTTGTGATGGAGGGAATTTCCTCATTTAGTTTTCCATAAACTAGTGAAGTCGCAAGTCCAGTCCCTATGCCTAAATTTCATTTGATTTGATTTAGCCCCTCATTCTGGTATGTCATAACCTCTTTGGGTCTCTTTTCTGCCATCCAATGATGGGACCCATCCCTCCCAGCCTTCTGTCACCTGAAAATCTAATAATTGTGCTTTTATCTGAGTCAATGATTAAAATGTAGAACCAAAAAAAATCATTGCTTAGTAACTTTATTTTGTTTCAGGATCTTTTCCTGTCACCCAGGACAAGGTTTCCTTCTATATCACCATTGGATTTTGTCTTCCCTTCATTGCTGTTTTACTCACACTCATTCTTCATAAGTACAGAAAGGTAAAAACCAAGAAAGTAAAAAACAAAAAACATTTGTTCCCTATTTTTTGGGCAACATTCTTTGTATTCTTAATGGGCTCCATTTTCCTTTTCTGAAGCAATATAGGTATGAAAGTCAACTGCAAATGGTACAAGTGACGGGCTCATCAGATAATGAATACTTCTATGTTGATTTCAGAGAATTTGAATATGATCTCAAATGGGAGTTTCCGAGAGAAAACTTAGAATTTGGTAAGAGATGTAGGCAGTAAATAGCACTGTGAAATTGTCCTGTTGACCCAAAACTAAAACAGACATGTACACCCATGTTTGCCCTGCAGGACAGGTCCTAGGCTCAGGTGCCTTTGGGAAAGTGATGAATGCTACAGCTTATGGAATCAGTGAAACTGGAGTCTCAATCCAAGTTGCTGTCAAAATGCTGAAAGGTACAGTAAAGCTGAGCAGCCTTGCTAAAGAGGTTTTCATTTTCAGTTAGGCCCCTAAATTGTTTAATGTGTTTAGGCCATGATGAAGAGAAGTGATGGGGCTAGATGGCCTAGTCCAGCCCTAGATGCTTACTAGCTGTGTGACCCTGGTCAAGTTACTGAACCTTTGTTTCCCTCAGTTTCCCCAACTGTAAAATGGAGATAATAATAGTACTTAGATAAGCCAGGGTTGTTATGAGGATAAAATGAGATATTTGCAAGGCATTTTGCAAACCTTAAACATTAATGCTTTTTATTAGCTGTTACAGATGAGGTAAAACCAAAACCAAAAATGGGATGGATCTAATGGAAGCCTCCTTACTCTTCTTGGCTCAGTTACCTTATTAGTAAAATGGGGACAATAATACAGGAACAACAGTACTCATTCCACTTATCTCATAGGGGTGGGAGGTTGAAAGGAAAGCTGTTAAAAGTAAAATGCTTTGTGGCTCTTAAAATATCAAGGAAGTATAAGCTACCATTGTGATTTGTTTGGTATTCATGAGCATCTGTTTGCCATGGAACTAGCTGGGGGTGTACTTGCTGCAAGCAGATACTATCCCTTCCGGTATCATAAGGGTCAGGTCTTTCAAAGGTCACAGTCTTGGGGCTCCAGAACTAGAAAGATGCACATGCTCAAGTTTTTCTTCTGATAGCCGAAAGGATAGGACAAGACAACCTCTAAAAGGCACTTCATGGTCTATACCTGTAGCGTCTACTCTCAGAGAAGCTAACGCTGGTGGCATTCTTGATCTGGGGAGTTCTGAACTACAGTGGGCTATGACAGTTGGGTGTCTACACCAAGTTGAGCACTAAAATTTAAGCCCCTGGGAACAGGGTAGGGTGGGACCAAAAGCCTGTCTGAATTGGAGCAAATTGGCCCATATTGGCAACAGAGCATGTGAAAACTGAGCCAGTCAGTAGTGGGGCTGAGCCTGTGAGTGGCCTCTATTTCCACCCTAGTGAGATAGGAAGAGCCACTCTAAAAAAATGTCCCTTTTAGCTTTAAACATAAGTTAAAAAGGGGAGCCATAGAGACTTTACTTCTCAGAACCCCGGTTTCCTCATTTGTAAAAGGATATCAATCCCTATAATAATGACCTGATATGAGTTATTATGAGGCTCAACTAAAGTAGTATACAGAAGTGTCTTTGAAAACTGTAAAGTGCTACAGAATTGTCAGAAGTAATAGTAATATTGTTATTCTAGTGTTGCAAAGTTAGATATAGGAAAAGAACACAAAGACATGATTCTGCCTAGAGAAGAGAAGATTAGAAGCCTTAATGCTAACAGCTACTTTCAAGAAGAGGTAACAGTGTAGTAGACAGAGCACTGACCTTGGCATCATGAGACCAAAGTACAAATCCTGGATGAGTCACTTAGTACCTCTGGGATCTTGGGCAAATCATTACCTCTCTGGGCCTCAGTTTCCATTTCTGTAAAATGAGGGGCCTGGACTCAATGGCAACTGAGGTCCCTTCTGGCTCTAAGTATATGTTCTCAAAGTAGACAATACTGCTCCTGGGGGGCGCTGGAACAATCCAGGGGGGTGGTAGTAACCTCAGGTACAAATGGGAAGTGTTGAATAAAAATAAGGGGGTAGTGGAAGCATAAGAAAAGAAGAGAAGAAAAGAAAATTTTGAAAAACCATTTGAACATGTTTTGTTGTGTAAGAGAGGTAAAGTTGTAGTGATTACACTATTTTCCAAATAAACACACAAAATACGAGTTATAACTGATCAGTGGTCAAGTCTGCCAACAGGTCTCAACAAGCAAGTGTTGGCAGGTGAGTGTGTTGCACGTTGTCAGGAAGTCCAGCATGCATTAGCAGAAATATGTGCATGTAATGACTTGTTTACAATATGATTCTATATGGTTACATGATGTAATATTGCATCATCAAAATTTCAGTGCAGGAAAAACCCACAAATTTACAATAAATTATTAAATTTAAGATGCATCATTTTTAAAAATTTATATTTTTTTGAAATGACACATATTTCACAAAAACTGTTAAAAGGTTAAAAAAAAGTATTTCCAGGAGATTGCTGAGCAATTTTTTTAAAAAAGGGGATGGTAGGCCGAATAAGTTTGGGAACTTCTGAAGTCTCTAGAGCTATGATCTTGCTGAGCCTGAAGTCAGGAAGACTCAACTTCCTGAGTTCAAATCTGGCCTCACACATTGTGACCCTGGACAAGTCACTTGACCCTGTTTGCCTGAATTTTCTCACCTATAAAATGAGCTGGAGAAAGGAATGGCAAACCACTCCAGTATCTTTGCCAAGAATAAGCCAAATGGGGTCACAAAGAGTCCTGATGATCAGGGATGCTGGCCAGTCATTCTCCACTTACACCTGGGACCCTGGGCCAGAAAGTTTCTAAGGAGGAGGACAAGTAGAGACCTTCTTCCTTGGGAGGACAAAGTGTTTACACTCTTTTCGGTGAGGAAGGTGGACTGGTAACTGGTGCTTAGCTGAGCTAAAACCAGGATTATACATCCTCATATTATTTAAATGCAGTCCTACCTGAAGGCAAGAGGAAGGGCCAGTTCAACTGTATGACTAGGGTCTGTTAAGTCCCTCTGAGCCTCATTGTAAACTAGGGGACTCATTTGTCCTAGCCATTGCTGGTGCACTTCACAAGGATAAAATGAAATCTGTGGAGAGGCAAGTGCTTTTAAAAAGCTGGCACCATCACACTATTTGTTTAATAGGAATATTTAATTGAAATCCATAGATCCCTATAAAATTCATTCCACTTGCTAGCTTCACTTGAGACATTTGAAGATGGTAGGGATTGATGTGTAAATCATAGCGTCATAGATCTGGAGCTGGAAGGGTGTCAGAGGCCATTGATTCCAACCCTCAAACCACAGTTCTAAAGGACAAGAAAGTCATGAGTGGATCTCAGCTTTTTTTTTTTATTAACTTTTATTGTTTATGACCTGACTTTAAGCAATTCAACACTCCCCCTTCCCCTGCCTGTTTTTTTTCCTCGTAATATACTTAGGTGAATAAAACAAACCCTTCTTAAGCCAGGAAACAAAATCTAATTTTCAGTATTTTTTTAGTCCTTAATGTTTTAGTTTAAAGATTTCTGCATATGCTTTCATTAACAGAAAAGTCTGACAGCTCAGAAAAAGATGCTCTCATGTCGGAACTCAAGATGATGACTCACATTGGAAGCCATGAGAATATCGTGAACCTATTAGGAGCATGTACACTGTCAGGTAATGACCATCCACCCCCACTCTAGTGGCCAGCAGCATTAAGGGACTGACTAATGAAAGTCCCATTGAAGAAGTTGAGAGGAGTAGATGGAGTGTGGGACTTTCAAATACTTTTTAGTACTTCTCAGTTAGAGAGGGTCAAAAAGCCTCCTGAGTGGTTCAGTCAATCGATAAACATTTCTTAAGCCCCTGTTATATGTCTAGCACTGGGCTAAGCCCAGGGGATACAAAAAGAGGGAAAAGGCAAAAGGTTTAGACAGTAGGCACTGTGTATTGTAGAAAGAGATAACTAAATAGATATGATAATACGACCCCAAGCCATTTAATCCATATAGGTTCTATGAAATATGTCTAACTCTCCCAACCTCCATCTTTCTTAACCCATAGAAACAGGCTGCAGGCTGACACAGATAAATGTGTTGATATCAATAACTGAAGTAGCTGGATAGAGACCTTGGCCTACAATCTTATGGAATGGGACAAAATGAGACAATATTTGTAAAGGATTAGCACAGTGCCTGGAACATGGTAGGCACCTAACCAGTGATTGCTCCCTTCTCTACCACCCTCTTCACAGGAGGTGTAGCCAGAGCAGACCCTGAAAATTCCTTCAGTCAAGATTCTCTAGGGCTGAGGTACCAAACTCACAGTCCCTGCCATCAGCAAAACTCCCAAGTGAGGCCTGAATTGAATGAAAACATAATTAGGAAATATTTAACAAAGTAAATAAAAATATGACAGAATGTAACATTAATTTGTGGATTTCTAAGTCAACATGCGGCCCATAGAGATCTGTGCAGCCCATAGAGATCCATTCTCATCTGAGTTCAGCACCACCGTCTGAACGTACACAGTCTGGTTCACTCCTGGTTGGGAAAGTCCAAGACATATGTGCCCTTATCCTCGCCAGTCTCAGTACTGCATATCCAAAACATATGGAAGACATTCTCCCTTTCTCTGGGACAGGAACCATAGAGAAAATGGGAACCCCAAAAGAAAAAAATCTCAATCAACCAATAAACAATATTTAATAAGTTCCTGTAGTGTGCCTAGCACTTCCCTTGGCACAAAAAATGAGAGTCAGATTTGTTAGTTATTGAGAAGGCTGCAAAGATAGCAATGGTTATAATGATGCAAAGAGAAAAAGCTATTCTCCTCAGAAGGAATTGGGGTTCAGTACTATGGGGTTCAGTAAAGCCTAAGAAGAGCTGGGCAAGTTGTACTTTCCTATGATAGAAGAGAAGTGAGCCCTTTCTCATCTTAATTCAGAGGCATGGTAGATCCTAATCAGTGTGAATAATGAATCTCCTGAAGTGGTCACATTTATTTGCATTCTCACTGCATATTTCCACTGGGCCAGAACCAATTACCACATTTTGCATAATTATAACTTTGAATAATGTGAATTCAAATACATGGGACCACTCCTGGGGATTCTGTAATAGGAAGACCTTCAAGTCACTTAAACTCTCAGTACCCCCAGGAAACTCTCCAAGACTTTAAGATATAAAGTAGTTGTTGATTTGCATAAAGGGAATTGCCACAACAGGAAGTCCCTATACTGGTGAAATCAGTGGTCTAGACCAAAAAAAATCTTTATTATTCTAACCTATTGTTGTATGTTGTCTTATATACACACTTTCTTGTAGCATATCTTGTATGTTTATGTATTCATGATTCAAATGGTAACCATTTCAATTGAGGTAATATATGCAAAGCACTTTATAAACCTTAAAGCATTATACGTTGTTTTTGTTATTTCAGGACCAATTTATTTGATATTTGAATATTGTTGCTATGGGGATCTTCTAAACTACCTAAGAAGCAAGAGAGAAAAATTTCACAGGACATGGACAGAAGTCTTCAAACAGCACAATTTCAGCTTTTATCCCACTTTCCACTCAAGTTCCAGGTAAAAGAATCATTAATACATTGCAATGTAAAATAAATGCCAAAGTGCCCTGTTCCCATCTTTGTACCTACTCAGTAGGCTAAAAGTCCAAAGATTGTGCTCAATGATGAACTTCCTGAACAACTTTTGAAAAATCATTTTCTTTGCCTTGTTTTTCTCATTTACAAAAAAAGGGACGATACTTTTCTTCTGTTTAACGTGCTATTTAGGACATATTCTTCTAGTACTTAAATTATGTCCCGAGAAGCATTCTGGTCCTTGCAGCAGTATATTAAGTAATGTCTTCTAATTATTACTTAGGTTGTAGTCAGAAAGTGTTGATTTAAATTCTAAGGTGTCTAATATATTCTTTCAGACTAACTTAGGTATTAAGTTTGTTATAATAATTGGTATTTGGCACACAGATCGGACTTTTTAAAAAGGATCCATTTATTGTCAAATGATGATAGGGAAGAGAAGCTTAGTTGTATCTCTACAACATAATGCACACATTTTATCAATGATGAAGACCACGCGAAAATGGCTAACCCTCCGTATTCTCAGGTGGAGCTGGAGGTAGGGGAGAGATTCCATGTTCTGGCATGAACAACAGTTCTGCTGAGTGATCCTAGGAGATGTTTTCCAAAATATGTGGAAGATATAGTCTTATTATTTAAGCATTTTCTGCTGCTTAAGTTACTGCAATATATTGGGATGAACAGCTAGCCTTGGAGCCAGGATGCCCTAGGCTTAAGGCCTGCTTTTAACACATGGTTTGATCCCGAACCATTCATTTAACTTCTCTGTCTCACTCACCCCACCCCAACCCCAGTCAACTCTTTAACATTATAAGTTCTGAGAGCTGGTTCCATCCTGTGTTCTTAGAGGGAGTTTCCTCACTGGGAACTTCCCCACAGGAATGAAATCAGTCACAGTTCTGGTTCCTCCCCCCCTCCCCAAAAGCACCTTTCTGAGGTCCCCTCCCATCTCTGAGCCTTTATTAATCTGTTATTAAAATTCTGTAGATATTATCATATTCATCTCAGTGGAAGAGTTGGGTTTTTTTAAGTACAGAGTCTTTTTAATTCATTTTTTTAGTTCCAAATTCTTTCTTTCCTTCCCTTCCTCCCCATCCCATCCCCCCCCTGCACAATGAAAGGGCAAGAAAAACAAACCCTATTACAAATATGAATAGTTGGGCAAAAAAAATATTCTTCATTAGCCATGTTGCCAAAAAAAAGAAAGAAAGAAAGAAAGAAAGAAAGGAAAAGAAAGATGGAGAAAATGCTCCATCTATACTCTTGAGTCCAAAAACTCTCCTGAGTCATTTGGAATTGTCGTGGTTCATTGTGTTGATCAAAATTAACTAAATCTTTCAGAGTTGATTATCTTTACAATGCTGCTGATGCTGTGTACATTGTTCTCCTGGTTCTGCTCACTTTACTTTTTATCAGTTCATACAAGTCTTCCCAGGTTTTTATGAAACCATCCTCTTCGTCATTTCTCATAGCACTATAATAAGGAATAGTTTGTTATTCTTATATTATGATGATGATACCCTCCTCCCCATTACATTTCTCAGGTCCCTTTCAGTTCTAAGAGCCATTATTAATACTTTATTACATACAATTATGTTGCATACGTACAATGGAGAAGCTAGGTGGTGAAATGACTAGACAGCCAGTCCTGAAGTCAGGAAGATTCATCTTCCTGAGTACAAATCTGCCATCAGACATTTACTAGCTGTGTGACCCTGGGCAAGTTGCTTAACCCAGTTTGCCTCAGTTTCTCATCTATAAATAGCTGGAGAAGGAAATGGCAAACCACTTCAGTATCTTTGCCAAGAAAACCCCAAATGAGGGTCACAAAGAGTTAACACAAGTGAACAACAATAGCAAAGTACATAAAATGCAATAATCACTTATTGACTACTACTGTGTGAACTTTCATGAGAGTTACAGCTTTTCCCAAAGGCATCAAAATTATAAAAAAAGGATGCATTTGAGTATTGGGCATTAAGTCAATTCCTAGTGGAAAAGTGTGACATCTTTATATGCACAGGATAATTATGATAATTGATGGAATCCTAATAAAACTGCCCCTTGTCCCAATATTCTAATTCCCTTATGGGCCCTGTTGAACAGCAGGCATGTCCTGATTTAACGATATGATCTGGGTTTAATCACACCACAGGCCCCCAGACTCAATATGGCCACTTCCCCTACCTATCCGCTGCTCTCCCCCCACCTGCACTTAATATCCTAACTTCCTCATATATACCTTACTGATCCGTAGAACAACAGGTATTTCCATGAACTCATATTTCTCATAGAAACAGCATATGTGTCCATGTGATGGGATCCCAGCCACTGCCTCTAGCTAGCCACTGCCCCCAGACCCATTCCTCATGCAGGTGTGTCCATGCACTCAACCACAATCACATCCATCTAATCTCAGACAGGACCACAATAGCCAATCAGAAAGCAGCACCACCAGGATGCCCGAGCAGGATGTGGACCCCAAAACAATAGAAGGGACTTTCCCTAAGTGGACACCTGCACAGTAATAGCAAAAGCTGTCCTTTAGGTGAACTTATGACATAGAGAGGCTTATTATATCGTTGTAATACATACAAGGCCCCCCCAATGGGTTTTTCTGTATGCATTGTGGGTAATCGCATGTGCAGTTCCACTGAGGCTAGGACCCCTCCCCATTACCAAATCCCTCCTGCCTTTTTAATATTCATAATTTCTGTTGTGTAATCAACATCATTACACCATAAAATTGCCTGCCTTGTCTTACTAAGTTGCTGGTTTCTCTTGCAATTTAGCCTGCTTCATGAGAGGTGTCAATCTCAATAAATGCCTATTCTTGGATTAGAAATGGTCTGACTGAATTCTTTGAGATGGTTCCACCACAACACATCATGAAAGCACAACAATTACTGCTCATTATATTCTTGGGAAAGTATTATAAACTTTAATTAATGTGAAATGAGAAAAAAAATCAACTTGCTAGTTCTCTTCCACTTCTCCTCTGGATCCAGCCTTTCAAGAGCTCAAAACTGGTTCTAGCTATGAGCAGAATTTCTTCTGGTTGGACGAGGAGCAGCCAACTCAAGAGTCACCTAAGTGTTTTTAATCATATAAAGAGGGTAAGCAGGTAGCTTGCTTTTCATTCCAAAGCTAGGTATACTTTGGGTCACATTCTCTGATAAATTGTAACATTTAGATAACATTGGTTTAAAAAGAGAATTTAATTAATGGAGTGTGTTTTCTCTTTTATTTAATAGAATGCCAGGTTTAGGAGGAGTTCACATAAGCCAAGATTTAGATCTGACCTCTGGATTCAGCCGGAATTCATTTTTTTCTGAAGGTAAAGCATTACCAGATGACCCATGAGGTCCAGTCCAATGCTGAAATTCCATTATCGAACATGTTTTCTTCTAATAAATAGAAATTGAAAAAGGAAATAGGTCCAAGAACTCCAAGTTGGCCAACCTCATGGTACATGTGGAAATACTATTGCATGACTGGAGAGGCAGCAAGAAATAATGGCAAGAAAATGAAGCTGCAGTCAGAAAAATTGGATTCTAGGTCTGGTTCTGCTAGTAGTGTGGTCTTGGACAAACTTCGTAATATCTCTGAGCCTCGGTTTTTTCGTAAAATGGGGGTAATATCGCATAGTAACGTTGTAGAGATCAAATGAGACAATATAGTAGGGCAGTTCTTAAAATTGTGCTACGAATGTGAGATACTGTGTTTATTGTCCTCTTCTGTTATAATAGCTGGCTTCACACAAAGCTTTATAACAGCCTTCTATTTTATAGTTAAAGTGGAAAAGTTTATATTTATGAAGATTGTGTCAAACCTGCCCTGTAAATTTTGTAGATCATTATATTTACCTGCAGTCATAGATTAGTGGGGTAGAGTTTCAGAGAAGAAACTTCACCTTGTAAATGAGTTAATTAGTTTAATATGGACAATTTCCAGGAGGCAGATCAGTCTGAGCCACAGTGTCAGAAGAGCTTGGTGCAAATCTTGCCCAAAGTACTTATTGTAGCTGTGTGACCCTGGAAATGTCAGTTGACTTCTCAGAACCTTAGTTTCCCTGTATATCAAATGGAAATAACTCATCCTTTCTACCTCACAGGCTAGTTGTGAGGGAAAGACTTTGCAGATTATGAAAAGTCTCATGTAAGTGTGAACTATCATTGCTGTGCTATTAAGGTGGTTTGTTCTAACTAACATAGATTTGCCAGATCTCTTTAGTTAGTTAGCGCAATATGACTATTAGTATAAATTAAAAATGATATTGAAGTGCCAAAAGGGAAAAAAAGAACAGTTGGAAGAGTCAATAAGCCCACTTGAAGTTGCCTACAAGCCCAAGCTGAAAACCATTCAACTGTGCCTTTGGTAATGTCCTCTGGCAGGTAACTTTCCTGGTGTTTTCTGTAAAAGTAAAGTCTATTTGTATTTTACAGAAGAAATTGAATATGAAAACCAAAAAAGGCTGGTTGAAGAAGAGGACTTCAATGTGCTTACATTTGAGGATCTTCTCTGTTTCTCTTATCAAGTTGCCAAAGGAATGGAATTTCTTGAATTAAAGTCGGTATGTTCCTTTTGAGAGAGAAACTTGCAAAGGAAAAAAGATGATAACATGGAGATTTGCTTTAATGCATCTGTCTTGAACTTTAACTTGGGAATCTCCAGTTCTGTCTCTTTCACTATTCACTCCCTCACCGCCCCCCCCAAAAAAACCCTGCTTTGTCTTGGCAGTAGAAATGAGATTCCTTTAGAAGGCCAGTAGCTGCTGGAGTTGGATCAGGGTACCCAAAGCATAAAATTCAGTGATATGTCCAAAACCACCTCAGGAGCTCGGTCTCATTCATTCATTCATTAACTAAGTATTTATTAGGACTTTGTGGGATCAATAGGGTCAGAGTACCTGCATCCTCAAGTCTTGACCTGATTTCTCTCTACCCCAATTTGGCATCTTCTCTCTACCCCCAATTTGGCATCTTCTCTCTCATGTTCTCTCTCTCTCTCTCTCTCTCTCTCTCTCTCTCTCTCTCTCTCAAATTAAGTGACTTGCTCAGGTTCACACAGCTAGTATCTGATTTGAACTCCTGACTCCAGGGCTGGTACTCTACCCACTGTACCACCTAGCTGTCCCAATTTTGAATCTTCTCAATCATTATCTATAACTCCTTTTAGTAATGTCCTCAGCTATCAGCATTTTTCTTATGATTTAATATTTTGTTCCCCACCAATTACAAGTAAAAACAGTTTTTAACATTCTTCTAAAAATTTTTTGAGTTCCAAATTCTCTCCCTCCTTCTCTTCCCTCCCCACTTCTTTGAAAAGGCAAGCAATTCATCAATATATTTATTATGCTCACAGTCTGCCTTAAATCACTCTTCTCACAGCCTTTCCTTTCATTATCTTCCTTTCTCTCTCACTTTTATTCTACTCCCTTCCCTTCCCTTCCTGCTCTACACCACCTTTCCTCTTCCACTCTCTTCTCTTCCTCTTTCTCTTCTCCCTTTTCCTTCCCCTTCCCTTCCCTCTCCTTCTCCTCTCCTTATACTGCTTGGACAACATTTCTAGCATGTAAATTATCTATGCTGAAAAGCAAAGGTGTGCCTTAACCTCTACTTATTCTCCCTTCACATTATGGAAATGGACTTTTTTCATTTTTGCTTTTCTTCACCTCCAAAAAATCTCACCACAAATTTAGAATGCGAAGTGCCCTTAGAGACCCTCTAGTCCAACCCCCTTGTCTTACAGATGTGGAAATTGAGAGCTATAGAGTTTGAATGACTTGCCCCAGATCAAACAGGTAAATAAATGAATGGCAAAACCAGGATTCCAATTCAGTGGCCTGATGCCTGTACCCTGCTAACCAAACTCCCTTCTTATCTCAGTCTGTTCTCTCCCCTCATTCTTCACCTTCCTGTCCATCAGCACATCTACAGTGATATCAGGAGCATGTCTCTAGAGACTGCTTGCCCAGCTCCATGTCTTAGAGGACATGGAAATCATTCAGAATTGATAGTTTGTCTATCCTTTCTTCACATCTTTACTTCATAAAATCCTAAATAAGCCTATTTGATAACAGAACTTATTTCTCTGATTACAGTACTACCTATTTGTTACAGTAGATCCAGGACTTTTGTAGTGATGTAGGCATCATGAAAACTCAGATTCAAATCCTGCCTCTGACACTACCTACCTATAGGTTTGTTACTTCATCTAACTGGGCCTCAGTTTCCCCATATATAAATTGAGCTAGATAGCTTCTAAGGGCTAGATCTATGACCCTGTTATCCTAGTGGACTGAGTCTTGAACTCAACATCAAGAAAACCTCGGTTTGAATAAAATCATGCCTCTAACTCTTAAGAGTGGTTGACCATAGATAAATCACCTAACCTGTCTAAGCCTCAGTGTCCTCACCTGTAAAATGAAGATAGCTATACCTGTAGTGCCTACTTCACAGGGTTGTTATGAGGCTCAAATGAGTAAAAGTGTTTTGCAGACTTCAAAGCATTGCATCAATGTCCGGTGTTATTGTTACTTTCTTAGGTACCTTTGTCCCTCTGCTCTCATGTTGTCTATTCTAGCCTAACTTTTGCCTGAATCTATTTCCCTAATCTCCTTTTTTTGTAAGATCATGATTGTTACTTCTCTTGATTGATTACGCTTTCTCTTTAGTGTGCCTACCCATTCCCCTTAAAGATTCAACTCCAAACTCACATTCATTTTTCTCCCATGATGTATCTCAGTCTTTCTTGGCACCTTCATATTTCTGCTTCTTTCTCCACTCTATCCTTTGCTGCTCTGGTATTGCCACCTTTCAGGTACCTCCTTAGGATGAAAGGTTAATAGATCTTCTAAGGCTCCATCCATTCTATCAAATCCTCCCCACTGGCCACATGATCAATCTGAAAACAGTGGGACTCTATTTCCTTTCCTTGCATGACTCAAGAACGTCTCTGTAGAAGACCTCTGTTCACCATAAAGGAGAATGAAGAAATGGACCATGTTTCCTCCATTCATCTGTTATATTTCATGCTGAATTTGGCCTGGGATAATAATCATATCCAGAATTGGAAAGTTGATGAGTTGTGTACTGTCTCCTTATTCAATACTAGTCTTGAACCTCAACGAGAAGAAAGTTTGTTCTCATAGTAAATAATATTTATTCTTTCTAGTGTGTTCACAGAGACCTTGCAGCCAGGAATGTACTTGTGACTCATGGGAAAGTGGTGAAGATATGTGACTTTGGACTGGCCAGAGACATAATGAATGACTCCAACTATGTTGTCAGGGGCAATGTGAGGCTTATGTTTTTATCCATTTTTATTTTTATATCATTGTTCAATTTTATTCAATTAAACAAAAATTTATTAGGTACTTGCTGAGTAGAAGATATTGAGAAGATAGGGAGAAAATGACAGTTCCTGTCCTCAGGATGCTTACTATCTAATAAATGAATATGTTTTATTACATCTGCTTTTGATCGATGGGACAATAAACCTCACTACTTAAAAATGAGCTCCCTTCCACTGCCATCTCCCCTCCCCCCAGTAACATATAAATATGTGTCTAATAACAGCTTTGATTTCTGTGCCAAGAAAACTTTTTGGCTTTGAAGAAGAATCATTCTAAAATTATACAAACAAAAAAGCACCAAAACAGTTCCTATCTCACTGACTAGCCAGAAATAAGCTGATTCTAACTGAATTCTAACCTGAAATTATACATTTTGAAAATCCTATTCACATTTCAGTGGCATTTCTTTGAAAAATCACATTTACTGGTATATACATTAGTTCCTTTAGTTATTAAATGAAGAGACATAGTTAACGTCCAGTTATCTTACAAATAGTGGGTATTGCTACTGATAAGTGAATGAATGAAAAAGTACTTACTAAGTGCTTACTATGTGCCAAACACTGTACTAATGATGATCATCGAGCCTCTTTTTCTATTTTTCACAAAAATGTGAGGAATTATAAAGTTGTTCTAATTTTTCTGATGGAAATGAGACTAGAAAATTCCAGAGGCTTGAACTTCCAAACCCATCTGCAATCAGTTCCAAAATCTTGTTGATTTTACCTCAGTAATAGCTTTTATATCTGTCTCCTCTCCCCTCACATGACCACTACCCAAATTTAGACCTTCATCACCTCTTTCCTAGACTATGACAATAGTCTTCTAACTGTTCACCCTGCTTGTTTCTCCTCTCTCAAATCTATCCTCCACACAGAGGCCAAAACAGTCTTTGAAAAGGCAGGCTTGGCAATGTCACTCCCCTGCATACAAATCTTCTGTGGCTCCCTATTGCTCCAAGGATAATATGTAAATTCCTCAGTTTGTAGCCTTCAATTATCTGTCTCCAAGCTACTTTTCCAGTCTCTTACTACTCACCTTTCATCACTCTACATTCCAATAAAACTAGTCTATTAATTTTTCCTTGGAAGGCAACTAGATGGCTCAGACCTGATTTCAAATCTGGTCTCAGACACTGCCAATATGATCTTGGGCAAATCACTTAATCTTTGTTTGCCTTAATCTGCTGGAATAAGGAAATAGTAAACCACTTCCCCAAGAAAACCCCATGGACAGTATTGGGGTCATGAAGAGTCAAATACGACTGAACAAGAAAACTCTTTCTTGAACTCAACATTGGCCTTTCTTTGTACAGGCCATTTCCCAGATCTCACTTTAGGTTTGATTTGTTCAGTCTTCCCCAAGCACCCAGTTCTTGGAATTTTCCCTTCCCAAATTACGTTTTGCATAGTTTATCTGTGTACCTGTCCTATTGTCCTGTTGCTCCTTGGGAGCAGGGATTATTTTGTTTTTGTCTTTGTAATTCCAATGCCTAGCTCAGTACCTTGCACATAGTAGGCACTTAATAAATGAATTAGATGTTTATTAAATCTACATTTATTTTAGATTTAATCTAAATTTATCTTGTTAAATCTATTAAATCTTATTAAATCTTTGTGTCAAATAGGAAATTGTGATGAATATTACATATTGTGTGGCTGTCACGCCTAAATCTTTCTTTTCTTCAAAAAGACCTCCCAGTTACAGGGATGATTCTTCTTCCCACTAGACTTAGTCATCTTCACTGGTCCTGGGGAGCTCCCCAGTCCCACTATGGATAAAATCAGTAAAATTATATTAATAGGCCAAATACAATTCAATCATTCTGACCCCACTAACTGAAAAATTGTCACTAAAGTGAATAAATACCTTCCCACAAAACACAAATCACTCTTCTGGGCTTAATCAAGCAATTAGAATAACCCACTAGAAAATCAGTTTACCTATCATTCAAAACTGAGTTAATTTCACAAGTTTTGAGCATGCTTAACAACTCATATAAGCCATATACGGAGCTGTTACTCCAGTGGAAGGAGTATTTCTCTGCCTCTTCTGCCTAAAAGGAGAGGTTTTAAAAAATAGTCTTATTTAGGATCTAAGATCTTGTGGCTTCCTCCTCAACGGATATCTTCCTCATCTGGTTACTGTACTTTACTCTCTCAATCTGGCTAAAAAGTCCTTTTTCATCATAGCTGAGGTAAATAAAGCCACAGAAGCCCACATGCTGTCAGTTCTGGAAATTATGACCCATGCCACCCTCACCACAGTCTTGTGCATGGCAGCATTTCTGGGATGATCGGTCTTCCTAGAAGTTCACACATTCAGTAATACTCACTTACCCCTGATCAGTTGATTGGCTGGAGGAATTGTCTACTGCCAAGCCAGCCAGATTTTATGCACTTTTGTTCTTCTAGATTTATTTGAAAATGAATGTGTTTTTCAAGAGTACCAATCTTACAGTCAATTTAAAAGGGGGAAAATGAATTTTCCAGGTTGTAATCCTAAATGCTGGACTGTAAATTAAGCATGCATTTGTTTCCACTTAATAGTATTTTGTTTTTTTTTCCAATTACATGTAAAGATAGTTTTCGACATTCACTTTTATAAGATTTTGAGTTCCAAATTCTTCCCCCTCTTCCCCCAAGAGAGCATGCAATCTGATATAGGTTATACATGAACAATCATATTAAACGTATTTCCACGTTACTTGTGCTGTGAAAGAAGAATAAGAACAAAAGGGAAAAACCACAAGAAAGAAAAGCCAAAAAAGAAAAAAAGAAATAAAATAATATGCTTCGATCTGCATTCAGACTCCATAGTTCTTTCTCTGGATGTGGATAGCACTTTCCATCTTGAGTCTTTTGGAATTGTCTTAGATCATTAAGCATGCATTTTTTGGGGGGAAACTTTTTATTTTTTCTAATTACACATAAAAACAATTTTTAACATTCGTCTTTTTAAAATATGAGTTCCAAATTCTCTCCCTCCTCCCTCCCCACTCCTTGAGAAAGCAAGCAATTTGATATAGATTGCACATGTGTCATGCAAAACATATAAAAGAAAACACAGGCCAAAAAAAGCCACAAGAAAAATAAAGCAAAAAAAATGCTTCAATCTGCAAACTCTATCACTTCTTTTTGTGGGGATGGATAGCATTTTTCATCATAAGTCTTTCAGAAATTGTCTTGGATCCTTGTATTGCTGAGAATAGCTAATTCACAGTTCACAATTCACAGTTGATCAATATTGCTGTTACTGTGTACAATGTTCTCCTGGTTTTGCCCAATTTGCTTTGCATCAGTTCATTTAAATCTTTTGAGATTTTTCTGAAAGCATCCTGCTCATCATTTCTTGTAGCACAATAGTATTCCATAACAATCAAATGCCACAACTTGTTCAGCCATTTGCCAATTTATGAACATCCTTTCATTTTCCAATTCTTTGCCACAACAAAAAAGAGCTTAAACATGCATTTTAAAAAATTTAATTTTATTTATTTTTACACGCATATATGTGTGTATGTGTGTATATATATATAATATATATATAGATACATGTATATGTTAAAACCATACTATTCATACTTTTATTTATCAGTTCTTTCTTTGGAGGTAGATAGCATCTTCCATCATAGGTCCTTTGAAGTTCGTTTGAGTATTTATAATATTCAGAAAAACTTGGTGTTTCATGGTTATTCTTTGAACAATATTGTTGTTATGGTATATGATGTTCTCTTGGTTCTACTCATTTCACTCCATTATTTCAAAGCATGCATTCTTTAAAAACAGCATTTTTTAAAACTAATGTGAATTGATTAAACCAGTCTTTATAAATAGAAAGAAATTAAAATCAATGGAAAATGGAAAAGTCACCTTTGATCTCTTCTCCAGGCTCGGTTACCTGTGAAATGGATGGCTCCTGAAAGCCTATTTGAAGGCATATACACAATTAAGAGTGATGTCTGGTCCTTTGGAATATTGCTCTGGGAAATATTTTCTCTTGGTATGTTTTAATCCATGCAAAAAAATGTGCCAGGCACAGTCCAAAGTACTGGCTACCCAAAGACTAAAATAAAAATGCTTTTGAGAGGTACTGTGGGAAAAAAAAATTATGCATCTGTAGTTAAAAGAGCAGAATTCAGATCCTGACTCTGTCACTTACTACCTTGGGTGTAACCTTGGGCAGTGTTCTCTCTTGGTCTCAGTTTCTTCATCTATAAAATGAGGAGGTTGACTATAGGTGGCACTATCAGTGGTATTGCATTCAAATAGAAAAGACTACTGCAGACTGCAAGTTGACTTAAAGAACCACAAATCAACATTATCTAGGTTACCTTGTGGAGTAGCTAGGGGATGCAATGGATAGAGTACCCAGTCTAGAGTCAAGAACACTCATGTTTTTGAGTTCAAATCTGGCCTTGGACACTGACTGGCTGTGTGGCCCTGGACAAATCACTTGACCCTGTTTGCCTCAATTTTCTCATCTGTAAAATGAACTGGAGAAAGAAATGACAAACCATTCCAGTGTCTTTGCTAAGAAACCCCAAATGGGGGGCAGCTAAGTGGTGCAGTGAATAGAGCAGTGGTCCTGAAGTCAGGAGGACCTGAGTTCAAATTTTACTTCAGACACTGGACTCTTACTAGCTGTGTGACCTTGGGTAAGTCACTTAACTCCAATTGCCTCACTTCCCCCTTCCAAAAAAAAAAAAGAAACCGTAAATGGGGTCACAAAGAGTCAGATGCAACCAAAATGACTGATCAACAACAAAATGTTGCATTGTATTTTTGTTTATTTTGTTAAACATTTCCCAATTATATTTTAATCTGGTTGGGTCCCAGTGACTTTGATTCCTCTGGGTTGACTTCTGATGTCCCTGGCTCTGGATCAGAGGACCTTGGTGCAGAATCCCATTTTTGATTCTTACTGCCTTTGTGACCTTAGACAAGTCACTTAACCTGCCTGTAAAGTCAAGGGGTTGGTCCAAATGGCATTTGAGGTTCCTTCCTGTACTGGATCCTATGATCCCTCTATGGTAGGAGGCTTGTCTCCCTGCATTCTGGCTCTAGATTTTTTGTCTCTTGTATCCCTCCCCCTTAAGGAGCCCATTCAAATAAAAAGCCTGAAAGCAGGGGCTTGTTTGATGCTAATTATATTCCATTTGGATACTGATTTTATTTCCCTGATGTTTTTTCTCAGGTGTGAATCCTTACCCTGGCATTCCGGTTGACAATAATTTCTACAAGCTCATTCAAAGTGGATTTAAAATGGATCAGCCATTTTATGCTACAGAAGAAATGTAAGTAGAAACGTAAATTAAGATTTAAAGCACATTGCATCACATTTCAAACAAGCACTAGTTTCTCCCCAGAGAGCCAGGGAAAGTAAAATGCTGAGAAAGTACAACAGACAAAAAATAATTTCTCATGAAAAAGAAAAAATCTCCCTTTTCACTTGGGTTCCCTAGAAAACTATTTCAGCATAGCATATAATCTTGCACTAGGTGGTACAGTGGTTAGAGCACAGGACCTTGCATCAGGAAGACCTGAGTTCAAATACAACCTCAGACACTTTCTAGCTGTGTGACCCAGGGCAAGTCACTTAACCCTATTTGCCTCTGTTTCCCCATCAGTAAAATGAGCTGGAGAAGGACATGGTAGACCACTCCAGTATCTTTGCCAAGAAAACTCCAAATGGAGTCATGAAGAGTCAGACAAAGCTGGAACAACATAAATCTATTTTGCTGTGAGGTCCTGGTATATAGGAAGGAAAATTGGCTGTAGATTTAGAGTATCTGAGTTCAAATCCTATGCTTGCTGCTTAGTATCTGTGTGACCATGAATGAATCATTTAACTTCTCTGGGCCTGTTTATTCCCCTGTAAAATTAGGAGGTTGTACTAGAGGGCTTCTGAGGTCTCTCCCATTTCTAAGTCTGATCCCTTTCCTGTGGGAGGGCCCTCTCTCTTGATCTCTTTTATCTTCACCCTGCAGGACCCAAATGACTTGATGGTCCTGGACAACTTAAATTATAATTGGGCTAACTTCCTTAAGGGTGATCAAACTGGATGCCAATCAATGTTCAAGACCTCTGCATCTGCACCAGGCAACCATTTATCTTTCCAATCTATCTCCACCTTTTCCCCAAGTCTCTTTTTGTCTTCCCTGTTAGAATTGTAAGTGTTCACAGCAGAATTTAGCCTGAAATTAGCTCTCCATGTAGCCAAAATGACACTTCATGAGATGGAAATTAATGATTTGACTTCATACTGGTTTACTCACCTTGGTCCTTTTCTTTATTCCATTGTTCCTGCAGCTACTTTATAATGCAATCCTGCTGGTCTTTTGACTCCAGAAAAAGGCCATCCTTCCCACATCTGACTTCTTTTCTGGGGTGTCAACTGGCAGATGCAGAAGTTGCGGTATGTAGTGCAAAGGGGATCCTGTCTAACTTGAGAGTTTTGTCTTTTTTTGGTTTAGGTGGGAAGAGAAGGAAATTTACTGTCACCAGGGACATCTCTGAACAGAAGTGATCAATTCCCTTCATCTCTAGGATTTTTTGTTTGTTTCAGTGTTTCTGAGGGTACACAATGTCTAGTCATGGATACTTTTATGAAAATAGTAGTTTTTCCTGAAGACTTAGCTGATAATTTCATCAGTAAATATCTAGAAGGGAATCATGTCAAACAAACTCAAATTCAGTTCTTATCGACTGGAAAATCAGCTATTTTTTAGCTGTTTTTCTTAGTTTTTTATTCCAATGCCTCATGGTGTAATAGCTAGAAAACTGACTTTGGGGCCAGGAAGACCTGAGTCTGAGTCATACTTATGATACTTACTGGTTGTGTGATGCTTGGCAAGTTACTTAGTGCTCTGAACAACTCTCTTTAACTATAAATTGAAGAGAAGGTACCAACCTACATTTGAGGAAGTGGTTTCCTTATTCAGAATTTCCATATACAATGAACCACAGGTCCAGATGGGGATAGATCCCAATCCTATCCTTATCCTTTTATTCTAATATAGTTGGACTAACCCATTATGACATTATGACAAAAGTTAGATCCTTGAGATTTGGAACCATCCAGGCTCTACCCCATCACCTGATGATAGAAGAAAATTTTCCTTCCAATGATGTTTCTGTTGTCCCTTCAAATAAAATGCTGTCTAGTAGCTCCTGCACACTGGAAATCAAGTTTCTGTTTGGATTTCTGCCTTCTTTTCACCAAGTTGTAGTTGAAGAATAGGCTTTTTCCCTGTGTTGGCATACTTTGGCACATATTGAAACTAAGAATCATTGCCGGTGATTTGGATCAAAAAGATTGAAGAAATGGAGCATTTTTTTAAGTATGGAAGTCCCTTGTTCCCTTTCTTTCTTTTATCTGCTTTAGCATAAAATTGTTAATGAACTATCAATCCAAGGTAGTTATAGACAAGTGATCTGAGAGGAGGAACTCTGGATCTGCCCCAGGCAAGACTATATTAAGAACCATAGCATGTGTTTAACCATGCCAGTGATAATACGGCTGAGAATGACTGGGAACATTTCGTCTCCACCTCCATGCTTTAGTCCCATGCTCTTCTTTCCTTCCAGACACTTATAAAATGCTTAGTATAGTGCCTGACACATAGATGGTACTTAATAAATGCTTGTTCCCTCTCCCCCTTCCTCACCTCCATGCCTTGAAATTTAGGTTCCCATGCCAGTGCCACCTTCTTCCCCCTAGTTGTTAATGCTTTCCCTTTTTACCTCATATTGTGTATTTTGCATTTTCCTCTCCACATACACATCCCATCTTCTCTCACCTGTTTCCTCCTCAGCGGAATGTAAATTCCATGAAATAAGGGACTGTCTCATTTTCCTCTTTCTATTCCTGGAACCTAACATGGTACCTGGCTTGTAGAACTAAATTAAATTGAACATTAGGGCAAGTTTTATTTCCATTTTAAAGAAGGAAATATGGAGATTCAGGGATTTCCCCAAGACTGCCCAGAAACTTATAAGTAGAGCCAGCATAATTTCTGGGTCCCATAGAAAATTTTCAGAAAAGTCCTCTCCCTTCCATCTCTTTACTCCTGTTAATTATGAAATAAACAAATCACCAATAGAGAAGAGCCACTTCCATTTTCTGCCATCCTGACCCTCTGGCACTGCAAAGGTTTACTGTTATTTAAAATATTGGTAGAACCAAGTTTGGAATAAAGGATTTAACCCTGACTCAGTTTCTTCATGGATAGTGGTCGGACTAAAATTACTTGCCATGTAATATAACATGCTACGCATTTTAAGAAAGGCAATGAGACACAGTGGATAGAGGGCCAGCTTTGGAATCAGGAACATCTGAGTTCTAGTCCTGATTCTAACAAATACTAACTTTTTGTCCTGGGAGCAAATCGCTTGAACTTTCAATGTCCAGCCAACCCTCAAAGACTGTAATCACAAATACCCATCTGCTTAGTAAAGGAAGGAGGGAGTTTTCATACCCTAAAAGTTCTCCGTCCTAGCAAAGAAGTCACAGGTCCGGACAAAAACAAAACAAAAATGACTGATGTGTTTTAAAACCTTTGGATGAAAAGCGAGCAATGTGGAATCTTATCTAATAAAAGTTACAGTCACCCTCTTCATGTGTTGGTCCAAGTAATAATGTTCTTCCTCTTTCTCATATTTAGATGTATCAAAATATTGATGATGGAATCTCTAAACCTATGTCCAGTTACCAAAACAGGTCATCTGGCAGCAGTCAGATCAGTCCAGGTCAACCCCCTCCTCAGACCCAGGATAAAGATTCCTAGAAAATCAACTGAGTCTTCTTGACTTCGCTCTCAAATCTTTATGTGTGCTTCACATTGCCAAAAGGAGACTGGTGGAATCACCAAAGTGAAATGAATCATCAGCTGCCACCATGTTGGGATGTTCTCTAAATGTTCAGACAGGGTTTGTTCTTATTTTAAAGGGAAATTTTGTTAAAAAAAAAACAAGAAGGAGAAAAGAAAGTCAAGGAAAACTGATTAATTATAACCTGGTTTGTATAAGTCCTTGCAACCAAAGGCCTTCCCATGATGCCTACATGGAAATTACATACTTGAATTATATTGTGTTTTTGTAAATATCTAAAAACATTTTATTAAGTGCTTAATATGACTTTTTAAACCCAACTTTGAAAATCACATGTATGTACTTTAAAGTTATCTTTTTTTAGGTATTCTATGAGTGTACTTTTATGGGACAGAAATAAACTTTCTACTTTTATAATGTTTCTTACTGAATTTTTCCAAGTGATAGATTTAGAGTATCTAATTTTCATTTAATTTGAGCATTTCTATTGACTCATATTTGATGAGCTCCCTTCCAAGCTGGTCTCCTATTAAAACTCCGCAGCGCAGAGTAATACATTTCCCCCCTCTCCCCTCTCCTCTCTCTTGTATCATTATGGCTCAAAAATTTAAAGTCTTCCCTCACTCCTCTTTTTCATTTCTCCACATATTCCCTAAGTCCTCTCATTTTTTCTTTCTAATGTTCTCTCTAACTTAACTCTCAGTCTCATCAGCTTTACTTTTGGAACAACACGAACTCTCTACTCTGACCAAACTGGTCTGTTCCTTGTTCCCCGGTCACATCAAGAACATTTCCTCCTCCCTTACTCACCTACCCAATGGGCCTTCCACTCTTGGCCACTTGTATAAATCTCACTTTCAAGACCAAAGTAGAGTCCCCTGCCCTCTGGGAGGCTTTCCTCCGCTGCCCCAGATCCCAGCAGTCTCCCTCTTTTGAGCTCCTGTAGGATGTACCACCTGGATGTTTCATTTGGCACTGAGCTTAAACTTCTCTGCATTTATCCTTTTATGCATATGTTCTGTCTCCTCGACTCTACTATGAGACCCTTGCACAGAGAGACCATGTCTTACGCTGGCCCCCGGTCTAGCAGTTGGGGGTGGGGGGGAGTGCTTTGCTGTCAGCAGGGTTCTCAGCCTGTCAATAGCACTTACTTGCCCCCACCCTTGCATGGGTCAAGGCTCTTTCCAAACAGTCACCCAACCTTTCCCTTCTGGCATGACTTTCTCTCCAGGGTCTCGCTTAGTGGTTTTCCTTTCAAAGCAGTCCCGTAAGCAAGAAAGGGCTCCAATACCAGCCCAGGGGTTTGCCAACCCCTCTACCAGTCAGGTGACTGACTCATTGCCCCAAGAGAACTACATAATATATTCCTTCTTTCTTGGGAAATTATTTTTTCTTAAATCAGTAATTCTCTTTTCTTTAGATCCAAGCCCCCAGAAAAGGAATTACTCTAGCAAAATAACTTTCTCTCTCTTTCTCTCTTTCTTTCTCTCTCTCTCTCTCTCTCTCTCTCTCTCTCTCTCTCTCTCTCTCTCTCCTCCTTTCTTTATCTTTCTGTCTCTCTCTCCCCTTCTCTCCCTTCTTTCTCTCTGGATCTTTCTGTCTTTTTTATGTCTCTCTCTTCCTCTGTCCCTGTGCCCCCCTTTCTGTCTTTGTCTTTCTATTTCTCTCTGTTTCTGTCTGTCTGTCTCCCCCCTTTCCTGTCACTACTTTAAGACCCTTCTCCATTGCATTTGAACAAGAATATGCAAAAATCAGCAAAGCAATGATTAGCTGCATTTTCCATATTTGTAAAAACAAAGTTAACTGAAGGACAAAGACAACAAAGATAAGTATGGGAAAACAGGCACATGCCTTCTCATGAGAAAGGGAAGAAAAGAGAAGAAAGAAAAACTGGAGGAATCCATCTTGTAGGGGTGTGTGTGTGTGTGTGTGTGTGTGTGTGTGTGTGTGTGTGGTAGGGAGAGGAGTGGAGCAGCGGAGAGGTGTTAGCAGCACTGCATCATTCCAATATACTTCCTGTACAATCTTCTCCCATTGCTTTGGACCTGGGGCCTGGAGCCTGGGACCGAAGATCTCACAGCTGTAGTTTCCTTCCTCAAAAGCTTCTGCTCTGTCTTTAGCTCCCCAGCTTACAGAGGAGGCTCCTGTCCTTCTCTCCGGTTCATTGCTGCCACTCTGCTGCTAGCTTGTGCACACTCTCTCTTGCATGGCTTAGGGTGGGAAGTCACATCCATCTCCCCCAATTATGCCACCCACTCTGAGGGGGATATGAAAAAAGGACAAAATGATCAGAGACTCTGCCCCTAAATCAGGCATCCATCTGCAGCATCCTAGTCTCCTTGGCAAAACCAAGGCAGCTACATCTGCAAATAACACAAAACTGCCAGGTACTTACTGTGAGCATATTGTTAGATGATGGTGGTGATAGGCAAGAAACCATTTGTTAAATAAAAATTAAAAGTAGTATCTTTATATTCATAAAAGTCATCCTATCTCTCTGCCAAGTTTCTTCTCTTCCAAGTGGCTTCACTCAGGCCTCACACAGAATATAATAATAAGGAATGGTCTCTAGGTAGTCTATGAGTAACAGAACTCTGCAAATGACTTCATCCTGGTTAGCTACCAATAGAGAAATCCCTTTAATGAAAATGGCCCATGTAATGGAATGGATATGCACCCTCATCTCCTGGTCCCCTGCCCTGGCCCCTTTCCCATACCCTCTACTACTGCTTTTCAGCTTCCTTTTGTGTTTTCTTCCCCCATTAGTTGATAAGCTCCTTGAGACTGTGTTTCTTCCTTGTATTGCATTCCTAGAACTTAGCACAGTGTCTGGGCACAGATTAGGCACTCCATAAATGACTATTAACTAACTGGCTTGGATCACAGTGTTTTTGCCTTGGTTCTTGAAAAACTTGTTTATGGAATGAAGGCATTAAAATATTAGCATCTAAGATTAGACCCTGGATAATACAATCGAGTTTTATTGGTTCAACACTCATTATTGGGTAGATTCAAATAGAATAAAGGTCAAATTATGTCCTCCGAAACATAACTCCTGTCCCTTAATATGACTACATATAGTAAAAGCCAAATATAGCACAGTCTCCAAGCAATGTAATAGAGAGCAATTTGGTGGAATGAGCTCTGAATTTAGAGTCAGAGGACCTGATCTCAAATATCAGCTCTATTTCTACCTACATGACTGTAGCCAAGGTGCTTAAAATGCTCTAGGGCCTCAGTTTCTTTATCTGTAAAATGAAGGGACCAGACTAAATTGCATCTGAAGTGTCTCCCAGCTCTAAATCTATTACCTTATCATCCAAAGCATGGGTAGCAAGGTGACTCAGTGGATAGAGCATTGGGCCTGAAGTCAGAAAGAATCATTTTCCTGAGTCCAAATCTGGCCTCAGACACTTACTAGATATGGAACTCGGGGTAAGTCACTTAATCCTGTTTGCCTCAGTTTCCTCATCTGTAAAATGAGCTGGAGAAGGAAATGGCAAAACACTCCAGTATCTTCACCAAGAAAACCCCAAATGGGGTCACAAAGAGTTGAACATGAATGATAGAAGACTAAAAATGATCCACCATAGCCAACAATATCCCCTTGTCTAATGAAGGGCTTTTCATGAATGTGACCAGTAGGTGGCGCCCCAGGATTGCTGTTTGCAGGACTAGTCAGTCTCTCTCCACGGGTCAGTTCATTACTTACTGATAAGGAAAATGAAACTCATCCAACTGACTGAAATCACATTTTACAAGTAATCTTCTTGAATACAGGAACTGACTTGATTTTCTCTCTTTATTCACAATGCTTACTTAGCACAATGCTTGGCACTAAGTGCTTAATAAATGCTTTTTTCATCCATTCATTCCATTTTTTCACTTGAAATTATTCCATTTCATCTCCACTGACTAAAAAGATAAGTGGTTTAAAGTACAAGGAAGTATTATAATTATAAAATAAACGTGTTTTTTGCTTGGGGTTTGATAATATTTTTTCTTGGCTGCTGCTAGTAAAACCTCTCACTTTGAAGAAAATTTTTGTAAAAATCAAGTATTTTGATTTTTTTTTATTGAGCATACCACAAATTAGTATATATATATGTGAGCGTGAACCCTAAGGGTGCTGCTGCATACAAAGCTTCTCCAATGAGTAGGTGAAAATTGTGTTGTTTCCTAACAAATTTACATTTCTCAGATTGATTTAATCTAGACAGATTATTGAGTTTGATTGCTCACACAATTTTTGCCAACCCTTGGTCACTTCTTTTCACTCTGTAATAATCCTGAAATCATAAGAACGTAGACATACAGTTGGAAGAGACCTTATAGACAACCTAGTCCAATTCCCTCATTTTATGCAATCCACATGTGGAAACAGAAGCTCCAAAGAAATGAAATTATTCATCCTAGGTCACACAGACAGTGTTTCACTTATTTTACTAAGTGCTATACAGATTTACAGATACAAGAAGTCCTCATAAATCACAAGAGTGTGTAAATTTCTTAAAAGCCATTTTGAAAGTTCTTTATTTTTCACTGTTTAATATTTCTCATTTAATAAAATAAAACTAAGAAGTCAAAATAAATAAATCACAAGTTGCTTGTGAGTAGATTCCTGAGACAGATCACAAAAGTCTACCAAAATTATAACTTATTTGAAGTATACTACCATGCTAATTAATAATACTATAGAATCTCATCACTGTTTATCATCAGATGTCAATAAGAAACTGTGTCCAGAGGTCAAATTTTGAGTTGCCAGAAGCATCTTTCCTCCTGAATTTTTGGCACGGGGAACGTAAAGTCCTATACCTCCAGGCAATTACCGCTGATTGTCATAGGGGCATGTACATTCAGAGGAAATATATCTAGGAGACCCAGAGCAGCATCTGTCCTTAAACACTTAAATTACTATTCAAGAAGATTCTTCTGTTTTCTCTCTTAATGCCAACAGCCTACTCCTTAACCCCCCAAGGTTCATTGAGCCCAGAGTTTACCAACCTCTTTTTGTTTATTAATTCTCAGATGAGATCAGGTTTAAAAGCTGAAGAATCAAAGCAAACCAAAATGCTAAGACGTTTTGTGGCGTTACAAATGCATAGAAATGTTTTCCTTGAGGCACCATACAAGAAGTACAGTAGGTTCTTGAAAGATTAAAAAAAAAGATATCTGTTGAATTAAATTGTCTCCTTATTTTCTCATCAGATGACTCACTTTCTGTTTCAAATCAATTTAATTGTAATAAGACAGGTCATTTTTATTACCAATAACAGAGAGGGGGGAATCTTAGACAGCTTGGGATTTTCTCACCACTTGCCTTTTGAAGCTGGTCTTCTGTTGTGGGAGTGTGGTAGCTCTAGAAGGGCTAATGAAGAGCCAAGAAGAGACCTTGACAGAGACTTTCCATCTCTCTGTCTCCCTCCAGTTCTTTGTTGCCTCTGTCCCATTTTAATACAGCAAACCCTAGCACAGAGACATTCTTAGCTGGGATGAAAAACTAGGACTGGGTCGGGGTTTGGGATGGTGGTTAAAACTGGCACTGGAAGTCAGAAAAGGAAGCAGCCCTAGATGGATTTCAAAGTCTGAAGTATTGAGGAAGGTACTAGGAGAAGAAAGAGGGAAGAAACAATGTGCAAACAGATAATGATATATGCAATAGTTTTGAGAAGTGAGTACCAACAACTAATGAGATCAAGAAAGGCACTATGTAGGAAATGGTATATGAACTGAACCTTGAAGTTATCTAGAGAGTCTAAGAAGTAGAAGGGAGGAGGGTAATGCAAAGACACAAAAGGGAGAAAAGGATTGATGGGTTCAAGAAACAGCAAGTAGGCCAGTTTGTCTATACTGAAAATAGAATGCAAGAATAGGAGCAATGTATAATAAGGCTGAAGAGATAGAATAAAAGCCATTTCCCAATTGATAAATAGTTAAAGGACACAAACAGGCTGTTTTCAAGGGAAGAAATCCAAGCTATTAATAGTCATAGAAAAAATGATGCAAATCACTAGTAGTCAGAGAAGGGTAAATTAAAACAACTCTGATGTTCTATCAGATTGGCAAGTTAACAAAAAAGGAAAATGATAAATGTTGGAAGGGCTATGGGAAAACAAGTACATTAATGCACTATTGGTGGAGCTATGAACCAGCCTGGTCATTCTGGAAAGCAAGTTGGAACTATGTCCTAAAAGTTATTAAATTGTGTATATCCTTTTACCTAATGACACATTACTGGATCTATGCCCCAAAGAGATCAAAGAAAGAAGAAATAGTAATAATAACTAGCATTTACACAATGCTTTAAAGTTTATAGAGTGCTTTATAAATATTATTTTTTTTCCTTCACAACAGTCCTGTGAAGTAGGTGCTGTTATTATCCTCATTTTACATATGAGAAAACTGAGGCAGACAGATGTTAAGTGACATGCTCAAGTTCACACAGCTAGTGAGTGTCTGAGGCTGGACTTGAACTCAGGTCCTCCTGACCCCAAGTACAGCTCTCTGTGCTATGTAGGAAAAGGGTACATGTGCACACAGGTGCATATGTACACGTACACACACACAGACACAGACACACACACACACACACACACATACACCTTTGCAGCGGCAAAGAATTGGAAAGTGAGAGGGCATCAATCAACTGGGAAATAGCCAATTTATGGTATATAATTGAATATAACCGCGCCATAGGAAAATATGAAGGCAATGATTTCAGAGAACCTTGGAAAGATTTGTATGAATCGATGCATAGTGAAATGAGCAGAACCAGTAGAACAAGTTACACAATAAAAATGGTATTGCAAAGACAAACAACTTTGAAAGACTTAAGGATTCTTATCTGTGTAATGACTTACCATGATTCCAGGATTCCAGAGATAACTGACTCCTGATGAAATATGATATCAGCCTCCTGACAGTACTCAGTATAGATTGAGGCATATTTCTTTTGGACATGGACAATGTGGAAATTTGTTTTATTTGACTATATACATTTATAACATGAATTTTGTTTTTCTGGTTAAAGGAGAGGGAGAGGGAAAGGGAAAGGAAGTAGATTTTCATTGATTGAAAAACTAAGATTTATTTTTAAAATGCATTTGAAGAGGTAGGCTGGAGCCAGATGATGTAGGGAGTTAAATGCTAAGCTGAGGAGTTTGTTTTATTCTAGAGGCAACTGAGCATGGGAGTAACAGAGTTAAGCTTGTTCTTTTGGCAGATGTGTGGACAATCAATTGTTGAGGGGAAGTCAGGAGTCCAGTTAAGCTGTCTCAACAGTTAGACAAGAGGAGAGAGAGGTCTGAATGACCACAGCAATAGCCATGTGAGTGGAAAAATGGGACTGATGTGGGAGATATTGTAGATGCAGAACCTACAAGACTTGATAATTGCCATACAGGATTTATTTATTAATCCAATGCTAATTCTTTCTTCTTATTTTTGAAATTTGATTGTGAAGTAGCAGTGCAGCAGAGAAGCTTGATTTTTTTCACTTTTGATGTTCAGTACTAAAAGGGAAATTTCAATTTTTTTTCTAGGTCACAAGTCATCTTGCTTCTTTCTCTTCTCTTCATCCCTTTTATTTACACATGAAAAATGAGGGGTCATGGTCTTTAATGGCTAATACCAATTCTTTTATATGTAATATTATATAATGTGTATTATCTTAGATATATTTCATATTTGTGTATGTGTACATGCATATACACACATTGGGGGTGGAAGGCAGAATAAGATCTGTGATTTCATTGGTATAGGGAACTGCTGAGGAGGAAATTTCCTCTACAAATTCAGATCTGCAATTGCTGTGCAGCTTGGAGCTTCAGAGAATTACTTGGAGCTTTGAGAAGTTAAGTGACTTGCCCAGGGTCACACAGCCAGTATGTGTCAGAAGTGGGAGTTGAGCCCAGGTTTTCTGACTCTGAGACCAATTCTCTGTCCTACTACACTAAGCTTCCTCATACATATACATACACACACACACAAATTCACACACACTAAAAGAACTGACTGAACAACCGATCAAAAATAGAATTTTTCCTTAAAAAATAAGCAAGCAAATAAATGGTATTGGATAATATAGAAAGTGCCAGTCTCAAAATCAGGAAGGCCTGTACTCAGGTCCAACTTCTAGCAGTACTAGCCATAGGCAAATCATTAAACCCTGGGCAAAGGACTTGAACATAAGTCTTGCTTCCATAGAGTTCAGGTTGCTTCTTCACAGATAGAGAAATGGATAGGGAGATGGATATCTATATAGCTCTATGAATTGTGTGTAGGAACCCATAGCAGGCAGATATTAAGAGTAATAGCCTCCACTGGATCATATTCCAAGCTCACTGCCATAAATTGCTCTTCTTTCGCTCCTAAGAGAAAAATAATCTACAGTATGATAATATAAAACTATTAACAGCACCAATGATAGGTATAATTCAAATGCTTTGAATGAGAGAGCTCAAAGATTACAAACAGTCTTGTTCTTCTCTCTCCCAACTGCATCCCAAACAAGCTCTTATTATGTCAACAGGTTGGCAATGTTTAGCTGCACATATCTCCTCTGCCTGACTTTACCTCTCTTGCTGGTATTTGTTCATTACACAATATTTCCTGTTCACCTTCACCTAAGGGCATTTAAAACATTCCAAGTTGGTAGTGCATGCAAACAAGTTTTTTGCCTGCATATTCAGCAAATAAAACCAAGTTAACTCTGTGAATGACACTCATTCTTTCTCAGGCTCCCTGGTGTGACTTCGCTGTTTTTCCTGCAGAAAGTGAGGCATGGATATCCAGATGGTCAATTCCATGGACTTTGGGGAGTTTGTTGATGTTTTGGGGAACATTATAGAGAAATGCCCCCTGATTGCAGCAGCCATCTGGTCCCAGCGCCCATTCACGGACTTAGCTGATTTAGAGAAGCATGTGTTTGATTTCATTGAAGCCCTTCCACAATCAGGTAAGTTTCTGTTAGACTGAGACATTAGTCAGTTCAGCTTAAAACATTTTTATCCTTTTTTTAAGTTAAAATGTATTTGTCTTAAAGTTGAATAAATTTCTATTGAGGCTTAGGAATATACAAAGTGTCATGGAGAATGTGGAATTACATGTAGTTTACAGTCTGAGGTCAAGTGGCTCTCAGATATTTGAGATAAGCATTTACAAGAATAGGGGAGCAGCAGCTGCCTTCCCTCTATGACTGCATGGACTAAAGGCTGCTGTCTGGTTCCATCATTCAATTCTAAGGTTAAAGGTCAAGCTCAAGTACTTCATTCCCTCTTCCACAAAATGATCTTACTGGGAAAGTCTTGAGAACAAGAGAAGAGCCAGCTCAGGATGAGATTCTCTCAAGAGCCCACAGGAAAAGAACACGACTGATCTTTTCTTTGAGCTGGGCTAGGCTGAGCAGGGCAATGAGAGAGAGTTAATTTCGATCCACTCTCCTCACCAGAAGGCTGGGTGGAAGGAGATGAAGATTTTATGGGACCTAGTGGAGGATAGGGGGAAATTAAGCAGGCTTCTGAGGAGGAAGAGGGAGGCCTGAGTCCTAGAGACTCAGAGATGACAAAGGCACCTAGTCCATGCTGTGGAGCTAAGTTCCTACTCTTTATTCAATCCCTTTTCTTTCTTTAGGAGAGGCTTAAATAAATAAAGAGGTTATTGGAGAAAGGTAAAGTCTAACCCTAACCACAGAGGATTCTAAGTGATTATGTCAGGTTAGAGAAGAGTCTTGCTTTTTATCATAGGCAAAGCACATATATGCATCAATTATTCCCAAGTCTTCATTTTTGGCAGCCAAGGGTAGCTCTGTTAAATTATAACTCCAGGATTAATTTAATGGACAGCTATGTGGCATAATGTGTCCAATAGAGCACAGGGCTTGGAGCCAGGAAAACTCATCTTCATGAGTTCATGACTGGCCTTGGACCCTACTAGCTATATGATCCTGGGCAAGTCACTTAACCCTATTTGCCTTAGTTTCCTCATCTGTAAAATGAGTTGGTGAATGAAAAGGCAAACCACTCCAATCTCTTTGCCAATAAAACCCCCTAAATGGTCACAAAGAGTAGGACATGAGTGAAAAATGGCTAAATAACAACAAGAATTTAATAGAGCTTTAAGGTTTATAGAGTACTTTGCTAATAACCACTTTATGAGGGAAATTCAAGATAGAGAGGAGGGAGCCAATGATTTCATTAATATAGGGAACTCTGGAAAGAAACTTACCTCAACCAATGGAGGCTAGCACCTTTTCTGTAACTTTTATACTTATGTATACTTACATATACTTAAAAATCTTAGTGATTAGCCCTGATCAGAGAGGTTAAATGATTTTCCCAGGGTCATGCAGTCTTTATATGCCAAAGGTAGGACTTAAACCCAAATCTTTCTGTTTCCATGATAAGCTCCCTCCTCACTAGAACATATTGCTTCTCAGATGTGAGAGCAATCTGGCTAATCAGTCACCCAGTTGATAACCAGAGTTGATTTGGCTGATCTAGGTAGCTAGGTCAGTGTTCTCTTATTCTGTCTGCACCCCATTTGTTGTAAAAGGTGTCCATGTAAAAATACAACCTTTGCTGAAAACTGTCCTTCAGTCAAGGATATGTGAATAGCTGTGCCTTCCTGCCAAAGCCAGCTCCAAGGTCTAAGAGGGAGATGGTACCAATATCCCTATTTTACAGACAAGGAAGCTGTGTCTCAGAGATATTTAGCTATTTATCCATCACACTAATAAGTGTCAAAGGTGTATTTTGAATCTAGGTCGCCTGATTCCAAGTCCAATGTTCTTTTGCTTATAGTGGGCTAACTCTGGATTTGGAGTCAGAAAACCTGGGTTCAAATCCTGCTTCTGCTACTTGCTACCTGTAGGACCTTTGGCAAAACATATCACTTCTCTGGGCTTTAGTTTACAGGTCAATCCCCTAATCAACAAACTGCAATGGCTCCATATTACCTCCAAGATGAAATTTAAAAAGCTCTTTGGCATTCAAAGCTTTTCATAAACTAGCTCTCTCCTCCTGCCCCTGTCCCCATCTTTCTAGTCTTCTTACATCTTACTCCTTGATATCCAGTAACACTTGCTTTCTACCTGATCCATGAACAAGATACATTATGTCTCAGCTCCAGGATTTTTCTCTGGCTGTCTTCTATGCCTGGAATGCTCTCTCTCTCCTCCATTCCAACTATTGATCTCCTTGGTTTCCTTTAAGTCCCAACTACCTCCTACAGGAAGTCTTCCCCAACTCTTCTTAATTCCAGTGCTTTCCCTCTGTTCATTATCTTCTATTTATACTGTACATAGCTTGCCTTGTATATATTTGTTTACACGTTGTCTCTTCCGTAGTAAGTACTTACTAAATGTTTCTTGAATTGAATTGAATCTGTAAAATGAAGGGATGGACTAACTTGCTCTAATGTGTCTTCCAGCTTTAGATCTTTGTATGATTCCTCCTGTCAAAGGGTATTATGAAATTGGGGCAGGGCTAGGCAAAGAATTAATGTTAGTTCATTGTACAAAGACAAAAATCAAAGGTTGACAGAGCTGGGAAATTTCAGAAATCAACAAGTCCAGTGTTGTCAACTCAAATAGAAACAACCAATCATACCATAAGGATCCTCACAGGCCACATATTTGACTTAGAAAACCATGGATTAACATTATCTATGTTCCATTGTATTTTAAAATTTTTGTTAAATATTTCCCAATTACCATATGTTTAACACCTCTGATCTGGTCCAAATCCCTCATTTGAGGTCCTGAGAAGTAAGAAAGACTTACTGAGGTCACATGGCAAATAAATGGCAAAAGCAGAACTAAAACCAAGGACTCCCAATTCTCATTCCAGTAATCTTTCCACTGTATCATTTTGTCTTTCTTTGCCATGGTCTAGTGGAAAGAACAATGGCCTCAAAGTCAGGATACCTGGGTTCTAATTCTAGTCCTCATGTAATAACTTGCTTTAATACTTTAAAATTTAATACTTTATATTATCTTCATTTCCAAATATATTCCACCTTTACCCTAATCAGAGAGTAATACCTTTGAACAAAGAATAAAAAATAAATAGATAAAATGCAAAGAATTCAGCAAAAATCAACCACCACATCAATGGGGTCTGACAGATAGATGAGGATGTCCTTCATCTATAGTCCCCTACTTGTGCAAAGAAGGGTTGGTGATCATTGTAATTATGCAGCATTCAGTTTCATTTTTGTTCTTACAATTTATATTGTTGTAGTCCTTGCGTATATTGTTTTTTCTAGTTCTGCTTACTGCACTTTGTATCAGTTCATGTAAGCTTTCTCACACTTCTCTGTATTCTTGATTGCATTGTTTCTTTGGCTACAGTAATATTCCACTATATTCATAGCTCACAATGGTTTTTTTAGCCATTCCCTACTCTATGGACATCTCCTTTGTTTCCAGTTCTTTGTTCTTACAAGAAGTATTGTGTTGTGTGTGTATATAATACACATTTATATACATATATGTATACACATGTATACACACATGTATACATGTATATTTACACATACATATGTGCATCTCTCAGTAACTTATCTTTCTATCATTAACTTCCTTGTATTATGCCTATCAGTGGGCAAAGGGTCTAGGCATTTTAGTCACTTTTTTAGTATAATTCAAATTGCTTTCTGGAATGATTAAATTCAAAATTCCACCAACAGCATACTAGTGTGTGTGTTTTTTACAATCCCTCTAGCATACACTATTCCCCTCTTTTGTCAGTTTTGCCAGTTTGCAGAGTATGAAGTGAAACCTCAGAGTAGTTTTGATTTGTATTCTCTTATTATAACATCAAACAATAAAAGGGAGTCTCAACCCTGGTAAAGTTGAGGATTTATTTGTTCTTTCAATGAAAATTTAGTGAGCACTGATTGTATATAGCACCATATTAGAAGCAGAGGGGAAGCAGAGATTGAGATCATAAAATTATGAAATTGAGAGCTAGAAGTGACTTTATGGAACATATGTTCCAAATTCTTCTTTTATCAGATGTGAACAGCCCTTTCCCTCAATGAATTTACAATCCTATGGTGGGAAATAAGATATGTACACCAATTACTCTAATAAGATGGGATGTGAGAAGTGCCCTAAGAGCAGTGCCAATAAAGTGCCATAGGAATTCAAGGGAGGAGGGAAGCTCCTGGTTGGGTGATCAAAGAAGACTGGGACTTAAAAGGTACATAGAGTTCTGAGAGTGGGGGAGGGGATTTCGGACACAGAACTGACAAAGGACAAGGCATTTTCAGGCAGTAATGAGTTTCCAGTTTAGCTGGGACCTAGAGAGCCTTGCATGTCAGGCTAAGGAATTTGGATTGATTTTGATAGACAATAAATATCTTTGTTTGGAATTTTCATAAAAATTCATTCTATAATAACTAAAGCTGCCTCCATGTGAATATGTCCACACCATGTGTATGTGTATATGTACATATGCATACCTGAATATATGCAAACAGGCACATAAACACATATATCACCAGGGCAACTTTAAATATGTGAATTTTTCATGAATTTGACTGAAAAGTCCTGGAAAGCAAGGGAGGAAAAAAAACCCTCCATAATTGTTTGACTGGAAACCTGAGGTGAAGGCTAAAAATCCAGTTTCTAAGGGAAATCGAGATTGGCTGCTTGGTCAATCTATATTGAGTATTAGCCAGTAGGTGGCAGGCCAGGATCAGTATTGGTCTCTGGCCTTACTAGTGGCTTCACCACAAGCTCTTTAAATACTTAAGCTCAGAACCTAACTGGCCCATAACTTGACAACAACAATAATAACTAAGATTTAAATAGCGCTTACTACGTACCAGGTGCTGTGCTAATAAAAGGTTAAAGTTATATAGGGCTTGATAAATGTACAAAGCATTTTAGGAACCTTATCTTTTTTGATACTTGAAGCAAGGCTGTTTAAATATTATTATCCTCATTTTATTTATAGAAACACACACACACACACACATATGCAGATGAACAAGTACCAGTACCTGCCCTCAATGAACTTATAGCGGTCCAAAGAGTTATATAAATTCGAGGGGAGGGAGAATATATTTATCTGGCAGAGGATCAGAGAAGGCTTCCTGGAAAGGAGAATCCAGATGAGGTTAACTAGAACAGTGAAGGGTATGGAAGTAGCATGATAAAATGAAAATAGTTTTGGACTTGGACTCAGAAAAGCTTGGGTTCAAATCTTACCTCAGAAGTCTACTAATTATATGACCCCAGGTAAGTCACTTACCCTATCTGAGCATCTGTTTCCTCATCTGGAAAGTGAAATTATTGGACAGGATGACCTCCAAGGTCCCTTCCAGCTCTGGAAGTATGACTCTATGATGTAAGGATTAGTGGAAAAAAGTAGCTACATTAAGCCTGGGGAAGAGAAAAATTTGGAGATGAAACACACACACATACATATATACATATATGTATGTATGTATGTATGTGTGATAGCAATTTCAAGTGTTTGAAGTGGTGTCAGATGGAAGAGGGATCTGCTTGGTTCCAAAAGGCAGAAGTAAGAACAAAGGGTCTATAGAACTAGCAAAGATCTCATTTTAAGCATAAGATTAGGAAAAACTTCCCAACAATTACAGCTGCCCAAAAGTGGAATAGAGACTGTCTCAAGAGCTGGTGGGTTCTCCCTCCTTGGAGGTCTTTAAGCAGAGGCTGGATGACCATTAATTGAAAGCTACCCTAAGGATTCCTTTCATGTATGGATTGGACTAGTTGTCCAACTGAGGCCCCTTGCAGTTCTAAATTCTGTGATTTTGTGAAGAAATGGCATTTAAGCTAGGCCTTGAAGGATGGGTAGGTATTTGATAGGTGGAGATGAAGATGGAATCAGTACATCCCAAGAGGGAAGGGAAGGAATGAATAAAGGAAGAGAGGCCAAGATGCTCTAGGTAAGGAGTTATAACCCTGGGTCACAGCAACTTCCCCAAAACCTCTTTTTAGTTCTCTTGGCCCTATTTGGATTTATTGCCACTTCTGTTGTTAGCATTGCCATTAGGACTCAGGGCTTTCCAGGACTTAAGGGTGAGATGTGGGTAATGGTGAGGTGTCTGAAGCAGTTCATGAAGATCTAGACATTTACAGAAATAAGGATGTATTCTTATGTTATCTTGCGGAATGTCTCACTTCATTGGTATCCACAAAAGAGGACCAGATCTAAAGGAAAGTCTTCAGTAGGATGGGTGGGTGCCTGTGGCAGATTTATAGGAGGACATTAACAAGAGACATATAAGAAGTAAGTTTGGATGGGTTGAGATCTGTGTCTTTGGAAGGAGTATCCACCTAATGAAACTTCCTATCCATGTAGTAAGTATAGCAAAAATGATTTATGGGATATGCTAGGTCTATCTTCTCCTCAGGGAGTTGGGGTTGAACTAGTATATGTTTGCCACAATTTTCTCACAGGCCCCTATACTGCCAGGGTCCTTCTTTATCCCACTCTCATCCTACACTCATATCTCTTCTGTGCCCTTCCCAATCTTCTTTTCTTGGTCATAAGAGTAATTCTATAGTTTCTGTCTCTTCACCTGCTTCCTTATTTGAAAAGTTCTCTTCCTTCCTTCCTTCCTTCCTTCCTTCCTTCCTTCCTTCCTTCCTTCCTTCCTTCCTTCCTTCCTTCCTTCTTCTTCCTCCTCGTCCTCCTCCTCCTCCTCCTCCTCCTCCTCCTCCTTCTTCTTCTTCTTCTTCTTCTTCTTCTTCTTCTTCTTCTTCTTCTTCTTCTTCTCCTCCTCCTCCTCCTCCTCCTTATTTTGCTCCCCTCTCACTGCTCTGTGATATCTCCCTTTTCTCTTCGTATCTTCTTTGCTCCCCCTTCAAAGATTTCCCTTGCTGCTGTCCTACCTAGTCCTTACATGAACCCTCTCTCTTATTCAAGCAACTTAAATGGGTTATGGTTTCCTAGCTCTGATGATAATTGTGTGTCACCTCGGGCAAGACATTCCCTGTGGACCTCAGTTTCCCCATCTATAAAATAAAGGAATTGAGTGAAATAATCTCTAAGTTCTCTTTTCTAACTTTAACTTAGTGATTCTATGATCCTTTGACTGAGTTGATCTAAATTCTAGTCTTGCTTCTACCAAAAACTTGGGAAACAAAGTACAGTGGAAAAGAGCATTGATTTTGGAATTAAAGGACCTGTGTTTAAATCCCCGGTCTCAATTTCCCCATGTATAAAATAAGGCTATGCTAAATAATGTCTAAGCATCCTTTAAATTCTAGTACTCTATGATTTAGCAACACTACCCCTCAAGATCTCTTTTGCCCCTAGAAATTCAGTAACAGGTGATTGGCTCCCTTCTCCAGTCTAGCCCCCAGGCATTGCTTCTGCCAGATGTTTGGCAGCAGGACAGGCTAAAGTGGTGACTGCCATCTGTTTGGGTGTGTGATGGCCAACTGGAGCTAGGGAAGGAAAGTGGAGTTAAGCACCAAAAGAAAAGGTTTAAAAGGATACACATACATATCCTTTCATACATGCATATGCGTATGTATGTATGTATGTGTGTGTGTGTATGTATGTATGCATATATCAGATGAACACATTTTCAACCCTTGATAAATATTAACATGGAAATATGTTCACTAGTACGAGAGAGAATCAGCAAAAGAAAGGAAGTATATGAAGGAATGGAGGAAGCAAAACCAAAGTAAGATTTGAGAAAAAGGGAAGTGGAACCCCAAAATATGGGAATTTCCACCACTGATACTCTCAAAGACCAATGGACCAATCTGAGACTTGAAGGGGCAAGAAATAAGAAGGGAAGGGAAAGGGAAGAAAGGAAGGACATTTATTCCACTTACTTATTGTATTCTACCTTGATACAGAGAGAGAAAAGTGGGGCTTCTCAAGAGTCCTAATATCTAGAGGTAGCTATGACTAGAGTCCTTCTGAGAGAGGCAGCTTCAAAAAAGTTTCAATTTTTCCATTTCTTGCCTTCTCAGTGGGTGAAGGAGCAGCTGGATGGAAGGAGATAATTTGAAGCTGAAAATAAAAATAAAATTGTAAAAAAGAAAAAAGTTCCTGAACCTTTTTGAGGCCAAATCCCTCCCATCAAATCAAAATATGCTCAACCATCAACCAGGGTAAGCTAGATTCAGAAAGGGCTGGCTCTTCCACTCCACAGCAGCTCTGCGTCACTATTGAGTGCTCAGTTTAGATATGTTGCTTCATCTAGCCCACACATTCAAGGACAGCAAATCTGGTACTTCACACAGTGATTGATAGCTTGTGCTACTGATACTTTTTGTATTCCCACTTTGTGCCAGATGGGACAGAGAACACCAAATGATGGGGACAAACCTTCTATTCAATACAGACTTGTCTTGCTTTCTTAGTAACATGCTCTTGATCAGGTTGTCTATAAATAGTGGAAGGATAGGGACAGGAAAGGCAGCCAGTCATCTAAAGGGAAACACGTGTGAGGAAGCGTGCTCAAGGAAGGACATTTTTATTATTGTGTTATAAATACACATATTTGAATGCCCCCAAATTCAGCTTTCCCTGGCAGGTAAGTACTTATTTTAAGTTCTCTGTAGTCACAATGGAATTACAGAGCTTGGGAGGGGGAATGGGCTGTGTGTAGTTTTCAAATCCTGCCTGAGTAAAATGCATCAGCCTGTAAATAAAAGTTTGTAAATAGAATCTTATTTTTAAATGCACCAAAGAAGCCATCTAGTTAAAGAGATCCTATGGTTACTTCTTTTAAGTGAATAATCCTCTTGCAATCACTCCAAATTTTCCCTTTTTGTTAACTTTTCTTTGTTAAGCTATTCCACTCCCCCCACCCTCCATCCCATTTTGCATAAATAAGGTGGCCAGTATTAACAACAACAATGATGGAGTTGTTAATGATCTTTCATCTTAACGGTTCCTCATTTTCTTTCCTACCTCCTTCTCTACAGATTTTTTATTTGAGATCAGAGAAAATGCCAGGGCTTTTGTGCTGCTGTTCTAGCTGAAGGACACCCCAGGTTCCCTAAACTTAAAGAAGATGAGGAAATAAATTGGGCTGTTTTGTTCTCTGTTCTGTTGGTACATTATGTCCTAACAACCAACCTAAGCCCACTTTCCTAGTCAGTCACTTTTTATATTATTTTTCCAGGAGCTGCAAACTGGGTCTCAGAGCCACCAAAACACCAAGACAGGCCAGTTGCCTCAGGGCAAACACATGGAAAATTCCTGCTTTTTCACTTCTATTGAGTCTAACCGTTAAAAGATCGGGGGCAATTTGCTCCCAGTGAAGCTTGAGTCTGGGAAGTCTTTGGAAAGGGCGGGCATGGCCAAGGGACTAGGGCGCAGTTCTTCTGGGAGGAGGGAAGCGGGCTTTAGTTCAAAGGGCCAGAGAATTAAAGCTGGAAATAGGTTTCGTTGCAGTTAATCATCTGCATTGCCCTTTGGCTGTCTGATTCTAGAAACAGAGAACTGCCACTTGGGATCACAGGTTCCTGGGGTGTTTATTTGCTAAGGGGAATGGAGGCCCCATGTTTGATCAGATACCTCAAGATGGTACGCCGAGGTCAGGCTTTATTCCAGGCCCTATTCCTCTTGGAACAGAGTTAAATCCAATCTGATTCTGGAGTATGGGCTTTTCTATCCAGAGATCAAAGCTCCCCCCCCACCTTGGTCCCCAACCTCTCCCCCCCATCACCCCCTATGAAGCGGCTTTGAAAAGGTCTAACATGTTCAGAGTTTCTTATCTAGTCTCTGCTCCAAGGCAAGCCATAAATTCCGGGTCCTCTCTCCCTGGCTATTCCGCCTGAAGGTCTCTAAGGACTCTAGCACAGCCCTGCTCCCCTTCCCCCCATGCATTATAGCAGACTCCCCCCTCCCCCTGGAGCGAACTGAAACTACTGGAGGAAGGAAGGAGAGATCTGGGATATTTTAAGAGATAGGCGCATCCGTTACCTCAAGTGTTCCCTCTTCGCAATCCCAGAACAACCTTCCCTCTCTTCAGGCCCTTCTCTCCCCCACCCCATCCCCACCCCTTCCCTTAGCTTCATCCCTTCCTTCCCTCCAGTTTCAGTCAACTCTTCCCTGATCGATGCCCTGGAGAATCAGATTAAAGCCAGCCTGGGGGCGGGGGGGGGGGGAGCTGTGTGCTGAGAGGCGGGCGGCGCAGCTGACTTGGGGCCTATGTGTCTTTCAGGGAAAGAAGGGATCCTGAGGTGCCACCCAGACTTAGCGGGCCGGGAGCTGCAGCAGGGAACGCTGACTCCGGAGTCCCAGAGAGAGCAGAGGGGCGCTGGCCTGAGCAACCTGGGCCCGGAAGAGAGACGCCGGCTGGACCAGCTCAACTACGAGTACAAAGCGCGCTTTGGCTTCCCCTTCGTGATCGCGGCGCGACTCAGCGACAAGGCCACTATGATGAGGGAGCTGGAGCGCCGACTGCGCAACCAGCCCGCCCAGGAGTTGCGCGCAGCCCTGCACGAGGTGCGCAAGATCTGCCACCTCCGCCTGGAGGACATCCTGCGGTCCCCGGGGGATCCGGCCAAACTGTAGAACTCTAGCGGTGAGGGAGTGAAGGGGGAGGGAGGGGGGCGGTGACAATGGGAGGCGAGCAATGGAGGAGCCTAACTTCAAGTTAGAAAATAAGAACCTTCATCATCAGAACAGCGTGCTTTGCCCAGGTGCCTATCCAAAAACAGGATGCGAACTCACAGGTGATGGAAGTGTGCGCAAGCATGAACTGAATTGAGCAATCGAGGCAACTAGCCAGACACGTCAAGATCTCCAATTCAATGGGTCACAGTAGCTTGAAATTTAGGTGGGCTTTGCAAGGAATTAGCCAGTTTATTAATAATGCGTGGTGATGAGAAGCATCATGATATGGTAAAGAGCTGGCCTCAGCGTCAAGAAGACCTCAGTCGAAGTCTCAAACACTTCTATCTAATATACATTCCCTACTGTCTGACCCTGGGCAAGTCACCTAACCTCTCTATAAGACTATAAATCGCAGAGTAATTGCTGATCGCATTGATAGGCAGTTCTATCACTGGGAGTTCTCTACATTAATGAAGTTAACAGTCTGGACAAGGTTTTAAAATACCAGAAATAGTTATACAATTCCTTTAATAAAAAGCACTTTCCTTAAGGAAAAAAAAAACATGCAAGGTAGGCAGTAGGCATCTGCTACTTTTTTTTTTAACAGATAAGCAAGCTGAAGTTTGAGTTTGAGTGACACAGTTAAGTGGGGAGGGGGGCAACGAAGCGAATGAAGTCTCAATTCCCCTTCACTTTGAGCTTGTTGACACAAGACCTCATGGATTCTTAAGCTTTTACCTCACTATGCATTTTCCAACCTGCTCCCAGTAATCCTGGAGCAAAAGTGAGGCCTGAAAGGGGGGGGTCTTTTTTCACACCCTTGTTCATTTGTTTTTTCTTCTCTTCTCAGACTTGCAATACGCTAAATGTTTGCATTTGAGGGGAAATGTTGCTCTCCCCTTAGGCATCCAACAGCACCTGCTTTAACAGAAGAGTGGCTATTTTAGAGGATGGAGGAATGATGGTGAGAGAGAGCTGGGCTAGAAGGAATAGCTCCCCGAAGACTGGGTGGGGGTGACTCCTGGGAGAATTACCGAAAACCTTAGTAGCTTAGGGCTTAGTAGCTTTAGAGAAGGTTCTCTTCAAGAATGACTGCTAGTTCAAGAGCTTGGTGGATCTTGGATATCTAAGTTGTGTGGTTTCACCATGTATGAATAAGGAACCAGCTGCTTCTAAGCCGTTGTTCAAAGATAGGGTAATACAGGACTGGACACACAGCCACACTATTGAACCATTCCTCTGCTGTGATGAAATGAAATCAATCATTCAATGATTTTTATTGAGTTTACTCTACAAAATAGTGAGCTGGGCTTTGTTGAGATATATTTTTTAAAATCTGCCCGAAGTCATACAACTAAGATCCTCAAGGATCTTGCAATTTAGGTAATATAGAGAAATCGCTCTCCAGAAAAGTATTTATTGGCAAATCAAGTGACTCTCCTGCAGTCCCTAAATTAACCATTTTTCAGACACTGATTGCTATCTGGGGATTTGCTGGACCTAGAACTAGAATAAAAAGGAACTCATCAAACGTTTTGAACAATCAATGTGTTCTCCACTAGTTGTTTTATTCTTCCTGTTCTTCCATCAGTCACTAAGTATTTATTAAGTACCTAATAGTTGTCTAGCACTGTGCTAACATGCTTGGCAAAGACAATGCCTTCCTTGGCATTGAGGAGAGACAAACTCCAATGTGGCTAATGTGGCTGACATTCATGCCTGGGGTGGGCTTTGTTAGAAAGGGAGCAGAAACCTGAAGAAAGGCAAGGCAAGGCAGAGTTTACTCCCACCATAGGCCTGGGAGGTAAAAGACATTTAATGGGTCACAAAGTCATTGGACATCTTAACCTATTCTTCGACTACTCCCCAAATAACAATATCCCATAAATCACATTTGTTTCTGATGTAATTGGTTGGTTCCTAATTCAGGAATTTGATTTTACTTGATTAAGCACATTTTTACAAGGGTTTTTATTTTCTTTTTCAACCTTAGGGAGGAAGAGTTGAGAGTGAGAGAAAATCGATTTTTGTTAGTTGGAAAAAGTAAAATCATGTCTCATTTAATCTTCAAAACCCTGTGAGAGAGTGAGGTCAACTATTATTTTCTCATTTTTGTCCCAGTTCAGGTTCAGTGGGTTCCCTAAAGTCACACAACTAGTATGTGACAGCTGGGGCTTAAATCAAAGAAAATCCAGTTCAGTACTCTTTCCATAATATCATGCTTGTAGATAGGTGAGTTGGAAGGTTATCTTCCTTTCCAAGCTCTCTGCAAATTGGCTCAGCTGTGATTCCAAGACATGGATCCCTGTTCATGACTTTCTGAGTACACTGGAGCCCCATCTTAGAGCTATATGACTAGGCAGTGAGACTAATTAGTTCCAGCTATGTCATGTATGGGCCTGAGCTTCAGAGGGATGGGCATTCCTGAGGCCAGGGCTTTAGAGGGGCTTTCTTCAAGACAACCTGACTGGTGAACAGCTGCCTCCAAAGCCTGAAAGGGAATTCAATTGACCAATTTTAAATTTTGGAGTTTGGGAGTTGGAAAACCATTGCCCCGTGTTATATAAGGAAATTGATTCATACCTAATAATATGTGAAAGCCTAGCCACTATATGGGAAGTTTTCTATTTTCCTTTTTTTTTGGCTTTCAAAATAAGATGCAAATGACAAGATTCAAGCCAAAACTTCTACACCCCTCCCCCTTCCCTTTTGAAAGCATGGCTATAGAACAGATCTGAATCTCTCAGGGCTCCGACCCTGGGTTTCCAATGATGTTTCGTGAGTTCAAAGCCCGTCCAGAGGGCATTGTTTATTCATGTTGACCCTCTAGTAGAACAGACGCTGAATCCATTCCTCTCCGAGGAACTAAGAAACCCGGGAAACAAAAATGCCTACCCTTGTCCCAGGGATTCAGATCTTCTCCTCCTAGAGGTTACCCACCTGGGAAGTAACCCGGCCAGAGCGAAGCCAGGTGAGGGAGGCCGCCAGAACATGCACTTAAACGCTATTCCTGGGCGTCTCTCCCCTGGTTGCGACACAACGGCTTCGGCTTAAAGAATCCCAGGGAAGTTTATCCGTGAAAAGCTTAAAGACTAGACAGACTCTCTCATTACTTTACCTCTTCATCCCTCCCTACCCCCAACCCCCTCCATCTCTTAGAAGAAATTGAGACTATTTCTCTCTTGTTCTTGCTGGAGGCGCCAAACGCTGAAAATAGTCCCTGATGACTGAGGCCATATTCCTATAAAACACTTTCTTGCTCAGATCCCAAAGGCCCCCTGGTACAGTCCCATCCTGTGTGTTCTGCTCGTGTCTAATTTTATGATGCTTTACCTTATCTCCGGTTTTGTGTATGTAGTGTATACAAGGACTGGCACACCACGCGCTAAATAAATGAAAATCAATTAAGCAAAACAATCAAGAGAGGAACAGCGGCAATCGCAATGTCTTTCTCTGTTACCTAGCTAAGAGAATCTTACCTGAGCTTATGGGACTACGATTATTTGATTCATGCCCCTATCATTAAAAATCATTTATAGGAAAATCATCTATGGGGGTGGGGGTGGGAATTGATAATGCTGTGTGGGACTTCGGCAGTAGGGAGTGGGGAAGAAGAGCTGGTTTTATTTTTCCTTTCCATTTTGTTACCTGGCAAAGCCCTCTCACTCTCCCAAAGGCTGGACTTCCTGGTGCTCTAACCTCAAGAGGGATCAGAACTGATCAAGACAGAGATTGATGATCACCGCTGTTCCGAAATCAAACAATTAATAAAAAGGGGGTATGGCTAGATAATCCTTAAGGCACCTTCCAGGTTTGGTCCTATGACTTTATAATTCTAATCAGTGCACTAAGGAGATCAAGTAAAGAGAACTCAGAATAGGAAAAAAAAATCAGTTCGGGGGTTTCGAAAGCAAAATATTGCACTTATATACTGGAAGGTAACAAGCAAACAGACTAGATAGCTTTGGAGTTGCCCTCAGCTCCCTCTCCTCCCATATAGTTTCATTTGTATACTTCGGACTTAGTTTCCAAAAGCACTAGAATATCATGTTCACATGGTACAAATTAATGAGTTCTTTTGAAAGATGGACTATTGTTCAACTGCAAATTAGAAGCATGCTTCCTTTGTAGGTAAGACATCACAGAAGGACTGAAGGCAAACCTAAAGCCCACTTGCTCTAGATTTAGCTTTCTTCCATAAACTCTAGTTAACCACAGTTAGACTGTAGCTCTGAGAATCTATGAGAAAGGATTAGCAAGTTTGGAGAACAGAATAGTACTCAAGACATAGCCGCTGCTTTCTAAGAGCAAACTTTGACTGTATTGGCAAAAGGTTTCAGTGAAGGTTCTATGTACGTCATGTAACCTTTTTTCATTTGGGTAAAGAAGGGTTCTCAATAGATGGGATTTTTTTTGACACCTATTAGTGTAGGGAAGGGAAAGGGAATAAGCATTTATGTAGCACCAAGTATGTGCCAGGTGCTGTGCTAAGTGCTTTTTGCAAATATTATCTCATTTGATCCTCACAACAACTCTTTGAAGTAGATCCTGTTATTATTTCCATTTTATACTTGTTGAAACTGAGGCAAGCACAGCACTCTAGCCATTGCATCATCAGCTGCATCTAATCAGAAAATAATTAATCAAAAAGTGTAGCAGAAAAATTATTGAAAGTAAGAATAAAAGAGGAATGATACTTTCAGACCTCAAACTATATTATAAAGCAGTTAAAATGGTACTAGTTGAAAAAAAGTGGAAAATGGATGAATGTAATAGATCAAACATGGAAAAAAAATCAGAAATAATTTGCCTCAATAGCTTTGTGTGCTATAAACCCCAAAACATAAATTGCCTAGGAAAGAATTCCTTAATTGATCAGAATTTTTAGAAGAATTGGAACACAGTCTGTCAGAAATTAAGTTTAGACTAACATCTTACACCACATATCACAATAAACTAAAATAGATATGTAACCTCAATAGTAAAGGTTATCCCATTTTTTAAAAATTAGGAAAAAACCAAACCAGGTATCATGCACAGCTCTGGTTTAAAGGTTTATTCTTAACCAAACAAGGGATAGTGTTGATTATAATAGATAAAACAGATGATTTAAATTATATGAAACTGAAAACTTTTGAGCAAAACAAAATTAATGCGACTAGGATAAAAAGGAAGACTGTGAATTTAGGAAAAAATCTTTATATCTAGTATCTCTGATAAAGGTCTTATGTCCAAGATATATATAGTTAACTAGAAGAAGTATATAAGAATAAAAACTATTTCTCAATAGATCGGTGGCCATAGGATACGAATAAACAAAATAATTATAAACCATTAATAACCATATGAACTCCAAGAAATTAATTATCCCACACTCATCAAATTGATGGCTATCTCAGCCATTTGGTAGTAAAACTGAATCCACAGAATGCTTCATCTTTAAATATGGATGTTTCCCTCACCAGCACCCTATCACAGGTAGAGAAGACAGATTGTAGAGGCAAGGCAGTTGGTGGTGCAGTAGATAGAGTACTGGGTTAGGGGTCAAATAGACCAGAGTCCATATCCAGCCTCAGACACTTGCTAGCTGTGTGACCCTAGGCAAGTCACTCAATCTCTGTTTGTCTCAGTTTCCTCAACTGTAAATGGTGTCAATAATTACACCTACTTTACAGGGTTGTTGTGAGGATCAAATGGATTTGTAAAGGCATTAGCTCAGTGCCTGATGCATAGTAGGTGCTCTATAAATGCTTATTCCCTTCCCCATTTGCTTGGGGGAGGTAGAGGAACATTTTTCACTCTTGGTAGATAGTCTGCTCCCTTGTAAATCAAATAAGGGCAGATGTGTGCAGTTGGGGCTCTCTCGTATTGTTCCTGGATGACACCAAATCTGTTTCCGTTGAAGCCTAATGCATGTGGGCAGGTGGTGGGCTTAGGAGAGACAGCATTGAGGAAGAACAGTTGTATTGATTCTGTTAATGTACATTGTTAAACAGATCTGGGTTCTCCTGGTGAATGGGGGGGTTGAGTTTTTGTTGTTGTCAGATGATAGATTATTGCTACTTAATAGACCTATGCTAATTTTGATTGAGGGAGCTTTCCAACCCTGAGTAGTGCTTGGAAACTAATCCCAGAGTGAATTGAAAGACTTAGCAATTATTTTTTAATACCCTCAAGGCTAATATGGATAATTTAGAGAACCTTCTCCTCTCCTTTCCCTTTTCCTTAATTTTCTGGGCCATTCAAGAAAACGCAGATCATGGGTTGCCTTGATGGGCACAGAGGTAGAGACTAAATTATACAGAAAGTTAATTGTGCTTATCTAACTTCAGGCTTAAAAATTATTTCAAACTTAAGCTCTAATTTAAAAATAGGTGGCAGAGACATCACACTCTCCCTCCCTGTGCCTGGGGAGCTATAATTACTATGAGAATCAGGGATCTGGGAGAGCAGGCACAAACATTATAGACCTTTGGAGCTGTGGAGGCCCAGGTGAGTCAATGATCTGTGGATTCAAGGAGTGTCTCATCTCCCTTCTGGACACACTGCCTCCCCATTCTCTTTCCTCCGCCTTCTACTGTGTACACCCCTCAATACCTCCAGCCTATGCTTTGAAGAACCAGAGCCTCAAAAGTGAATAACTCCTATAACTAAAAGTCTTTCGGGCACTTGAAATATTAGGACCTAGCAGAAGTCACTTTTTTAAAAAACTGAACTCTTCAGTAACACGTCAATCATTAACATTTTATCTGGATCCCCATCCCTACCACCTCTGTTAGGAATGAGAACTGTACCCCCATTTCTCTCCACCCTGAATCCCTCCACCATCTCCATTATTACTAATGCCTCCTCTTAGTCTGTCCCCTCCAGATTTCTGTAAATTAGTATGGTCCCAACTTAACCTTGCCCCTTTTTCCTTTGGGAGTAAGTTGTTTGGGGGTGTCACCTTCCATTCAAACTCTTAATTATACAATGGGGGAAAGAATTAGAGTTCTGTGGATTGAATTAGTATGAGGCATCATTTCCCAGACTGTATTGGGCAAGCCCTGTAATATTTTCCCCTCCAAAATGTAACACATTGAAATTATGTATATATCAAGGATGCTTACTCTGCGAACCCATGAAACATACAGTCCATGGGGTTTCTTGGCAAAGATGCTACAGTGGTTTGCCATTTCCTTTTTCAGTGGATTAAGGCAAAAGGGGGCTGTGACTTGCCCAGGGTCACAGAACTAGTGTCTGAGGCCATGTCTTTGGGACTTCAGGCCCAGTGCTCTATCTACTGAGCCACCTAACTGCCTAAGGATGCTTATTATCTGAAGCATTTTTCAACAAGAAAAAAGATTTAATTTCCTTTGTTTTGCACCAAAATTTCATTACCAGTATGTCTCCTGGAACCACCCCACGCATTCCCTACCTTGCTCCCTTTCCCTTCCTACCCTCCCTCTCCCCCTCCCAACATTAATGGCATCCACCTATGTATTACAAAGCTAAAAGTTTTTCAGGGCCAAATTCTTTTGTTGAACATTGGGCTAAGTGCAGCAGGAAATTTAAAGATCGAAAATACATCAGAGGAAGCCAGGTCACTCCTCTCAATTTAAGCATGAACTAATGGTCTCAGGGATAAGAAGCTTCAGATTTTGGAGGTCCCCAGGAATTATCTAGGAAGCTTTAGATTGCAGCATCCATCAGGATCAGAGAAGTCATGATTCTGGAAAAATAGCTTTTCCTATTGATACACAACCAATGGGTAGTTTTTCCTGCCTCCTCTGGGTCCTTGCGTCTAAGAGGTGAGTTCGGGTGTGGTATATTGTTGCCTCCTCCACTGTGTCTACCAAAACACCTGCTGATAAGGAGAAGCCAGGGGAGGGAAGGTGGTGTAAGGCAGGAAAGCCCAAAATATGAAGGATCCAGGAAAGAGAACCAATCTCCAACCTTTTGTTTGAGTCAGGAATATCAGGGTTCGCTTGAAAAACAAAACCAAAAAATTTCACCTTCCCTGCCCAGTCACCCTTCTACTTCTTCTCTACCTTCATCCCTGCCTATCTTTTGGGTCTTAGAGACTGAGGACTCTAAAATTGTCTTTGGAGACCCAGTTCGTTGTCGGAGAAACAGTTTTCCAGAAAATTTTTGGAATGGGGACAAGAAAGATATTTCTTAGCTTCTGAGATCGGACTCAATTGAAAAAGGACACTGGATTGTTTAGAGATTATTGACTTCCTCCAGCACCCTTCTCTTCCCACCTCCCTTTTCAGCACCTGACCCTTAGGTCTTGAGCTGTCAGAGAGACATTCCCTTCATGCCAAGGGGGTTACTTGAAATGGACATAAGTTCCAGACCAGCAGGACAATGTATAGTTTCTGAAAAGGTTCGTTTTGCTTAAGGATGCACTTCTGTGGAGTGACTGACTTTGCCTCACATCCCCACCGCAGCTGTATAGTGCTAGGTTCCCTGCCCCCATCCTCCCCACTCTTTTCGTTTTTCGTTTCGGATGGGGCGAAGGAAGCCCTCTTTCCGGAATGGAGAGCCCCCAGCCTCCTGAGCTCCGACTGAGAAGCCCCAGCAATTAGACTGCGGCCTGCCGAAGGGGCCATAAAAACGCAGGAAGCGACTACTCCAGGGTGAAGGGAATGGCTTTCCCCAATAAACCCGATTGTTTTCAAAGAATGTCCTGGATTCCAAAGAAGAGCCCTCCGCCCTCTGCCCCGGTCCTGGGTGGAAAGCGAGGATGAGTAGGGGGCCCAAACAACAGAAAGATAGATTGTGTCCAGGAAAAAAAAAAGAAAGGTGTTTCTTAGATCAAAAGTCTGCAAAATACGCCAACTTCTCCTCTCCCCATCCCAACCAGGAGCAATACCCTTTACCTTGCAGTCTTCCCTTCACTCCATTACCTCTCCTTCTGACTAGTATTTAGAATCGGTTGGAACACTCGGTACAAAGATTCCTTTTGAATGACTTCGGTTGTAAGGGAAGACGAAAATGCAGCGTAATACTATTTTCTGATCGCATTTTTCTCTACACATTTACCAGGGAATGAGTTGGGATAGTTTGGGTCATGGACAACCAGCTCATTTCCCCTAGGTGGTAGCCCGGACTGATTGGGACAAAATTTTTGAGAGGGGTGAGCTTTCTACGGGAGAAGGGTTCTTAATACTTTTGGAATACTATTTCTTTCCTTCTGGGTGGAAAGGAGAGGTGAGATGAGAGCTAGGAGCGCTGGTGTTAAACCAAGAGGTGCAGTAGCTAGGATCCTGAGCGAGGAAATAGAGGACCCGGGTTCCAGTCCCCGCTCCACCGTGAAACTTCCCCTACATGAGGCTGGACTAGAAGTTTTGAGCCTCAGTTACCTGGTCTGTAAAATATGTGACAACTGATGTCTTTCTACATCGCAGGATAGTTCGAAGAGGCTCAAAACGAGATAAAGTATGGATCGGGGTTTTAGAAAGTAAAGACTAAGGCTCTTAAAATTATTATCTGAGATGATCTAATAAAGAAGAATGTACAAATGCTTCGGGGCACGAACTCTTTGCTTCAGAGAGAGGAAAAGTTCTAGTGAAATCAGTAAATAAACAGGCCAGACCTAGCTCCATCACCCATCCTCTCCTCTTCAGAGTGGTTTGGAAACTAGGTGGCTGCAATAAGATTCTCTTTAACGCTGCCCAAGGATTTTCTAATAGGAGTCAGCGCCCATCAATCGAAATCATCTCCAACGAATACGAATTGCCAGCCAAGATGCATGCAGTTTTCGTCCCCATTGGGTTGTTTTCAGAACCAGCCAATGACACTAGCTAACCAGTTCAGGACTCCGGGCAACAGCAGGAGGTCCAAGAAGGATCATCTCCGTTTCAATTTTCAGTTCTCCATCGCTCGGAGATTTCTCCAATTAAGGGCTGAGAGTGGAGAGGTGGAGAGGAGAGGGTCCCTTGGGGAAAATGTTTATTTTGCTTCAGGGAAGGTTTTTGAACACTTAAAAAGTCAATTCTGATAAGAAGGTAGTTGCCTTTTTTTTTTTAATAACAGAAACCACACTTTCTTGGAATTTTGTAGCAATATAAAAATCCCAAACCGGAAATCTGAATGATGCAAAGAATAAAATAATTTCAGTCTAGGAAACCTTACACATACAACCCTGACTGGGAGAGGAGACATAGCCCAGAGCCAGCACCATGATTTATCTCGTGCCACCAGCCAGTCATTTCCTTGAGCTGGAAAATAAATAATTTAGTAGTGACAGGTTTCTGCGGGCGTGCGTCGCCTTTGCTAGAAGCACAGGCTGGCTCCAAAGAAAAGATTCTCCCTTGGTATGTCACCTTTAGTTGCTCAGAGTACCTCGGCCACCAGCAGAAGAGAATAAGAAAGGAATCATCAAAGAAATACTCCCCCCCCCCCCCCCCACCACCCAGGTTTTTTTTTTAAGGGCAGAAAGAGTTTATTCGCCACCCTTGGTGCATAAACAGGAACGCTTTAGCCTCCGAGCCTGGATCCCAGACTCCCACCAAGATATTTCCCTCTCTCCCTCCCTCTCTTTTGCAACCCTCTTGATTTAATTCTTTGAACCTGTGATTGGAGGTTAAAGTGCACCAGGTTGGAAGGAGGAAGCTCTTAAACAATAAAGGTTTGAATATTTAGCTGTGATCTGGTCGCTGCCCTCTCCCTAGCTCCCTCCTTATCTTTTCAAATGCAAATTTTGTTTAGGGGGGTAGAATGCTATATGCGCCCTGCGCCTCGACGTCTCCTGCCATTGGTGTCTGTGCCATTACTAATAGACTCTTGTAAACACTCGTTAATCACGTAAGTGCTTCTGCCCTGGAACTCAACTTGCTAGTCGCAGGAACTTCTCCGCCTCGGAAGCCAAGTTTCTCCTACTTCGCAGGGGAGAAACTCAAGGAGGAGCTGAGCGTGGCTCAGGCACGACCAACCACCCCCCCCTACTCCACCCTTTCCCTTCCCCACTCCCTTTTCCCTTCCCTTCCCTCCCCACTCCCAACCTCCAGCATCCCCACCCAGGCAGCATGGTGAGATCTGCTCTGGAGTTCCTGCCACCATGTACGTGAGCTACCTATTGGATAAGGACATGAGCATGTACCCCAGCTCCGTGCGCCATTCTGGCGGGCTCAATTTGGCGCCGCAGAACTTCGTCAGCCCCCCGCAGTACCCGGACTACGGAGGTTACCACGTGGCGGCTGCGAACTTGGACAGTGCCCAGTCCCCCGGCCCCTCTTGGCCCTCTCCTTACGGTGCTCCTCTCCGGGAGGACTGGAATGGCTACGCGCCGGGAGCCACTGCTACAGCCAATTCTGTGGCGCACGGTCTCAATGGGGGTTCCCCTGCCGCAGCTATGGGATACAGCAGCCCAGCCGATTACCACTCACATCACCACCCGCACCACCACCCTCACCATCCAGGCACTGCACCCTCTTGCGCCTCGGGGCTACTGCAAACACTCAACTCCGGGCCGCCCGTGGCCGCTGCCGCAGAACAGCTTTCTCCAGGCGGCCAGCGGCGCAACCTGTGTGAGTGGATGCGGAAACCGACGCAGCCCTCCCTGGGCGGCCAGGGTAAGCTGCAAGCTGCGCGGGGCTTAGGGGACCAGGACCTCTGAAAGTGGAGAGGGGGGCAAAGCCCGCAGGAAGTCCAGCTGCTGTGGCAATTACGTGCGCCCCAGAGCTCCAGGAGCCTGTAAGGCTGGAGCACTGGGGGGCGTCTGTAGAATCTCAAACCCCCAAGACTTGGGGGAGGGAGAGAGATACTGGAAACAAATCCTGGGTCTTCTAGTCCCAGGACCGGGAGGGGGTGATGTGTAGCGAGTTTACCTGTTGCGTGCCGAGAACGGGGCGGAAAAAATCCAGGGACCAAAGTAAAGGATGACCAGGGAAATGACCCCTTTTATTCTGACTCGGTAGAACCGTGTTCGGCTCCCTCTTTCCAGCCTTGGAGAATAGGAGTAGAAGGCTTTTACAGGTAAAACTAGAGTATTGGTGAACTCTGAATGTCTGGGTTAAGTATAGAATTGGCCAAGGTCTCTATTTCCCACTGTTGTTTTATTTTCCCCTATTCCTTAGCCGCCGAATCCTTTTCCCCCTTCCCTCCTCCACCACCATATTTTCCTGGAGTATGACCCTAAATCTAAGAGAGAGCTGCAAATCCAAACAATTCTCTCTAGTTTTCTGGCTCCTTATAAAGGACTGAGGAAATAAGCGAAAAACACTGAGGTCTCCCAAGGTCCGGGCATGGGATGATTTCTCAGCCTTTTTCCGCCCAAACTGTGCAACCAAAGAGAGGCGGCATCTAGACTAGGATGGTCATAGGATCATAGATTTAAAGCTGGTAGCGACCTTAAAAGCCTTCTAATCCAACTGCCTCATTTTGCACTTGCAACCACTCGGACGAAGAGAGGTTGGTTATGTGACTCGCCCAAGGTCACACAAGTAGTAAATGGCACAATTAGGGTTTGAACACAAGACCTCCGTTTCCAAATTGAATTTTAGTTCCTCCTCACGTTCCTGGAAATATAGAATGATTGGTACTATGGCTGGGGCGGGGGGGGGGGGGGGCCGAGGTGGTGAATACTGGGCCTTGTTTCTCTATGTGGTTCAAGGCTAGAAGTTAAGCCTTCAGTATGTCGGGGAAGTAGGGGGACTCTGCTCTGTAGCTGCAGACTGAGAGCCCCGCCCTGACTCGGGTAAGGTCCAGAAGAGCAAGGGGAGGAGGGGGAAGGATTCTGCTTGTCCTGTTCTTTGAACCTTTGTTCTGAGGTGCTGGTGGGGGAAGGGGAAGCGCTGAGGTTGGAGTGAAGAGGCTTTCACTTCTCAAGCAAGAGAGAGGGATGGAGTACTCAGGTGGGGTGGTGTCAGGGCAGAAGAAACCATTGCCAATTTCGCCTTTCTCCAGAGTTTGTTCTTTGGAGGTATTGGCTTTGTGAGGGAAAGCGGGAGAAGAGCGTAGGAGGAAGGCTTAGTGACCTTTCCTTAAATATTTTCTTCGGAGGCTCATTCCTCTTCCTCTTCTCACCTATGATCGGAGTGGCAGCCACTTAGATTTTTATAACCAATTACTGCCATATAAATCATTGGTAGCCGTCGCTGGGCATTGGTTTCTGAGTCACTGGACACATACCTCAAGGAACAAAACACTTCCCTGAAAGTCTAGATTGGAAAGACTAGTTGAGAAATGTAATTCCTTTGGGGGCACGCGGGCGACCCGGAGCCCAGAGTAATTGCCTCTATGGAAGCACTACAGCTCATATTTGACCACCCTTTTTAGAATCCCAGAGGTGAGAAGACCTTTGCCAAAACTTGACTGAGACATGACTTTAAGGAGTTGAAGGCCCATCGCTTTGTATATCCTGGGGAGATTGGCTGGGGTGGGAGGGGGAGGCTGTGGTGGAGAAGGGAAACTGCGGGAGCTGGGACTGCCCAGGGTCACTGGAGGAGAATACTGTGATGTCCCGCGTTGAGGTGGCAAGGACACCGCCCGGCGCCTTGCCTCCCTTGTGATGTTAATGTCTCCTGAGCCCCTAGCCTGCAAGTCCAGTGGCCCACTCCTCTGCTGTGCTTCATCTGTCAAAGCGCGGGGGAGGGGGCTGGTGGCCGGCTTTGCTTTGATATACACCTTCCCAGCCCTGCCATTGTCCCTTTTACTGTCCGGAAAAAGGGTGGTGACTTTTAGCAGTCAATAATGAATTCTGACATGTCCGTCTCACCCTTTCGACCTCCCCTCCCCCTAATCTTCCCACCCTGGTTCTTAGGGAGTGCGGGACTGCCCTGAATATGGGCTTTCTGTGAAGAGAAGGGAAAATGGGAAGAAATAAGGAGAAGGGGGGGGGGGGGCACGGTTGGCTGCAGTCTGCATAAGCCAACCGTTGCTTTCCCTGACCTGGAACTCGGTCTCTAAAGGGAAAGGCCCTTGGTTCCCGGAGTAGTCAACCTCCCAGCCTCCCAGGGAGGGAATTGGTTCTTCTAGCTGTCAAAGCAAATGGGCGTGCTCCCAGGTCTTGGGTTTCTCTGGGTTCCCGAGCCCTGTTTTCCTGCTCTCTGAAGGTGCGGGTGGATGTTGTAGTCTCTATTCACATGCAGCCTCCAGAACCCGTGTTTATGTTAATATGCTCGGTGGGGGTGGGGGATGAAAGCTCCCGCCGCCATTTGTTCAGTAGTGGTAATTCAAACAGAATGCTGTTGTTATTATGGCATTGAAAGGGCTTTTCTTTGATAAGATCGCCCTGTTCTGCATTGTTTGTGCTGGTGTTCCCCTTTCTGCGGCCCGCGGAGCTCCCTCTGATCAATCCTGTATCTTCCCAGGACGCTTTTGTTGTGGTTTGCAAAGGGTTTTACCTGAACAAAGTCAGCCTCCAGGCCATTAAACACCTACAGGCAGATCCTGGGGACCTCTTAGATCTTCCTCGTGGACTGGACTGCTAGAGCTACCGAACCTGTTCCTCAAGGAACGGATCTGGGAGAAAAGTCTTGGGAACCGGGGCAAGCGGGACAGATGACATCTACCAAGGGGATAAGGCAGAAATGGAGAGAGTTTGGGACAACTACTTCAGTATCATCATCCTCTCTATTTGTCATAGCCCTTAAGGAAAACAATCATTCCGAGATTAAATATGTTGACTTAGGCCAATGAGGAACGATTGCCTTTTGGGATAACTGGGTTTGCAGCAGAAAGTAGAGGGTAGAGTCGATAAGCTGGGCCAAAACTCTGTCTGCTTAGGGTAAAAATATCCCATTGGAAGTTCTTATATTAGGATACCTGGTTTGAGTTTCTATAAGTTTATTAGTTTCTGGAAAGTCAAACTGAATGTTAGAGCATTAGGATGTCTTCTGACTGGTATGAGTCGGTTGGTGGAACCTGGAGGAAGGCACACTAAGGGGCTTTTTCTTTCCTCCTGTGTACACCAGCCTCCAGTTCATTAAAGTAGGCAACCGCAATAAAAGCAAAACCAACCCCAGTGGCTGTCCAGTGGCATCTGGACCTCCCAACAATCCCAGCTTCACCGGACCTCGAAGGAGCTCTTTTCCAGAATTCTACAGTGGAGTTGTTAATTGTGACATTTCCTAAAATTTGTTTACCTCGATTTTTCTTAGTAAAAATCCCGACTTTACTGGGTTTCAGTGGGGAGAAATATCTCCCTTTGTTCTTCCTCCTCTCCCACCCCCCAGAGAGGGTGGAACTATTTTTCCTTTGTATATGAATACCTTTGGTTTAACTTCACTTTTTTAATTAAAAAAAAATCACTTCTTGAGAGTTGCAGTAGCTCCCTGTGGACTAGATCTCCTTAGGCTTTCTCTTGCCACTTTGTCAGATTGTGCTAAGCTGACTTCTCCAAGCAGCCCCACGCAAATCGGTTGAGGAAGAGAAATGGCCTCCTGGTTAAAGAGATTTGTCATTATACTTTGACTGATGGGCTCTGGCCTAGCTTTCTTGCCCTGACTTCTTCTTCCTCTGCAGTTAAAACCAGGACGAAAGACAAATACCGAGTCGTGTACACTGACCACCAGCGGCTGGAGCTAGAGAAAGAATTTCACTATAGCCGGTATATTACCATCCGGAGGAAAGCGGAGCTGGCGGCCACACTGGGACTATCTGAGAGACAGGTGGGTACCCTTCTCCTAGTGGAAGTGGTGGTGCAGTTCTGAGACAAAGATTGGATAAGAAAGTCAAGTTCTGGGTGCTCCCAATGAACTAAGTGGGACTAGCAAGATGGGTAGGGGTAGAAGATCAAAGTTTCCTTGTGGCCTTTGTATTTCTTGCTCCACCCCTCCCTACCCCCACCTTCCTTTTCTTTTGTATTGATCACATGTTTTTGTATGTGAAGGGGGATGTGAGGAGGAAGGTTCTCAGTTTGATTAGGAATTCAACCCAGAATTTGTTGAGAGCATACCATACATATGTGTGTATAATACATATATGTCTATGTACATGTATTCACACACACACACACACACACACACACACACATATATATACTCACACACATACATATCTATATACACTCAGCATTGTGTTAGACAGATGGAAAATTACAAAGATGCTTAAGATATAGTCTTGCCCTCTAGATGCTTACAGTCTAGTAAAGGACTGCGACTTAAACACATGAAACCACTATGTGTAATCAAATACCAGAAATTTGACTTTATTTGGTCACAAAAAGGTCACATTTAGAATCTCAAACCCACATTCCATAAGATATCCAGTTCTAAGCTGGGAGTACTGTGCAGCTTACTTGCCATTGAGGGGCCTAAAATTGCCTTTTAAAATGCACCCAGAGGTTGGCTTGGTTCTTTGGTAGGCATGAGCCTTAAGCCTTTCCCAGTTTTGAATCGATTCTAGTGAAATTTTTGAGAAAGTTTGCTTTGGTAGAAAGACAGGGGAGCATCAGAAGAGTCTGGGAGAGGAGGAGAAACCCTTTTCATTGTGACTCAACTGGGTTTAGAAACACTTCCAGGAAACTGTTGGGAATGGGAAAATGTTCTGAGGGTAAATTTGGAATTCCACAACTGTACTTCACTTTAGGCTCTGTGAGATACCTGGCATGGGAGATACCTGCTGTGGTCCTCTCATTCTCACATTGCTCTCCCCTTTCTCTTTCCCCTTCCCCTGCCCAATTTTCAGGTTAAAATCTGGTTTCAAAACCGAAGAGCCAAGGAAAGAAAAATTAATAAGAAGAAATTGCAGCAGCAACAGCAGCAGCAGCCCCCTCCACCTCAGCCACAGCCCCAGCCTGGTGCTTTGAGAAGTGGCCCAGAGCCACTAAGTCCAGTAGCTTCCCTGCAAAGCTCAGCACCAGGGTCTGTCCCTGGAGTTCTGGGGCCTGCTGGAGGAGTGCTGGCCCCCACCATCACACAATGACCCACATTGCTGAGACAGTCACAAGACTGGAGTGGTTCCAGGCTGGGTGTGGGAAGGAACACTGGGGAGGACTGACTTCTGCCCTAATTTGAAGATGGTACCATCCCCATTGTAACACCCACCTGTCTGTCCTCCCAGGTGAAAAAGGGACCCAGAATAAGTGGGCTGGGGAATCCCATAGAAGTTAGCCTCTGATAACTGACTTTTCATGACTCCTTCCATTCTGGGGAAGCAAATGCTGGGCACCAGGACTCCATGGTGTTGGCAAAGCAAAATAGACATTGCTTTTGGTCTTTTCTCTCTGCTCCTTAGCACCTTCAGCTTCCAAATTCTAAAGGCTTCACTCCCAACAGGAAGCTGAGCAGATCCAGTGGACAGAAAGTGTTGGGTGCCATTCGTGACTTCTCTCACTCCCTCCAAGGACAAGGAGGCCCATTTGTCTTGATTCAGAAGATTTGGACTCAGAAGCCAGAGCAGAGAAAGACAGAAAACTGTACCTTAGAGGCAGCTGAACCCAAAGTGATTGGTGTCTCCTTCCTCCTCATTCTCTCCCTAAACCAAAACAGGGAGGGGAGAGTTGTGGGGAGGTATTCTTGGCTCCAGACATTGGGAGAAACACAGCCTGGAGAACTGGGCATTGTTTAGAAAGCCTGTCACCCTAGCCTCTCCAGGCTGAATGTATGTTTGGTGTCATAAATGCCAGAGTCAACCTGGCTTTCCTGTCGTTTTCACAAACTTGAGGCTGGCCTAGAGATTTCTTTGTTATTGCTCTTTCACACATGGGAGCCCTACCACAATATTCTAAAGTTATTCTGGATTGAGGAGGGGGAAGAGAAGTGAAAAGATATAAAGGAATGGGAGAAAGGGTGGGGGAGTGGAGAAAGGGAAAGAACACTGAAACACATCTGAATATTTTCTAAAAAAAGAAAAAAGAGATAAATGAGCTTGCCAGACTTCAGACTCCTATTTATCTGCCTGAGATTTTATCTGGAGTTATCTTTAAAAAAATTAAACATCTTCACTCCAGTCATGAGCTAAAGCTGGAAGAATCAGGGGGATTAAATGACTGGTCTCACACTATCCTGGAGGGTCAGCTTTAGGGAGCAGATCTTGTGCCCTCTCTGCCATGCAGAACCTTCTTAACCCCCCTCCCCCATGGAATTTGTTTCTAACCTGAGTCTTGGGGCAAAATGCATTTGAATTATCAGCTGCTCTGTCCCAGATCTGTGAAGCTATCTGGGGCCACCCCTGCCGGAGGAAAGAGACCCAACCTGGGCCGACCTCAAGCTTAGCCAACTGCCCAGTCCACTCGGCAGGTCCTTTTATCGGCGACCACCCGTGTCCATTCCCAGCAGGTCTCTCACAAACCAGTTATCTGAAAGAAAAACATCGACTGAAATGCAAATTTTTCACCTTTATCCTGCTAAATACGTAAAGTTTCCCACAAATCGTCGTCCCCAGTCTTACTGGTTGTTTCAAGGCTCTAAAGCTTTTCCTCTTTTCCATCTCGTCCCTTTTATGTTCCTTTCCTCACTCTCTCCGATGAATTAAAAAGTATGCATCGGAAAGGCTTTTCCCAAGCCCAGCTTATTTTCTGGGCTTTCCCTTCCGCGGCTGGAGAAGTTGAGTCCTTTGCTCAGACAGGCGCCAGATTTGGGTGAAGGGCCGTCAGAGGGTGCCTGCCGCGGCCGGTAGCAACTACCCAGCACTTCACCTCCAGGGCGGGGAGACTGGGAACCGCATTCCCGCCTGGATGAATTTCAAGCCCCTAATCTGCAATCTTCTGTGCTGCATATTCTGATAGTCCCTGGGGCAGAGGGAGGGGGCGCCTGGCTTGTTAGAGTATCTGAGGTTTGTTGGGTGAGGGGGGAAGCGCACCTAAACCCCTTCTTGGTCGCAGTCTGCCTCCTGGACTGCAATCTGTTGTAGACCCAGGGAACGGTTGGCATCCTCCACCTTTTTGCTGGACGGATTCGAAAAAATACAAAAGCAAAACAAAACAAAAGCTTGAAATGTCTCAGCAGTTCCAGGGATAGAGTAGATTCTTGTTCCTTTGCCAATTTCGAAGGAAAGGTTGCCTGTGCGCGCCTGGAACCAACGGGGTTTATGGTGTAGCAAGGATTGAATGAAACACTTGGAACGAGATAGCCGGTGTTTGGAATCCTGTTACAGACACTTAGTAGCTGTGTGACACTAGGCAAATCACTTAACCTCTCTGGGGCCTCAGTTTTCTCATCTGTAAAATAAGGTAGTTGGACTGAGTGGTCTCTACAAATCTTGGGTAAGATTACGAGATGCAAGATTACGATATGCTGGCTCAAACAGGCTTTTTGTCTCGGAGATGGCTAGTTACTTCATGGCCCCTTCTGCTGAAAATGAGTTTGTTTTTTTTTTTTTTTTTAACAGTCTAGATGCAGTGTTGGTTGAACTTATTGTAAAGGAATACTCCCTTTTGAAAAGTAATTTTTTCAACTACATGTAAAAACTTTTAAATATTCTATTTTTTAAAATTCTGAGCTCCAAATTCTCTTTCTCTCTTCCTTCCCCCCTCCCTGAAACGGCAAGCATTTTGATATAGGTTATACGTGTACATTCATGCAAAATATTGAAGAAATACTCTGGAGGAAAAAAGTATCCACTTTTTAATTATGTTACCTCGCCCAGTCCTAGGCCACACGTGTTAGGGAAGAAAGCGCGATTGAAAGGAAAGACGCTGCCCAAAGCCCCCAGTCTGGCACTCCTGGGCTGGCAGCGCAAGGCCAGAGGGCCATACAGCCCAACCTGCCAGTCCCTGGGGCGCCAGGCTGTGGTGAGGACCTCCCCAGGCTGGGCCCCGCCCATGCCGTTGATCCCGGGGCAGGGCGACAGGGGTTCGCTGCGGCTCTGGCCGCAGCCGTTGCTATGCGTTGCTGTGAAACGCCTGTCAATAAATCCTGTTTGGATAGTGGAGCAAGAGCACAAGGTTTGTTTGCTTAGTGGTTAGAGGTTCAAAAGTCGGCATTGTCCCACTGCAAGCGATTACAAGTTCCCCTTCCTTAGTACCACCTCCTCCCTCCCTCCATCCACCCCTGTCCCGGACTCCCCAGGTTACCCCAGGGGAGTACAGCTCGGGGACCAAGCTCTGTGAAATGCAAAAATCCTTGGCTACCGCTGAGCTCAGGCAGCAAACTTCCCAGGCCACAGGAAATGCAAAGAACTTGTGGCCCCCAGGGCAAGGTAAACTGCCCCACGTTTCCGACACGGGGCCGTCAACTCTTCCCCCTTGGAATAAAAGGAGGCCACCCGCACCGAGGGGAACCCTCGCGATCTGGAGCGAGTAATGAAGCTGCCTGCCACCTGGAGGCTGCTTTAGAGAGGATGGAGCGCTGAGGTGGTCAAGTTTATTTTTCAATGGAATGACGCAACTTTTGAAACGCCTCCGCTCAGGCTCCCAGTCCCCGCACACGTTCGGCTCCCTAGAGGAGCAGCTCGGGAGCTTTTTTCAGCGGCCTCCTTAGGAGGCCTGCACTCTGGGAGAAGGGCAGGGGGTGGTGGGGAGGGGAGGCTGGGCTTTGGGCACATGCGCAGCCCCGCCAGGTGCGGAGCTTGAAGACTCTGGTCTCAAGCAAGGTTGCGAAAAGCCCCCGCCTGCGTTTTGGGCAGTTTTAAGCTCCTCCCCTCTTCCTCCTGGGATTCAGAGACGTCTTTTCACTGGAGAACGGGCCACATTTAGGTGTCTCTCTTGATAAGTTTTGTCTTCAAATTCAGTAGGGCTAGAGTTGCCCCATTAGAGCAATTTGCCACGTGGAGTATTTAAGTGAAGCTGGTCTTGGAAGAAAACTATCTTTTAAATTAATCTCAGCCTTAACTGGCTACGGAGGCAGCGTGGCATAGTCGATAGCCTGAAAAAGTTACGAAGCCGTGGGTTCAAGTCCTACTTCTTAACCCGAATCAGCTGTGTGACCCTTGACAAATCACTTGACCTTTTGGTGCCCCAGGCAAGTCCTAAGGCTATAAATTTCAGAACAGTTACTGATCTGTTTGAGTGGGCCGTGGGGCCTCGTTGGATGATTTTACATCGACCGGTTGAAATTACAGTTCTGGACCAGGGGGGAAAACCTGGGGGGGAGGCGGGGGGCGGGGGGAGGGAACAGGGATGTAAATACTGAGTGCTTGTTGTAGGGGATAGAGTACTGGAGTCGGAAAGACCAGAGTTTGAATGACACCTCAAACATTTATTAGGTAGGTATTATTTTGGGCAAGTCATACAACCTCTCAGAACCTCAGTTTCCTCATCTCTAAATCGGGGATAACAATAGCATCTACCTCCGAGAAATCTATACTAGCAAACATTCCACGTTTACAGATGGGCAGTGTGAGGCCTAGAGATGTGACACAGCTTTTCCAAGGACTACTACTTGCAGGTATAAATAGCAGGTTATCCATCACTCTATGAAAATTCTCCATTCCATGGATGTTAAAATCTAGTATTTGTTGCTTTACCTAAATGGTTCTTAATTTTTAAAGTATTCATTTTACATGCTTTTATTACATCTTCCACTGACCCTTCCCAATTAAACAATGAAAAAAAATGAAACTTCTGGTAACTAATATTTATGTCTAGCTGATCGAATTCCCACAATGGCCATGTAAAAACATGTCTCATTCTTCATTTTAAGGCCATCACATCTCTGGCAGGATGTGAGTATCATATTTCATCTTCTGTCTTCTAGTCTAGTGCTTTTTCATTGCATTCATCAGAATTCTAAAATCTTTAAAGTCATTTTTTTTCTACTGATTTCATTTTGCATTAATTCATGGAGTTCTTCCCAGTTTTCTCTGAAACTATCCCCCTAAGCATTTTTTTTTTTGTGGCACAATATTTTGCACAATTTTGTAGCCATTCCTTGACAGGAGGATACCCTCTTAATTTCCAGGTTTTTTCTACTAGGAAAAGAATTACTCTGTTTTTGTCATTTATAAGCTCCACTCCTTTTTCTTTAATTTCCTTAGGGTACAGGCCCACTAGCTTGATTTTTCCAAATACTGATATAATATTGTGAAACATAAACAGTATCAACTACAGTTTTAAACATGAAGAAAATGAAATGTAAATGATATGTACAAAAGCACACTGAGAAAGGAACATTGACAGAGAGGGGAGTACTAAGTCAGGACATTGGTTCTTTGCTTTTGTAGTTACACTTCATACTGTTTATATTAGAAAGGTAGCAGAAAGAGCTTGGATTAAGCAGAAGGTGTATTTGGGTTCTAGTTTAGGCTCTTCACTATTGTGCCTAGGGCTACTTAACCTCTGTGACTCATTGTCCTCATCTCTAAAATGGAGATAATTCCTGTTTGTCCCTGGGCAGCCAAACCTCTTAGTGAATAGAGTGTCAGGCATGGAATCAGGAGGATTCTTCCTGAGTTCAAATCTGGCCTCAGACACTTACTAGCTGTGTGACCCTGGCCAAGTCACTTAACAGTTTTTGCCTCAATTCCTCATCTGTAGCTCAGAGAAGGAAATGGCAAACCACTGCAATATCTTTTCAAACAAAACCCCAAATAGTGTCTTGAAGAGTCAGACATAACCGAACAACATTTATGAGAATTTAATGAGGTAATAAAGGCTTTGCAAATTTTTAAATATTTCAAGGATCCCTAATTTCATAGATGTGGGTTTTTTTTTTCACCTGAAAGAAAGATTGAAAAACTTTCCAGTCTTGGGTAGACTACTTCATGAGTTTGATTCAACAAGCATCCATCAAGCACTTAACAAGTTCTAGTCACTGGGCGCACAAAGACAGAAACAGAACAGTTCCTACACTCAAGGAGCTTATATTCCACTGGAGCTGCGGGTGAAAAAAAATGAAATACTTGGTGACCTACAAATCATTAGATCCTACCTAATAATAATATTAACTTCTGCTCCTTTAATTTCGATTCTACACAAATCTACAGAAAGCTCTAGGCATTCTGCCATTTTTATAGCACCATGCACTTTTGCTTACAAATGCACATAGTAGTTGCTTAATAAATGTTTATTGAATTGAATTACACTGTCTTATTTGATCCTCACTATAACCTGGTGAGGTAGACAAGGATTATTATCCCACTTTTGCAGATGAATAAACAGAACATTTTCTGCATGAACAGTATGGTATAATGGGTAGTTTGCTGGAATTTGAGGAAGGAAGACCTGAGGTCACATCCTGCTTCAGAGGAGTTGTCTGACTCTGGACAAGTCACTATGGACCTCAGGTTCAACATCTACAAAATTTGTATAATAATAGCACCTACCTCACAGGGTTGTCTTAAGGACTGAATGAAATAATAGATAGAGTACTTTGCAAAATTTGCAGAGCTACATAAATATTATTCATTACTACTGATAGGATTAGTACAGAGAGCCCTAGAATGATAAGACCTGAGTTTGATTCCTGTCTTTGCCACTTGCTACTTATATGATCTTGAACAAGTTATTCACCTCTCTGTACCTCAGTTTCCTTATCTGTAAATGAGGGGCTAACTAGATAAGGGATTTCCTCCAGCTCTAAAATCTTGTGACTTCCAACATTTAATTAAATTCAACAAATTGTTTCTTTTAAATAGTATTTTTCAGTTACATGTAAAGACAACTTTTAATATTTTTAAACAAAATTTTGAGTTCCAAATTTTCTCCCTCCCTTCCTCCTCCCTAAGATGGTAAGCAATTTTATATAGGTTGCATATGTGCAATAGTGGAAAAGATTTCCATTAATATGGAAATGTCATTTGGAAATATGGATACTAATGTCATGTTGTGAAAGAAGAATCAGAACAAAAGGGGAAAACACGAAAAAATAAAGTGAAAATAGTGCAATTTGATCTGCATTCAGATTCCATAAGCTGTTTTTCTGGATATGGATAATATTTTCCATCATGAATCTTTTGGGACTGGTTTTTGGAACCACCGTATTGCTGACAAGAGCTAAGTCAAACATAGTCCATCATTGCACAATGTTGTTGTTACTGTATACAGTGATCTCCTGGCTCTGCTCACTTCACTTTTGATCAGTTCATGTAAGTAAGTCTTTCTAGGTTTTTCTGCAATCTGCCTGCTCATCATTTCTTATAAGCACAGTAGTATTTTATTACATTGATATACCACAACTTCTTCAGCCACTCCCCAACTGATGGATATCCCCTCAATTTCCTATTCTTTGCCACCACAGAAAGAGCTGCTATAAATATTTTTGTACATGTAGGTCTTTTCCCCTTTTTTATGATCTTTTTAGGATACACATCTAGTAGTGGTGTTGCTGGATCAAAGGGTATGCACAGTTTGATTGCTCTTTGGGCATGATTTCATATTGCTCTCCAGAATGGTTGGATCAATTCATAACTTCACCAACAGTCAACACACTTTTATTGAGTCTCATATGTGAAAGGTACTGTGCTAAGAACTGGAGCTAAAGACAAAAATGAGATAATCCCTGCCCTGGAAGAGCTTCTACTCTAGGGGAGGGAGTAACACATATTCAGACAAATAGAGAGAACATTAATCACTTGAAAGAGATTAAGAAAGCCTGTCTTGGGAGAGGCTTCTATTCCTTGAAACAATAGAGGAACTCTAAGAGGCAGAGGGGAGACAGGAGTGCATTTTAAACCTGGGGAATAGCTTGTGCAAAGTTGTGGAAATGAGAGGTAGCATATTGAATTCATGGAAAAGCTAGTAGATTGTTTGGCTAAAATTAGCACTGATTATTACACATTTCAAGCTGGATGTCCCATAAGCATCTCAAAGTCAGCATATTCAAAACAACCCATTATCTATCCCCACACTAAACCTTCCCATTTTTGAACTTCTCTATTTCTGTCAAGAGGACTTTCCAGACTTCTAAATTTGAAACTGTGGTGTTTTCCTTCTCATTCTTTCTCACCCCTCACATCCAATTAGTTGCCAAATCTTGTCACTTCTACCTCTACAACATCTCTCCAATCTGACCCCTCTTACCACTCACATAGCCACCACAGTAGCTCAGACTCTCATACCTCTCTCCTAGAACTATTTCAATGGTCTCCTAATGAGTCTCCCTGCCTCAGTCTCTAACCACTCCAACTCACCCTCCAAATGACTACCAAAGTCATTTTCTTTAAGCACGCATATGATCTTTTCTTGCTCCTGCTTGAAAAACTATGTTGATTTCCTGTTGCTTGAAGAATCAAATACAAACACCCCTGTTTGCTATTTAAAGCTTTTCACAATCTACTACCAACTTACTTCTCTAGCTTCATTAAATATGACTCCCTTTCCTGTACTCTATGATCCAGCTACACTGGCCTTCTTGCTGTTCTTTACATAGGACACCTCATTTCCCAACTATTTGCCTTTGCAAAGGCCATTCCCGATGCCTAGAATGCATCCTCTCCTTACTTCCTCCTTTTAGAATTCAATTCCTAGCTTGTTTCATGGCTCAGCTCAGGTATCACCTTTTTACTTTAAAAAGAAAAAAAGCCTTTATTATCTCTCACTTCCACTGCCCCAATTAAATGATTAAAAAAAAAAGAAAACACAACCCTTTGTGACAAATATCCACAATTCAGCCAAAAAAACTCCTGCATTGGTCAAAAGTGTCTGTCTCATGCTTCATTTTACCTTTAGCAGAATGGCACAGTGTGTCTCACCTCCAGTCCTCTGCACTCATGGTTTATCATTTCATTGTTAAGAGAATTAAAGTCCTTTAGAGTTATTTTTCTTCATAAGCATTACCTTCTACATAGGATCTTTCTTGATCCTGATGGTAGCTAGGGAACTTCCTTCTCAAACTACCTTGTATTTATTTTGCATGTGTTCTTTACATATTTTTGCCTATAAATTCTTTATGTGTTTACATATGTACATGTTACTTCCCTTCCCCTCCTCCCCACCTCCTGTACCAGGGGTGGGGAACCTTCATCCTTGAGGTCACATGTGGCCCTCTAGCCCCTCAAATGTGGCCCTTTGACTGTGGCCTCAAGGCCACAGGTTCCCCACACTTGGCCTACACCAATGAAATAGAGAAGAATAGGTGGTCAAAGGGACTTCCCTCAATCTACCATAATACCTCTAAGTTTGATTAGAGAAAGGAAGAAAAGTCTCTAACCACAATATATAGTTATTCTTGTTTAAGATCTTTCATTTTGAAGGAATCTACATGTCAAATTCTCACTTTCCCTTATACATTTTACCTGAAGCCATCCCAATAGGCTGCTGTGGCAATGACTTTTCAAGGCTGCCATTAAATTAGGCCAAAAGTTCATTTGGGCCACTTGGCCCAAATCATTATCTCAACTCCCAGAGATTTTTCCTTAGTATGAGAAATACTGTTAGTACTATTTGTGTTAAACAACTTTTGCTTTGTTCAATGGGAGGAAAGGAGGAAAGGATATGTGTCCAAGTCTCTTGTAGATCGTTTGAATTAGCTTTAGCTAGCTTTTGGGTGATTCTCCTTAATGGGCATTCATTCTACATAACCCATATCCCACAGCTCTCAGTCTCAGGGAGCATGATTTATCCTCCTTTTCCTTTTCTTGCTCCTCCTCCTCTTTTTTTTTTAAATCAGAAGAGTTATATAATTGAGAAGGCTTTGGGTCTTTTCTGTGTTTTTGTGTTTTTGGGGGGGCAAAACCACCCTAATGACTCCCCTACAAATTATGAATATCAAATATCTTCCATAGATGATTTGCAGATACTGAAATTAAGCCTGGAAAGGAATCTTGGGCTCCTACAAAGAAAATAATATCGAAATGAAGTCCAGATCTTATTATGACAGTCGCATACATGAGGTTAACTTTCTTCCTGGATTACTAGGTCAAGAAGTGATGGATTAGTTTACAGAGAAAGGAATGCAGGTGACCTTTTGGCTCATATATTCCTGGAAGCAGCAGATATAAATTTGATGTTCCTTTGTGCAAAGTGAAATTTTTGTCATTAACCAGCAATGGATAAAGATCATATTAACCAGGTACAGTTTTTTCTGCCACAAAATTCTTCCCTTACAAATCTTGTCTTCATATTTCATTCAATTATATCACACAAACTGAGCTTTCCCCATTGAGAAATGATTGCTAAATCTTACATTGACCACCCACATGATGACACACACATAATCATTATAAAGAAAAAGAATTCAGGTCATGCCTAGTTTTCTCAGGACTGCCAAGCAATAAGATTATCTTTACATAGATGTTAGGTCATACCTCTTCAGCGACTTCTTGGTAATGAGGAAATCTAGGCATTTTGTGCATGGGTGGTGGTGGGGGGGGGGTAGGATTGCTGCTAAAGCATCCAGTCCTTGGCTTAGTTTTCCCTCTTAGAAAAGGAGCTTTTTTGCCCCCGTAATTATTCACTTGTTATCTCAGAACCTTCAGCATCACCAGTCTGCTATCTTAACACTTTGTGTCTGAAGTATAACAATAATAGGTTTTATGCAAGTGATAGTTGATAAATTCTCTTCCAACTCAACTAAAGCAAACAATGAGAAACAATGTAGGAGCCACCACTACTGTTGTGCAAACATACAATCTCTTGTTGTGGGGCACTTAAATAATTTCAATTTATTGATGATTAGTGGAATCAGTGACAAGTATTAAGTGTCTAAGCAACAGATTAGGGGCTATTTGAAATCTAGGACTACAGTTACTTAGAAGTCTGCTCTGACACTTAGAGTGTTATTCCATATTGTGATAATCTGTATCATCTGTGAGGAAAAAAAAATAAAAACTTGTGAAGGATAAGAGCTCTGTTCCTTTGCTATGACTGAGAATTCCCTTGGTAGAGCCAGGATAGGGTGTGTTCAAAGCACTGAAAATGAAAAGTAGCAAAGGATGCAGATGAAAACCAGGGAATATTTTACAAGAGAAATAGCCAAAGTGATACAAATGCTTGTAGGAGCAAAGAAGAGAAAGATTAGTTGCCTGGATTCCACAAAAAATCAAGGTGATAAATATTTCTCAAACCATTTTAGTAAATAGAAAAGAGCTATAACTTTTTTGGGTGTTGGTAGCAGGGCTTCTACTAGGTATTAGACATACATAATTCCATGAGCTAAAAGGAGATTACAATGATCTCCTGGAAACTAAAGGATGAAAATAAAAGACGGGGAAAAGAAAAATTGTTTATTCTTACCTATCCTCAGACGTTTCAAATAGGGTCTAAATTCCATTAATTGTCTAAAATCCAATAATACCTATACATCTAAAGTATATTATTTTTACTGTCTCAAAATATATTGAACTAAATTATAGCAGGATGGTCTCTCCATGAAAAGCAATTTGGAATCATACCCACAAAGTCACTAAACTATTCAAACCTTTTGACCCACTAATACCATGGATAGGTTTACTCCATCTCCCTAAAGCAATCAAAGACTAAGGGAAAGGACCCATATGTACAAAAAGATACATAACATCGCTCTTTTGTATCAAAAAACTGGAAACAATATGGGTGCTTATCAGTTGGATAATTAGTAAATAAATTTTGTCATGTAAGCACAATAACATATAATTACACCTAAGAAACAACAAAAGGATTCAGAGAAACCAAGTAAGACTTATATGAGCTGATGGAGGGTGAAAAAAAACCCACCAGGAGAACTTAAAACTTTTAGTATTATATATACATATATATATATATCTTATATATGGATTAAAACATTGTAAAGGACAATATCTTTGAAAGAGCAAAGAATTGATCAATTCAAGGCATAATTCCAACTCTGGAAAACATGAGGAAGCATGTTTCTCATCTCCTGGTCAAGAGGTAATTAGACTGTAGGTACAGAATGAAATATACATTTCCAGAGACAACCAGTGAAACCAATTTATTTTGCTTGACTCTATTTATTCGTTACAAGGGAGGGCTCTTATTTGGGGAAGAGAATATGGTACATTAGTAAAACTGATGCAAAAAAGGAGAAAAAAATCAACAAAACACTTAAAAATACACAAAAGACAACTAAAAGAGAACAAGAGCAAGAAGAAAAGTGTTGGTACTACATGGTCAATTTGATATATATTTTAAAAAACCACAGTGTATGTGGTATACTCATGGTTTCATATGCAATCCTCTTTTTGTCCTTTGTTTATGGGAATGTTCATGTTTATCGATGACTGTCAAATTCATAATAAGAATATTTAATTAAAATGAAATATCCGATATTTCATTTTTTGGTAGGGGAAGGTATATTCCTTGGACAGAATTTTGAAGAACATCCCTGTTTAAAAAAACACACACACAAACATTTGTAAGAAGAAACATAGTGCTTAAGCAGCACCCTAGACTTGTGTTCAAGTCCCATTTTGTCATCTGTGTAACTGCGTATGATGGTCAATTTCCATTGAAACTGTTTCTTTTTCTGCAAAATGGGACTAAAATGCTGCTGGTAGAAACCTCAGAGGATTAGTGGGTAGTTGTGAGGGAATATTTGAAGGCATTTAAATGAGAGTTATCATGATTTATTTTTGCAGAGTTGGTTGTGAAATCTAAAGTTGTTTCTTTTGAATGATGCATATCTATGGACCAACTCTAATCCTGCAGTCCCCACTTCTGAGACTTGGTAAAATTTGTGCTCAGTTTTGTGAACACTGGGTAGGATCATACCATCAAAAGACTAACCTCTTGATTTTGTTTTATTTTGTTTTATTGAGACTGGGACCCCTATCTCTCCCAAAATGGAATTTCTGGAGCCAATCATAGACTGATCCCACTGCTGATCAGCACAGAAGCTTTGCCCTGCTCTGTCTCTGACATAGGCTTGTTTGTAGGCAGCCTGGTGGTCCCCTGCTACCAAAGGCTCACCATATGGCAGGGAATTTAGTGTAGACACCAGATTGATTACAGCCCTACTGCAGCTCAGAACTCCAGAGCTCAAGATATCCACCAGCTTCAGCCTCCTCAGTCACAGGGACTACAGGTATGCCAACCACATCCAGCTAATCCTATCATTTTGCAAATGAGGAAACTGAGGCACACGTAGGTGCCCACCATCACCCAAGACCTCTGATTCTTAAGTGAGAAGTAACAGAGTGGTTATTCTTTTGGACACCTCAGCTTCCCCTTACCTTTAACCTACCCCATCTTTTTATCCCTCCCCCAATTCCTGCCTTTTAAAATACACACACACACACACACACACACACACACACACAGAGAGTTGTTATTGTTTAGTTGATTAGTCATAGCTGACTATTTGTGACCCCATTTGGGGGTTTCTTGGCAAAAATACTAGAGTGGTTTGCCATTTCCTTCTCCAGCTCATTTTACAGATGAGACAAACAGGGTTAAGTGACTTGCCCAGGGATACACAGCTAGGAAGTGTCTGAAGCCAGATAGGTCCTCCTCATGCCAGGCCTGCTACTCTATCCACTGCACTACCTAGCCGCCATATACATACATACTTTTGTGTGTGTGTACACACACATATCTGCATGGGGGAAGCAAACAGTTAAATCATCACAGTACAAATGCATTTACTGAGTATGCCTATGATCCTGTGGCAATTTACAAATAAAAATATTAGCTCTGTTTGGGAACTGCTTCTTCAGTCTCAAATATACTACAAACAGAGCATTCTTCTTTTTCAAATTTTTGCTTCCATTTGGTTTGTGGGCCAGCCAAGTAGTAATGTGCCTGTACCTTTCCTTAGTTAAGCACACCATCTGACTTCCTTGAACTACTCTCATTTGGTAATCTACTCAGAAGGGCCAGAGGTCTTACTTTTTCTCCATAGGGTTTGTAGGCATGACCATGCTTCCTAAGCATTTGAAATATGGAAGTGGAAGATACCAGGTTCTCAGCTAAGCTCCTATAAACTGACTCACTTGGAAAGTAAATGTCAGGTTCAGGGAGGCTGAAATATTCCTTGGGGTGACCATTCATGAACCTTGGGCCTAGTGTAGAGAAGTGCATGAGGGTCAGGGCTGAAGACCTGGTTGGTGTAGGGTGAACTGGTCTGCCCCCTTCCTCTGCCCATTATGGCTTTTGTTGGTTCCTAACAACAGTTTATTTTTTTTTTGGAGGGGGGAAGGCAGGGCAATTGGGGTTAAGTGACTTGCCCAAGGTCATACAGCTAGTAAGTGTGTCAAGTGTCTGAGACTGGATTTGAACTCAGGTCCTTTGGACTCCAGGGCTGGTGCTCTACTCACTGAGCCACCTAGCTGCCCCTGTAACAACAGTCTAACTGCCTGAAGAGCAGTTCCACACATTCCACTTTCCTGAGCTTCCTGTGTATCTGTTCAGGAAAGTCTTTATCTGCTCATTTTGTTGGCATTTTAAATGCTGTGATTTATTCTTCTTTTCCTAAGGAGATCCAGAATTCTCTTTTCTTTTGTCAAGGAGCCCTATAGAAGATCCCAGAGTGGTTTCTAGACCCTTGGCTCCAACCCCCTCTCTATCTCTTCTTCCCTCAACTCTTGGTAGTGCCGTGTCTCTCCAACTTTTCTCTCACTCAGGCAGTGACTGAGACCTCATTGTCTTCCTGGTGTTCATTGAGATTCTGGGAATTTTCACAGCAGCCGCAGGACATACAAACATGTAATGACTTTGGGCAAGTCACTTACAGTTCTCCCAAAGAATCTACAAAATGGGAAGATTAAAATAGATTGTCGAGAAGATGATCCAGAAGAGCTGGAAGATCTAGTAAGGAACATCAGATGATTTGTCCTGCTTTTTGTAAACTGGACTCATAATTGGGGGGGGAGGGAGAGAGAGAGGGAGAGAGAGTGAGAGAGCGAGAGAGAGAGAGAGAGAGAGAGAGAGAGAGAGAGAGAGAGAGAGAGATTGAGAGAAGAAAGAAAGAAAGACAAGACCGGGCTTTCAGCTGCCTCCATTTCCTATTCTCCAGGTAAGCGCCGGGGGTGGGGGTGGGGAGTAAGGACAAGACTGAGGATCGGGGACATTCCCAGCAGGTGGCAGTGTAATCCCAGGCTTTTTGGTAGGTGCCAGGCTCTAGTCAGCCTAACCCTCTGTAGAGTATTAAACACTTCTCACTCCACCTGTAGTCACGTATTATAATATAAAAGCACGATGGATGGGTTGTTATTGATGTTTTTTTTTTTAATTTAATGCGGAAGAGGGAGGAGTAAGGGCTGAGAGTGGAGGATGGTGAGGGGGAAGCCCGAGGTGACGTTCACAGCTTGTTTTTCCAGCCTAGAAGGTAAAAAGAGAAGTTGGAGCTTTTCTATCCGGCTTTAGCTTTACCTCTTCCTTGCCGCCCTCAGGGGGCGCTGCGGGGCTTAGGGTTGTGGGTAGATCGGAGCTTTCGGAGGGATCCGCGGGGTGTTCAGCTCCAAGGTGTTCAGACTTGACGAGGAAGCTTGTTTGCCGGAGGTTTTCTGAGATCCCTACTAGACTTTCTGGTAGAAGAACTATCTTTCCAGGAGTTATTTTCCCAACTCATAAGGGAAGAAGTTTTTAAATTTTGTTTTGTTTTGTTTTTTGCTGAGGAAAGACAGGGAATGAGAAGACGACGGTGGGAGTTCTTAAGTTTTTTGTTTGTTTCATGGACTGCTCTGGGCAGTCAAGCGAAGTTTATGGACGCCTTCTCAGGATAATGTTTCTAAATGCATAAAATAAAATAACATACATAGGATTACCAAAAGAAGCCGGTTATGTTGGAATACACATTTAAAAAAAACATCTTTTTTTAAAAGTCCATAGGATCTGCATGTTAAGAGCCGCATTTTAAAAGGAACAACCCCTTGGTCAAATTGTAGAGCCTCAAAAAAAAAATAGGTGCAATTTTTCAGCTGTAGAGAGACTTACTATCCTGCATTTCCCAGCCTCCATTGGGCATGGCCCATTGACCATCAGAAAGTACCAGGTAGGATCTTTTGATATTCTTTTTCTGCAGTGTTAAACCAGTGATTTCAAGGGGGAAAGCAGGGGTCCGAGGTTGGCGCCCAGCAGGCTAGCTTCTTATCTTGGCTAGAGAGCCTCACCCCAGTGTGCCACTAGCTGGGATTGCATGATTTCCTTTGGTTTTCATGGGTTCCGGGAAACTCCCCCTTCTTCACTCTTTCTATGCTTTCAAATTAAGATTGTGGAGATCTGGGAGCTGATACTAGAGTTCTGAGAGAAAACTGGCTGTGACATCTCCCCAAGTGGCCAGGAGAAAATTCTTAACCCCAAGTGTATTAAAACTCAGTTCATTAGTATTACTATTTGGTTAGTTTTCCTTGCACTCCCCATCACTCTCGACCATGTTTTATGAATTTTGGTGTTACTCCGTAAAGGCCAATTATTGAAGTTAATAATCATAGTGTGAAAGGGTTTCAACTACCCACCAGCAGTTCTTTTGATGTTTCAGTGTTTTTTAAGTCTTCTTTCACTTTGAAGGGCATTCTGAATGACCAGTTGAAAAGGAAACTGGAATATAGAAACACTAGGGTTGAGTCTCCCACAGCAAAGAAAGTTGCAAAGGTCAAAAGAAGCAAGCATGCCCCTCGTAGCCAGGCAGCCACACTGGAGCAGTGCCTTCTTCAGCCTTGCTGGTAAAGCATAAAGGTAAGAGAGATAACGCATCTGGGAGTCATCACATTTGAAAGCAAAGATTCCTGGATGAAGAGAACTACATAGTGCCTCATTCATATAAAAAACAACTGTGCAGGGTGTCCTAGGTTTGTTGTGATTAGCAGACTCCTCACCACTGTGTTCAGAATCTTGGAGTCTTAAGGTTACTTTATATCCTCTTCCTTTCCTTGTGTATAGTCTTAAAAATCAGAAGCTATTTTTTAAAAAAAAATTTATTGTTTTGTTTTTACATCACTTTCATTTTCAAATATATTTCTGGCCTGCCCCTACCCAGGGAGCTTTTCCTTTTAAGAAAGAGTAAAAAGAAAAGCAGTTAATCAAAAAAACAATCACGCACTTGAATCAGTGTTTTACATGAATAGTCCTCCATCTTTGGCAAAGAAGAGATGGATGTACATTTCCTCCTCCCTTCTTATGAGCCAAACTTGGTCACCATAGTTATAAAGCTGTTCAGTTTTATTTTTTTCCCTCTCTTCATGTATATCGTTGTTGGCATTATTCATGGTTCTGCTCACTTTTCTTTGCATCAGTTCATATCAAAGATTATTTTGAAAAGTCTTTTTTCCACAATGTATTTTGATGGGAATTTAAGTGTTCTTTTATAGACCATGGCTTTTTTTTTTTACAAAAAGTTTGAATTGGAAAGCTAATTAAGTGTTCACACAAACATAAATTCAGAGGTTTTTTTAATTACAATTGTCATTCTTACTCAGCCTTCGGTTCTCAAGCAGGACCAAGGACACCACGAAGGTGATATGACTTGAGTGACTTAGATTTAAGTGAGGTATATATGAGAATAAAGAATTCATAGACTGATTGCACATTAGGATGTTAGGGGGTTTTGCTTGTTTAAATTTTAAATTAAATTATTATTTTTTAAATCAGGTTATATTGGCATTGCCCTTTAATAATAGCTCTGCTGCCATGAATAATGTGGTAGAGGGTGGAGTGACTCTTTCCTTCCTCTTCCTTAAAAAAAATCATTTGAGACAGTGCTGTGATTTTTCTTCCATGACAAGAAAAAACAAAAAAAACCCAGATAACCAATGCTGGTAACTGGCCTTCACAATGATGGGCACAGGGCCATGCAGAGCATCCCTTCCAAGGATCTCCTATTGGAGAACCATAAGACTTTCCCAAGAGAGAAGGGAGAGTCTGGAGGTTGAGAGTGCAGTACAACTTGAGATTTCCTACTTACTGTGGCATAGTAATGCATAGAACTTGTGTTCTTAATGGTATGTGTGTGGGAGTGGTGTCCATGAACATGTTTTAAAAATCATTTGATAACTATATTTCATCATAATTGGCTTATTTTGTAATCCCATGTATTTTTTTTGTATTTAAAAACATTCTGAGAAGGGATCCACAGACTTCACCAGACTGGCATGGACCTATGTCCATGGCATAAAAAGGGTTAAAGAACCCCTGCCTAAGGGTGTGCTTGAAGTAGGAGATAAGTGGAAATAGTAGGAGCCCAGGTTGTTGGTATAAAGAAATAAAAAATAAGACTTAGAGAGTAGTTAAAATTGAGAAATAACTAATTGGCACAGAACTCTTATGGCTTTCTACATGCCTCTCTGGGCATTAATTTACATCAGTATTTAGTTTTGTAACCTGGAATAAGAGATGCAGTATGGCATAAGAGTAAAAGGCCAATCTCAGAACTGGGAAGACCAAGTCTTATCTTTGATACAGGTCATGACTATGATGCACATGACTGTATGACTATGGACAAGTTATTTTATTTGATCCAGTGACCCAAGAAATTCTCTAAGACTATGAATCAAAGGCCATTTTCTAGGGCTCATTACTGGAGGGAGTTTCCACACCAGAACTTCCCTACACTGACCAAATTGCTGTTTGAGACAAAAACATTGTAAACATCTAGAGCTACTGCTAGTGCCTACCTCACAGGGTTACTATGAAGATCAAATGAAAAAACAGGTAAAGGGCTTATAAACTTTAAAGCTCTATATAAATGCTATTATTATGACAAATATTAATTCAACAAGCATTTATTAAATGCAAGGCACTATGTTTGGCACTGGAGGATTCAAAGGGGAGGGCAACATGCAAACGACTATGTATGAACAAGGTATGTGCAGGATATATTGTAGATATTCAACAGAGGGAGGGTGCCAGCATTAAAAGGGATTAGGAAAGGCTTCTTGTAGAAGGTGAGATTTTTGCTGGGGCTTGAAGGAAGCCAGGGAAGCCAGGAGGCAGAGATGAAGAGGGAGAAAGAATTACAGGCATGGAGGACAATGCCTGGAATCTGGAAATGAAGTGCCTTGTGTAAGGAACAGCCAGGGGGCCAGTGTCATCGAATCAAAGAGTACCTGGTTGTCATTGTTTGTCCTTCCTCTTTGAAGAGGACCAATGACATCAGAGGGTGATGCCTTGACTTGTCTGTGAATTAGATTTAAGTGAGGCAAAGTCGCACAAAGCCATCAATCAATCAATCTCTCTCTTCCATCATCTTCAAAGTCCATTGGCAAAACAAAAGTCAGAAAAACTGGTAGATGGCCCAGGATGCAAGAGATGACCTTGGGGTCGTCCATGTTTGACCAAGCTCTAAGAGATCCACAGCACCTGCTTCAGCCACCTTCATGGCTATTGAAACAAATTGTTGTCATCCACCCATTCTGCTGGGAGAGATCTTCACATGCTTGGGGTAAACATCCCCCACCCCATCCCAACTCACCAACAAGTTTGAGTAAGATGTAAGAAGACTGGAAAGGCAGAAGGGGTCAGGTTATAAAGGACTTTGAATGCCAAACAGAGGATTGAATATTTGATCCTGGAGGTGATAGGAAGTCCCTGGAGTTTACTGAATGGTTGGGGGATGACAGTGGTCAGACCTGCACTTTAGGAAAATCAGTTTGACAGCTAAGTGGAGAATGAACTGGAGTGGAGAGATTTGAGGTGGAGACTCAAACTAGTAGGCTATTGCAATAGTCCAGCCTTGAGGTAATGATGGCTTACACCATGGTGATGGCAGCATCAGAGGAAAGGAGGCATATATGAAAGAGGTAACAAAGATTGAAATGATAGAACTTGGCAACAGATTAGGGGGAGAGAGAGAGAGAGAGAGAGAGAGAGAGAGAGAGAGAGAGAGAGAGAGAGAGAGGGAGAGAGAGAGAAAGAAGTGTCCAGGGTAATGCCAAGGTTTCCAGCTTGAGTGACTGGGAGGATGATGGTACCCTCAATGGTAAGAGGCGAGTTGGGAAGATGGGAGGATTTGGGAAAAAGATAAAAAAAATAATAAAAAAGTTTTGAACATACTGAGTTTAAGATGTCTACGGGACATTTAGTTCAAGAAGAAGATGTGGGCCTACAGGTCAGGAGACAGGTTAAGACTAGATAAGTAGATTTTAAAATCATTAGCATAAAGATGATAGTTGAATCCATATGAGTTAATGAGATAACTGAGGAAAATAGTATAAAAGGAGAGAGCTCAGGACAGAGTTTTGGAGGAAACCCACAGTTAGTGAAGATCCAGAAAAGGACATGGAGGAGTGGTAATATAGAGAGCAGAAGAACCAGGATAGAGTCCTCTCATAGAAACTTGGAGAGAAAATAGTGTCCAAGAGAATAGGATGATCCAGCATCAAAAGACTTCAGAAAAGTCAAGAGGGATGAAGATTGAGAAAAAAGCCATTAGATTTGGCAACAAAGAGATCATTGGCAATTTTGGAGAGAGCAGTTTCAGATGAATGATGAGGTCAGAAGCTAGATTGTAGAGAAATAAGAAGTGAGAAGGAAGTCAATGCTTCTCAATGGGTTTAACTACAGAGGGAAAGAGAAACATGGACTATTGGGTATGGATGTATTAATTGAGGGGTTTTCTTTGTCCAGTGATTATACCACCCAAATAAATCAGGTAAGAAATAGTTTAGTGTTGCTTATCTTTCCATCCAGTTTGCCATATGACTGTCTTTGGGGAAGATTTTATGAATTTATATGGTGTTGAAAAAAGTTTAGATGAGGTGTCCAAAAACAAAGATCTTGGTTCACTATAGCCTGGGAGTAAGCGTTAAACTCCAGATAAATTAGGATTTCAAAGCTTTGGAAGCCAGATTAATGCATCCCACTATAAAGACAACTTTTAAATGAAATGACTGTCAAAGACCATTTGGGGAAATTCACCCATTTTGGCCTGCATGGTAATACTGATGAAACTCTTCATAGTAGGGCATTGCTCTAGGCAACCAGCTCAGCCCTGTTGCTGGTTGCCCAGACCAGACTGGGATCTCCAGAGTCTAGGGGCACTGTTGATAAACTGCCCTACCTTCAAATGGAAGGAAGCCATTGTCCTCTTCCCACTGGTCTCCCAAGTCTGACTTTGACCTTCCAGGTCTGCAGCCACCTCATCTCAATCTTTCCTAGTATTCTCACTTTGAGTTCACTTCCAGCAGTTCCTGGAGACTTAAGTCTCTGCACAAGTAAGCAGGTGATTAATTGTTGTTTTTTTAAGTTTTACAGCCCACTAGAAACAATGATAACCTTTCCTGAGCTCTACAGCTTCCTGTAACTTGGAACAGTTCTAAAGAAAAGGGCAATAGGAAAAGCATTTAAATAAACATACAATTTAAGCGACTCTTTCCTGCTCAAAAGAGAGCCAAACAGTGCTGAAAACCAGTTACTAAAAAGACATATTATTATAACTCATCCAGTAGTAATTCAGAAATCAACACCAGTGATCAGGGATCTCAACATCTTTATGCCCTATGAAGCTCCATAAATCACTTAATAGGGATGGGGATTGGGCCTGTGATTTTATTGGTATAGGGAACTCCCTAGTAAGCTAACTTCCAGTGCCAATCTATGTCTCCCTTTTAACAGTCTTTTTTTCTTTTTAAAATTTTTTCCCTTCTTAACAGTATGTTTTTTAGATTACATGTAAAGACAATTTTTAGACAATTCATTTAAAAAAATTTGAGTTCCAAATTTTATACATCCCTCCCTCACCACCCTCTCCCTAAGACAGTAAGCACTTTGATATAGATTATGTATCAACAAAAAGTCTTATAGAGTTACATAGAGCACTGTCAATGTAGAGAATTGGAACAGCAGATTGGTTGAGAAATATGATTTGGACCAACTAGGGTTTATTGAGTTGGCCAGCAGGGGAGTCTCACCAGAAGAGGCAAAGACTCCCCAAATGACATAGCACGTTTTAGGGAGTGAGGAACAGGGTAGGGGGAACAGACCAAGAGTTGATTGATCAAGGTCCCTGTTCCCAGGGCTGGAGGCTGATCTGGTGAAATAACCCTTTTACTACTGAAACCCAGATTCAGGGCAGTCATTCTGTAACAGTATGGGCAGGGGCCAGGATTTTCCTCAGAACAGGTGGCACAGCAGGATCCTATGGCACATCATATTTTGGGGGTGCTTGCACTGTAAACACTAATGGGAGAGTCCAGACATATATGTGTGAACAAAATGGAGTAGCCCTGGATTCAAAGCACTGAGAACTTGAGTGGCTTGCCCTGTGTCACACAGTTGATATTCATTGAAGGTGTAGTCAGTCAGTGCATAAGAGTGATGAAAATGGCCTTCCGATAAGCACACTACAGAATTACTTGTTGGCATATATCAATAATTTCGTCTTACAGGTGGGAAGCTGACACAAAGAAAAATTAAGTCTTTATCTGTTTACCTATTAATGAATGACTCAATGAGCAGAGATGGATGCCTTAGGTGGAGCCTCTGTCTTGTCTTTAGATTTTCTCTTCCAGTGTTCCTGCTGGAATAAATGAACCTTAAGCAATACCATAGGAGGTATCCTTCGATATTTCAGTATTTCAAGATATGTGAGTTCATCAGTGCAAGTCCTTCCTTGAGCTATTTAGATTGCAACTCCTCCAAGAGCATGTTCATGAAAAGTCTTAGATAAAACAATTTATCACTTTAGATCAATGTTTGGTAGGTGAGCCACCTATGACAACAGGAATGCATAAAAACCACTTCATGCGTTGAAAATCATCAAATTTACTTGAAATGGAATGGAAAAGCTATGTGCTGAACACTGTCCCAAGTATTGGAAATATAAAAAGAAAGATCAGTTCCATCTTTCGAAGAACTGGAATAATTGGAGGAGAGAGCACGTATTGGAGAGTTCAGCTGCAGAGCAAATGGCAAGGTCCAGTGGTCCTTAGCTGAAGTAGCAGGGATGATGGCAAAGTTCAAAGGTCTTTAGGATGCGCCATTGATGAGTTATTCCACTAGCCTCTGGACAGGTGGGGTTTAGGATGGGGTACTTGTGGGGATGAAGGGGTTCAGTGCTAATCTAATGGGCTTTGCCCTACAGCACCCCATGGAAGTATCTGGGTGGTCAGCGTTTGGCTGGTGTTTTGTTCACAAAACTGTAGCTGTGACTGTTTCTGCAGTGCCTGGTTTGTGACTATCTGGCTTCTTTTTCTGAAGCACACTTTACTTAGGCTATTTTTGGGGACCAAGTCCAAAATAAGCTGTTCCTTTTTCACTTCAGCAATGTGGAATTCTGATCAGGAGAATCCCTGATTTGCAAATCTGTTCCTTATAATGAAACTAATCAATTAAACAGCTACCTGACTGCTGGCACTTTGTCTCTAGCCTGCTGTTTAGTCATTCTCAGGTTAGAGACTGGCTCAATAAAATCCTGTTAATGGAGTTCTGGTCTTGGAAGAGACTTATTTCCAAAAAACTGATGGAAAACTTATCTCTGTAGCTACAACCTCTTGGAGCTCCAGTTTCTTTACTTATAAAATCAGAATAAAAAATCTCTCCCTTACCTTTCCTGCCTTTCTCCTAGAAGTCTCATGATGATCAAATCAGATAATGTGTATAAAAGTGCTCTGTGAACTATGAAGTGTTATATAGATGTGTGATATGAGAACCTTGCTTATATTTGTTAGATGAGGTGTCAAAGGCTGCCTTATCACAGAATCATAGAATTTGGTGACGGCAAAGCAGAGACTTAACAAATGAGGGAAGCTACCTCCCAACAGAATTTCCTAGGACACTTCAAGGTTAAGTGACTCCATTACAGCTGCACAGCTAGTATGTCAAAGACAGGCCTGGAACCCAGGTCTTTCAAATTCCAAGGTGATCGCTCTCTCGCAAGGTACAGATAAAAACTTTACCAGATTAACCAAGCTAAGACCTTTTAAAAGAGCATCTTATTGATTTGAAAAGAAAAAAAACCCTATATATGTGAAAGCACAAATTCTTTGAATTATTTAAGATTTCAAGTAGTTCTTATAATAAAAACAGCATTTACATTTAAGGTTTCCAATGCACTTTATAAATATTATCTCATTTTATCCTCATAAAGAACCTGGGAAGTAGGTGTTATCTCCAATTTGTAGACAAGGAAACTGAAACAAGTTAAATGACTTGTCCAGTGTCTTATAGGTAGTATATGCCTGAAGCAGAATTTGAACTTTAGTCTTCCTTACTGCTAGGTGGTGAAGTGGATAGAGCACCAGGCCTGGAGTCAGGAAGAGTCCTCTACCTAAATTCAATTTGGCCTTAGATACTTCCCAGCTGTGTGACCCTGGGCAAATCACTTCACCCTGCTTGCCTTCGTTCCTCATCTATAAAATGAGCTGGAGAGGGAAATGGCAAACCATTCCAATGTCTTTTTGAAGAAAATCCCATATGGGGTCACAGAGTTGGACATGACTAAAAATGACTGAACAACAGTCTTGGTCCACAGGATTCTATCCTTTGTGTTACCCAGCTGTGCTGAAAAGTCAGCATTAATCTTCTATTCTTTGAGGAGGGGGGGATGTTGGGGAAGGTAATTGGGGTTAAGTGACTTATCCAGGGTCACACAGCTAGTAAGTGTTGGAGACCGAATTTGAACTCAGGTCCTGTACTCTAACCACTGCGCTACCTAGGTGCCCCATTAATTTTATATTCTAAGACACAAAAGAAATAGAAAAGCAGACCAAAATTGAAAGTCTTTTAACTCTACTTCCTATTCCATTTTTTTTACTGCTCTCATGGAAAACTGTCTATGAGAGAAATTTGAAAGTACCTTGTGGGCAATTTTTTTTAAGTCTTAGAGATATAAAGAGTAATGATAGTGTTGGAGAGAGGAAGAGAAATTAAGCTGATGTTACTATGATGTGCTAAATTGATGGAAGTTGCTTAAATGATCTAGGGAATTACAGTTATTGTCATGACTCTGCTCTGAAAGCAAAGAGGTAATATGACTCTCTAGATGACCACACTGACACCAAACTGAATAGCAAATTCTATTTTGGGGGGCATCCTTAGGAGATTCCCCAAGTCCAATGAGATTCCTACATCATTTCCAGAGTTACTAAGGGATCTTATTTAAAAGATGATTTTTTTCTTATTTCACATGCGTTAAGAGTGGCAGATAGATAGATCACATTAAACTACAGTTATCTATGACTCTAGAGTTATGTGTGAATAGAAACTGTTTTCTCTTTTGTCCAGCAACCCTGAGGGTCTTCCTCTCTCAGTCTGATTTTTTTTTAATTAAAGGGACCATCCCTTGACTCACTTCTTAAGGAGGCCTATTTACTGAATGGTCATTACCTCACTGAAAGTGAGAACCTGAAAAGGCCTTAGCCCAAAAAGGTCAGGGTCTCCCATTGCATCCTGGGCCATCTGCAGTCATCCTAATGAATATCAGGCCACTGGACCCGGATGGCTCTGGAGGAGAAAGTGAGGCTGGTGACCTTGCACAGCCCTTCCTCACTCAAATCAAAGTCAGCTGCAAGACATGTCATCATTTCTCCATCTCCAATGTCATAGTCCTCTTCGAGAATGAAGGACAAATACAAGAGTTCTGTGGATATACAGATGGATTCACTCAATAAATATTTTTGAGTGCCACCTAGGTTTAAGGTAAGGTGCTAGGCATGCAAAGACAAAAAATCAATCTCTGATTTTTTTTTAAATCAGTTTTTATTGCTCTTTTTTTTTACATCATTCGTACTTTTCCACAGTATCATTCTCCATTACCTATCCCAGAGAGCCACCCCATTTAACAAATAATATTTTTTAAAGACAGAGAAAAATCATTATAGATGATCACTACGTTGAAAAAGTCTGAAAACGTGTACTGTGTAACACTTGTGGACCTCTGACCTCCACTGGAGTGGGGGGTGAGGAGAGTGTCTTCTTATATTTCTTCTTTTGAGCCACATGGCCATACTTGTTTTTTGTGCTTTTTCAACATTCACTTTTGATGGATAAGGGGATTGTTCATTCTGTTTACATTGGAGTTTTGGTTTACATTGTTGCAGTCTTTGTAGGTATTGTTTTTTTTGTTTTCTTTACTCTGCTCTTCAATCTGCATCCATTCATACAGATCTTTCCACGCTACTCTGTATATATCACACTTGTCTGTTCTTAGATCACAGTAATATTGTTACATTCATGTATCATAATTGATTTAGCCATTCCCTGATCAGTGGAATCTACTTTGTTTCCAATTCTTTGTTATCACTTACACTGCTGCAACAAATATTCTGGTGAATATGTGTACTTTCTCCTTATCAAGACCTCCTCAGGGTATAAGCCTGATTAGTGGAATCCTTGTGTTAAAGGGTATGAACATTTTAGTCTCTATAGTTACATCATTCCAAATTGCTTTCCAATGATTCTACAGATTCACAGCTCATGCACAACAATGCATTAATGTGCCTATCTTCCCACAACCCCTCCAACAGTGCCTATTCCCATCTTTTTTCCCTCTTGCTATTAGTGATTTGGAGTAGAGTCTCTGATCTTTAGGAGTTATTTGAACAATCAAACAGCAAACATTTATTAATCACCACTGTGTGCCAGACACTGTTCAAGGCATTAGGGATGAAGATACAAAAGCAATATGGTCCTTACCTTCAAGGAGATTACATTTGGCGGGGGGTGGGGGGGAGATTAGTATAACATGTTCACAGATAAATACATGCAGGACACACACACACACACACACACACAAATAAGTGTAAAATGATCATTTCAGAGAAGAAACCAACAAGGGCAGGAACGGAGAAAGGCCAGGAAGTGAAGATGATGCTTGAGATGACCCTTGAGGGAGCCAGGGGTTCCAAGAGGCACAGGTAAGGAGTGAGAGCATGACAGACATGAAGAATAGTCTTGCAAAGACTCAGAGAGAGGAGATATGTTATGTATGGGCAATAGGGTTTGGGGTTTAGATCTCCAAAACTCACCAGGCTATAAGTGTGAGATGAAAACTCCTGGACCAATCCCACTCCTGACTGATACAGGAACTTTGACCTGCTCCATTTCTGATCTGACTTGGGCTGATTCTCCTCTCCTTAGGCAGCTTAGTGACTCCCAACTCTGTTGGCTGATCATATTGGTGCCAAACTTAAGGCATATACCTGGCTTAGCCAACTGCAACTCAGAGCTCAAAAGCTTGAGATGCATCAGCCTCAGCCTCCCTGATAGAAGGGATTATAGACATGTGCCAATACACTCAGCAAATGTTTGTGGAAATGTATGGTCCTAATAGTTACTTTATAGGTAACCTACCCTAGAGTGAGTATCCTTTAGACACAATTGGACTTCTCTAGACGACTATCATGTTTAAGAAGCCATATTTCTACTGGGCTTGCTATTCCTGCACTCCTCTTTCATTGAAGAGAGCTATTAAGATATGCATTTTACTCAAATATAAAATATTACAAGAGTTCAAATGCCAACCATATATTGCTATGTGATAGTCTCTCTGCTTTTAATCTTACAACCTGAACATGGCTGCACATATTTTGGCTCTCTGCCCATTATGTCCTCTGTTTAGGGAAAATAAGATTAGTCAGTAAGTGATCTTTGGGCAGAGAACTGCCCCATTAGGGACAAATAACATCCCGTTGTTAGTAGAAACCCTACTTTGCCTGATAAGCTCTAGAAATAGAAAACCTTAGAGATTATTAAGCTCAACTGCCACATTTTAAGGAAAGGGGGGAGGAAGAGAGAAAAAGAACAAGCATTTATTAAGTGCCTACTATGTGTCAGGCACTGTGTTAAGAGCTTTACAAATTTAACCTTATTTGGTTCTCAAAACAACTCTTTGAGGAGTTGAGGGAGGCAGACAGAGTTAGATGACTTGCCTTGGGTCTCACAGCTAGGAAGTATTTGAGGTCAAATTTGAACTCAGGTCTTCTGGACTCCACTTAACCTGGCTACTATAGAGAGGTTAAGTGACTTAACTGGTACATGTAGAGATAAACCCAATAATCTTTCCAATACACTATGTGATTCTTCATCATTTGAAAATAATGGTTTCTCATAGGCAAGGCCAGGAGAGCACAAGGTGTGATAGATTTTCCCAAATTTGAGAGGTCCCAGTTATGGTCTTGATGATAGGCTGTGTCTTCTGTCTAAGAACTAGCATAAAAATGGAGGAAGTCACTGACAAGTTTACCACTGGCTGAAACATGAAAAAGTAGTTACATACATTTATTTAACAGTTCATCATTACAACATGTTTTACATACATTATTTTATTTTTCTCCTCATAACAATCCTTTCTGGGGTGTACAAGTGTAATATCTCCCCATTTTATAGGAAAGTAAGCTGAGTTTCAGATGGTACCTTTGAGATCCAACAGCTGGTGAATGGTAGAGCTTAGAATCAGCCTTTTGATTACAAATTTATTGTACTTTAAAAAAATCTTGACTTCTTATTTCTAAGGTGGAGGGAGGAGAGGTTTTTGGAAAACTCTGAATGCAAAAAATATATGCACAATAATGGAATTTTAAAGAAATGTTGTCCACACTTTATATACCTATGTATGCAATTCAAACACATGTCATTTAGTCTTGAGGAATGATATTACAGATGTATACAGATGAAGTTCAAATTTTGGAGGTGCAACCCACTCTTTTTGTGCCTAAAACACATCATGATTTTCCTTTGGTTTGCAGTTGTGGATATTTGCAGTATTTGAGGCCATTTTAAATCCCACCCACCTTGCTATCCAGTACCTTTGATAGCTAATGGACTGGCTGTTATGTTGCTGAGATTTTCTTGTAGCATCAGCTCAGTGATCCAAGAACTGCATCATTGAAAGCTGTAGTGAAGTGGACCCTCCCTGCTCTCAGTTGTCCACCTCAGCTTACAGCCGGAGAACTGTTAATCTTTCCCCACTATCATGTCAAGCTTAGCAGGCATGTTAAGGTGAAACAATGAGAACTCAGATTTCAATAGAATGTAGGAGTTTACAAAGTCCTTACAACAACCCTGGGAGGTAAGTTACCTAAGTATCATTGGCATCATTATAAAGAGAAGGAGTCAAGGTTCAGCCAGGCCCAGACAGCTAGTAAGTGTCCAAAGGGTTCATGCCAGAACAAGTGAGGAGAAAGTCTTTTCAGTGCATGTCTTGGACTTATGTACGGATAATCCATTTTAGGTGAAATAGGACTCCTAGAGGAAGTTGAAGAAACTATCATGTGTTACCTTTACATATAAAATTAAATTTTAATGTCCCTTTCAATAATTTCATTATTTCATATTGGTCTCTGTATGTCCCCAGATGTCTTGTTTTAATTTCCTTTCTCTCAGAAATCACATTTGCCAGACTGAAAAGGTCTTGTCTCCGCAGACAAGAAAGTTCAGATAATAATTTAGATATTTTTTTCATCACCATCATTGAAGAACATTTATGAATCTCTTGTGTGCTGTGTGGTACTCTTGCTCACTGAGTATTTAACAATCTAAGACAATCTTGCCTCCTGCAAGACATATGCTGACAGTCAAGGACTGTATTTAGCCAATGCTTGGAAAGATAATGAAATAGTAGCTTCCTTTAAGTCCCAACTAGAATCTTTCTCTTACTGGAAGGCTTTCCCAACTCCTCTTAAGTCTAGTGCCTTCCCTTGCTCAATTACTTATTATTTATCCTGTACATAGCTTGTTTTATATATATTTGTTTGCATTTTGTCTCCCCCATTAGATTGTAAGCTCCTTGAGGACAACGACTGCCTTTTGCCTTTTTTTGTATCTCCAGCTTTTAACACAGTGCCTGGCATATACTAGGTGCTTAAAAATGCTTATTGATTGATAGTATATATGTCAAGTTAAAAGGGCATTTCAGAGATAGATAATAAGATAATGTATTACATTTATGCAATCCTTTATGCTAACAAAATGTTCTCACAGAAGCTAATTTATTCTTCAAAATAACTGTGTGAGGGAAGTAGGGCAGGGATTATTAAATCCATTTTACAAAAGAAGAAACTGAAATTGAGATAGGTTAAGTAATTTGCTCACAGTCACATTGCTAAATGGTAATGATGGACTTCAAACCTGGTGGAATGGTAACTAGAGTAAGTAGAACAATTTAAAAATTATAGACACCCTCTAGCCATCCCATCTTGGAGTATATACTCCACAGAGGTCAAAGGCAGACAGAAAGGTTCCATATACACCTGAATATTCAAAGAAGTACTTTTTTGTAGGAGCAAAGAACTGGATACAAAATATATGCCAATGGATTGGGGGATGACCATAATAGGATACTAGTTAATACTATGTAAGAAATGAGAGCTATGAGGACTTCAGGAAAAGATGGAAAGACCTGAATAGACTGATTCAGAATAAAGTTAGTAAAACCAGGAGAATAATACACACTTTGAATGAAATAATGTAGAAGAACACCATTGAATAGTAACCTAACTCTGATTAATTAAAATGACCATAACAGATGATGAAACACTTCCTTCCTTTTAATAGAGACATGGGGGGGGTCTACTAGTATGCAATGCTGCATACATACATTGCCAGACCAGATCGTTGTGTTAGTTTTGCTTACCTGTTCTTTCTGTGTTACCAGGGAGAGTTGAAGGAAGAGTGATCAGGAAATGACTGGTGTGAAAAAAAAAAAATAAAAGACAGGAATTCATCTTTAAAAATATCTAAGAAAGTGAACTCTGGACACCAGTCACCTGGTGCTTAATCTGGCACCACTAATACTGAAGTCAGATGCCTGTAAGAAAAGGCATTTTAATAAACCTCAAAATGCCAAGCCTCATGTTATTATTTTTTGTTAATTACCAGACAATTGTAGTGGTGTGTTCTCTACATGCCTAGCTCGAGGTATCAGTATCATAATGGGGGGGGGGGGGGGTGGAGAGAAGCAAAGAATATATGCAATTATGAATTTTCATGTGCAAAACCAACCTATAATGTCTCTGTTGCCTTCCAAGGGTAAAGACTTAACACCATACTTTCGGAAACATTGGGAAATATTGTTCCTGGAAGAAGACACTCCTCTGATAACTTGCCCGGCTCATCTGTCTTTATTATACTAAATTTCTGAGATTGACCGTTGGCTTGTCGGCGAGATTTTGGGAAGGGGAGCAGAAAGTGATCAGGGAAGAGTATCCCCAACCCTACCCAAATTCCAGTCCTGTGGCTACAGTCACATTTTCCACCTCACAGTGCCCTCGTTCCCACTTCATCTTTCACTCTTTCACGTTAAATTTTGGACCTGAATGGATTCCCGCACCCCAGTCTGCATTACACTGACAATTAAGGGGTGCGGGAATACCTGCTCTTTATTGCCCTTTGTCGTCTAAAGCCCTTGGACCAGTAGCCAGCGCTCTCGGGGAATTTCTGGAGAATTCCGCAATCCTTTGGATTCTTTTTCTCCAGAATCAATAACAGAAGGAAATGGGGGGAGGGGAGGGCCACAGGGGCGGGGTTCGAGATTTCCCTCAAAGGATTTTGAATGAGGATGGGAACTGGTTTACAATCCTATTCATTGAGCGCAAGCTGGGGTTTAAGTGTTGTGTAAAGAAGACGGGAGACTTAGACCATGCACAGGAGCCAGTTGCCTATGCTTGACCAAGCGCACATTTTCAGCCAAGAAAGGAGCAAATTTGTGAACTACCGTTACATTTCCCGGCAACTCTCAAATCTTCATGAAGATCAGATTCTCGGAGCAGTGGCGGGGTGGGGGTGGGGGCGTGGGTGGGGTGGGGTGGAGTTTTATTTAGGTAACTTTAGTAAATAGATTTTTTTTTTACTTGCAACAACAAATGGAAGGCAATAGAGGTCCCGGGAGAACGGCCTGCCAAGGGCCATGCTGATCAAAAAAGTGTCAGAAATATAACCCGAGGGGTGGCATATTGGAAACAAGGCAACAGGACAGATCGTAGAACCACTAGTAGACTGAGCGCTAGAAGAGATTTCGGGATCTATCACCTCCAACTCCCTAATTTCCAGGACAAGGAAACTGAAGAACCCTAGCGAAAGGGATCCCAGTTTGCCAAAAAGGGTATCCACTGAAAGACGTTCAGAGTCAGGGTCTTCTGTTTGACTTTCTCCCGAAGCTGCACAGTCAGCCTCGGAAGAAAGTCACCGGCGCTGTTCCTTACTCAATTGCGATTCCGGGCCGAAAGTGGCGTGTGGATTGTCCTCCGACTGAGGAGAAAAAGAATTCTAACATTTATATAGATTACAACGTCAGGTTATTATTATTTTTGTTAATTACCAGACAATTGTAGTGGTGTGTTCTCTACGTGACTAGCTAGAGGTATCAGCATAATAATGGGGCGGCGGGAGAGAAGCAAAGAATATATGCAATTTGGCGGTAATAATAAATGAATCGACCAATTCATGTTTGAGGAAGTAGATTAGCTGTTAATACTCAAAAGAGACATTGTATTATATATATATATATATATATATATATACACATATGTACATACACATATCTTCCTTGTTTAGAGGTATGAAGGAATGGAACTATTAGAATTTGAATGGATGCTAGCAGGGTCTTGTACTCCACCTAATTTACTAAGAATTTAAAATATGTCATCTAATTTGTGCCTCACAACAGCCCTGTGAGGTGTAGGTAGTGGAAGTTACTAGTCCCATTTTACGGATGAGAAAATAGGCCTCAGAGAGGCTGACTAGTCAAGGATGCACAACTCGAAATATTGATTCCGAATTCAGAGCTACTTCTCTTCTACCAGAAATAGTGGATCCTTGCCCGAGGGCAGGCAGGTGGCAGACCGACGTGACAGGAACCTCCCTGTTTCCTTTCCCTTTCTGGTTCTGTTTATCATTTTTTCTTTTCAAATCCTGAGATCACGATTGAAACGCGGAGAGTCCTCAGTTCTCAGCCAGGGAGAAATTGCTCCCTCCAACAGGGCTCTCTGACCTGAAGCCAACAGCCTTGAGTTTTTGAGCGCGAACCCAAAGATACTGAGCCGCTCAGCAACACCCTTTGTTTCCCCAAAGTTGAGTCCTAGTCCCCAGCCTAGGAACTTGGGTTGTCTCGACACTAGCCTCCTTTCTATGGTCCTAAGACACTCGTAGGAAGGATTCAAGGCTATGATGTTTGGCGAGAGAAGCAGCTAAAGTTCAAATCCCGCCTCCGACAATTAAGCAAGTCATTTAGACTCTGGTAGTCGTCTTAAGTCAAGAAGCCAAAAGCCAAGTAACTTTCTGCTTCCTGGAAGGGATTTATTTTTGCTAAAGGGAAATCACATCGCATTTGACACATTACGGTTATCAGAGTGGCTTTCTCCAGCCTCGGGTAGGAAAATTGGATGGGTTTGGGTCAGAGACTGTCAACAATTGGAGCATATTGCTCCCCAGCCCACTTCCACTTCCTAAGGTTTTCATTGATTTAGGTGCCTTTTCTTGCTCCTCGGTCTCCTTCACCTCCACCCCTCTCCACCCTCATTCCCCCCTTCCCCTCCCCGGACTTGAAGCTATCAGGGAAGTCTGACCTCAAGGTTCCACTGCGAAAGTCAGAAGTTCCTTTTTTTTTCCCTGGGAAGACTTTGGGACGTTTTCGGGGTGATAAGATTCAAAATTCTTTTTAGATGCTCTAGGGAGGGAAGCGGTGATGAGCTAGCCAGCGTAGACCCCTGCATACTTTGCCTTCCCGCTGACTTCGCCACTCCCGCCCCGGGTCTCCTGTGTACGGCTTTGGTTCCTCTTCCGTGGAGAGTTCTTCTAGTTCGGTTCGTCTATTCAGTGGAGAGCTAAGGAATCAGGGCTCTACAGGACCTTCCTGGACCTAGACTTTATAGCTGCCTAATAACTCTCAAGGATTTTGGCTTTCTCCGGTATCTGGCAGCCGGAAGTCCCTAAACCAGATCTGGGAGGTGGTGGGAGTTGGGAAAATTTTCCTTTGAATCTTCACCTCCCTCTTTTCTTCTTTCCAGGGCAAAAGCCTACTTAACGATCTAGGGGAAAGAGTTGGCCTCAGGCTACCGGGATTAACAGAGCGAAGCTGGAGAGGAAGATCTAATGCGCGCGTCCACAGAGTCCTCGAGGCCAGCTCATTCCCTTGTAGGCGTTGGAATCCTTCAGCCAGCTCGGGTACTGGTTGCGTCCAGGCGCAACTTGATTCTGTTTACACCATGCAGCGAAACAATAGTACCGTTACACTGACTGGAGAGTCCAAGATTCCCCAAGGAAAAGGAGAGAGACCGGAGACCACTGTAGGGGACCACTACTGTAGGGCGAAAATACTGATAATTTAGAACTTTGGCCTCAAGATCTCCCTCAGTCTGAAGGGCCCAGCACCCCAGAGTCGCAGGTCCAAAAGAATGCCCCCAAGAACGTCAGAGGAGGAGAGCTACCCCCGGCCTTGGGGGCAGCTTCCTACCACTCGTCTTTACTGCTCTGGACTCAGGGACGCGCGCGGGGGAGAGGAGCAGAAAGGCTGGGAGACGCACAGCTGGCCCAGTCAGCCTATGAGCCCTAGGTCTACAGTCTCTCTACAGCCCAAAAGTTCTTGGAGCTGTGCAAAGAGAATCGAAGGATCTGGGTTTAAATTCCACCCACGATGCTTACTGTCAATGTGACCTTGGACCATTCACTTCATCTCACTGGGCCTTAGTTTCCTCTTATGTAAAATTAGTGGGTCGACTAAATGATCTCTGGAGTCTTTTCCAATTCTACATCTATGAGCCCTGATTTTACCTTTCTGAAGAGAGGAGAGGATAAGGGTAGTGGATCCTAGAAGACTCCAAGTGCTTTCTACTCCAAGTCTGTTGGCAATGAAATCAACCACCAGTTCCCAAGACATAGATTGACACTTGGAATCTGGAGGCTTTCAGAATATTCATTTTGGTGGGGACCCTTAAAGAGAGTAGCAGAATATTCTTTTTTGTTTTTATTGTTTAAAAACGGGCTTAGTAGGCTGGTTCATCTTAGAGGTTAGCCTCCCAAGTGAGAAGACAATTGTCTTCAGAGGTGGGTTTCAAAAACAGATGATTGTCCAGCTAGCCTTCAGTGTGTCATTATATACTTACCTCTTCATCATCCATCCATGGATTATCTATTTCGTGGGTTAGCCAGTAGGCAATGTTAAATTCCACACCCATTATTTTCCCTCATTCTTTCCCCCAACCCCCATAAGCTCTTCCCTGACTATTCAGTGTTTCAGGGGACCAGTTTAGCCTAAGTAACCTGCAACTAATCCTCACCAAAAAAGAAAAAAAAAACTAAACAAACCAAAAAACCAAACCAAAGCAAAAAAAAAAACACCATCAGAATGTATTACAAAAATCTTATAAGTATTTTTAAAAATAGCTACTGGTTCTTATTAGCATGAGACTTCAACGTTACTTTTTTTCTTAATAAAACCAAACTGTTGTTTAGGACTGCTTTGGTAAGCTGAATCTCTATGAGGATGAGGAGGGAGCTTAGTTTCATCACTACGTTTTTTTAAAAAATGGTTTATTTAATGTTTTCCAGAAACATCACTTGATGTCAAAGTGATGTCTGGTGTGTCTGACACCAGAGAATGCACCCCAAAGCATATAGAGCCTTTCATAAAGTACCACTGAGTTATTTCTTAAAACATTGAGAGGCAGAAGGACATAGCTGATAGAGACCTGGTCTAGGAGGCAGGAAGAGTCGGATTCAAGTCTAGCTTCTGACTCCTGCTGGCTGAGACTCTTGATTACTTGATTACTTCCCTTGCTGCTGAGATTTTAAGGGGCCAAACAGGTACTGATCTGTGTTGATTGAGGGAGTTTCATAACTGGGGTTCACTATGACAATGAAACGCAGATGTGGGCATGTTCTCCCCCAACAGGATCGAGAAACCATCCTACATAGAACTGAGACTCATTACTCATTTCTCTCATTCTTAAAGGTGCTGAAATCTTATGGTGGCACAAAACATATACACATGTGCGTATACATGTATACATACACATATATGCAAATACTGAGCTTCCACTTCCAGCAGACATCCAAAGCCCTCCTTAGTGACACAATTAAAATTCCTTATGAACTCCAGAAAAATCCAGGCTTTTCTTCACCAGGGGTTCCTGCGATGCTCTGCTTTGGGGTATAAATACGAATCATAAACAGAAAGATTCAACTTAATCTTGTTCAGGAGTGCTTGCTTAGGAGCCTCCTGCTGCCAGACACTTCTCCCAATTGTCCACTCGTGTCTTTCCCTCTGCCTGCGCTCTCTGTGTCTGAGAGCAGTAGGCAGGAGAATGAAGAACGAATACATAAAAACCTTCTGTCCACCTTCCCTCCTTTTACAGCACTTCCTCCCCCGTATTCCGTCATTTCTACATCTTCAGGGAAAAGGCCGATCTTTGGGTGACAATTTTTAAGACTGCTCAAATGAGTTTGTTTTAAACTTCAAATGCATCACTTTCTCTGTAACCTGATACACCAATTGCGTTAAAAAACGACTAGTCACAGCTTTACATTGCTGCTAAACCAGAAACAGACGTCTATGAAACGGTTCATTCTATATCTAAACAGTCATATTTTGGACAGCAAAGGTTTTGAGGTGAATAATATAGTTATTGGGGAGGGGTGCCGATTCCCCGATTCCCTTACCTCCACTTCCTGCAGCCCTCTGCGTGGGCAGCAGCAAACATCAGCCCACAAAGGTGGCAGAGCACAGTTTAATTTAATTTACTTTTATTTCGAAGAGGCTGCTCTTAGGGATAAACTCCTAGCAGACTCTCCGGAGCTTGGCTCGGGGAAGCCTATTAAGGAGTTTCAGAGGCGCCTGCCAGGCTTGTGACGCAACACAAAACCACATTACTCCCGTCACCCCCAGGCAACATCAGAAAAAGAATCTAAAAATTAAAAAACAAAAACACAAAAACTGCAATTTGTTTCTCTCTCTCTCCCGATGTTGCGCGCAAAAGTTTGCGAGCACAAGGCTGCGCAGTCTCTCTCCTCTCGACTCAGATAATAGCTGAGTCCAGCAGTAGAGGGTGGCGGAGGCACTACCTCCTGACTCCTGCCCCCAGCAGACGGACACCCGTGACTCCCTAGTCCTGGTCTACTCCTTCCTACAGGTCTGCGAAGGGCGCCCAACTCTCACCGAGATTCCTGCGGCCGTGCCGCCTGGGCGCTGGGGCACTGGGGCTGAGGCGGGGGCTGGGGCTGGGGAGAGATGCTAAGACTGGGAGGCAGTCTCCCTTCGGCAGAGGGGACAGCAGGGACCGCAGACGGCACGGTCACCCCCGGAGGTTTCTGTAGCAGCTCTTCTTTGGCCCCCTCCCCAGAGGACACAACGCAGTCCTGCTCCGGCTCCTTGCCTCCAGCCCCTGCTCCTGTCACCCCACTTCTCTTCTTGTCCTCTTCTTTCTTCCACTTCATCCGGCGGTTCTGGAACCAGATCTTGATGTGCCGTTCGGTCAGGTTCAGCATGACGGCCAGTTCCACCCGGCGAGGCCGAGAGATGTACTTGTTAAAGAGGAACTCCTTCTCCAGCTCTAGCAGCTGCGCCCTGGTATAAGCGGTCCGCGTGCGCTTGTTCTCCTCCGGCTCCACCACGTAGGAGCCGCCTGTCAGGGACCGAATGGACGTACGTTAGCTACATTGCTCATTCTAGCCATTGCGGCCGACCCACACTACCAATGCAGATTAAACAGCAACCACCCGGTGTGCGGTGGTATTCGTTATTGTACTTACCACTAGAACCATCACTAATTAAAGTTACTACTAAGTTACCACGTATAATTTTTAAGTGTGCAAAGAACTGTCCATACTATATCTCTGTCGAACTTCACAAAATCATTGGGTGCTACAGGCATTAATAGTCCCACTTTATATAGGAGGAAACGGAGGCTATCCCTACAATTATTACATTCGGTTTTATATCTTTTATTTATTCATTTTTTTTTTTTTGGCAATGTGATTTCATTGGCCTAAAGAATTTCCAGTGAGGGAATACAGATCTGCAACTTTCAATTTATAGTTCCGAAAAGTTGGTTGCCTGGAGGAACGGAGAGTTTAAGTAATTTATTTCCCCAGAGTCACTCGCACCGACAGCATGTCAGGCTGGACTTGAACCCTAGGGGAGTACTAGTTCATCAATCCATCCACCCAAGTTTGAAACAACAGTACAACCAGTGATTGACTACTCTCGAAGTTCTAGGGTCAAGCTCATTTGCTCCCTGTAGAATTGTGCAGCAGCGGAGGGCGTCCTATATAATAACAGCTTGCACCCCGAACCAAATTCAACTCCCTTGAACCCGAATTAAGAAACCGCGGCGGAGAAAGACTAGACGCCGAGAACTAGGCCTCCTCTCTTTCCGGGTTCCTCGGAGGCCAGGTGAAACGGAGGGAAGGTAAAGTGAAAGGACTACTGCCTGACTTGTATCTATATCAGCGTCCCAGAAGTGGTGACCACAGTAGGCCAAGAGCTACATCTGTCTGGTAGATTAGGAGAACGGTGTCTCTGAGTAGCTCAGGTGGGATTTTTCTTAGTCTATAGAATTAAATAACAAACTATTCTTTTAGCATGAGTGAGAAATGCCCTATTCAAACGTTCAAGAGGCGAAATGAGGCTTGGTCCTTGGAGATTTGGCCACTTCCACTCAAGTTTCTTTCCTTTGAACTGAAGTAGGAGGCCCTGAAAAATGTTCGGTGTGCTGGTATGAAAGTGAGGGAGTCAGTTCAATTTTACTAGTCAGGAAAAGCCCAATTAAACTCTCAAAAGTAAAAGAGAGTAGAGGGAAAGTTTTAAAAAAAAATCTAGAGAAAAACTGGCTAACATTTACCCCGGTCTTACATTCGGAAAGGAGCCGGCAAAAAAAAAAAAAAATGGCAGGGATCTGGAGAAGTACCTTTGCTTTTAGTGGGGTTCTACCTGCAAGGGTCTCAGAGCCTGAAAGCAGGTTCAGGCTCAGAGCAGAAGTAGAGATATCTCTCCCCTTTACCACCAGCCCCTCCCCCTCCCCCCCAAAACACTTCTTTAGTGGAAGGCATAATTCAAATTAAATCCACATTCTTACTGTCACTAGAATCTAGAGATGCCAAGATCCCTCCTAAGGCCACACACACACACACACACACACACACACACACACACACACACACACGCGCGCGCGCGCGCGCACGCTCATGTACATAGGAGATCTGTTAGTCTGGGTGTGAGCATTCTCCTCCCCCCAAATGACACCCAATGCAGAAATACTTAGTTTGCTCTTAGAAGTTGCAGTATTTCTGTACCCCACTTGGAGGTCCTATCCCCTGTCATTCCAACCAAATTTTTCAAAGACCTCCTCACCCCACCCTTAAGTTGATGTCTTTAGCAGGATTCTGAGTTCCACAGGCACAAAAAGGCCATCAAAGGGTACTGTGGTTCATTTTGTTTTAAAGGCTCTATGAAAGTGACTCCCATTCTCCAGCTCCCACTTTGGCTGGGCTATTAATATTCTCTGTCTACAAAAACTCAGAGGCAGCAAGATTTGTGTTACCTTGCTTTGCTGCTGGGGACCCAGAGCTTAGGAGATGCTGGAGTGAGAGATCTTAGGGGTTATCAATGGGCAATGTAGTTTCTGGAGTGGGTATGGATAATCTAAAAAAAGGTCTTTATTTTCAATGATTTCTCCTCATCATGGCCATTTGGAGTGGTGAACGTGGCTGATCTCTAAATTTCCCAGCAGCTCTGTCTTATGAAACTTTAATATTAAAGCATGATAGGAGTAGATGGGAGTCCAGTGCTGCCTAGAAGCCAGGAGACAATTTTTGACCACTATCACCTGGTTACCCTCTACCTCTTTTGACCATCCTCTTCCATCACAGGCTAGCCATTTCCTAAGCTCATAGATTTCTTGTTCCTCAGATATTTTAAGAGAACAAGGCCTAAGGATAACTCCCTGGATGTAACTTGAGAGAGAAAAGGAGAGGGGGCTTCTACTTGGGGGGGTGGTTCTATTCGTCCTGTGACTCAGGTGCATCCCTCCCAGGGGAGATTTACTAATTTATTTTATCTTGAGCCAGATTTTGTGTGGAAGAGGCAAAATTAGTGGCAGGAAATAAGGTCAGAGAGGGAGCTCAGACAGAAGGACCAGATCCACTTCCTAGAGAAAGACAGACACTTGTTCTTTCTATCCAAATGGTTTCCCCTGGCTCCTTCATTGCGTAGTAGTGCCCTCCATGCCCCAAGAGAAACTCTCCTCTAGGGTCTTCACAAAGTTGTGTGGCCAGTTTGAGCTCAACTCCCCCAGAGGGGTTGTTTTGTTGACCTTGACCTTGCCCCCGACTCAGAACTTCACTTCCCAATCACCTTTCCCTGGCTGTTTCTCTTCATGGGTGGGATGCTTAGCCCAGGACAGCAACAAAGCAGGGCCACATGGTCCTAAGTTTCTGGAAGTCATCACTTCAACTGGCCACCCTAAGCATGTGTTGGGAAGTAGCAGAGAGACTAGGGGAGTGGGAATGGAAATGCAAAGTGGGTCTGAGGGAAGGTCCCTCTGAGAATTTAAATGTCCACAACTGGAGGAGAGGGCTTGAGACTTACCACCTCCTCCTGTTCCCAAGAAAAACTTCCCATTTTCCAACCCACTGAGGCCTGAGGCCTGGAGCCTTTCTGGGAAGTAAGAGGCCTTCCTACATCACTCCCAAGCAGCTGGGACATCTTTTCTTAGGGGGTTCCCACTACAATAAAATCCTGAACCTTCACCTCATCTTAAGCTAACCCCAGCTTAATTTCTTTGACTTTTTATCCTGGGCCCTATAGGAAAAATAAAAGGAAAAAACCCTAAATATTTAGCATCCAGAGGGCCAGTATCCCGTCTCTATTGAAATCTTAATTTTTCCACTCAGCCTTCCCCGTCTCAGGACAGCCAAGTACAGGCCAAGCCCGAGTGAAAGGACCCAGTGATTTCTCTGTGAGCTCAGTAGACTGTCCCCCCTTCTCTCAACTGTCTATTTGAAAGAAAGGATTAATGAAATATTTGCAGTGCAGGTGTGACCAGAAGTGCACCAGTCCAGAGGCGATAACATTGTGCAGCTACTGAGACAGAGACTGGCTGAGCGGCAGCTGAACTCTCAACCTGGGCTTCTCAGGGGACGGGGGAGGGGTGGAGTGGCTAAGAGTGAGGGGAGGAATGACCTGAGGCTCAGACAGCTCTGCCAAGTGTCTTGGACCCAGGGGGACAGCTAGAGTGCCTGCCACTCCACCACGGCTCTTTCTTCATTTGCAATGAGGGAGATTTTGACGCTGGCACCAATGTTGTTGGCCCCTGGAGCCTTGCAAAGGGTTGAGGGAGCACAGATTTCTAGACCTCTCCTCCTCCAGTGATTGAACCTCACTGCTGTATCTCAATGAGCCTCTCAAATTGACTACTGAAGAACAAGTATGGGAAAGCTTAATTCACCTTAGGATCAGAAAAAAATCTCTCAGACCTAAATGATCTTCCAAGGTGCTTCCAGCACCATTCTCTGACTTTCCTGGAATAAGCCAAAATGCAGGGAGAAGAACACTGCTCCCAGTTCCCATTTCTTTTCCCTGACTCTGGGCCCACCTTTCCAGCTTCCTCCTTCCGTCCTTTAAGGCTGTTTTTCTTTCTCTGATCCCAACTCTGGAATAATCTTAGGTCCTATATAAAATTCTCCCTTTCCTGGAGAAACAGTTTTAGCCAGAAGACTCTAAATCAGGCAACATGGTGTAGGGCCTGAAGTGTCACCTACAATCAATAAGTGAGTGTGTTACTAGTTATCATTGTGCATCTCAGCATTATCCTAGTTATCACCTATCTATGCTACTGCAGTTGTTTGATTAGGACTGTGTGGGCCACAACTGGGTAGGGCCCTGCATTGTTGAAGAGCACCTGGCCTGTGGCTTTGGATCTCTCTTCTCCAGATGTGGGTAGGAGTGGCAGGGAATCACGCTGACCCCTAAGTCCATCTCTGACATTTGCTTTTACAAGCCGCCATCAGGAGAAAAAAATCTGGTAGAAAATGGGGAGATCAGATGATGAATGATGGTGGGCTAGGTGGGTGTTTTGTTTTTGTTTAGGACTTACTGAGGAGGTTTGTTTTTTTTTAATTTGCTTAAACAGGAAATGAGCAAAGGAATTTTCTTGGAAGGCCAGTCGTTGAGAAGGACAGAGCTCCGTCATGCAGGGGGATGCCAAGATCCAGGGGGATGTGCTGGAAAGAGGTGAAGGAGGTGTAGACGAAGGGGAAACTGACAAGGTTGTGAGGTGGTTGAACTGGTGGAAAGGAATCAAGTATAGTGGACAAGAAGAGGAGCATGAAAGAAACAAACAAAAACAACCAAGCTTACCGGTCCATTGCCCCTTCCATGCATGAGACTTGGTCGATTTCATCCACGGGAAAGGCAGCTGAATTCTGCTGGGCTCCTCCAGAGTCCCGGACTCAATCCCATCTGTGAAGGGGATAGTTTGCTGGTGCGGGTGAGGAAGCTGAGAGGGATGGTGGAGATGAAGATGGGAGACCCCTGGATCTTCCGTGATAGGGGGCACCTCATAAGGGGAAATGTCCGGAGGGCTGCCCTGCTCCAGGGCGCTTAGGGCCCCCGGGTAAGGGGGTTGCGGTTGCTGCGGAGGCTGGCGCCCCATGTACAGACACGCTGGGGGGCTGGGGCTGTAATCCTGCACCTGGCACCTCTGAAACACGCAAGACTCCTTGTAGAGCTGGGTGGCAGCGTAGTACTGCTCCTCGGCGTTCATGGCTGGCAAAGGACCCAGGCGATGCAAGGGAGTCCTGTGACGCGTGTCCGTCCCGCAGCTCCCCTACGTCCCTCAGCTGCCCCAGGCCCACAGCACTCCCGCCCCTTGCACTTGCCCCGCTCACTTTGACAGCTTCTTGCGGTTCTCACCAGAACCTGAAGGGGTGACCCGCACTGAATGGCTCAGCGCCTCGGCTCCATAGGCTCCGCAGCAACCCACGTGGCCCCGCCCAAGGTCCCCATTGGGTCTGCTAATCTCTTAAAGAGCATACTCCAGGTACCTGAAAGCCCTTGCTTCCTTGGGTTTGTTTCGTTTTCCACCTTCCTGCCACTGAATATGTTGCCCAAACTTTTTCATTACAGGTGCCCTACACGTATGCGCCGAGGCTGCCTCTTTTTCCGCAGGGTTCCCTTGTCTGTGCAAAGCAGACCAAACAAAAACCCCGCACAGCTTGTGCATGGCGTATACACGTACCCCTAGAAGCAGCTTGGCCTGGAACACCAGTCTGAGAGTCAGGCGAGTTGGATTCCAGGACCAGCTTCGAAACAAGTCATTCCCCCTCTCTGAACCTCAATTTCTTCATCTGTAAAAGAGGATATCAGTATTCACACCACCTACCACAGAACGAGGAAAGCCTTTTGCAAAAAGTCCAACAATGACTTGAGCGTTTAGTAAACTCCATGTAAGCATTATGAACATCTTTCAGTAAAAGTTTTCGTTCCCAATTGCTGAAATAGGCAATCAATGACCCCAAATAGTTTTAGTCCATGTGAACAGTACCTCCTTTTGAGCTCGATGCTTTCTGAGGTCTCGCCAGCATGAAAAATGTCAGTTTCAGACATGTTGCGTTTGCGGGAAACAATTCATTTTGTCTTTTTGGGAACTGCGCTGTCCTTTGGTAGGCTCACATTACTGTTTCCATCAAAAGAAAACTAGTGAAAAACAGAACAACACAAAACGTAGGTTAAAACTCATCTTCCTCGGACCCAAGTGTTTTCTCAGCGATGGACTACTTCTTTTGTTAGCACTTTGGGGGCAAATTCGCATGCAAGTTCATGAAAATGTCCAAAGTATGACAACTGACCAGAAAGCTTGAACTGTCTGCACATACTTAAGCAAAAAATTAATCTCCCAATCTGGGAGAAGGTGCAAAAAAAAAAGTACATAGTTCGGAAAACTAGCCCATAAAATCCTTTTCGAATTGATTATCGTCCAGACCACTTTTGTGGAACAAATCATGACACGTACAATTGCCTAGTTGGGAAGTAAGAACTTATGGAGCCATCCCTAAGTAGTCGTTCAACGATGGTTGTATCCTACAAGACAGAATGAAAAGTAGGGTGCAGGTGGATGGGACCCTTCGGTTTCCTAAAGGCACTCTCTGGGTGCTTGTGTATTGAGTGCACAATGGAAATCTCTAAGCTTTCGGAAGTTTCTGTTTCTTCGAATCTCCAGGGCGTAGCTCAGTGCCCGACACATAGTAGGCTTGCTGAATGTTAGCTGACTGAATGACTAAATATTAAAAAAGAAAAAAAAAACCAAAACCAAAACAAACAAAACTGTAATAATGAACCAAATGAGAGGGAAAGAAACTTTACTGGGTGCTCCGGAATGGCATATGTTCTTCAGAAAAGTCCTTCAGAAAACTAACCCTTTTCAAATTTCTCCCTTTTGAGAAGCCTCAGGATTATCTATTATGTTTCATTTCAGTTTAGGGAAGGGCATACGAAAGGCCTTAAAGTGTTTGAAAATTGCAGTCTCCATGTAAAATAGAATCCAACAAGGCTGGTGGTGAAAGGGATCTTAGGGACCATCTAACCCAAAGGTTCTGAAGTTGGGGTTTGTGAATGGATTTCAGGGGAATCCATGAACTTGAATGGGAAAAAAAAATCACACTTTATTTCAGCATAATTTGTTTCCTTTGTAATCTCATGCATTTTAAAGTGCTATTCCAAAATGAAGCCATAGGCTTCACCAGACTACTGGAGATCACACAAATGGAGAGAACACGTACACAAGTTAAGAATACCTGCCCTAGTCCAACCCACCTACTACTCCCTACTCCAGTGGTAATATCTGTAAAGTGAAGAAATTGAGGCCAGAGGGTTGAAGTCATTTCCCCATAACCCATGTAGTCAGTGGCAGAGAGCCACTGTTCTGAAGCGCTTTCCACCTGGCCAAAACCTGCAAAGGCATATAAATTAGGCAGACGTTAAGTGTGTACGTGTGTGACTTTCGATGTATTCCTCAGGGAAAAAGGCCATCTGTGGCAATCTCCTGGCAGAGATAGTGAAAGGAGGTAAAGATTTGCCCCCTCCCACACTTTTAATCTCTCTTTCCCAGGGAGTCAATAAGGCCGTTGTTTGGTATTAGCTGTAGAAGACCACAATGCTATCAATAGAGTGACCGGGAGTGACCACATTGATTATTGAAGGGGTAGTTTGGGAGACTTCTCAGCAGCTTGGCTGAAATGTATTGACCCTTGGAGATAATCTGCTCCAAGTTGGTGCTGGTTGACTTGGTGACGAGGCTATGGGGAGGCGGAGAGCTACTGAAAAGGACAAAGATCGTTTTCCTACCTGTGCTCATTCACTCACTCACTCAAGCCTCCCGATTACAGGCTCTCCCTCCCTCCCTTCCTCCCTTCCTGCCTGCCTATCTCCCACCCTCCCTCCCTCAGCCTGTCTCCCTCTCTCTCTCTCTCTTTTCCTCACACACACTTCATATTTACTTTGCACTTCTCCTCTAATTACACATTTCTGTAAATTGGCCTCCATTTAAATGCTTCATTTACTCCCATTTAATATTTCTTGCTTGGCCCTCTGCATAAAGAAGGAACTCAGCAAAAACCAGCTCCAAGGCTGCTCTCTCTCCCAGTCAGAAACATGACACACAGAGGTTGTGCAAACACCAGGGGTTAAAAAGCTGAAGGCATTTCAATTAAGGGCATGTTCTTCCTTTCCCACTGTTAAGATACTATAATACCTGCCAGGGAGAGGAGAGTTAGCCAAGGTGTGTGAAGAGTGGGGGAAGGGGGTCCCAAAGAACACATCTTTATATCGGGAAGACATCAGACTCTCTTAACAAAGCTTTTCTATGTGCCAGAGACCCAAGAACCAAGCTAGTAAACCGCTGAATAGAAAATGTATTTTTACGTTTCTTAAATGTATGTTTTCACGACATCATAAAATCTCCTGGTCCATTATAGGTGAAATGGGTTTCCGCTAGAAGACGGGGAGTAGGTTCCTGCCCCCTCCCCCGGCTTCTCTCCCTTCGTAGGAAGGACGCTGAGCATTTGACTCAATACTGAGCCATTAGGCAATTCTCTTCCCAAGCCATTTAACAGCAGCTCTTATGGATAAATAAACAAAAAGGGCTGTAAACCAATTACAGTGTGGATAGTGAAAAAGTATTTTATTAGCAGGAATTACTGATAGACTTCACTGATTTTCAGCTCCTCACCTGTTCTCTCTCTCTTTCTTCCTTTGCCAAGAGATGAGGTTTTAGAATAGGGAAATTTGGATGCCATTGAAAGATTCTGAGTGGAGCAGCACAAGACCAAGTCATTCATATTGCTTAGAGTGGCGCAGAAATGCTAAAGAAAGGATTTAACATGATTCATTAAAAAAATTCAAAAAATTACACTTGTTTCAAAGGCAGAAGAGCTGCACCTGATTTTACTTAATAATAATAATAGAGATTCACAATTTTCATAAGATTTAGAGGTGGAAGGGGCCTTAGAGATTCAATTTAGGTCAACAAAAACATATTAAGTAAGCCCTTTCTATGTGCCAGGCACTGTTAGAAACTGAGGAGTCAAAGGCAAAAATTAAAAGCAGTCCCTACCCTGAAGGAATTTACATTCTATGATGGTGCTACAATATGTAGACACATAAGTAGATCCCAGACAGAAAATGTTAAAAATGAAATTTTGGTCACTTACTTCAGTCCTCTTATTTTACAAAATTGGAAACTGAGGAAAAGGAGGGTAGAGAAATTTGCCTAAGGTGGAAAAAATAGGACTTGAGTAATTTGCTTTCTGAGCTATTCCATTCCTAGTTAGTTGCTAACATCATACCACTTCAAAAATGTAGGTCAATTCCTTCCTTATTTCAGTGAAGATAGAGACTGGACCATGAACACGAGTCTTCCTGGTGCAGAGGCCAGTTCTTTATCCATTACGCCATTTTGACTCTCATTTCTAGTCCCAAATATAGATAAAAACAGTTTGCTTTCCTTAGCAAAATCTCCTTTTTTGGAGGCCTTGACTCATTCTAGGTTCTGGTCTTCTTGACTTCACTTCTTACAGGTTTATGATACACCTTTGTTGTTATTCTTTTTTATTGTTTATATATTTTGGGGATGGGGTACAAGTCTTTATTTCAGGGGTAGGAAACAAGTCTTTATTAAATACCAGGCCTTCTAGATTTCATTGTGAATACCTAAGTTTGGATATTCTCACCACCATGCCTAAGTAGGCAGGTCTTCTTACCTGGTGGTTAAAGAAGAATGAATGGTCCTGGGTGACCTTGGTCAAGTCTTTTACCACCTCTATAGCTGTTATGGAATGAGATTCTGAGGTGGCAAAATAAGGGGATGGAAACCTTTTGACCAACCCTTTGGAGATGACTTCCAGCCTTAGCTATGTTGCTCTCTGAATGACAGACACACACATAGTTTATTATTAGGCTATACCCAAGATCTTGCCAATTTAATAGGCTCTGCCAGACTTTGCAGGCTGTTGGCACAGCCAGAGGTTCACTTCCAGATCATGATGATAAATCAGAGTAAAAACTTAATGTCAGTCCTTATGAATAGCTATGTATTAATGGAATTATTATAACTATATTTTGAAAAGCTCATTTTAAAGGCAATTGTAAGCTCAATATTTTTCACAAATTGGAGTCCTTTTGTAATGAGAGATTCTTTCCTAATTAATATATTCAGGATTTGATTTTGGATTCTTGTGATTCATCATTTCTCTGAGGAGGGAAAATCATAAACAAATTCATTTTGTTTTCCAGCCTGCTTCCTTCTTTCTACTTTGTGCATGAAAGTGCAGAGTCTGAGACTCAGCTGTGAAAGGGACACAGCTCTCAGTCAGGAGGGAGGACCTTGGAATTCTAATCTCACATTTTCCACTGACTCACGGGGTTAGACAATACTAGAAATGAAATGAGAAATGGAGTCAGTTTTCCAGATTCAAACAACTAACTTCTAGGTGCTTCATAAGATTTAGAGCTGGGAAGAACATTCAAGATCATTTAGTCCACATTCTTCATTTTACAAATAAGGTAATTCTGGTTTTCCATATGGTGAATAGCAGAATCAAGATTCCCATGCAAATTTTTGATCCCCAAATCAATATGTCTGCAACTACATCATGCACACATTTGCCTCAGTTTTCTGGATAATTTATCTGACCTTATTTTTTCTTTTCTTTCCTTCCTTCCTCCCTTTCTTTCTCTTCCTTCCTTCCTTCTTTCCTTTCTTCCTTCTTTGCTTCCTTCCTTCCTTCCTTTCTTGCTTTCTTTTTCTTTCTTTCTTTCCTTTTTCCTTTTTCTTTCTCTCTTTCTTTCTTTCCCTCTTTTTTTCTCTTCCTTCCTTCTTTCTTTGCTTCCTTTCTTCCTCCTTTCCTCCCTCCCTCCCTCTCTCCCCCCCTTCTCTCTCTCTCTCTCTCTCTGGCAAATAGATATTAAGTGAATTGCCCAGGGTCATGCAGCTAGTAAATGGCTGAGGACAGATTTGAATTCAGGTCCTCATGACTCCAGGAGGTGTTCTATCTACTGCACCACCTAGCTGTCCCAAACTTATTTTTAAAATCAGAATTATTCAGATAATTAGCTTAATCCTGTAGTAATCACTTTGGGTGATTCCTGGGTGACCTTGGTCAAGTCTTTTACCACCTCTATAGCTGTTATGGAATGAGATTCTGAGGTGGCAAAATAAGGGGATGGAAACCTGAGCTGAGGGGTGGGAAGAGGATGGATGAAACTACTTATACTTCAGTTCATCCCTTCAGCCCCAGGAAAACTTCAGCTTTTGCCATAGCTAGAAACTTGGGACTGGCTCTCTGGAATAAGGTCTCTGGAAGACAGCCCATCTTCTTTCTTATCCTTCAGTGGACCTAATAATACGTGAAATGATTATGTTTACTACTGAGAGGCAGGAGTAGGACTGAAGGGAAGCAAGAAGTTGAAAAGTACCAACTTTTGTTTAATATCCTTATCTTGTTTAAACTATGTTGTTGTCCTGAAGTTTCTGACATTGCTGAGTTGGCCCATTCTTTTTCTAACACTAGCCCAGTCTCTTAATGTATTCATCATAGCAGACCATTCTCAAGGATTTCCAAGTCGTAGTGCATGGCATCTGGCACAGTGTGTGCCATTTCCCTTTTGACCTGAGGTCAAGCTAATTTGCTTTCTTTCTTCCATTCAAATTCATCACTTTCCCTCCTCTCACTCCCCAGCTGATATATACTATTTCCTTTGTTCTCCTCCTGCATCATTTCAACAAAGTATATGTCTTTCAGCAAGGGGTAAAAGCACATACTCATTGGTGTATTGGGGGTCAGAGGAAGAGTTCTGATCACACCAATTACATGTGTAATCTATTGTTCAAGGGGATGATTGATTTGAAGAAAAGTACATGAATAATTGTAAATAGCCCCTAGATTTGGAGAGAGAAGCTCCCCATTTAGTAGTTCTATTGTGTCTGTGTCTGAGGGTTTCAGTTCTAGAGACTGGCAATGTCATATTTCTCCTATCTATAAAATGTAGATAACTGACCAAAATCACCATGGGACAGCAGGCGTGTGTTTGTAAATCATTTTGAATTCATTTGAATTCAGTTCTTTTCCATAAACAATTTTTAAGTGCCTACTATCTGCCAGATGCTGGACTAGCTGCTAGCAATTCTCTCACCTGCCAATGCTCCTGGCCTCAAGGAAACTTACATTCTACTGGAGTATATAATATGAACACAGATAAGAAAATATAAAATATTTACAAAGTTATACAAATCAATTTCAAAAAGGAGAGAGAACCAACCAACAATTGGGTGGACGGGTGAGGTTCAGGAAAGGTGTAGTATAGGAAATGTAATTTATGTTGTTCTTTGAAGGAATCTCAGAATTCCAGGAGGCAGAGGTGAGAAGGGCATACACTCCAGACATGGGCAGGGAGTGCCACTTTGTAAAGTTACAAAAATACAAAAACATGAGAAAGGATATTATATATGGGGAAGGCTAGTCCTTCAGGGAGAGAGGGGGAGGAGAGGGGAAGGGAGGGAGAGAGGGAGAAAAAGAAAGGGGGAAGAGAAAGATGGAGAGAGGGGAAGGGAGGGGGGGAGGAAGGGAAGGAGGAGGGGGAAGTAGAGAGAGAGAGAGAAGGAAGGAGGGAGGGACGGGGGGGGGGGGAGAGAGAGAGAGAGAGAGAGAGCACAGAGGAAGACAGAGAAGGTAAGTGGTAATCACATTATGGAGGATTTAAATCTTTTATTTTATCTTTCAGGCAACTTGGAGCCACTGAAGATTTCTGAGTAAAGGAGGGATGTGGTTAGATCTGTGTCTTAGAAATGTCAATTTGGCAGTTGTGAGAATGATTGCGAAGGATAGAGACTGGAAGCAGGGAGCCCAAATGACAGGTTATAGCCATAGTATGTGCAAGAGGTGATAAGGTGTGAACTAGAATTCATATGAATGAAGAAAAAGAGATGTGTGGGAGGGGTGCTGTGGAGGGAGAGTTGACAAGATTTAGGAGCTTACTGCTGCTGTCTTGCTTGAATTCTTGCAGTAGCCTTCTCATTGATCTTCCTAAATCTTTCCTCACCTCACCTCCTACCTGTCAAATCCATCTTCTGTACAGATGTCCAGGTGATATTACTAATTACAGGTCTGACCATGTCACTTCCCTGTTCAACCAATTGCATTAGGATCAAATAGATATGTCTGTCTGACATTTAAAGCCATTTACGACTTGGCTTTGATCTCTCCTTCCAGTCTTATTATGTCTTACTCTAGACTTCCCAGTCCATCTAAACTGGTCTTCTTTGCTGTTCCTCACAGATGCCACTCTATTTTCTATCTTGGAGACTTTGCACAGGCTGTTCCCTATGCCAGTAATTACTTTCTCCTCATCTCTGCCTCCTAGGATCTCTAGTTTCTTCCAAAGCTCAGCTCAATTCCACTTTCTATGTGAAATCTTTTCTGATTTCTCCCGGTTGCTAGTACTTCCTCTCTTAAATTGCCTCCCTGTATTTATTTTGTATATACTGCCCTATGTATAGACATACATGCATGTTATCCCCCTAATAGAATGTAAGCTCTTTGAGGACAAGGAATGCTCACTCTTATCTCTGCATTCTCATTGCCTAGCATAGAGCAGTTACTTAATAAATGTTAATTGATTGATTGACTAAACATGTGAGTTGAAGGAGAGGGAAGCATTGAGGATGACTCTTAAGTTGAGAATCTGGGTTACCAGAAGGGATCTTCAATAGAAATAGGAAAATTGGGAGGAAGGATGGATTTTGGAAAAAACATGAGAGCTATCTTGGACATGATGAATTGGGAAACAAAAACTGGGGCTTGTTGAGAGAAGTATTTTCTGGTTTTAGGATGTGAAAGAGAGTTGCCAGAATTTTATTTAGTTAAAATGACTATTACTCATAGTAATTTCATAGTAAGGGACCAGTGGAAAGAGCTCTGGATTTTGTTGGGAGATCTGAGTTTGAGTCTTGTTTCAGCTCCTTACTGATCATATGTCATTACCTGTCTGAGTTTTGTTCTTTATTTATAAATGGAGCTGATCCTATTTGTTCTATGTTCCTTAGCAAGGTTGTTGTGAAGAAAGAACCTTAGAAACCAAAACATGGATTGAAAATGCTCATTATTATCATCATCCACATGAAGCTTTGTGGGGCATAAAAAATGTTTGCAAGCTAGTGAGATTGGGTTACACAGAATAGAGGAAATACAATTATCTGCATCATTGTATTGGGGGATTCACTTTGTGATTTTTAGCAAGCCCCTTTTGAGTTGGGCCTGCATGGATTACTGTCCTACTTAATGAGCTCATGGGTCACTTCTTAAATCTTCGGCACCATTTAGCGCCAAGAAGATGCCAATTAAATAAAGTCAACAAACATTCATGCTCTGGACTCAGTACTAAGTGCTGTGAATACAAATACAATCAAAAGTAAAGATAGTCAGTTCTTGCCCTCAAGGAGTTCCTATTCTGATGGGAAAAAGCAATACATAAAAGGCAACAGCAGGGAGGGGCACAGGAGGACAAGTCTTCAGACTCAGGAGCAGAGTCAGGATGAAGGATGAAGGTGTGATTGTGGGATTAGCTTTGACATTTCCTCAAAATAGAGGTTCTGGGAAGGACCCACCTATTAGAGGAAGGGGATGCAGAGGTTGAGAAAGGATGAAGATGCTAGCTCTGAGTACATAGTTGCACAGTCCTGAAGGGTACTTGGAGGAAGTGGAGGAAGTATTTGAGGTTCACACTTGCCTACTCCTCATCTATGTAGAGTAGGGAAAGCTAACCACATTCTTCATTAGATCAACCATAAACCCACTGCAGAGGAGAATGGGGGTAGGTAGAGTGGGAAGGAGAAGGGCTATCTCATCTTGACATTGTCTAAAAGAGCACTTTATGGTCCCTCTCCAAGTCTGAATGGGGGAAATGATGTGAACCACTGTAACACCACAATAATATAGTGATCACAATTAAGTGGCATACAAACATCTGCCAAAATACGACCCCAACCTAATTTTCCAGCCTTATTTTAATAATGATAATAACTAATATTTATACAGTGCTTTAAGGTTTGCAAAGTGTTTTATGTGTATTATCTCATTTGATTGTCACAACAACTGACTGAGGCAATGCCCATTCAGTGATTAGGGCTGTTTAAGAAGTGAGTTGAGGGATGGCCCCCTTAGACTATAGACATTTGAAGAGTAGTGGATAGATATAATTCTAGCCCAATACTTTATTGGCAGTAGACAAAGGAAGGAGAAAGTACACAGCCATGGCCTTCCTCCTCCCCACAAAGGTGGAAATCACACTCTTTTGGAGAAGACTAAGCCTAATCCCAGATCAGATACTATCCACGTCATACTCAAAGCTGAGCCATTTTTATATATTAGACAGCCACTCACATATATCCTACATTTCTATCCCTGACATCTAGTACAGCATCTTCCACATAGTAGGCATGTAATAAATGTTGTTACATTGAACCGGACTGATTCCCTGCCATTATGAAAGGTCAGAATCTCTCAGAACAATGCCAAATGCCCAGAAGTGGCTGAATATACTCTTGACTCACACCAATCTGGAGAACAGACAGTCATTATGAACTTGTTGACAGAACCCCCATGAGGATTTATGGGGAAGTGATGAAGGAAAGGGTCTGATGTGGGTGGAGCAAGGGCCACTCTGGCTTTTCACAGTAGTTGTGCAGGGAGTAGATTTTCTTTTAGGGGTCCAGGACCATGTTACTTCTTTTTTTGTGTGCTTCTCAAACAGTTTGGTGCAGTGAAAAGAGCCCTGCATTTGGGTTCAGAACTTCCAGTTCTGCTTCTTATGGGTTGTGTTACCTTGGGTCAATTACTTTTTCTCTCTGAAAATGGTTCTGCATGTCTAGAGTGAGAATAATAAGAAGAGGTATATTAACTCTTTTACAGGGTTGTTGAGAGATAATGCATGCAAAGTAAATTGTAAAGCATTATACAATTATGAGCTAATTAGTGAAAGAAATAAAAAACCAGGGGTGGCTAGGTGGCACAGTGAATAGAGCACTGGCCCTGGAGTCAGGAGGACCTGAGTTCAAATCTGACCTCAGAGACACTTGACACACTTACTAGCTGTGTGACTTTGGGCAAGTAACTTAACCCCAATTGCCCTGCCTTCCCCCCTCCAAAATAGTACTAAAAAAAGAACTAAAAAACCATATAGGGCCAGGATGAGGAACACACTATTTCAGTCATCTTGTCCCACAGAAGCTTTTAGTGAGACTAGATAAGATGACCTTATATCCTAATTTTATTCAATTACAAAAAAACCAGTAATTTTACATACCTGTACAATAGTCTGCACAAAATTAAAAATAATTATATTTATAATAATAAGATAGTAACTTTTCTCAGAATGATTTTAATCTGGATTCCATTGAAAAGGATGTGAAGAATGAGACTAGCAATAATAATGATAATATAGAATGAGGATTCAATAAATAAATTATTTTGAAACTGGAATAATTATCACAGTTAAACTATCATCCATAATCATTTAAACCTAACATTGATCCACAAAAATTGAAGAGATGGCTTTAATAAATGTTGCTGTAACCAAGCACTCATAACCTCTAAAAATGTGGAATGAAAGGTTATAGAGGTTATATAAAGGTTGTAAATGTTATAGAGACCTCATGGAAGAAATTAAAACAATGAGGAAGCAAAAGAAGTTCATATCAAGCTAACTGTTCTGTCTTTTCCTGTTGTCCCAAAGACATTGAGCCTTCAGAAGATGTCTGCATCCCAATCCTTACATTCAATTACACAGGTCAGTCATCTGATCCATCTGTACAATAGTATACAAAAAATAAACAAAAACAGAACAATAGAAAGATAGTGGCTTGCCTTAGTACTATTATAGTCTGAATACCATTGGGAATAAAGATGAGAACAAGGTGATGGTGATGATGAGGATGGTAAAGATGAGGACCTAAGGATGTGTTGGTTGGCATTACTATGAGTTGGATAATGATTATGGGCCAATAATTCATTCCTAGACCCAAGTGTATGTTTATTCCCCCATAGGAGGGCAGGATTTCAGAGGGGCATGGAAGAGATCCCTTACACACACACACAGATTTATCTATCTGTCTATCTATCTATCTATCTATCTATCTATCTATCTATCTATCTATATCTGTGTGTGTGTCTGTGTGTCTGTGTGTGTACACACACACAGACACATACACACCTTCTCTGGGAGGCAGAAGCAAGAGAACTAGGCTCATGAACTAACACTAGTATTACCATGATTCATTTTCCCTGGTGATGTAATTTTTCTTGAAACAGGTATCTTAAGAGTCTGGTTGGGAATAGAGAGAATCAATCTGAAAAAAAAATATGCATTTCTCATTTTTAGTTTATTTTCAGACATTTTTATGTATACCTACACATTCCTACCTACATATACAGATCACGTAAATATTTTGGCATCTACATGAAGGTGAAATAAACATGTTCATGCCCATAGAACAGTCACATATGTGGAGGGAAAGCACAGGTGTGAAGGGAATTCTGATTTTTAATGGGCTGTCCTAAGGAGGTAAGGAAGTCCCAATGTTTCCATAGCATCCCAAAGTCATATGTCAATGATAGATGGCAGGATTGAATGTGTTGCTTACACCAACTTGGGAAGAGCTGTCCACCTCAGAATGTTGGCTGCTTCGGACCCCATTTGATCTTTAGGGTCAGGTCACCTGAGGGTTCTGAAATCCAAGTGGGCAGTACTGCCCTTTTGAGATGTGACAAGTAGATCCAGGACTCAACTCCTTGGAGTTGGCTGCAGTGGAAGTGGTGAGCAGGATTTCAAAAGGGCCTTTCCACCTTGCCTCCAAGGAGTGTTTTCAGAGGTGATGTTTCTAGTAGACCCGGTCACTGGGTTGGATCAGAGGCTGAGTTTTGGTTGGAATTTCCAAAGAATAGGGTTGTGAGACAAGTTGGTAAGTTTCTGATATTTTCTGAGCCAACTCAATACAGTATTGTAGAAGGGAGGCTTTGGCTGCTATGATTCCCACCCACGGGTATAGTGACATTGGGCATCCTATTACTATCTCATAGGGACCGAGCTTATGGGAACCAAATGGTCTAGATCCAAGGCTTAACAGGGCTAAAAGGAAAGACTTTGGGCCAGGGGATACCTAGCTCCTCAGAGAGTTTACAAGAGAGGTTTTAAGTATCCTATTAACTCTTTCAACCATTCCTGATGACTGGGAGTGATAGGCACAATGGAGGTACTGAGTAATTAGCTAGGATGAAAGTAGCTTAGCTAATGAGCCTCCTGTGAAGTGGGTACCTCTATGACTATATATCTCTTTAGGAACCCTCCATAATGGAATGATTTTTTCTAAAAGGATGTTTGCTCCCCTAGAGGTTGTGGCAGTATGACAGGGGAACACTTCCATCCACCAGGAAAACATACAGACCATATCCAAAACATTTTTGAATCCAAAGGCAGGTGGCAATTGAATAAAGTTGATCTGCCAGGTTTCAAAGGCTGCATCTGGGAGAAGAAATTGGTCACAATAAGGCTTCAGAGGCTTGAATGTGTTGTTCTTGGGACAGGTGGGACACATCTCATAGATGGTGACAGCAGCCCTGTGAAAATTCCTAACCCATAATCCCATAGTCTTATCAAGTTCACATCCCTCCTTTTGAAGCTTGCCCTGCTTTTTGATAAGCATTCTTTTCTGGGCAGTGGCTATCTCTTCTCTTGTTGGGCTAAGAGTCTTGGGCAGGCCCTCATTATAAGATGGATATACTAAGGCTATACTTATAGGGAAAAGTGAAAGTGCCATAGGAACCTGTACTATGGGTGCCATTACCTCAGGAATTTGTAAGGAAGTCCCAGTGTTTCCATAGCATCCCAAAGTCATATGCCAAAGTCTCATTCTCATTTTCCATCTCAGGTAGATAGACGGCAGGATTGAATGTGTTGCTTACACCAACTACACATACCATATGTATGAGGAAACTGTGGTTTACCAAAACAAAATGACCTTTCTAAGGCCACAGAATCTTAGCTGTGGTGGAACAAGAACTCACATTTTCTGATTCTTGGCCTAGTGCTCCAGAGGGCCTCTCAAATGCATACTGATAAGACAGAGTCAAAAATTAACAACCACCACCACAAAAATAATAAGATCTGATATTTATATAGTGCTTTTAATATTGGCAAAACACTATATATAAATACATGTGTGTGTATGTGTACATATGTGTATGTCTGTGTACATACATGCATATATATATGTGTATATCTATCTATATAATTTGATCCTCACAACAATCATGAGAGGAAGATGCTATTAATATCCCTGTTTTACAGATCAAGAAACTGAGACTCAGAGAAGTTAAAATACTTGCCTCACTATCTCATAACTAGTACTCCTCAAAGGCAATATTTAAACCCAGGTTTTCCCGACTCCGAGCTGAGCATTCAAGCCCAGCATTCTATCTACTATGTTGAGCTGCTTGAAATCCAAACACCTGCCTATGCTATCTTAATACCACCCCCCCAAAACTATTCCTTGTAGGCTACTTCTTTTCTCTCACATATTCTTTCTTTCTTTATGTGAATCAGGACTTAGAAAGAGTCAACAGAAGATTATTTTATTATTGTGCTTACAATGATTACCTTCTTTTGAAACAATGTGGTTTGGCCCGGGATGTAATCTGTCTCCAATTTGGACTATGTAAAGCTGATCAGGCCATTTACAACCACAGTAGCTAACACATAAAGGGAAACCGGGCAAATAAAGATGGGCAATAAAACCAGGGCAAATTGATTCATCTCCAGGCAGTGCCATTCACTCAGGGCCTAATGCAGCACTCACTCTGCAGCTACCATGACCAAACAGCTTCCTTTAAAGGTAAGTGAATTTTCTATAATTTTCAGCTAATTCCACTTAATTCTGCCCACATGAGCATGTGATAAGAGAACGTTAAACTAGTTAACAACAACAGCATAAATGGGGACTTCGGGAGGTGGCCAATGTTTGATTTCCAGGCACAAGTGGCTCAGCACAGAGAAATCCAGATGATTCTTCCTAGGGGCAGTTTCTTGGTGATTTGCCTCCTGTGACCCTCGTTCCAGAGTAAAGGGCAGCAGAAAACACTGGGCTCCCATCTGTCACAGTGACAGCAGTAAGAACAACAAGTCCGGTAATGACGAGTCAGCTTCTCGTTCCTCAGCCCAGACACGACGGTAGAATCAGGGAGAATAAAAATGATAGAATTGATAAGAGTTCCATTATCTAGCCACTTAAACAACTCCTGCTTGCTGGGATAGTAAAGCAAGCTCTTCTCTTATCTTGGAAACAGAGAAATATTCTGAATACTAAATTATTATTGAGAAAATATGTGTAATTCCTTTTTGTAGATGGTGACTGGGTGGGTAGAACACATGCTGGTGTTTATTTCTTTATTTTCCAATGTTTTATTGATGTTCTTTTTTCTAAAACATCGCTTTCACTCTTCAATGATTTCTCCAGCCCCAATTAAGCCCTTTATTGTAGCAAAGATGTATAGTTAAGCAAAAGGAAAAAGAAAATGTATGCCTCATTCCACACCCCTTTCTGACAAGATCATGTTGCTATCTATTGTTTATGAGTTTTAGTGTTTTGATGTGTATGATGTGTGAGCTTCTAAAATAGCTGTTCAGTTATTTTCAGTACTGTCTGTGACCCCATTTGAAATTTTCTTGGTAAAGATACTAGAGTGGTTTGCCATTTCCTTCTCCAGCTCATTTGAGAGATGAGGAAACTGTGGCAAACAGGGTTAAGTGACTTCTCCAGGATCACACAGCCAGTAAATGTCTGAGGCCAGATTTGAACTCATGAAGAGACATCTTCCTGACTCCAGGCCCAGAGCTGTATCCACTACTCTACCTAGCTACCCCTCTAAAGTGGCTATGGAGTATAATTTCCTTTTGAGAGAATGCCATATCTTTGTTTTAAATTGATTTTATAGCAAACACTTGAAAATAGAAATTTCTCTAAATGATCTGAATTGTGTTTGTCTTTCGTATTCAAAGAGGGCCGTGGCTTCAGGGAAATGATGCCATGACTTGCAGTTGACTTTGATTTGAGTGAGGGAGGGCTGTGCAAGGTCACCAGCCTCACTTTCTCCTCCAGAGTCCTCTGGGTCCAGTGGCCTGATATTCACCAGGAGGACTGGAGATGGCCCAGGATACAATGGGAGACCCTGGCCCTTTTAGGTTAAGGTCTTTCCAGGTTCTCACTTTCAGTGAGGCAATGCCCATTCAGTGAGTAGGCTGCTTTAAGAAGTGAGTCAAGGGATGTCCCCTTTAATTAAAAAAAAAAAAATCAAACTGGGAGAGGAAGACGCTCAGGGTTGCTGGCCAAAAGAGGAACAAATGATCTGAATGTAAAATATGTGGATACGTAGGTGAGTGTTCCTCTTATTCTGGTGATCCCAGAGATCTTTGGCTATCTCTGTTGGGCACTGGTGCCAGCAAATGCTGCCTACAAAACAGCTCAAGCTCTTAAACATCAAGAGAGTGGACTCTATTTGATTAGACACATTGATCGTTTTATATCCATCTAAGTACTTATGACTAACTGTAAAACCCAGGAAAAAGTCTTTATTTGGAAGTAAGTCCTATCTCCCTTAGTGGAGGCTTACAAATAGGCATTTAACTGGACAATTAAGATGGCTTTTCCTTGAATTATCCAGATAATGGAGGGGAAATTGTACTTCTTCATCCATTTCATGTTGTAGTGCTGTTATCACACACATACTTATCTATTTACTGGTTAATACTTTCTAATAAAACGTAAGTTCCTTTCGAGCAGTGTCTGTTTTTCATTGTCGTTGCTTACTTGTATACAGTGTATAGTTTAGCGGAGTGTATGGCGTAATGGGGTATGTGCAGTGTTTAGGGACTGTTTAGGTGTGTTTAGTGTTTAGGTGTGAGGGCTGCTGAGCCCTTTTCAGGGCTACTCATTCACCTTTGGTATCTACCATCACCCAATTCTCACCTGGGGTGACTTTGCACACTCCTGCCTCAATTAAATGCAATTCATGCAGATGTCATTACATGACCCACAATAATGTGTGGCTCCAAGGGGCTATAGTATTCTCAGCGGCCACATTCTGGTAAAACTGTCCTGGCAGATAGGCTAAACCAGGTTGAGGTTAACCAACAGGCCTCAAACCCATTAGTGAGTTAGGGGAATGGCTGCCCTAAGCATGTGAAGACTTCTCTCTTACCAAATGAGAGGATGAGAACAATTTGTTTCAATGGTTATGAAGGTGGCTGAAGCAGGCACTGTGGAGCACTTAGAGTTTGGTCAGACATGGAAGACGCCAAGGTCATGCATTGCATTCCAGACCATCACCAGTTGTTTTGCCATTGGATTTCAATGAGGCTGATGACTTTGTGTAACTCTGCTTTACCTAAATCCAATTCACACAGAAGTCAAGAAATCAATCACCCCATGATTTCATTGTCCCTCTTCAAAAACAAAGGATGAACAACAGGCTGAATAAATTGCCATTGGCTTGGACTGGAAAGTGAATATTTGGAATATTAATTATTTGCATTATTTGTCTTTGTGTTCTCATTCAATTTTTGTAGTAGAGACTTGAACTCAAGGGCTGGGTTGCCAGGCACTGATCTAGGCTTATAGCCTTACTCGGTATTTCTCAGTCACATTGTCCAACATGTAAGGTTGCATCATTTCCATTGACTTTCTTGGGAAAGGATTATGTGTGGGGCTGTTTCAATGGGGAGGGGGAAGGAATCTTTTCTCTTTCACAAATACAGCATTGTAAAACACAATCAATCAAAATGGGCTGCTTCATTTACAAAGCAATTTATTAAACGGTGTTAACACAGTTACATTCAAACCTTGAAGTTCCTAAAAAGTTGGAATTAGAGATTGCCACAAAGCCAGATAAACAGCTCTGTTTTCCTAACTTCCCACTAAAGTGTGACAGGTGATAACAAAGAAGCAAACAGAAATCTATAACCCTTGGTGTAACCTGTCTTCTGGTTTTTATTACACCGAATTTGGGTTTTTTTTTAAATCAAGATAGTGGGGCAGGACCATGTTGTACTTCTGTGAGCAATCAGTAGTGTGCTGACATCCTAGCCTGATGAAAATTCTTGGAACCACATTTGACAAGGTGCTGATGTTTAATTTTCATCTCACCTTTTCACAGATCATAGAAATAATAACAAGCACATTTACATAAAGTGTTATGATTATAAAGGTAATTACATGCATTATTTAATTTTGACCCTAGCAAACAGCTTATGAGATAAGAGGGTGCAAATATGTGTGTGTGTACATATATATACACATATATATACACATACATACACACATATACATATATTATCCCCATTTTACAGATGAAGAAACTGAGGTACAAAGAGTTCAAGTACCTTGCCATACAGAAGTAAGTACCTGATCACACAGAACCAGGATTCAAACACAGGTAAAAGTCTCATCTTCAGAAGTGGTGTTCTATTTATGCCATGAAGTATGGTTCTCTCCCATTTGGTATGGCTCAATCAATCAGGAGGGAACAAAGAATGAAAGAAGCTTTCCTGAACCCAGCATAAGATCAGCTCATTACCTCCAAATCCACTTTCATTCAATAGGAATGACAGGTCAGTCAAAAAAAAGCAAAAGGAATTTAACTTCTGTAATATTTGAGCATTAGCTCACTATTCTGTATTACCAGGAGCTCTCCATTTAATGAAAAAAAGAAAGAAAAAAATGATTACGCACTTACTCTGTGCTAAGTGATGGGGATACAAGTAGAAAAAGCAAGACAGTTCCTGCTTTCAAGGTACTCACACACATTCTAATAAGAGAGACAATATATATAGGGGTTTTAGCTTTGAATCAGATGGAAGGGTCCAGTGATCCATTGGCAAAGCAGATGGCATTATATCTTCTTTGCTGTCATTTGCATTAATCAAACTAAAACAGTTTCTGATGATGAGCCAATTATGCCAGGGACTTTGGTTGAAGGAGTTTTCTTTCCTCAGGCTGAGGAGGTGGGGTCTTCAGTACCTGATAAAGTAGTTGGCAAGGAGGCCTTTCCACAAGGGTTGCTCCCCTGTTGGTGGCATTTGATTTGCAGTTGGTTTTGATGGTGTAGGAGATGGTGGGCCACTTCTCCAAAGGGATTGCTTGATGGATGATGGCTATGGGGGCTAGGTTGGAAGCAGAGATAAATGTAAAGTCCTACATTTAGGTGAACTTGAATACCTATTCAGGAAAATTTGAGTTCAATCCAACCTCAGACACTTGTGCTGTACAACCCTGGGCAACTCACTTAACCTCTGTTTGCCTTAGTTTCCTTAAATCACTGAGTGTGAATGGTTATATTGATTTTTCTTGATTTCTGCCTTATTTGTGAGTTGTATTGGTAATTAAGGTGGAACTTTTTTACTGTTTTCTCTTCTGGAGCACTTAGGTAATCAAGTGCCTTTGATGAGTCTGGCCTTTGTTTCTTTGATTAAATCACGAGTCTTTGATGACCTGCTTACGTCAAGGGAAAACCTAGTTTGCATGGTTTTGAGTCTCATGGTTGTGACGCCCTTTGACCTTGAACAGGATATATAAATTCAGAGGTCAGCATTTTGTTTGGGGCTCTCACTCACTGAAAGAGTGTTGTGTAATTTGACTAAGACTCTGGGTAGCCATTGTTAAGGAGCCCCCCTCCCCCCTTGAAAGCCCAAATGTTGGTGCTTCCCTGGTAACCATATACTGAGATGTTGGACAGAAAGCTAGAAGCCTGTCTACTGGTTTGTGTTATTTGATCTGTTGATATTTTCTGTTTGTAATTTCTGCTTGTATTTGCTCTGAAGTTCAGGGTGATGGCTTTTCCCCCTCAACTAAGTGAATGATACATGCATGTTTGATTAAAGTGAGATTGTTAACCCCTTAAGGTTGCTTGCCTTAGAAAAGCAGATCAAAGAACCTGTACTGGCAGCTCTTCTGTGTTCTGGTGTTGTTGGCCTTATATCCCCACAGTAGTGGCAAGCCATTTTATTGTTACAGTTGTGTAACTTCTAAAAACTAAACTTCTCAAAACTGAAAAATAGGTTGTGTAGTAGATAGGGTATTGGACTTGGGTGGGGTGTTCAGGGAGGACTAGCACCTCTAGTGTGAGGCCCTGCTGAGCCCTTTTCAGGACTGCTCATCCACCTTTGGTGTCCACTTTCACCCAACTCTCACCTGTGGTTCCAAGGAACTGTAGTATGGGAAGCGGTCACATTCCAGTAAAACATCTTGGCAGGTGGGCTAAACTAGATTGAGGGTAATCAATAGGCCTCAAACCAATCAGTGAGTTTAGGGGATGTCTACCTGAAGCATATGAAGACTTCCTCTAGTGGAATGGATGGATGAGAACAATTCAGTCCAACAGCTGTCAATTTGTTCCAATGGCTATGAAGGCAGCTGAAGCAGGCATTATGGAGTCCTTAGAGCTTGGCCAGACACAAATTACACCAAGGTCATTCACTGCATCTCAGGCTATTGCCATTCATCCTGACTTTTGTATTGCCAGTTGTTTCAACAATCCGGCTAGCAACTTCTGTGGGGGTATAAGATCCACCCACAGCCAGCACCTGGAAAGCTGCCAATAGCACAGGTTCTTTTGATCTGCTTAACTAAGGAAAGCAAGGTGAAGGGGTTGACAAGCTTACTTTAATTCAGCATACAAATATCATTCCCTTAGTTCGGGGGAAAAGCCAGCACACTGAACTTCAGAGCAAATTACAAACAAATTACAAACATTAACAGACAGACCAAATACAGATTCATAGTTACCAACATCTAGGCTCACAACAAGGGCTGGCCCAGAGTCACGAGTGCCACCACTGCTGTGAGTAAGAGAGCTCCAAAGAACAGACAGCCAAACCCTGGTTTTTTTATCTTTTTCAGCATCAGGGGTGAGTCACACATGCGACTCACCTACGTGACCTAGAATCGTCACAAAGAGGCGACTTAAACCCATGTGGTCTAAGAGCCTCTGCTCTTCCAGACATGTAAACTAGGCCCTCCCTGGAGTTAGCCCCACCTTGGGCCCCACCTTAGTTGCCAATCCACACCCACTAAGGTTTTACACCTAATAGGGGTTTGGGCCTGGGGCTTAGCACCTAGTAAGGCTCAATGAATTACTCAAAGGGAACAAAAGCCAAACATTCAAGGGCCCTTGTTGAACTAAGTGCTAAGGAGCCCATTTTGCTTACCAACACACCAGTGAACTTTGATGGCTCTGGAAGAGATTGAGGCTGACAACTTTGTGCAACTCTGCTTCACTTAAACCCAAAGCATATGCAAGTCAAGACATCACTCCATGATGGATAAAAAGCAACAGTTGGACTAGGAGTCAGGAAAATCTGAGTTCGAGTCCTGTTTCAGTCCAGCCATTTAACGCCAATGGACAAATCATCTCACTCTCTCAAGCTCAGTTTCTTCCTTCATAAAATAGGGATAATAATAGCATCAGTGGGTAAAGTTCAGGTTGCTCAAGGTTGTTGTGAGGATCTGATGATTATAGGCAAACTATGAGGCTCTGTTCTGTACCCATTTATCTTCTCCTGTTATAATATTTTGCTCAGTTATTTCATTAGCTCCCATGGATTGAACTATCATCTCTGTGCAGATAAGTTTCAGAACTATTTATCCAACCCTAACTTCTTTCTTGATCTCCTGTCCTGCATGTTCAACTACCTACTGGATGTCTCAAACTGGATAGACATATTAAGCTTAAAATGTTCCCAAATGAACTTTCCTTCAAAACCTCCCCTCTTTCTAATTTCCCCATTGCTGTTGAGGACACCATTCTCTTCTTCATCTAAACTCAAAACCTGGGTGTCATTTGCTACTCCTCATTCTCTCTTACCCCTCTCTCTGCCACATCCAATCAGTAGTCTTGTTGAGTTGACCTTCGTAACATCTCTCTTAATTCTCTTCTGACACTGCTACCACCCTAGCAGAGGCCCTCATCACCTCACACCTGTATTATTACAATAATCTGTTGGCTGGTCTACCTGACCCAAATCTCTCCGCACTACAGACCATCATCCACTAAGCTATCAGCTTAGCCTCCTTAAACCACAGGTCTGATCATATTACCCCAATATGTGATGAATTGCAGCAGCTCCCTATTACCTCCAGAAACAAATATAAATGTTTTTGTTTGGTTTTTAAAGCTCTTCATAGCCTGACTTCCTATTACTCCATCTTCTTGCACTTTACTCCCTTTTACACACTCTGCCATGCAGTGGCACTAGCCTCCTGACTGTTCCTCAAACAAGACACTCAATCTCCCAACTGGTTGTCTCCCATGCCTATAACTCTTTTCTAACCCCACTTCCTCAGTAGCCACAGCTACTGAACTTCTAAGAAAGAAAATTCCCCCCAAACCAACAGCCAATCAAATGCCACCAACAGGGGAGCAACCCTTGTGGAAAGGCCTCCTTGCCAACTACCTTATCAGGTACTGAAGACCCCACCTCCCCAGTAGCTACAGCTACTGAAGTCCTAGGAAAGAAGACTCCCTCAACCAAAGTCCCTGGAATAATTGGCTTGTCATCAGAAACTGTTTTAGTTTGATTAATAGAAATGACATCAAAGAAGATGTAATGCCATCTGCTTTACCAATGGATCACCGGACCTTTCCATATGATTCAAAGCTGAAACTCTACATGTTGTCTCTCTTATTAGAATGTGTGTGAATATAACTTTTTTATTTTCACTTCCTGGCTTCTTTTAAGTCCTGGTTAAAGTCCCACCTTCAGCAAGAAATCTTTCCCAGTCTCCCTTAATCTTGTATCTTTCCTCTGAGATTATCTATAATTCATCATATACATGAATATAACGTACATAGGACATGTGTGTGTACATACTTTCTACACAGTTATTTGAATGTTGTCTTCCCCTACTCCCACCCATTAACTGTGAAATCCTTGAGAGCAGAGCCTTTTTTTTTTTGGTCTTTCTTTGTATAGCCAGAGCTTAGCTTAGGGCCTGGTACATAGTAGGTACTTAATAAATACTTGTTGACTTGATCTAAAATGAAATAATATATGTAAAACATTTTGCAATTCTTTAAGCACTATATAAATGTGAACTAGTAGTAGTATTCTAAAAAAACATTTGTTGAGTTTTTACTGTACTAGGAACAAGAAGTCATAGATTTAAAGCCGGAAAGACCATCTAGTCCAACTCTCACTTTTGAGATGAAGAAACTGAATTTAAGAGACTTACCCCAAATCACACAGCTAAAAAATATAAGAGCTGGGATTCAAACTCCATGTTTCTTGACTCTAAATTCAGGACTTTTCCTGTTTCACTACATAGCCTTCCTGGTACCAGATGTAATAAGAATATATATAGTAATAAAAAGACAATCTCTGTTGATTAAAGAGTTCATAATATAATGAGAAACTATTAAATCTTACTATTCAAGGGGCTCTTGGTAATCATTTCATCTTATGCCTTCTTTTAAAAAAATAATTAATTTATTTTTAGTTTTCAACATTCACTTCCATAAGATTTTGAGTTTTAAATTTTCTTCCCCTTCCTCTCTACCTCCTCCCCAAGATGGCATGAAATCTGATACAGGTTCTACTTATACGTTCATATTAAACATATTTTCACATTAGTCTTGACGTAAAGAAGAATTTGAACTAATGGGAGGAACTGCAAGAAAGAAGAAACAAAACAAAACAACAAAAGAAAATGAGACCAAATAGTATGCTTCCATCTACATTCAGACTCCAAAGTTCTTTCTCTGGATGTGGATAGCATTTTCCATTGTGAGTCTTTTGGAGTTGTCTTAGATCCTTGCACTGCTGAGAAGAGCTAAGTCTATCAAAGTTAGTCATCAGCATAATGTGGCTGTTACTTTGTACAATGTTGTCCTGGTTCTGCTCATTTCACTCAGCATCAGTTCATCTAAGTCTTTATTCTTTCTTAAGAGAGAATATCACTTGCTGGCTCAGACAGTTTATTCACCGTCTCAGTCCCTCTCGACACTTCTTAGTCTCTGAAAAGGATGGAAATTGCTCAGTGGAGAGATGGGCATAATCAGTAATCAGGTCAAATATGGTTTACAAGTAAGGCTTTTATAAATAAAATAACTGTAGTCAAGTGAAATTCTATCCCATTTCAAGGTGGATGGGTAAGAACTGTCCTTTAGCATCTGCTAACCCTGTGGCCATAACCAGTCTTTTTAACATAGTAAGATACACAGTGACTGAGCAGGATTTTTCATTACAGTATCTTCCTGAAACAAGGTGACTTTGGCACTCTATCTTCCAAAAGCAATAGGAGTTCAACAAATGTTTGTTGAATTGGACCAAACAACAATGAAAGAGCCTACCAGTTTGCCAGCTGTTGTTATTAAGACAGGTGTTCTGACTACCTACCTGGAGGAATACTTGCCTCAGGTGGCCATTTCAGCTGTCAATTTAAAGATTAAGTATTACCAGGAGTACCCCGTTATCAGAGTAAAAGTCCACATCTGGTCTTTCCATTAACAACTGGTCAACTACCAAAGTGGAAGGAGACATGAACTATTAGGCACAATCATGCTATTAGATAATTTTGCTGATACTGTTTGGGGAAGGGTGAGGGTGTTGTTTGGGTGTTTGGGAGGATTTAACTCTTGTGTCAAAACAAAATGCACCCATCGAAAAAGTATTTGCATGAGGGAAATGGGATATAATAGAAATATTCTGTTCCCAGGTCCGGACAACCTCAAAGGTATCTTCCAATTCCGAGATTCTGTAAAGTAGGAGAAGGTACATACATACAGTTTCTAGTGATGGATCAACGACTAAGACGTATCTATCCTTGTAAAGACTTGCTTTCTTCTAACTCTGCTGGGTGGGGGAAGGGAAGAGGTGACAAATATTTTTTTCCTGTGTTTTCCTCAGTTTTCTACCAATGTGAATTGAGACTTGCTTTGTAATTTGCAGTCCCACATCCGTGAGGCTAAGTAACTTGTCCAATTCATAAGGTTACCTAAGCAATTATTTTTACTGAATCTTAGAGCTAATCAGAACCTCACAACCTCACAGGTCATCTAATCCAGGGGTGGGGAACCTGTGGCCTTGAGGCCACATGTGGCTCTCTAGGTCCTCAGGTTCAGCTCTTTGACTGAATCCAAATTTCACAGAACAAATCCCCTTAATAAAAAGATTTGTTCTGTAAAACTTAGACTCAGTCAAAAGGCTTCACCTAGGTGGCCTCAAGGCCGAAGGTTCCCCACCCCTGAATTCTAATCCAACCCTTTCCTGCTCATTTTGCAGCTGAGGCAACTGAAGCTCAGAGAGAGGATGGGCAGTGTATTGCTCAGGTTACTTCGTTGCTTGAGAAATTTGCTTTTTTAGCTACATTTGCCAATTTTATTAATGCACCTCTGATTGTTATGGGAAACTCTTGAAGGGGGAACTCCCTGTGCCAATGGGGAGAGGCAACTGCTTTGTAATTTATTGTCTTAGAGAGTTGACTAAGAGGTTATATGACTTGCCCAGGGTCATGCAGCTAGCATGTGTCAGAGGTGGAAATTTTAAACCCAAATCTTTCTAACAGTGAAACCAGCTGTCTATCCATTTCACCAAGATGAGCCAATAATTATGCATGACATTTGTTTATATGGTGCCTTACAAACATTAGCCTCTTTGAGAGGTAGGTACTACAGATGTTATGATAGCCATTTTACAGATTAGGAAACTGAGGCTCAAAGATATTAAGTGACTTGCCCTAAAGTTGCACAGCTAATAAATTTCAAAGGTAAGATCTGAATCCTGGTCTTTGTAATTCAAAGTCTATTACTCTATCCACTACCACACAGTCTCTGGGGACATCATACTCCAAACTTTTTTTTTCTTCTAAAATTAATCTTTAAATCCCTTAGGTGTTTTTGGTAGAGTTTGTTCTGATTTGTGTTTAGATCATCACTTAGGTTAGTAACCTCATCTATTCTCTTTTGTTAAAATATGGAAATAGCACATTTTCAAATCTCAGAACTGTGCCTTTCAGAGGGAACTTGTTTGTTAGCCTGGTTGGGTGATTATCAGGGTTATCATACATCTATCTATGAAGGGAAAGGAAACTTCCCTTGACTAGTGGATGGGAAAAGACAATATTTGTCCAATTCTCCCTGTCTTCTTCTCCATTCCTCCATCCACAATATTGTATTATCTTTTTTAGTACACTGTCTACTATAAGGATGAGGCTGCAGTAGGGCTTAGGAGGGCAGAAATGACATTGGGCTTTTAGGATGGCTTGGTTCCTTTTAGATTGTCTCTCAGCTGTTAGGCAGCTGGGAAAGTCATCAATTTATTAAATAAAATACTACAATAATTAGCATATTAATATTTAATATAATGCATTATATTATTATAACAAAATTAATCTATTAAACAAAACCAGTCAATACAAATTTATTATAGTGCCTTACAAACATTAGCTTATTTGAGAGGTACTACAAATGTTATGATCACTATTTTACAGATTAGGAAACTGAGGCTCAAAGATATTCAATGACTTGTCCCGAAGTTGCACAGCTAATAAATTTCTGTCTGTGGCAGATACTATGCCGGGCACTAGGGATCCAAAGACAAAGTTGAGGGAGTCACTGATCTCAAGGAGCTTAGATGCTGGGTGGGAGAGGGGGTGAAATGTGTTCACAGATAAATAAAGACAGTCTATATTCAAAATAAATAAGCAGTGATGGGAGGGGTGGAGAGGTGGTTCCAACACATGGATGAATTAAGACTCTGGGACAATCAGCTATGTCAGACTGCTTCACATCTGTTATCTCATTCTATCCTCACAACCACCCTGGAAGGTAGGTGATTATCCCCATTTTACAGATGAGGAAACTAATGCAGATAGAAGTTAAGCAACTTAGTCAGGGTCACATAACTAGTAAATATCCAAGATGGGATTTGAACTCGGATCTTCCTGACTCCAAGTCCCTTGCTTTTACACACCGTGATACCTAGCTGCCTAGTTAGAGTATGAACTCCTTGAAAGCAGAGATTGTCTTGGCTTTTTTTCTATCTGAATCCTCAGTGTTTAGTGTACAGAAATTGACTAAATTAATACTTTTTCAATTATTCATTCACATGCCATGATCTCAAAGCCCTTTACCATGCTAGGTGCCTTTCTCTAAACACTCTCTAGTTTATAAAAGTTCCCCGTAAAATGTAGGATGTATAACTGAAAACAATACTTTAGATTTGGTCTGACTAGAGCTGAATAGAGTAGGATTATCACTTCTCTAGATCTGAACACCTTATTGAATCCTAAAATAGAATTAGATTTTTTGGGGGGAGGGGCAGCCATATCCCCTCATGTCACTGAGTTTGCATTTCATTGAAACCCCCAGATCTTTTTCAAATAAGGTGTTATCTAGCCACATCTTCACAATCTTGCACTTATACAGCTGATTTTTTTAACCCATGTAAGACTTTATGTACCTGTACTAAGTTTCATCTTATTCAATTTGGCTCAATGCTGTAGCCTGTGGGGACTGGGTTTTTGTTTTTGCTTGTTTTTCAAAGCAATCAGAGTTAAGTGATTTGCCCAGTGTCAGACAGGTAGTAAGTGTCTAAGGATGGATTTGAACCTCGGTCTTATTGACTCCAAAGCCCATCCTCTAATCGTTGTTCCTCCTAGCTACCCTTAGAGATTGTTTTGAATCCTGACATTGCATCCAATATGTTAGCTATTGTTCCCAGCTTGGTGTCATCTGAAATTCTGATAAACATGCTCTCTATATACCTTTATACAAATCATTGATAAAAATGTTAAACGTCACAGAGCTGAGCAAAGATCCTAGTCAGTTAGACTGTCTCAGTTTTCTTCATTTATCAGTTCCTTTCAAATGAGGATAATAAGAAGTAGCCACTATGGGCTACTTCTCCTCCTCCCACTTTTATTGGTGGGCCAAGTTCTAGGAGTAATGCTGGGGGCCAAAGTTTCTAGTATTGTCACTCATGAGCCCCTACTGGTGTGCTTCCCATTGATTGTCAGCCAGTATCCTAAATTAGGTTTTAGAAAAGTGGTATTTACTCAGGTGAAATAATAAGAACAGTTGGTATAAAACATCTTCCAAAAGTCTGGGGTGTACTCTCTCACAAAGACAAGCAGGTTCCCAGAGTATGAGTTCTAATCATAGAATACACATTGTGGCAAAGGGTAAGCTCACAGTTCCTGGTTAATGAAGCTTTTTTTCTTCTATGGAGTCCTCACGAAGATTCTCTTAAGTGTAGTTCCCTGATGGGCTCTGAGAGCTGGTGCTTTGTGGGTCCATAGTCAGCATTTTGTAAGGACCAATGCTGGTCGATGGTGGGACCTCTGATAGATCTGCCAGACTTTCATGGTTGCCTGGGTAGGTGATTTCCTCTCAGGGGAAGCTCCTCTTCCCCTGAAGAGGCTCCTCTACCATTAGAAAGGCCTGCTGCTGGAATGGGCAGTTCTGAACTGGCTTACTGTTTTTATACATACTCCTGTAGATGCATCTGGTTCTTTCAGTCAATCACAAGATATTTCCTGTGTGGTGTCAACTGTTTTTATACAGCCATCAAAGCATTTTATTCCTCTCAGATTTATTGAGGATTGGTTTGACCCATGTCTCGTTCCATTAACTTGGGCGGGGACGGGAGCTCCCACCATGTGTGTGTATGTGTGTGTGTGTGTGTAGGATCTCAGTTGCTTCATCTGTATCATGAGAGAGTTGGACTATTAGATAATCCTGAATTTTTCCTCCAGGTCTAAGTAGACAGTGTTTCTTTGGTGTTCTTTCATTCTTTTTTTTTTCTTTCTGTGATTCCTTTTCCCAGAGCACCCCAGTTGGGTACGCTTAATCTCATTTAAGTTTTTTCTCTTGGTTACCATATCATACATAACTATTTTCTCAGCTCACCCTCGATCAAAGAATATACCCTAGTGATACAATCCTTCAGGACCCTGTTCATTCTGTCAGGTGACAGTGGCTGGTGATGGGTTATTCAGTCAGATTTTGCTATTCCCCATGATATGTTTGCCCTCTAGTCTGTTGCTATAACACATACAATGTAACACAATCATTTACTAGAGCTAAAATGCAGATTTACACAAGAGGCCTTTAAGGAGATACTATAACAATTGTGGTGAGGTAGGGAATATTTGGTGACGGAGACCTTTTTAAAGACCTGGGACAAATCATTTGTGCTCTCTAAGCACATTTTGAAAATCACACCCCTATTATGGTATTGTCTGTCCATCAAAGCTTTTGAGCCTCGAGTGTGTAGCAAAGTAGACGAGGTTGACCAGAACTCACTTGAAGATCACCTCTCAGCTTGAAATTTTATCTGTTCCCATGTTTAATGTTATCATCCTAACCTCTAGAAAAATCCAGGGAATGTTTGAGATATCTCTCTCATAGTAATTAATTAATAACAATCACCCCATAATCACTATGAAGAAGGGTCCCACCTTTCTTACCACCACCACCAACTGCTGCCACCCAGCAGCTGAGCACAAAAGCCTGAGTGGGGCAACACTTCACAGACCACTGGTTTTGCTTCCAATGCAGCCCTCACAGCCATCCTCTAGGGAAATGACTTCTGTGAAAAAGCAGCCAGCCATCCCCACTAACTGCTAACAAACTGTCACACAAAGAGGCAGGCAAGCCAGCTTCACTGAAGGAACAAGGCACCCTGAGAGAGAGAGAGACAATTAGGGGGCAGTTCGTACCAGGCAAGTTAAACCCACATTACTTTGACCACTAACTTCCCTCAAACTCCAATGGGATATCCCAGGACCTTTGGAATAGCAATGTCCCTCCAGAGCTACAGCCACAGTTACTGAAGACCCAGAGAAAAAGTTCTTGCCACCAAATGCTATATTACTGTCAAATGGTCCAACATCAAGGACTGATATGATTTTATCAGTGGAAATGACTTTAAAGAAGAGGTGTTATCATCTGCCATGCTATTGCACTCTAAAGACCATAGCACCTTTCATCTGTATACAGTAGGAATTTAATAATTTAATAAAGTTTGTTGAATTGAATTCTACTCATGACGTGGGATCACAGGATTTAGAGCTGAACAGGACGTTAGAGGTAATCTAATCTGACTACATGATTTTAGAGATGAGGAATCTGATTCCCAGGTGATTTATACAAGATGACAAAGGTCATAAGTAGCAGAAACGGGATTCTAACTCGGGCCTCTGATTGCAAATTCAGAGCTCTGGGGAAAGGACATTAAATGGAGGTAAAGAACAAGACTTGCTGATATATATGTATATATACACACACATATGTATATATATATACATATATCCATACATATATCCATATATCTTTAAAGAACAAGACTTACTTCTATATGTATATATATGTGCACATCTATCAATATGTATTATATATGCATATGTATTTATTTATCCAGCATAGAAAATACTGGAGCCTACCTGTAAGTATGTAGTTGTCTCTGGTTTTACTTGAAGGAGAAAGAAAAGGCCTATGCATTACTCTCACCAAGTAATTACCAGCCTATAACCTCTTAGCAGATACCTAAAATTCCACTTTTTGAGATTCATTCTTTTGGGTTAAGGATTACTTTATCTATGTCTTCTCTGAAGGAGTTAATAAATTAAACTGCTGTCTGTCAGTAGAACTTCAGTGTGAATTCATTTAGCAGATTGATTTCTTCCAATACTAAAGGTCCCCAGGATCATAGAAACAGAGAATATTAGCACAGGACAAGACCCTGTCTATTCTACTCCCTACTGAAATCATGAATCCCATCTATAATATCCCTTAGAGATGATGATTCAGCCTCTGTTGTAGGAAATAAAGCTGGTTGAGTAGGTGGGAGCCAGATTGCTGAGGTCTTTGAACACCAGGCTGCTGAATTCATATTTAATCTTTTGAACAATGGGAAGTCACTGAAAACCTTGAATAGGGGAGTAACTTCCCTAGAGATAATATCCCTTTCCTCCTCCTGCCATCATGGGGATCAGGTTTTGAAGTGAAATAAAAATGTCTGAATGGCTCTAAGATCTCAAAACAAACAAAGAACAAACCCTAGACCAAAATCAAGTAAGGATATCATCTCACCTCATACCACTAGGACTGATAGAATGTAAGCTACCTGAGGGCAGGGCCCATTTAATTTTTGTCTTTCTATCCCAAGAGCAGCACTTAGAACATAGCACTAGATGTTTAACAAATATTTGGAGATCAGTTGTTTGACAGGACCCACTTAAAAACCTGATGTTGATGTGAAACAGTAAGCTCATGGGGTTGTAATCCTGGTTTAAAACCATTATCTAGGTGCACCTATGCCAGCCATTCAATTCTGTGCTAAGCATTCACTAGACCACAAAACATCTAACCAGCACTGTTGTTAGCCTCTCAAAAATATTCACTTGCTAAGTTCCATAGGATTTGGAGCTCAAAGGAAACTTAAAATCAACTAGATTTGTACATTTTCCAACTTTATGGAATATGAAAACTGTGCATCATTTAGTCATCCCTCCAATCAACAAATATTTTAAAACTGTGCTGTTTAGCCAAGAGAATAACCCCTTCATTTTACAGATGGGGAAACTGAGGCCCAAAGAAATTATTGATGGCAGTGGTAGGGAAACCTGTACCTTACATTGTTTCTTAATTTTTTAATGTACAAATCTTGTTTACCTAACTTGATTGTGAGTCCCAGGAGGTAAGGAACCATGTCTTATTTCTTGGTATGCCCATAAAACCCATTGTTGTAAGGGAATTGTTCGTGGCAAGCAATAATTTTGATATGTTCCATTTTGTGACAGAATGGTCACATTATTTTCTTCTGCTGATACTAGGAGGATTCAGAAAAATCTGACCCTGAACAGATGAAATCATTATAGTGCATTCTCCATACTTAATTCATTCTGTCAGTCCAGCGCTGGACTTTATGGCACCTATGCCTGTTTCATCACTCTCTTTTGTTGTGTTTTTCATTCTGTAATTTTAAAGAACAGTTGTTGCTCCAAAGAAAAATGCATAAATTGTAGCTCTTAAAGAGCACACTTCAATGAAAGATAGAAATATTGCAGTGGTTGTTGAGGTAGGGAAGTCAAATGTTTCAAGGATTATTCAAGTCCCAAAAGAAATGGATCAGCCACTAGGAAGCACCAAAGAAAATGAGAGTGAAAACAAAAAAGACAATGATGCAAGAATCAACAAATCGCTGCTTCAAAACAGCCTAATTAGTCCTCAGAAAACAAAGATCTTCAGAGGGACCTGGCAATTGGAGGGGATGATATTAATTCAGGCTTCTTAAAGATGGAAGAACAGCAAGAAGACCCGCAAAACTAACAAACAAAAAATCAGTGGCTAACTGTTGCCAGGAAGAAAAAATGCCTGTAATTGCCAAGACAATACAAAGACTGGAATATTGAAGATTGGAAAAGAAAGAAAGATCATTTCTACTGATGAAGCTGCCTTTTTCATTCAAGGATACACCAAGACTATTGTCAAAGAAATCCAGGTAAGCCTTTAAAATTGGAGCATATTCTTCAGGCTATAAAACATGTAGCCTTCAAACGCTTTAGGGATTTTTTTTTAAATTTCCAGTGGGCCTGAAAATTTTGTCCCTGTTGAGAGAATGATGAATCCTGATAAATATATTGATACTAAAAAGGAAAACTGTTTCAGAATTATAGAAATTCCCAAATGGAGATGGAATACTTCTATATGGCCTTGCCTCAGGCCATATGTGATGAAACGTTAAGAATTTTTCCAAGTGATGGAGGTAAACATGTTTAAATGGCCTGGGAACTCACACGTTTTAAATCCAATTAAAAATCAATGTGTTATAATCAAGGCTAGAATTGGAAAAATGGACTATTCATCAAAGTTACATTAACATCTAATATGATAGTTTTGGTTTAAGGATGAAGAATTTAAAACTGTTTCAGAGTTTTATGAGTTCAGTGCCATATGAAACAAAACAAGTGATTGTAACAAAAGGCTGATTATTTTATAAGTGTATTCCAAAAGATGTAAAGATTGTAAGGTTTATTGTACGTCAATAATTTAATTCTTTTACTTTGTCCTAATTAATATGCACAATGTTAAAACATAGAGTAAGGACTCAATGAAGGGCAACTAGGTGGTGTAGTGGATAGAGCATCTGGCCAAGAGTCAGGAAGACCTGAGTTCAAATCTGGCCTCAGACACGTTTTAGCTGTGTGATTCTGGGAAAGTCACTTAACCTTCATCTATAAAATGAGCTGGGAAAGGAAATGGCAAACCACTCTAGTATCTTTACCAAGAAAACCCCAATGGGGTCACAAAGAGTTGGATATGACTAAATGACTGAACAACAAAAAAAGGGCTCAATAAACGTTGATTCAATGCAATGCATTTTAATGCGTTTTCATGATGTGTCTATGATAAGAGGCATCACAGCCTAGTGGAATAGAGAACTGGACCTGAAATCTGAACCGATGTGGCTTTAAATTCCACTTCCATAAAATCACTTAGCTTCTCTCAGACTCAACTTCCTCATCTGTACAATGGACATAATAGCAAAACCTGTTGTACCTGCCTCATGGAGTTGTTGTGAGGCCCAAATGAGAGAATGTATTCAAAACACTTTGGAAATCTTAAAGTGCTATGTAAATGGAACATACATTTATTATAGCTTTGTGAAAGAATGGGCATATTGAGAATGCAATGATAAAAAGTAGTACAGTTCCTGCCATCCAGGAAGTTACAACTAATAATGAGCTTCATTGACCTTTCTACTGGTTTGCAAACAGATTTCACTCTTATTTAGTATTTTTTCTCCACCTCCTCCTATTTCTGAGACCAACCAAGAGTTCGGCTGAGTAGGTGGGAAGGAATCCTGGAAACAAGAAAAACATGATGGTTTGGTGTTTGAAGGTCCAGGGGTTAAGGAGGGGTGAGGAGGCTGGGAGGGAAAGGAGGATCAGGAAATGGAGCTTTTCCAAGGATTGATTTTTAAAATCCCACATCAACATATCTTTCACAGAGCTGGTTAATAATCAATTTTCATGAGAAAGAAAAGCTGCCTTTCTCTCCATAGGGGACAAGACCAAGAACTTGAGTATAGCCTTGCAGATATTCTTAACTAATTCACATTTTAAATGGGTTTAGAGTAGAGATTCTTTACCTGGAATTACCAAACTTAAAAAACCAAAAGATTTCGATACCTGTATTTCAATATACTTAGTTTCTTTTGCAATCCTGTGCATTTTATTTTCTCATTTAAAAAATTCTTCTGAGAAGGGGTCTGTAGTTCACCCGACAGGTAAAGAGGTTGATGACACAAAAAAGTTAAGAACCCCTGATTGAGAGATCCTAAATAGCATTCTTATTTTCTTTTCCATGTCATAGATGTTATACATAAAAAATTTATTCATGTTTTGCATAATAGTCTTTGCCAAAACTCAACTTGTCTCTATTCTTGGAGCCATATCCTATATCAGACATGCATACCTTAATGCTATAGTTCTACTCATTTAAAAAGAAAAGAAAGGAAGAGAAAAAAATCACCGAAATGGGAAGAACAAGTGGTATCCTGGATAGGGCAGGTCTTGGAGTCAGGAGGTCCTGAGTTCAAATTCAGCCTTAGATACTTACTAGCTTACTTAAGCTTTTTTGCCTCAGTTCCTCAGTTCCTCAAATGCAAAATGAGCTGAAGATTGCACTGGCAAACCACTCCAGTATCTTTGCCAAGAAAATCCCAAATGGGGTCATGAAGAGTCAGACACAACTGAAACAACTGAACAACAAAACCAAAATGGACCACAGACCTAGCCCTAACCTTAAACATGCATTACCCTTTCAATTTTTCACTCAGCATTCAAATTCTCTCCTACTTTGAAAAATATGAAAGAAAATTGAAAAAAAAATGATGTAAAAGGAAAAGTACAACTCATGTCAAAATGAAGAGACGTTCTAACTTATTCTTTCCCTGCTGAGTATCCCCTTCATTCTTGGGTTATTTGTCAAGTGGAGAATTGGAGGCAGAATCAGTCTACTGTGTGACTTAGCATCTCTCCGTGTGACTGCCAAGATCTCAGGTCCCACCAGAGAGGGAGAAAGATGGTTATTTTAAAATTAAATAAAACCTTAAACCTTTTGGCATAGAGAGATGTTTTAAATTCTTCAATTTTTTGTGCTACTGTCTAAGAATTGAAAGCTAGGAGGGAATATAAAAAGACTACCTTCATTTTAAAGGTTCAGAAACCAAGAGAAGTTGGAATTTACTCAAAATCACCCAGTTAGAGGCAGAGCATGGATTAGAATCCAGGATTCCTGACTTCAATATTAATATATCACAAACTATTTTGGTTTTTTTTTCCCCGTCAATAACTTTATTATGGGTTCAGTACAAAGCCATGCCCTCTGGTGCCCTAGGTGAAGGTGGGGGATGAGGGTAGAGGGGGGGTGGGCACGAGAGAAGTCAGGAGAGGGGGAGGTAAGGCAAAGGTCAGTGGATGGTATAGTGCACGTAGGGCACTTCCACGTCCTCGCCGCTGTCGTCGTTACAGCAGAGCTCCACTACCAGTGTTTGCACATGGTGGCCCAGTTTCCGCTTGGACACCCGGCTCACGATCTCCGTCATAGGTTGGTCCAGCCGTTCCTTGAGCTTAGCAGCTGGCATGAAGAAGGAGTAGAACATGGACACATCCTGGGACAGCACTGTGATCTCCAGCTTGTGCTCTGTCTTGAAGAAGTCCAAAAACTGCTTGAGAGTCATCTCCTCGCCCCCAGGTTGGAGCCCCTTGACCTCAAAGAGATTCCAGAGCCTACATTCATCACAAACTATTTTGAAAACATACAAACATCATAGTTTTCAAAAGCCAGTTTTAGGGACATGATTGTTTCCCAACTGTGTCCTCTATCTATCTATCTTTCTTTCTTTCTTTCTTTCTTCCTTCCTTCCTTTCTCTTTCTTTCTTTCTTTCTTTCTTTCTTTCTTTCTTTCTTTCTTTCTTTCTTTCTTTCTTTCTTTCTTCCTTCCTTCCTTCCTTTCTTCCTTTCTTTCTTCCTTTCTTTTCTTTCTTTTCTTCACACACATGTGTGTATATTCCCCCAATTACATATTAAAACAATTTTTAACATTTTTTTAAGTTTTGAGTTCCAAATTCTATCCCTCCCTCCTTCTCTCCCCCAACCCTGATAAATAATCAGATATAGGTTATACATGTGCAATCATGTAAAACATTTTCATATCAGTCATTTTGTATAAGAAGACTTGAATGAAAGAAAAAGAATGAAAGAAAGTTAAATATAGCATGCTTCAGTCTGTATTCAAACAATATCGGTTCTATCTCTGGAGATGGATAGTATGCTTCATCATTCATGCTTTCAGCCCTTTGGGATTGTCTTGGATCACTGTATTGCTGAGAATAGCTGTCATTCATATTCTTCATCATACAATATTGCTGTTATTGTACATAACCTTTTCCTGGTTCTGTTCACTTCACTTTGCATCAATTCATGTAAGTCCAGGTTTTTCAGAAATCATCCTGCTTGCCATTTCTTATCGCACAATAATATTCTGATAATTCACAGTCATATACCACAGCTTGTGTAGACATTCCTCAATTAATGGGCACCCTTTAATTTCCAGTTCTTAGCAACCACAAAAAGAGCTGCTATAAATATTTTTGTACATACAGGTCCTTTTCCTTTTTCTTTGATCTCTTTGAGATACATACCTCGGGGTGGTATTGCTGGGTCAAAGGGTTTGCATAGTTTTATAGCCCTTTGGGCATAGTTCCAAATTGCTCTCCAGAATGGTTGGATCAATTCCTTTGTGCTTTTTCTCACATCTTGACCCTGTACTGTTTTCTCCTCTCCTTTCCACCAAACCAAGCCCTATCTAATCTTTAAAGCCCAGCTCCATGAAGCTTTTGCAGGCCAGTGCAAAAAGAAAAGGAAAGTTTTCTTTCACTACTCTGCACTGATGGTGTCTATTGTCTACATTACTTATGGGACAAGCATATATTGCCTTCCCCCTAGGTGACGCAGTGGATAGAGCACTGGACCTAGAATCAGGAAGACTTGAGTTCAAATGTGGTCTCAGACACTAAATAGCCATGAGACCTTGGGCAAGTCACTTAACCTCAGTTTTCTCATCTGTAAAATGAGGATAATAACAGCACCTACTTCCCAAGTTGTGAGGACCAAAAGAAGTAATAATTGCAAAGCACCTGGCACATGGTAAGCTATATAAAGTGCTGTTTATTATTATTATTATTGTTATAATTTCTCCCATTTTCATGGTTATTTAACTCTCAAATCATCATTCCACTTCTTATGCCTAGGTGTGTTGTATCACCCATTAAATTGCGGGCTCCTTGAAGACAGGGAGGAAATCTTGAACCTTTTTATGTTCCTAGCACAATATGTTGCACATCAGAGGTACATCTGTCCTTCTATTGATGAATTCCTTTATTAAATCCTTGGGGCTTGTGAGCATCTGTGATTCTTCTTAAAGCAACTTCCCAGTAGTGTTGTGATTTATTGTAAGGTACGAGTAAATCCTATCCTATCTCTGCTGCTAATTGTTATGGCAAGAATACAACATTAGGTGAAATAACATTCTAAAGGACAATTAATACCACAGGAATAATGTTTAAATGGAAGATATGTTCTCAGTGGAGGGACTGTGGGAGGTAGTCAGGAACAAGGAGAGCTGTAAGATCAGAAGCATAGAAGGTGGGGGGTCAGGTGGCAAGTGGAGTAAGTAGGCTTGGGCTGATCTTGGTTGAATGGTTGAAAGATGGATGATTTTACCCTAAGAATTGATGATATTCTTGTAGCTTTTGGTAATAACTGTATGACCATGAAGATTTAGTCAGGAGTGGAAAAAATTAGCAAAAATTCTGATTGCTCTCTTCTCACATTTTTATCAAGGATACCCTTAGTGTGTACATAAGTCATTCTCATAAATATTTGTATAGAGATACAAAAGAAGTGGTACCTAGGTCAGTAGTTGCTGATGTCTGCCTCCATTATTCCCCTTTTGGTAATAATACTTCAGCTTATCTTTCCCAGTCTTTCAAGATTCTCTCTGAGATTGCCTTAAAATTGATTCTTTAGTGCTTTTAAAAGTGTGCTTAATCCAGCACAAATTCTTTTCTTATATATTTTGTCCTATTTAGCCACTCTTCTTGACTTTCAGGTTCAAAAGGCAGACTTGGAATGAACTGAAAAGAACATCTAGTCCAATCCAATGTAGGTTAGAAAAATGAAGACCAGGGAGATAAAGTCACATTCCCAAATTCACACACCTAGTAAGTAGGTAGGCTGGGATTTGAACCCCATGCTTTGATTCCAGTTCTAGTGGAAAAAGATCCACATTTTTCCACTACATCACATTCCCACTTCCTAAGTGGCATTTCCACTTTCACATATAGCCTATTTGGTACTGAGCTATGGAAATGCAAGTAAAATCATTCCATTATCATTGATGATGAGAATAAATCATTATAAAAATAGTAGCAGATCTGTTCCATTTCACATCTATTTGGTGTCCTTCCAATTTCATTTATATATGCTTTTGGCATGATCTGGCTTAGATGGGTCTCATGCTGATGAGGTACACCATTACTCAAAAGCAGTCAGCATAGCAATGCACACAGAAAAAAAAACCAAGTGGATAAAGAGTACATGTTTGCTGATTATGACATGTGGTAGAATGGGAATCTATTGACTTGGTCTATTAGAATATATATTTGGGACAGATACTATAAATGGACAATGAGTTTTGTCTAATTCCCAGAAAGAAAGAAAGACATTTGATCACATTTGGGAAACTGTGTTGTATTTTCAATTACCTGAAGCTATATACCCTTCTCCAAAAGACCACTTAATTTTAACACTAATATTGTCCTGATGATACCATGTAGTGGACAAGAGCCAAGAGAAGTCTTTTCTTGGCAGATTGCACTCTCTATTATCCCCATCCTCCCACTTATCTTCAATCTCTTCCTGACGACTGGCTGCTTTTCTATGGCCTTCAAATATGCCCGTGGCTCTCCCATCCTGAAAAAAATCCTCCCTTGATTCCTCCATCCCTGATAGCTATTGTCCTGTATCTCTTCTTCTATTTGTGACTGAAGTCCTTGGGAAGGCTGTCCACAATCAATGCCCCCACTTTCTTTCTTCCCACACTCTTCTTAACTCTCTGCAATATGACTTCTAATCTCATTATGCAACTGAAACTACTCTCTCCAAAGTTACTGATAATCTTAGTTGCTAAATTGAATGGCTTTTTCTCAATCCTCACCTGTTTTGACCTCTCTGAAACCTTTGACCTTGTCAATCACTCTTTTTTTGATGAACTGTTTTCTTTAGGTTTTCATGATATTGCTTTCTCCTGGTTCTCTTCCTATATGTCTGACTGCTCCTTTGCAAACTGAGAAGTGACTTGCCCAGGGTCGCACAGCTAGTGTCTGAGGCCAGCTTTGAACTCAGAAAGATTCATCTTCTTGACTTCAGTCCTGGTGCTCTATTCACTGCATTACTGAGCTGGGTCTGACCATGTCACTGTCCTGTTCAATAAACTCCATGCCCCAGATGGCTCTAGAGGAGAAAGTGAGGCTGGTGACCTTGCACAGCCCTCCCTCACTCAAATCAAAGTCAGCTGCAAGTCATGTCATCATTTGCCTGATGTCATGGTCCTCTTCAAGAACAAAGGACGGACACAACCTGTGAGTAGCCTCCCCTCCCCTCCCAATACTTCTTTTCCCCTCTCCTCCCCTTCCCTCCCCTCCTCTCTCTCCCCTACTCTCCCTTCTCTCTCCTCTCCACATAACAACAACAAACACAATAAACTCCAGTGGTTTCCTATTATCCCTAGGGATAGTGGCATGGGGAACAGCCAGGTAAAACACCTGGAGTAGAGAGATGGAACTGCCTGTTCCAGGAAGGAGGGTAGTGTCAGTGGGTCATAGGGTACCTGGGGGCTGTAAACTATAAGAAAACTGGAAAGGCAGGAAGAATGTGAACTCTTTGAGAGCAGTGGCTGGCTTTTTTATTTTTTTGCCTTTCTTTGTATCCCTAGAGTTTAGCCCAGTGCCTGGCACATAGTAGGTGCTTAATAATGCTAGTTGACTGATCAAACCACAGCTACAGTTAAAAAAAAAGACAACCATTTGACTAAAATGGTGTACTTGCTTAATGACATTCCCCTTCTTGTGCCCATGCCTTTGAACAGGCTATCCTCCAATCCTGCAATGCACTCCTTTCTTATCTCCTCCTTTATAGAATCCCTACGTTCCTTCAGTGCTCAGCTCGAGCATCACTTCCAACTATTTGCACCCTGTCCCCTCCCCTCCCAAGTCAATAGTGTTCTCCCTTCTAAATTACTTTGTATATATCTTGTTTAATTATTACATATCTTTAAAAATGTATAAACTAGGTGGGGCAGCTATGAATAGAGCACTGGGATTGGAGTCAAGATAAACCTGAGTTCAAATCCAGCCTCAGACACTTACTAGCTGTGTGACCCTGGGCAAGTCACTTAACCTCTGTTTACTTTAGTTTCCTCATCTGTTAAATAACAGATAATAATAAATAATAAATAAATATTAAGTAAATAATACAAATCAGATAACAAATAATAAATAACCCTCCCAGGGTTGTTGTGAGGATCAAATGGGATAATAATTCTAAAGTACTTAGTATAGTGCCTGGCACATAGTAGATACTATATAAATGGTAGCTATTATTATGCCTGCAACTTACTCCCCTTCACATTCCCTGACACCAGCCCCCTTACTCTTCCTCATAGAAGAAGCTACGTCTCCAGATGCTTTGCATTTTCACTGGTTGTGTCATTTCATGCCTGGATCTCTCTCCCTCCTCATCTCCATCTCATATGATCCTTGGCTTCCTTCAAGTCTCAACTGAAGTCTCACCTTCTGCAAGAAACCTTTTGCTCCCCCTTAATCCTAGTGCCTTTCCTCAGAGATTATCTACAATTTATCCTGTATACATATTGTATGCACGTGGTTTTTGGTATGTTGTTTCCCTCATCAGACTGATCTCCTAGAGGGCAGGGGCTGTCTGGTTGGGTTTTTTTTTTAATCTTTCTTTGCATCCCCAGTGCTTAGCAAGGTGCCTGGGATGAATTAGATGCATAACAAATGCCTCTTGTTGTTGTGTGCTGTTTTCCCTCATAGACTATGAGATCTTTGAGAGCAGAGGCTATTTCTTTTTTATCTTTGTATCCCCAGCACCTAGCACAGTCCTGGTTTGTAATAGATTGTTGTTGTTGTTTAAATTATATTTTTATTGATGTCTTAAAAAATAACCATCATTTCCCTCAGTTTCAACCCCTTCCTCCACCCTGACCAGATATATCTTATAACAAATAGCATTTTTAAAGACAAAAGTAAAAAGAGGAAAAATCAGCATAGTTGAAAAATAGATTAAAAAATAGATTAAAAAAATTAAAAAAATTTAAAAAAAGATATGTACAATGTACCACACCCATGGGGTGTTCCAACTCTGCAAAAGAGTGGGGTGGGAGTGTTTTTTTTAATCTCTTTTTTGGAGCTGTGCTTTTTAAAAAATAATTTTGTAACATTCACTTTTTTAAAAATGTTTTATTGACATCTTTTCCTATTTTTCTTACATTACCATATTTTCCCCCAGTGTCCCACTACATCCCTGTCAGAGACCCATCCAGTATAACAAATGTTGCTCAGTGCTTTTTCAGTTATGTCTGACCCTTTGTGAACCTGTTTCGGGTTTCTTGGCAAAGATACTGGAGTGGTTTGCCATTCCTTCCTCAGTGGATATAATTTGTCAGTCAATCAGAGATTAAGTGACGTGCCCAGGGTCATACAGGTAGGAAGTGTCTGAAGCTGGATTTGAACTCAGGTCTTCCTGACTCCAGGTCTAGGATTTCATTTATGGAGCCACCAGTCACCTCCAGTATAGCAGGTAGTATTTAATAAAGGAAAAAAAGAAAAATTTAGAAATCAGCATAATTGATCAGTACATGAAAACAGCTGAAGATATGTGCTATGTACAACACTTACTGACCTGCTATCTCTGCAAAGGGGCGGAGTCAGTGTCTTCTTGTATCTGTTCTTTCAAGCCATACTTGTTCTTTGTGACTTTGTGACATTTACTTTTGATTTTTCAGTAGTTGTTAATTCTGTTGACGTTGTTGTAGTATATATACCACATTCTTGACTCTCCTTACTTCACTCATGTTTCTCTGTATTCATCATTTTTGTCATTTTGTACAGCATAGTAATATTCCATCACATTCGTATACAACAATTTGTTTAGCCATTCATCAGTCAATGGGCATCTTCCTTGTTTCTAATTCTTTGTTAATTCAAAAAGTTTTGCTGTGAATATTTTAGTTATATAGTGACTTTCTTCTTATCAATGACCTACTTGGGGTATAAACCTCATAATGAATTTTGTGTGTCAGAGGGTATGGCCATCTTAGTGACTTTATTTGCATAATTCCCAATTGTTTTCCAAAATATTTATACTGATTTACAGCTCTACTAACAATACGCTACTCTACCTAACTCATAACAACCCCTGAAACACTGACTATTTCCAATGTATAAGGTGTGGAATGAAACCTCACAATGGTTTTGATTCATATTTCTTTTATTACTAGTAATTTGGAGCTTTCTTTCACATAGCTGTAAATAGGTTGCAATTCATCTTCGTCAGAATGGACTATTTAGATCCTCTGACCATTTATATTGGGTAATTGGCTTTTGGTTATGTATGTATACATCTGTTAACTCTTTATGTATCTTAGATGGAAGATCCGTTATCGGAGAAATTTGATACAGAGGTTTTTATTGTTTCTCTTCTTATTCTAGATGCATTTGTTTTGTGCAGAAGATCTTCACTTTCATATAACCAGCTATCTATTTCATTTTCTATAATTGCTTCTGTTTTGCTATGTTTATGTTATGCCTTTGTTTTGCTATGAATATATCTTGTCCTCATAGATATATATGATCTTTTTCTTCTAATTTTTTATGGCATGATCTTTAATATTAAGATCACATACCCATTTAAAATGCATTGTGGAATATGGGTGTTCATCTAAACCTAATTTTTGCCAGGCTGATTTCCAGTTTTCCTAAGTAATTTATGTTTTTTTGGTTTATCAAACACTGAGTTACTGAGTTCCATTCCATTCCTTCCAATTATCATCCTATATATCTTCTGCTCTTTGTTGCTAAGCCTCGAAGAGACCATCTACAATAAGTGCCTCCACTTTCTCTCCTCTCACTTTCTCCCTCCTGCCTTTTCAGTCTCCTTACTCCTTACTTTCTGACACATACTCTTTAATCCAGTGATACTGTCTTCCTGACAGTTCCACAAACAAGATCCTCCATCTCTTGGCTCCTGGCATTTTCTCTTGCTGCACCCTGTGCCTGGAATGTTCTCACTCCTCTGCTCTACTTCCCAATATCCCTGGGTTCCTTTAAATTCCAGCTAAAATCCCTCCTTTTACTTGCCATCTTCACCAACCCCTCTTAATTCTAATGCCTTCTCTCTGTTTGTTACTTCCTATTTGTCCCATACGTAGCTTGCTTTGTATATATTTGTTTGCATATTGTCTCCCTCATTAGATGGCAAATTCCTTGAGGGCAGGGACTGTCTCTTGACTCTTTATGGTGTCCCCAGTGCTTAGCACAGTGACTAGCACATAATAGGCTCTAATAGATGTTTATTGATTGATTCTCCCTTGTCTAGACTGTTCCATTGACCTATATTTTAAACCAATACCAGAAGGTCTTGATGGCTGCTGCTTTGTAGTATAATTTGAGATCTCAAAGTGATGTAGTAGGTTCTTAATAAATGCTTAGTGAATGAAGAAATGAACCCCAACTGGCAGGAGTAATATAAATATAAACTTAGGCTTTAGATACGGTAATATTTATGTAACAGGATTATGACTTTCACTAACAGATTGAATAAGCACATGAATCAATGGGATCACAGATCCATTTGAGTTTCTAAGTAGGATATATTAATGTTAATATTTGTCCTAAAACAATGAAGTCAGAAAATGTGTACTTGTGGTATGTGACCTCCTGTAGGGGAGCAGAGTTGGCAACTCAGGGTGGAAAATTGGAAACCTCGACTCTTAGGGGAGGGGACTAATTATGAACTATAGGAGCTTTGTAGAAAAAAAAAAAGCCTGTGGCTTGAAAAAGCATGAGGAAGCTTGAAAGCTGGAAGAGATGAAAGAAGTTTGGAGCTCTCTCCTAAAAGATTGGAATCAAGCTCAGAACTGACCGAGGCATTGTGAGACTAAGCAAAGAATACTGAGTTAGAGTTCATCTGGCTTCGAGAAGGGATATTTTCATGCTGGGGCCAAGCAATAACAGCCTGGGGCTCAGACCAAAAGAATCTCACCTCCCTCCTGAACAAAGGAAAGAAGTAGATCAGGATTGGATTATTAAAAATGGATCATTTTGTTAAAATGGTGCCGAGGCCAAGTGAAACAGCAAGAACAGCTATCGCTTTGATAGTACTTCAAGTTCATTCTCGTGGCAACCATATGAGATTGTTATCTCTATTTCATAGATGCATAAACTGAGGTTTCTAGGAATGAAGGACAAAGGTTCTGTTCTGGTCCCCTTTCTCTTTTCACTCTATAATTTCTCACATGGTGATATCCTTAGCTCCCAAGGATTCAGTTATCATCTTTATACTGATGATTCCCGAATCTAGGTATCTAACCTAATCTAATCTAATAATCTCTACTGTGATTATTCTTTTTAAAAATCATTATTTATTTATTTAACATTTTTAGTTTTCAGCATTAATTTTCACAAGATTTTGAATTAAAAATTTTCTCCCCATTTCTACCCTCCCCCATTCCAAGATGGCACATATTCTGATTGCCCCGTTCTCCAGTTAGCTCTCCCTTCTGTCACCCTACTCTCCCCCATCCCCTTTTCCTTTACTTTCTTGTAGGGCAAGATAGATGTGTATGCCTTATGGCCTGTATATCTTATTTCCTAGTTGCATGCAAAAACTTTTTTTTTGAACATCTTCTTTTAAAACTTTGAGTTCCAAATTCTCTCCCCTCTTCCCTCCCCACCCACCCTCCCTAAGAAGGCAAGCAATTCAACATAGGCCACACAGTATCATTATGCAGAACCCTTCCACAATACTCATGTTGTGAAAGAATAACTATATTTTGCTCCTTCCTATCCTATCCCCCTTTATCCAATTTTCTTCTTGACCCTGTCCCTTTTCAAAAGCATTTGCTTTTGATTACTTCCTCCCCCTATCTGCCCTCCCTTCTCTCATCCCCCCCTTTTTATCTCCTTCCTCCTTCTTTCCTGTGGGGTAAGATACCCAACTAAGTGTGTATGTTATTCCCTCCTCAAGTAAAATCCAATGAGAGCAAGATTCACTCATTCCCCTTCACCTGACCCCTTTTCCCTTCCTACAGAACTGCTTTTTCTTGTGACTTTTATGTGAGATAATTTACCCCATTCTATCTCTCTCTTTCTCCCTCTTTCAACACATTCCTCTCTCATCCCTTAATTTGATTTTATTTTTTTAGATATCATCTCTTCATTTTCAACTCACTCTTCCACTCACCCTGTGGCTATATTCCCTTCAGCTACCTCTCATGAATTATACACATCATCTTTCCATGTAGGAATGTAAACAAAACAGTTCAACTTTAGTAAGTCCCTTGTGATTTTCTTTCTTGTTTACCTTTTCATGCTTCTCTTGATTCTTACGTTTGAAAGTCAAATTTTCTATTCAGCTCTGGTCTTTTCACTGAGAAAGGTTGAAAGTCCTCTACTTCATTGAAAATCCATATTTTGCCTTGGAACATGATACTCAGTTTTGCTGGGTAGGTGATTCTAGGTTTTAATCCTAGCTCCACTGACCTCCGGAATATCATATTCCAAGCCCTTTGATCCCTTAATGTGGAAGCTGCTAGATCTTGTGTTATTCTGATTGTGTTTCCACAGTACTCAAATTGTTTCTTTCTGGCTGATTGCAGTATTTTCTCCTTGATCTAGGAGCTCTGGAATTTGGCGACAATATTCCTAGGAGTTTTCCTTTTGGGATCTTTTTCAGGAGGCAATTGGTGGATTCTTTCAATTTCTATTTTACCCTCTGGTTCTAGAATATCAGGGCAGTTCTCCTGGATAACTTCTTGAAAGATGATATCTAGGCTCTTTTTTCTGATCATGACTTTCAGGTAGTCCAATAATTTTTAAATTATCTCTCCTGGATCTACTTTACATGTCAGTGGTTTTTCCAATGAAATATTTCACATCGTCTTCCATTCTTTCATTCCTTTGGTTCTGTTTTACAATAATTTGATTTCTCATATAGTCACTAGCTTTCCCTTGTTCCAATCTAGTTTTTAAGGTAGTATTTTCTTCAGTAGTGTTTTGGACCTCCTTTTCCATTTGGGTAATTCTGCCTTTCAAGGCATTCTTCTCCTTGTTGGCTTTTTGGAGCTCTTTTGCCATTTGAGTTAGTCTATTTTTAAGGTGTTATTTTCTTCACTATTTTTTGGGTCTCCTTTAGAAAGTCATTGACTTGTTTTTCATGGTTTTCTTACATCATTCTCATTTCTCTTCCCAATTTTTCCTCTACTTCTCTTACTTGCTTTTCCAAATCCTTTTTGAGCTCTTCCATGGCCTAAGACTAGTTCATGCTTTTCTTGGAGGTTTTTGATGTAGACTCTTTGACTTTGTTAACTTCTTCTGGCTGTATGTTTTTATCTTCTTTGTCACCAAAGAAAGATTCCAAAGTCTGAGTCTGAGTCTTAGTCCTTTTTCACTGCCTGGTTATATTCACAGCTAACTACGTGACCCTTGAGTTTTTCATGGGGGTATGACTGCTTGTAGAGTAGAGGGTACTTTGTTCCAAGCTTGAGGGGATGCGCTGTTGTTTTCAGAGCTATTTCTATACAGCAAGCTGTGCCACACCATCGCTTCTCCTCCCCCAAGAATCCCCAACCTGGACTGTGACTCAGATCTTAAGCAGGCTCTGCACTCCAACTCTGATCGGCCACTTAATTCCTCCCACCAGGTAGGCCTGGGGCAGGAAGCAACTGCAGCTGTAGTTCTGTAGCTACACCACCCCTGCTGTCCCCTGGGTGGTGGCCGAACCTCGAACTCCTTTCACTCTGTCCCCTGCAGCTTTTCCCACTAACTTTCTCTGTTGTCTTTGGTGTTTGTGGGTTGAGAAGTCTGGTAACTACCACAGCTCACTGATTCAGGGTGCTAGGGCCTGGTCTGCCTGGCTCCCAGTCTGGTTGGTCTGGGCATAGCCCACGCTGGGCTCTGCTCCACTCCGCTCCCAACTGCGTACGGGATAGACCATCCAGGCTGTCCTGGGCTGGAGCCCTGCTTCCCTCTGCTATTTTGTGGGTTCTAGAATTTGTTCAGAGCCATTTTTTTATCAGTGTTTGGAGGGTCCTGGGGGAGAGCCCTAGGCAAGTCCCTGCTTTGCAGCCGCCATGTTGCCTCCACCCCACTACTGAGATTATTCTTAAAGGATCACATGGCCAAAGTCTCCCACTGCATCCAGTCATCCTGATCTATATTTGGCCATTGGATCCAGATGGCTCTGAAGGAGAAAGTGAGACTGGTGATTTTGCACATCCCTGCCTCACTTAAATCCAATTCACTTGCCAGTCACGGCATCACCTTCCTCATGTCATTGGTCTTCTTGAAGAACAAAGTACAAACAACAAGAAAACTCTACTGAGATACAATCATGCATATCCTAACTGCCTGTTGTACATCTAGAAATGTCCCACTGTGTCCTGTAGGTATCTCAAACTTAACATGTCCAAAACAAAAGTCATCCTCTTCTTCCTTTTATACCTCCCTTCTTTGAAACTTTGCTATTACTATCCCTGGTCACCTGAGCTTGAGATCTCTGGGCTATGTCTCACATATGGTACTCCATTTCTCCCATTTTATTGGCTCTCCCTCATGCGTGGAATGCTTTCCCACCTTACCTGGCTTCCTTCAAGATTCAGCTCAAATTTCGTTGAATTGATAATTAATTTGTGAAATTATGAAATGGGGGCACACAGTACTGGTTCTTTAGGTACTTGCTGGGAGAGAACATGGTTGACATCAAGAAAGTGGCAATCATACTTTAATAAACACAGAGGGTGCAGATAAGTGGTGAAAGGGGTACAGAGTTAGGAAGCTGTACTGGGGAATGGGCTGGTGAAGGGAGGTAGGCAGCATGGGGAAGAAGATGGGGAGGGACAGAGAATATCACTGATGTAACCATGGATTAGATCTGGGAGCACTAGGCAGCATGGACCCAGTGGAGGGGAAGAGTGCTCAGAGGGGCAGGAGTTTGAGGTCTCATTTTTATAGGGTTTTTGGGGGGAACAGACCAACTTCTATCTGTGCCACCAAATCCTCTCCAAGTTATTGGTAAAACTTCAAAGTTACACCTTAAAGTTATCAGCACATTTTTGATCTTCTGGAACTGTGGAGATCTGGAGTCTGTCTGGGATTTACATATTGTAGGATCAAAACCTTGACAGCAGTGCCTAGATGGCTTCCTCAGATTCAACACACATTTTGGTTAATAAATTATTTTGTTGTTGTTGTTTTTGGTTGTGTACAATTCTTCATGACTCCATTTGCAGTTTTCTTGGTAGAGATACTGGAGTGGTTTGCCATTTCTTTCTCCAGTTCATTTTTCAAATGAGGAACTGAGACAAACAAGTTAAGTGACTCACCAAGGATCACACAGCTAGTCAGTGTCTGAGGCCAGAGTTGAACTCAGGAAGATGAGAATTCCTGACTCCAGGCCTGGCACTCTATAGACTGTGCCACCTACCTGTGCATTTTACAGGTGAGGAAACTGGGGCAAACACAGTTAAGTGATTAAATAATCAGACACACCTGAAAAATACAGTTTGTTTTATTTAGGATTAATTCCTCCCTTAATCCACTCTCCTTTTAATTCCCTCTACTCCCTTTCCTCCTTTCCCATAGAGTGAAATGTATTTCTGTACCCACTTTGTATTTGTGTGTCTTTGTGTGTGTGTGTGTGTGTGTGTGTGTGTGTGTGTGTGTGTGTGCATTCTTTCCTCCTTTGACCAGTTCAGATGAGAGTAAAGTTCTTGTGGCCGACACTTCCCTCCCTTTCCCCCCAATCCCATGCCTGTTTGTATCAATATCTACTAGCGTACCCTGATTGTGTGTGATCATTTCCCCTACTTTCCTTTTCTTTCCTCCCACTCCCAGTGTATTCCTCTTCCCATCTTTGCATTCTTCTCTTAAGATCAAGACATAACAGAACTATTCCTAGGCCTTGTCTAGTTAGACTCCATGACCCATGATGATGATAGGGTTCAGAGGGGACTTGTGAATCATCTCCCCATGTTCAAATAAAAATGGTTTATACTCATTTATTCCTTTATGATTGTTCACTCATGTTTACCTTTTTATGTTTCTCTGGAAGATCTAGATTTAGGGCTATGTCATTCCTGAGAGTTTTCATTTTGGGATTTCTTTTAGGAGGTGGTCAGTTCTTTTATTTACTCTTTGCCTTCTGGTTCTAAAAGTTCTGGGCAGTTTTCTTTTAAAATTTCTTGAAATGTGATGTCTAGGCTCTTTTTTATGATCACAGTGTTCAAGTAGTTCAATGATTTTTAAATTTTCTCTCCTTGGTCTGTTTTCTAGGTTAGTGGTTGTTGCCATGAGATATTTTACATTTTCTTCTATTTTTTCCATCTTTTGATGTTGTCTTAATATTTCTTGTTGTCTCATGGAGTTATTGGCTTCTGTTTGGTCCATTCTAATTTTCAGGGAATTTATAGCTTGGGCAAACTTTTGTATCACTTGTGCCGAGCTGTTAATCTCCTTTCTAATTCATTTCTTTTCCCTCGAGCACTTTCATTTCATTGATAAAACATTTTTAACTTTTAAAACTTTTACTTCATCTTTTACAAAAATTTTAGTTGAATTTGCACCAAGGCTGTGTTTTCCTTTGAGGCTTTGGTTGTAGATGTTTTGGAATCATTCTCTCCTTCAGAGTTTGTGTCTTGAGTGTCCCAGTCAACCTAATAGCTTTTTATGGTGAAATTCTTTTTATTTGCTCATTCTTCCAGTCTATTTCCTGATTTTGGACTTGACATCAGGACCAGGCTCTGCAAACTTCTGGAAGGAAGGTCTGGACCAGTCTTGTTGTTGTTTTCTTGTGGTATTAAATAGTGTTATTCCAGGACCTCAAGGATAGCTCAGGCTAGGCACCTGCCAACTTATAGAGCTCTTAAAGTGATCTGATCCAGGGCAAAGTCTGATGGCTGCTCCCCAGGTCTGAGCTTTAAAAATTCCTAGGCTTGGGTCTAGAAACAGTAGGTTGCTACCAGACTAAGCCCCTAACAGCCAATTGGTCAACAGCCATATTCAGAGTTCAGAGTAATAGAACTTCAAGCTTCTGTTAGGTCTGTGACTCTTGCATTGGTTATTCCTCTACAGATTCAGACTGAGCTAGAAGCTGGCATGGATACCCTACTCTGTTCCTGGGAGGTCTGACCTACACCAGAGCTTCTTCTGAATTTTGTCCTTATCAGTACATTGATCATGGAATGCTACCATGAGAAGCACATTCTTTCCTGAATCCTCCCTGGATCTGTAACCTGGAACTGAGTAGTACTGACAAAACTACCAGTTGGCACCTGTTCTCATTGAGGTACCCTAATGCTTATGTGTCTTGGGAGTGCCCCAATATGAGTTTGGAAACTTCTCTTGCCCTAGTACCAGGTCTCTTTCTATGTGATGCAGTGCAGGGCGGGAGGTGGGGGAAGGAGTTGTGCTCCTGGCCAGATCCCATCTCCAGTGTCCATAGACCTTTCTGTCTGTTTCCCTATGGTGACCTAGGATGGAAAAATGACTCACTTTGACTTTTCATTGTATTTCCCCATCAAAATTCAGTCTGGTGCCTTTTCTAGGTCTATTTGGAAAGGTTGAGGGGGAGGGAAGCTCACTGTTCTGCTTCCTGCTACTCATCATCTTGGCTCCACCTTCCAGATATAACCTTCTATTTAGTATCCCTCCTTCAAATCTCCTTCCACTATGATCCACTTACCTGCTAAGGTGATTTTTCTCAAGTGTAGATCTGACCATGTTATTTCCCTGATCAAAGAGCTCCAGTGGGGGTGGAGCCAAGATGTTGGCTGGAAAGCAGGGACTTGCCTAGGGCTCTCCCCTAGGTCCCTCCAAACATCTGTAAAATATGGCTCTGAACAAATTCTAGAGCCGCAGAACCAATGAAATAGCAGAGGGAAGCAGGGCTCCAGCCCAGGACAGCCTGGAGGTTCATGGGGAAGGGTCTATCACACGGAGGTGGGCAGAACTGGCAGTAGGGCCCTGAATCATTGAGCTGTGGCAATTACCAGACTTCTCAACCCACAAACACCAAAGACAACAGAGGGGGTTTGTGGAAAAACTGCTGTTTTGGAGTGAAAGGAGTGCACGGTTGGCCCCAGCCCCGGGGGATGCAGAAGTGGTGCAGCTCTGGGGCTGCTTCCAGAATTCCAGCTAAGGTTGCTTCTGGCTCCAGGCCCACCTGGTTGGAGGAATTAAATGGTGGATCAGAGTTGGGGTGCAGAGCCTGCTTAGATCTGGGTCGAGGTCTGGGTTGGCGGTTCTTGGGGGAGGAGCGGCACTGGTGTAGCAGAGCTTGCTGTGTAAGAGTAGCTCTGAAAACAGCAGTGCAGCCCCTAAAGCTTGGGACAAAGTACTTTCTACTCTACAAGCAGTCATACCCTGACAAAAAACTCAAGGGTCAAGTAGTTGGCTGGGAACATGGCTAGGCAGTGAAAAAGGACGAAGACTCAGACTCAGACTCTAGAATCTTTTTTGGTGACAAAGAAGATCAAAACATACAGCCAGAAGAAGTCAACAAAGTCAAAGAGCCTACATCAAAAGGCTTCAAGAAAAATATGAATTGGTTTCAGGCCATGGAAGAGCTCAAAAAGGATTTGGAAAAGCAAGTAAGAGAAGTAGAAGAAAAATTGGGAAGAGAAATGAGAATGATGTAAGAAAACCATGAAAAACAAGTCAATGGCTTGCTGAAGGACACCCAAAAATACTGAAGAAAATAACACCTTAAAAATAAACTAACTCAAATGGCAAAAGAGCTCCAAAAAGCCAACAAGGAGAAGAATGCCTTGAAAGGCAGAATTAGCCAAATGGAAAAGGAGGTCCAAAAGATCACTGAAGAAAATACTACCTTAAAAATTAGATTGGAGCAAGTGGAAGCTAGTGACTATATGAGAAATCAAGATATTATAAAACAGAACCAAAGGAATGAAAAAATGGAAGACAATGTCAAATATCTCATTGGAAAAACCACTGACCTGTAAAATAGATCCAGGAGAGATAATTTAAAAATTATTGGACTACCTGAAAGTCATGATCAGAAAAAAGTCTAGATATCATCTTTCAAGAAATTATCAAGGAAAATTGCCCTGATATTCTAGAACCAGAGGGTAAAATAAAAATTGAAAAAAATCCACCGATAGCCTCTTGAAAACAATCCCAAAAAGAAAACTCCTAGGAATATTGTCACCAAATTCCAGAGCTCCCAGGTCAAGGAGAAAATACTGCAAGCAGCCAGAAAGAAACAATTTGAGTATTGTGGAAACACAATCAGAATAATACAAGATCTAGCAGCTTCCACATTAAGGGATCAAAGAGTTTGGAGATATTCTGGAGGTCAAAGGAGTTAGGATTAAAACCAAGAATCACCTACCCAGCAAAACTGAGCATTATGCTCCAAGGCAAAATATGGATTTTCAATAAAGTAGAGAACTTTCAAGCTTTCTCAGTGAAAAGACCAGAGCTGAATAGAAAATTTGACTTTCAAACATAAGAATCAAGAGAAGCATGAAAAGGTAAACAAGAAAGAGAAATCACAAGGGACTTACTAAAGTTGAACTGTTTTGTTTACATTCCTACATGGAAAGATAATGTGTGTAATACATGCGACCTTTCTCAGTATTAGGGTAGTTGAAGGAAATATACATATATATATATATAGACAGAGGGCACAGGGTGAGTTGAATATGAAGGGATGATATATAAAAAAATACAATAAAATTAAGGGATGAGAGAGGAATATATTTAGAGAGGGAGAAAGAGAGAGATAGAATGGGGTAAATTATCTCACATAAAAGTGGCAAGAAAAAGCAGTTCATTGGAGGGAAAGAGGGGGCAGGTAAGGGAGAATTAGTGAATCTTGCTCTCATTCGATTTTACTTGAGGAGGGAATAACATACACACTCAATTGGATATCTTACCCCACATGAAAGTAGGGGGAAGGGGATAAAAAAGGGGGGATGATAGAAGGGAGGGCAGATAGGGGGAAGAAGTAATCAAAAGCATACACTTTTGAAAAGGGAGAGGGTCAAGGGAGAAAACTGAATAAAGGGGGACAGGATAGGAGGGAGGGAAATATGGTCTTTCACAACATGACAATTTATGGGAGTGTTTTGCATAATGCATGTGTGTCCTATGTTGAATTGCTTGCCTTTTTAGGGAGAGTGGGTGGGGAGGGAAGAGGAGAGAGAATTTGGAACTCAAAGTTTTAAAAGCAGATGCTCAAAAAAAGTTGTTTTTGCATGCAACTGGGAAATGAGATATACAGGCAATGGGGTATAGAAATCTATCTTGCCCTACAAGAAAGTAACTGGAAAAGGGATGGGGGGGATGTGACAGAAAGGAGCGCTGATTGTGGAATGGGGCAATCAGAATACATGCCATCTTGGAGTGAGGCGGAGGGTAGAAATGGGGAGAAAATTTGTAACTCAAAATCTTGTGGAAATCAATGCTGAAAACTAAAAAATATTAAATAATATAGTATGGAATTCAAAACAAAAAGAAAAAAATCAATAAATGATCAAAAACCTTAAAAAAAAGAGCTCCAATGGCTCCCTAGTAACTTTATAATCAAATAAAAAACCTGGTGTGACATTTAAAGCTCTTCATAACTTGGCCCCTTTCCAGTCTTCTTACATACACCTTACTCCCATTTACAAACCCTACAACTCAAATCACTTCCAACCCCTCAAATCCAGCATTCCTGTCTTCATGTTTCCACACCAGCTGTACCCCATGCCTGGACTACCTTCCCCACCCACCCTACCCCTGCCCCACACCTTTGCCTCTTTGCCTCCCTGGCTTCCTTCAAGACTCAGCTCAAAGCCCACCTTCGATAGTGGCCACTCCTACTCTCACTACTTGCTCATTCCCTTCCATTTGAGATTACTTTCTATATAATCTGCATATGTCTTATGTGCATATAGTTCAGATATAAGCTCCTTGAAGTAAGACTTTGGGAGGAGACTTTCTTTGTATTCCCAGCAATTAGCAAATGCCTCAGATGTCATAGATTCCCAATAAATTGGACTTGCTAGTTGACAATTCACTAATACGACTTGCCTAAGGCATTAGAGGTGGTGATTCAATCCAGTTCTCCTGGTCCTATGGCCAGTATTTTTTCCACTGCATCACTAAATAAGTATAACTGGATATCTCACAGTGTTGTGAAGTAGGTCTTGTGCTTAAGAATTAAGGGTGAGCTGTACTGAAAGAGATCTTTGGATTGCAAGTAATAGGGAGGCAGATTCTGACTCAGGGTAAAGCCGAACTGTCTAACAGTTGGAATGGGCTTCCTTTTTGGATAATAAGATCTCCATCACTAGAAGTGTGGAAGCAGAAACTGGATGACCGCTTACCAGGGATATTCCTGAACTGAGTGGGAGGTTAGACTCAGTCTTCTCCAGGTAACTATTTCAGCTAAAAACTCCACTAAAACTTTTTTGGACAACCTGTTATTCCAGAGGTGGGATTCAAACTCAGGCATTCCTGATTTTGAAGCCAATACTCTATCCACTATACCAAGATGCCTCTCAAGTGATTACCATTCCTCCTAATGTAAGCCCAGCTATATCCTCCTTATTTCTGCTGAATCTGTTTTAGGGTCTGAACATATGAAAGTTGAATATGCTAGTAACTGTACAATGCAGTGTGCTGACATTTTGATTTTCCCACATAATGGCTATAGACTGAGTGTCCAATTATATATTTTAAAGTTGTTATGCTCATATTTATTAGATTATGCAATTCACGGAAGCTTTGAAATAAAACACTCTGTGTGTGTGTGTGTATGTGTGTGTATGCTTAAAAGACTTTTGAGCTATCTGCTATAAAGGTACTTTTCCTTTGCATTTCCCCAGCTGCAAGGCCATAACAATCCTTAGCTATCCTTGTTCATGTTCTTCCCTTGACCCTAGAGGATTCCTTAGAGCAGAGATGTCAAACATGTGGTCATGTTGTGGCTGGTAATACTTCCAACTGCTGCCCAAACCAGATTAAAATGCAATTAGGAAATATTTAACAAAATACAATAAAACATTTTGTTGTTATCATTTAGTCATTTTTTAAGTCATGTCTGACTCTTGATAACCCCATTTGGGGTTTTCTTGGCAAAGATAATGGAGTGGTTTTCCATTTTTTTCTCCAACTTATTTCACAGATGAAGAAATTGAGGCCAGCAGGATTAAGTGACTTGCTCAGGGTCACACAGCTAGGGTCTGTGGTCAGATTTGAACTCAGATCTTCCTAACTCCAGGCCCAGTGCTCTATCCATAGCTGCCCACAATAAGACATAATGTTAATATATAGTTTTTTAATTCAATGTGATGCCTACAGTGATCCTTATGTACAGTTCAGTGGCCACATTTCTATTTGTTTGATGCCCCTGCCTTTGGGGATCCATTTCACATGCTGGAGAACTTTTATGTTTTATAGGCACCAGTGCAGCACAGAGGTGTTCTAGTTTTCTGCCCTTGATCTCCCTATGTGACCAGACAACCTCCTTTTCCAATCATGCATTTCCTTGATGAAATCCCTTACACCACTTCTTAGACATAGAACATCATTCAAAATATGCTACTTGAATCTCCCGTGCATTTCTCTATTGCTCCTGAGGTTCACCCGAAACCTTGATTCCTCAGAGATTCCCCACAGCCTCATGGGGAGAGCATTTGTGGGGTCTTTGAATTTGGAATTATCACAAATATCATGCAGTTTGCCAAATGCCATCCTGTCCACTCTCTTCCTATTATTCAAACTTGGAATCAGTTCACTGTCTATCTGCAAAGCTTATCCCAGACATAGGTACTAATGAATTAACTTAATGCACTCCTTTAATCATACATTGTCATTTGACTACAGGATATTTCCTATTGAGTGTCCCCTGTAGGCATCCTAAATGGAACACATTCAAAACATAACTAATCATCTTTTCCCCTAAACCTTTCCTTCCTCCAATTTCCCTATTGTTTTGAAGGCATTACCATCCTCCCAGGCACCAAGGAGTGATCAGATGTTATCCATGATTATTCTATCTCCTTCCCTGTCCCACCTCCATAGCCAATCAGTTGCCACATCTTCTTGATTTTTCACCTACCATGTCTTCTGCCTTAATCCCCTTCTTTCTCCTCATATAGTCACTTCCCTGGTTCAGTCTATTCCTCCTAATTATCCCCTTTGCTTACAGTTTCTCTCCTCTTCAATCATAATCCACCCAGCTGCCAAACTAATCTTCCTAAGACACAAATCTACCCTGCTCAAAGACATGCATCGGCTCCACATTGCCTACGAGTTATATTATAAACATCGGCCCTAAATTTAGAGCCCTCCACAATCTGGCTCCCGCTTATCTTTCCAAAACTATTTCATGCTAAAAGACCTACATGTACAAAAATAATTATAGCAACTCTTTTTGTGGTGGCAAAAAATGTAAATTGAAGGAATGCCATCAACTGGGAAATGGCTGAACAAGTTGTGGTATATGAATGTGACAGAATACTATTGTTCCATAAGAAATGATGAACAGGTGGATTTCAGAAAAACCTGAAAAGACTTACATGAACTGATGCTGAGTGAAGTGAGCAGAACCAGAACATTGTATGTTGTAACAGCAACATTTTGTGATGATCAGCTTTGATAGTCTTAGCTCTTCTCAGCAATACGATGATCCAAGACAATTCCAAAAGACTCATGATGGAAAATATTTTCCATATCCAGAGAAACAACTGATGGAATTTGAATGTATATCGAAGCATACCATTTTCACTTTATTCTTCATGCTTTTTTCCTTTTGTTCTGTTCCTTCTTTCACAATGTGACTAATGTGGAAATATGTTTTACATGATTGCACATGCATAACCTATATCAGATTGCTTGCCATCTTGGGGAGAAAGGACAGGAGGGAGGGAGAAAAATATAGAACTCAAAATCTTATAAAAATGAATGTTGAAAATTGTCTTTATCTGTGATTGGAAAATAACAAAATACTGTTTACAGTTAAAAATATTGTTTCATGCTAATTCCTTTCATAAACCCTACATTCCAACCAAACAGGACTACTAGCCATTCTTCAAGCCCTGTATCCTATCTCCCCATTCTGTACATTCACATAAACTGTTCCCCATGCCTAGTATCCAGGCCCTCCTCCTTGCTGGCTCCTCCAAGTACCCTCATTTGTCTTTGATGCTCAGCTTGAGTGCCATCTCTTCTGGGAAGCCTTTCCCAATTCCTCTAGCTGCTAGTGTTTTCTCCTTTCTCACTTGTCCTCATATTACCTTTATTTGTATAAGGATTTTATCTGCTCTTCCCTCCAACCCACAAGAGATTATAAACCCCTTGAGCACAGAGATTATTTTCTTTCTGTCTTTGTATCTTCAGTGCTTACATACAAGGCCATGATTTTTTTTGGGAGGTGATGGGGATAGGGTCTGGACCTGTGTTATATGAGGTGATATTTCTTGTAGTTTTCTGCTGTCCTTCTCTTCAGTGTTTTACAAATGAGTGTACAAATGATGATACGTGAGTTCAGCAGAATATCTTTGTGCTATAGGAAATGATGGACAGCTAGGTTTATCTGTCGGATTTATGGAGAGTTCAGGAACTTGTGATCAAGCAAGAGATAGAGAACATTAGAGATGCAAAATGGATAATTTTGATTACATTAATTAGGCGAAGTGGATAGAACATCAGGTCTGGAATCAGAAAGACCTTAGTTCAAATCTGTCCTCAGACAGTTACTAGCTGTGTGACCCCGGACAAGTCACTTAACCTTGCTTGCCTTAGTTTCCTCATCTGTAAATGAACCAGGAAAACGAAATGTCAATCCACTCTAGTATCTTTGCCAAGAAAACCCCAAATGGGGTCATGACAAGTAGGACAAACTGACCAACAACAACATAAGAAATGATGAATACAAAGAATTCAGAGAGGCATGGGAAGTCTTTTAGGAACTGATGCAGAGCAAAGTAAGCAGAACCAGGACAACAATACACACCTCTCTGCGTTCTTTGCAGAGATGGGGAATTATGGATGGAACACTGTATATGCTGGCAAGCTTGTCTGATGTGTTGACTGGTTTTGCTGAAGTCTTTTTTCCTTCTTTGTTACAAGGGATGGTCTGATGGATGGAGAGGAGAGACATATTCAGAAATGAAGGTGACATAGAAACAAAAGTGATCAATACATTTTTTAAAATGAATTTTTAAAAATGAGTTAGAATTCTAAATTTGCGTTGTCTTTGGGTTTCATCTCTTCCCCTTTGACAAGATGATATGCTTGCTGCCCAAGGCAATTCTTAGTTAAGGTGGTCCTTGGCTAAGGTTAGGTAGTGCCTAAGGTCTAGAATTAGAAAGAATTGAATATAAATCTGGCTTCAGACACTTATGCTAGCTATGTGAACCACAGCAAGTCAGTTAACTTTGGCTGCCTTAGTTTCCTCATCTGTAAAATGGGGCAATAATAGTACCTACCTCCAGGGGTTGTTTCGAGGATCAAACGAGTTAATATTTGTAAAGTGCTTTGAAAACCTTAAAGTGCTATGTAAATGTCAGCTATTTCTTGTGACCTTTCAATCACAGTAAATATTTTGCAAGTTAAATAAACCTTTGAAGGAAGTGATGATAATGAAGGTCAGTATTTTTGCCTTTTCATTACTCCCTTTTTTCTGTACTGATGATTCATTTGATTAGGCCAGGCTGAGGCTGTTATAGTTGTTTACAATGTTTTCTTCTCAGAAGTTAGCCTTTGTTCTAATTTGATGTTGATTTTAAATTTTGTTCTAACTAGTCCAGGGCTTAGCACAATGTCTGATACATAGTAGGTGCTTAATAAATACTTGTTGAGTCATTGACTGATTAGTGCAGGGGTTCTTAAGTCTTTTTGTGTGTCATGGACCCCCTTTGGCAGTCTAGTAAAGCCTATGGACCCCTTCTCAGAATTATGTTTGTAATGCATAAAATAGAATGTATAAGATTACAAACAAAACCAACAATATTGAAATACAGTCATCAAAAATTTTTTTTAAAAATTCACAGTTTTTTTCCTTTTGTTCTGTTTCTTCTTTTACAACATGACTAATATGGGGATATGTGTTTACATGATTGCATAACTATAGCCTATATTATATTGCTTACTCTCATAGGGAGGAAGAAAATTTGGAACTCAAAATTTTATTTAAAAAGAATGTTTAAAATTGTCTTTACCTATAGTTGGAAAAAATAAAAAACTATTAAGAATTCACAGAACTGAGATGTCCCACATCAATAATCAGTCATTCCTTGTCTGTATAGAGTCAATTAGATTACCTAAATTCCAGGGGTGGGGAACCTTTGGCCTTGAGGCCACATGTGGCCCTCTAGGTCCTCAAGTGTAGCCCTTTCACTGAATCCAAACTTCACAGAACAAATCCCTTTAATAAAAGGATTTGTTCTGGAAAACTTGGACTCAGTCAAAAGGCCAAACCCTAGAACACCTAGGAGGCTTCATGTGGTCTTGAGGATGCAGGTTCCTCACCCCTGCCAGACACTAAAGCTTATGAGGTGGAGATACTCAAAAATAGCTGATCAATATGGTCCTCACTTGGATAAATTACCCCATCACTCACCTTCAGTTGAAAAATCCCACCATATTTAACTCCCACAGCTTCAGGAGTGAGTACTCTTTTCTTGGAAGAAATATGAAACTTATTTCACATTTCACCTGACTGTTAGTCTGCATCAGCTTATCAAACCATGGAAGGCAGAGGCCTCAGGCTTTATTAATAGCCAATGCATATATTCAGGCCCCTTAACATCCCTTAGAAGGTCTCTTGGCACCAGTCACAACTAAAAAGCTATCCTATCAAGCCATGTAGCTATACAAACTGCATAGAAACATTAGACTGCCTGATAAAAAGAAACCAAAAGGCCTGCAATTTTTCCCACATCCCCTCTCCCTGTTTTATATAAAAAATTGCCTGTATTTTTTTTCATATGGTGAAGTGGCTTGGTGCTTCATGTAGGGACTATCATAGAGTTACTCACTGTTAGTACAAGGCCATGCTTTTTTTTTTTTCAGAGAGTTGGGGAAGTGTCTGGAACTGTGTTTTATGAGACTACCTCTGTAGTGTTTTATAAATGAGTTTGTACAAATGGTTCTACATGAGCATAATTTACTCATGTAAACATGAGTTTTCTCAAAATGATAACCTTCTAAACACAGCTGTGACTCAGGATTTCCATGATTTGACCACTCGATTGAGGTAAAAGAAGAATTGTGAGCCTTCTACTAATCTTAAAGTGGAGTAAGTTTAAAATCTCGGCTCCCCAAAGCAAAGATAAATTTAATGTCAGAAAGAAAACTCTTTGGTGGAGTAGAAAGAAGGCTAGACTGGGAGTCAAAGGATCTAGGTTTGAATCCCGCGTCTTCCACTCACTCCCGGTGTAATGTCAGTTAAATCCTGGTGATTCTTTGGACCTCAGTGCCTCATCTGTACATCAAGGAGACTGTATCCTTCCATCTATAGGGCAGTGTGGAGTAGTAGATAGACATCTGGAGTCAGGATAGCCCTGAGGAGTGGGTTCAAGTCCCAATGATATGCTGGCTATGTGATTCTGGCTAAGTCACAACTTCTCAGGGCCTCCCAAAACTCTCTAAGACTGAAAGTACTAATTTGTATTGGTGGAAGGGATTTCGGGGCAGCTATATGGTACAGTGGATAGAATGCTGGGCGTGGAATCAGGAAGGCTCATCTTCCTGAGTACAAATCTGGCCTCAGACATTTAGTAGTTACGTGACCCTGGGCAAGTCACTTAAGCCTGTTTGTGCCTCAGTTTCCTCATCTATAAAATAAGCTGGAGAAGGAAATGGCAAACCTCTCTGGTATCTTTGCCAAGGAAAGCCCTAAATGGGGTCATGAAGACTCAGACTTGACTGAAACAACTCGACAACAACAACAAAGAGATTTTCCTCACTGGGAGTTCCTTATACTATAGAAACAACAGGTCTGGTCTAAGGACAAACTTTACATCTGGAATTCTTTCCCTCTCCCTCTCCCTCAAAAGACTTTATTAGAAAAAATAAATAGTCTTCTAGTAGAGAGCAAGTGTGGGCTCGCTCCCTTGTAGATGCAACAGCTCCTTAGGAAGGAATCCCACCTCATCTGTTCTTTCCAAAAAGCGCAGCCTGATCCCACTTGGCTGATGGAAAGCAGGCAGATCTGTGTGCCAGCTTTAGTAAAAAGCAAGGTAGATGGATGCCCTTTGGATGGGATGCCGAAGATTCTGTTCTCACAAACTTCCCAGGTTATTCTGTCCTAGGATTCAGAAGCAAAGCACGGCTCCATCTAGCAGCACTCGCTGGTACTGCATCGAGATGTCTTATAAAATCTCAGCAATGCAAACAAGAGGATGGGTTCCTCGGAACTAAGTGACCTGAGATTTTAACAGTAGAGAGAAAAGGCATCCCTCATTGACCTCAGCCCGGTTCACATCACTATTTTATGGCTCCTCTTTAAACTCAGCTGACCCTCCCCCCCCCCCCCCCCAGCTGCTGGTTCCATTTCCAACACATCCTATTTGAGATGCTAAGAATTCACCTCCAAAGGAGGACCTAGATTGTTCATGACAAGATTACCCGCCCATCCCTGCTTTTGGGTGGGGGGAGGTACTAGACCTGATTACACTAGTGAAGAGAATTCCTGCTGAAGAATGTGGTACAATTCACAGAGCACTGAACTTGGAGTTGGGAAGACTTGAATTCAAATCCTGCCTCAGACACTTAATAGTTGTGTGACCCTAGGCAAGTTACTAAACATCTCTGGGTCTTAACTTCTTCATCTATTAAGTGAAGGGTTTGGACTCAATGACCTCTAAGGTCTCCCCTAGTTCTAAATCTATGATCCTATGAAACTTTCACTACCAATGCAGATATACGCCTTACTCTGCAATCTATAATGTGCGAGACTCAACTGGGGCACTGAGAAGTTACAGGGTCACCTGGAGCCAGTGGTGGAACTTGACCCCAGATTTTCCTGACTCCAAGGTCAGCTCTCTATCCTCTATGTCCTTGTGCCTCATCTACCCCCGTTCTATATGTAATTCTATATAACCTTCAGGATGAGGCTTTTGTTCCTTAAATGAGAACAGTCAGCTTTCCCCCCAAGCTTGAGGATTCCCAGGTCCCATTACTCCTCCTCCTTCTGCTTCTGCTTCTTTTTTCTCCTCCTTCTTTTTCTCTTCCTCCTCCTCTTCCTTCTCTTGCTCCTCCTCCTCCTGCTTTTTTCTCCTCCTTCTCTTTCTCTTCCTCCTCCTCCTCCTTTTACTTCTGCTTTTTTTCTCCTTTTTCTCTTCCTCCTCCTCTTCCTTCTCTTCCACCTCCTTTTCCTCCTCTTTCCTTCTTCTACTCTTCCTTCTCCTTCTTCTTTTTCTCTTCCTCCTCCTCCTCTTCCTTCTCTTCCTCCTCCTCCTCCTTCTGCTTTTTTTCCTCCTCCTTCTCTTTCTCTTCCTCCTCTTCCTCTTCCTTCTCTTCCTCCTCCTCCTCCTTTTACTTCTGCTTTTTTTCTCCTTTTTCTCTTCCTCCTCCTCCTCTTCCTTCTCCTCCTCCTCCTCCTTCCTTCTTCTACTCTTCCTTCTCCTCCTTCTTTTTCTCTTCCTCCTCCTCTTCCTTCTCTTCCTCCTCCTCCTTCTGCTTTTTTTCTCCTCCTTCTCTTTCTCTTCCTCCTCCTCCTTTTACTTCTGCTTTTCTTTCTCCTTTTTCTCTTCCTCCTCCTCTTCCTTTCACTTCTGCTTTTTTCTCTTCCTTGTTCTCTTCCTCCTCCTCCTCCTTCCTTCTTCTACTCTTCCTTCCTCCTCCTTCTTCTTTTTCTCTTCCTCCTCTTCTTCCTTCTCCTCATCCTTCTTCCTTCTTTTCCTCCTCTTTCCTTCTCTCCTTTTTCTCTTCCTCCTCCTCCTCCACCTCCTCCTCTTTCTTTGATTTGCCCAGGGTTCCACAGCTAGTAAGTGTCTGAGGCTGGATTTGAATTCAGATCCTCCTGACTCCAGGGCCAGTGCTCTATCCACCCATTACTTCTGAGTTCCTGACCATTTCTTTACTCACAGGAGAAAAGAATTAATTTTGCTACTTCTGGATAGCATTTTCTTTGCAGTGCTTATTACACACGTAAGATGTGCCAGCCACCCTGCTAGGTACTAGAGGTAAAGGATAAAGGCAGCTAGATGGTGCAGGGAATAAAGTGCTAGATCTGGAGTCAGGAATAGCTAGGTTCAAATCCTGCCTCAGACACTAGCTGTGAGACGCTGGACAAGTCACTGCACCCTTCTGCCTCAGTTTCCTCATCTGTAAAGTGAGGATAATAATAGTACTTACCTTTCAGGGTTGTTGTGAAGATCCAACGAGATAATGTTTGTAAAGCACTTTGCAAAGCTTGACATGCTATACCAATGCTGGCTATTATTTTAAGAGGTTCGGCAGGAGAAGACATTGAGCGAGTTCCAGGTATTCTTGTCACTTCTCACCACTGACAGTTAAAGTTTGGCTATTTCTTTTAGCCCATTCAAACATACAGGAGCCCTAAAGCTATTCAAGCTTAGTCAAAAGACTTAATCATTCACTTTCTAATTCAAACCCTAAAACAACTCAGGAGCTGTGACAGGTTAATCTCCCAAGGGCAGATATCTCAGAAGAAAAATGAGAGGGAGTGGACAATGTCTGCAGAATCAATCTGCAACTTAGTCTTAGACTGCCAGCCATCAGAGGCTGTGCTTGTGGGGGAAATGAAGAATCACTTTAAAATCTACTCTAGGCAGAATGAGAAGCTAGGCAAAGCAGCCTAAAATGAGTGCTTGGGTTTGCAAAAAGATATTCGACTTCATGGAAACTATGTGCACGCGTACAAATTGTCCATCTCCACAGGGTAGGTTTGAATGAAATTAGGCCATACCAAGAATGTCAGTAATAGCAATGTACCATATTAAATAGCACTTTAAACATTGCATAGTGTGTTAATACATTATCTCATGTGATCTTTTCAAGAACCCTATGAGGTAGGTGCTATTATGATTTCCATTTTATAGATGAGATAACTGAGGCTAAATGACTTGCCCAGGGTCACACAGTAAGTATTTGAGTCTGAATTTGAACTCAAGTCTTCCTGATTCCAGATCCAGTGCACTCTTTCCATTGTGCCACCACCTCTCCCTCTCCCTCTCTCTTTCTCCCTCCCTCCCTCTCTCCTTTCCTCCTTCCCTCTCTTCCTCTCACTCTTTCTTCCTTGCTCTCTCCCTTCCTTCTCTTTCTCTCTCTTCTTTCCTCCCTCTCTTCCTCCCTTATTCCCTCCCTCTCTCTGTTCGTCTCTCTTTTCCTCCCTCTCTCTCTTCCTCTCTTTCTCTTTCCCTCCCTTCCTCTTTTCTCTTCTCTCTCTCATCCTTACAAAGAATTACGCAGGAAAAGGCTGGCTTTTCCCCTTGGGAGTCCTGATTTTCTTTGCTTACTGCCACAAAGTCATCTGAGTAGAAGAAACATCACTGAAGACCCACCCTTTTCATTAATAATCTTCCTGTACCTGCCACCATATAGCTAGTTCTAAAAGAGGTAACCAACTCACTAGGCCCTGGGGAGAGATTAAGAAAAATTGAAAGGTCCCAAGGCTGGCTCAGTGAGTTTAGCCTTCAGTCTCCAGCTGCTGAGGCCTTTGGTACAGGTAGTTCTGATTTTGGAGGCCAAGGGGTATCATTCAATGTCATCTCAGGCACTTCCAGTGTCCTACCTGATAGGAACCAAGGCTCAGAAGGAGCATTGTAAAAACAATTCACACTCTTGCTAAGGTCACAGGAGAGACAAGAAGACTGTGCTGGAGTGGGGTTTACTCCCCAGGTGGGTTCCTGAGGGCATGTTGTACTAATATAGGGGTTATCCAGGAATGGGTAACCTATGGATGCTACCAGCAGCAGTGAACCCTTGGCTCTGCAATTTACAATTTTTTCCCTACTGGAATTCAAGTGTATTGGTTTTCTGAGAAAGGTACAAGGCGTCTCTGTTTATTCAAGTTTAGTATTAGAGATGATTAGGGGCTTAAGGGATTTGAGACATGCTGGGTTTTTTTCCTAGCAATTTTAGCCCAAAGATAGGGACATGGGGAGCAGGGCAAAAAACAGAAGCTTTCATTTTAAGCTTTCTTATAATTTTGAGGTCTGCTTCCTGTGCAGAAGCCAACAATGAATAAAGATTGTGGGGCTCCCCACAAGAGAGATGATAAGGGCTCTTGATAATTATAGTACCTCACTTGAGTTATTGTCTCTGAGAATGGTCATGGGGAGCAAAGGTAGTAGGTAGTAGGTAGACTATTTCTTTATATTGTTCTATTGATTGCCTTCTTGGAATCTCAATTAAGTTGCTATTGTAGGTGTATCAGAACTATAATGGCTATGGAATGCAGAGGCAACATTTAATATGGAGGGGGGAGTTCTGGGGGAAGTCAAGAGATGACTGGATTAATTTCTTGCTTTTTGACATTTATTTATAATTTATTTTGACATACATGACCATGACCAAATCACTTAACCTCTCTGAGACACAGCTTCCACGTTGGAAAAATGAGGACGATATTATCTACAGTACTTCCCTCAAAGACTTATTGGGATTAAATGAGATCATGTACTGGAGCCCTTTGGAAACCACAAAGTGTTATATGAATGTTAGCTGTTGTCATTAATGTTCACGTCTCTAAACCTAAAACCAAAGTGAAAAAAATGGAAGCAAACTTTTTTCAAGTATCAAATTGTGGTTTAAAAGAAAAACAGAGCAAGTTAATGACAGGCAGAACCCACAAAATAGCAGAGGGAATCAGGGATCCAGCCCAGGACAGCCTGGATGGTCACTGGATGAGGTCTATCAGGCATAGAGTGGAGGGGAGCAGAGCTCAGCGTGGGAGGCAGCAGGACCAACCAGACCAGGGGCTGGGCAGGACAGGCCCTCGCACCCTGAATCAGTGAGCTGTGGCAGTTACCAGACTTCTCAACCCACAAACACCAAAGACAACAGAGAAGGTTAGTGCGAAAAGCTGCAGGGGACAGAGTTAGCGTCTTGGCCACCGCCCCAGGGGCAGCGGGGGAGGTGCAGCTACAGAACTACAGCTGCAGTTACTTCCAGCCCCAGGCCCATGTGGTGGGAGGAATTAAGTGGCAGATCAGAGCAGGAGTGCAGAGCCTGCTGAAGATTTGCATCAGGTCCGGGTTGGTGGTTCTTGAGGAAGGAGGAGTGCTGGTGTGGCAGAGCTGGCTGTATAGAAATAGCTCTGAAATCAACGGCGCATCCCCTTAAGCTTGGAACAAAGTACTCTTTGTTCTACAAGCAGTCATACCTGACAAAAAACTCAAGGGTCAAGTAGTTGGCTGGGGACATGGCCAGGCAGCGAAAACACACCCAGATTCAGTCTCAGACTTTGGAATCTTTCTTTGGTGACAAAGAAGACCAAAACATATGGCTTGAAGAAGTCAACAAAGTCCAAGAGCCTACACCAAAAGCCTCCAAGAAAAACATGAACTGGTCTCAGGCCATGGAAGAGCTCAAAAAGGATTTGGAAAAGCAAGTTAGAGGAGTAGAGGAAAAATTGGGAAGAGAAATGAGAATGATACAAGAAAACCATGAAAAATAAGTCAATGACTTGCTAAAGGAGACCCAAAAAAATACTGAAAAAAATATTGAAGAAAACAACACTCTAAAAAATAGACTAACTCAAATGTCAAAAGAGCTCCAAAAAGCCAATGAGGAGAAGAATGCCTTGAAAGGCAGAATTAGCCAAATGGAAAAGGAGGTCCAAAAGACCACTGAAGAAAATACTACCTTCAAAATTAGATTGGAGCAAGTGGAAGCTAGTGACTTTATGAGAAATCAAGATATTATAAAACAGAACCAAAGGAATGAAAAATGGAAGACAATGTCAAATATCTCATTGGAAAAACCACTGACCTGGAAAATAGATCCAGGAGAGATAATTTAAAAATTATTGGACTCCCTGAAAGCCATGATCAAAAAAAAGAGCCTAGATATCATCTTTCAAGAAATTATCAAGGAGAATTGCCCTGATATTCTAGAGCCACAGGGCAAAATAAAAATTGAAAGAATCCACCGATCGCCTCCTCAAATAGAACCCAAAAAGAAAACTCCTAGGAACATTGTCGCCAAATTCCAGGGCTCCCAGGTCAAGGAGAAAATACTGCAAGCAGCCAGAAAGAAACAATTTGAGTACTGTGGAAAAACAATCAGGATAACACAGGATCTGGCAGCTTCCACATTAAGAGATTGAAGGGCTTGGAATATGATATTCCGGAGGTCAATGGAGCTAGGATTAAAACCTAGAATCACCTACCCAGCAAAACTGAGTATCATGCTCCAAGGCAAAATATGGATTTTCAATAAAATAGAGGACTTTCAAGCTTTCTCAGTGAAAAGACCAGAGCTGAATAGAAAATTTGACTTTCAAACACAAGAATCAAGAGAAGCATGAAAAGGTAAACAAGAAAGAGAAATCATAAGGGACTTACTAAAGTTGAACTGCTTTGTTTACATTCCTACATAGAAAGATGATGTGTATGATTCATGAGACCTCAATATCATAGTAGCTGAAAGGAATATGCATATATATGTATATATATATGTGTATGTATACATATATATGTACATATATGTGTGTCTATGTATGTATATATGTAGGTATATATATATACACACACACACACACACACACAAAGGGCACAGGGTGAGTTGAATGTGAAGTGATGATATCTAAAAAAAATCAATGTAAGGGATAAGAGAGGAATATATTGAGAGAGGGAGAAAGGGAGAGATAGAATGGGGTAAATTATCTCACATAACAGTAGCAAGAAAAAGTGGTTCTATAGGAAGGGAAGAGGGGGCAGGTGAGGGGGAGTGAGTAAATCTTGCTCTCATTGGATTTGGCCTGAGGAGGGAATACCATACACACTCAATTGGGTATCTTACCCCACAGGAAAGAAGGAGGAAGAAGATAAAAAAGGGGGGATGATAGAAGGGAGAGCATATGGGGGGAGGAGGTAAAAAACAAACATTTTCGAAAAGGGACAGGGTCAAAGGAGAAAATTCAATAAAGGGGGATAGGTTAGGAAGGAGCAAAACATAGTTAATCTTTCACAACAGCAGTGTTGTGGAAGGGTTTTACATAATGATACGCATGTGGCCTATGTTGAATTGCTTGCCTTCTTAGGGAGGGTGGGTGGGGAGGGAAAAGGGGAGAGAATTTGGAACTCAAAGTTTTAAAAACAGACGTTCAACAACAACAACAACAACAAAAAATTTTTCATGCAACTAGGAAATAAGATACGCAGGCAATGGGGCATAGAAATTTATCTTGCCCTACAAGAGAAGAAGGGAAAGGGGGATGGGAGGGGAGTGGGGTGACAGATGGGAGGACTGACTGGGGAACAGGGCAACCAGAATATACACCATCTTGGAGTGGGGGGAGGGTAAAAACGGGGAAAAATTTGTAATTCAAACTTTTGTGAAAATCAATGCTGAAAACTAAATATACTAAATAAATTTTAAACAAAGTTAATAAGGACAGAATTTCAAGGCAAAGCTTAGTTATTTTATTCATGTTTTCTCACTAATAAAATCCACTCTCTCAGAACTGGATTGCTGTGATTCTTAAGCGGATTCCAGTATATGGCTACATTTTAGGTAGACATGATGAAATATGCAACTAGTGGGGGGTTGGACCAAGAAACCCCAAAAACAAAAAAAGGAAAGAAAGAAACCTCACTGGTATATTGAATAAGACACTGGATGTGGAGTTAGATCTGTGTTCAACTTTTGCCCTGACACTTAGAAGCTGTGTGACCCTGGGCAAGTCACTTACCCACTCTGGACCTCAGTGTTCTCACCTGTAAAATGAAAGGTTTGGACTCCATGGTCTCTGAGGTGCCTTCCAGCTAAATACCTATGTTTCTATGAGCCTACACTATTTTATGGTGAAATAGAAAAAAGACCCCATAGGCCTCGTTATCCCTGTACCCTGGGATCATTCAACTTGAGACAGCTTTTTTTTCTTATACTCAAAACCCAAGGGGAAGGGGGTAGGTACTCTGGCACTTCTGAGGTAGTAGTAGTTTGTAGTCTCACCTAGGGAAGGGTGGAAGGCAGGTGGTAAGGAGAGCTGTAGACCCAATGAGAAAGGATGCAGCAGTATGTTGGTTCTGTCTAAAGCACTTAGCTCAATGTTCTTGACACCTTTCCCCCTTGGCACAGCCATGGGGATCAAGAACCTTGTAAGGGGCCTAGATATCAAATCAGTCCCTTGGCTAGCAATGAGCATCCCATCATCCCACCCAAAAGGTACCTTTACTATATTTCTATTGGTCCTGTTCAAGATTACCTCCACTGAGAACACCCTCCACCCCACTCCCAATAATTCTATCATGTAATAGAAAGAGCATAAACATGGGAGCCAGGGACCTCAGAGGCCATGTGGTCCAACCTTAAAGAAGAATTCTTTCTCCAATAAACTGGATGAAAGGTCATCCAGCCTTCACTTGAAAACCTCTGAAGGCAGGGACAGCTCATTCTACTTCTGGACAGCTCTAGTTTATTATTATTAGTAGTAAGATTTTCCTGACATCAAGCCTACATCTTCCTCTTTATAATTTCTACATACTACTCCTAGTCATACTCTCTGGGACCAAGCTGAAAAAGTTTATTCCCTCTTTCATTCAATACCCTTCAATTCTTGGAGATAGCCATTAGGCCTCACCACCCTAATCTTCTCTTTTCCTTGCCGAACATCCTCAGTTCCTTCAACTATTCCTCATATACACATTCTTAATGCCCTTCTGTAACAACAATGCTGCTAGCAGCTGCTGGGGAGGTGTAAGACCAACAATACCAGCACACAGGAGGGCTGCTAGCGCTGGTTCTTTGATCTGCTTTTCTAAGGAAAGCAACTTTAAGGGGTTTACAAGGTAATTTCAATTAAACATACATATATCATTCACTTAGTTCAGGGGAAAAGTCAGCACCCTGAACTTCGGAGAAAACACAAACAGAAATTACAAGCAGAAATTATATAAACAGAGCAAAATAACACAAATCAGCAGACAGGGCTTCTAACAATCTGTATATAGCAATACATACATAGTTACCAGGGAGAGAAACACCAACATCTGGGTTTTCAAAGCCAGGGTGGGGGCAAGGCTCCTTAATGGCCACCTACAGTCTCATCTGGTCAAATCACAGGAATACACTTCCAGTGAATGAGCCCCCAAAGCAAAATGCTAACCTCAGAGTATATATACACTTCTTCAGGGTCAGCCCACAGAGGGCATCACAACCATGTGACTCGAACTCATGTGACTTAGGCTTTCTTGTGACTTAGGTAGATCATCAAAGACTCTTGATTCAATCAAAGACTCTTGATTGAAACAAAGGCAAGTCTCAATCAAAGGCACTTGATTACCTTAGTGTTGAGAAGAACTAGAACTCCAAAAGAAAAAAGAGCAAAACAGAAAGTCCCACTTTGCTTGTCATTACACCCTCATGGTCCTTGTTGCCCCCTGAGGCATTATCTTTACCTTCTCAATGTTCTTCCTAAAATGTGGTGCCCACAACTGAGCAGAATACTACAGATGCGGTCTGGTCAGGGCAGAGAACGTTGGGAATATTACCTCCTTAGTCCCGGACAGGATGCATCTCATAATGCAGCCAAAAATCCCAGCTTTCTTGGCTTCTGTATATATAAAACACTGCTGACTCACACTGAGCTTGTCTTAAGCTTCTTGTCACTAAACTCCTAACCATGTCATCCCCTTGTTAAATAAACTCCACTGGTTACCTATCACTTCCAGGATCCAATATAAAAATTCTCTGGTTTTTTTTCTTGTTCAGTCATGTTTGACTTATCGTGATCCCATATGAGGTTTTCTTGGCAAAGATACTGGAGTGGTTTGCCATTTCCTTTTCTGGCTTACTTAACAGATGAGGAAACTGAGGCAGTTCCTGACTCTAGGCCAGATGCTGTATTTACTGTGCCACCTGGCTACCTCCTACCTTCCCAGTTTTCTTACATCTTATGGTCAGTCACGTATCTTGCTCCTGGACTTTGATGACTCTGGAGGACAGAGTGAGGCTGAGGACTTTTCGAAGCTCTACCTTACTTAAATCCAGTTCACAGGCAAGTCAGGACATCACCTTCATGATATTATTGGTCTTTGAGACCTAAGTACAAACAACAGCAAATCTTTAATATGGTGACACTGGTATCCTTGCTGTTCCTTGAACAAGACCCTCAGCTCCAGAATCTCTGAGTGTCTTCCATGCCTGGAACTCTCTCTTTCCAATAATAGGTTCTAAATTTCTCTAGAAATTGGATTCATACTCACTGGTCTGAGTTTGCACACTCATTCTCTTCTATCTTTTAAAAACCAGAACATTTGTTCTTGTAAAAGCAACCCTGCCATATCTCTCCTGCTCATCATGACACTAAGAGATAGTTCACTGTGACTTGACCTCATCCAGGGTAGTTCTTCATTTGATATCTTCTTATCTTGTTTATCAACTATTACCAATTTTTGTTCAACTGTCTGTTAACTGGTTAGTCTATTAGTTCAGTCTTGGGTTCAAGGAAGGAAGGAAGGAAACATTTATTAAGTGTCTATTACGTGTCAGGCACTGTACTAAGCGCTCCACAAACATTAGCTTACTTGATCCTTACAACAACCCTACAAGGTAGATGCTGTTCTTATCCCTATTTACAGTTGATGGAACTGAGACAAACAGAGGCTGAGCGACTTGCCCAAGGTCACACACTAAGTGTCTGGGGTCAGATTTGAAGTTAGGTCTTCCTGACTCCAGATCCAGTACTTTAAAGGCTGCACCAACTAGCTACCTCTGATGTATGGACTATGTGACCTAATATGTCATCTATATGCCCTACCTTCCCAGAATCCTAGCTCTGACTCAGTCACCAATTAGTTCTGCGACCTTGGGGAAATCACTTAACTTCTCTGACCTTGAGTTTTCTCATCTTTAAAATGAGAGGGCTTTTTTTTAAAAAAAGATGCTTTCCAATGTTGCTTCTGGCTCTAAACTTTTGTGTCTCTGTGCAATGATTTAATAATGATTGACTAAATTTGTTCCTATCTATCTATGAGATGAGGCATCTAGGTGGTTCAGTGGATAGAGCTCTGGACCTGGAGTCAGGAAGACCTGAGTTTAAATCCAATCTCAGACACTCACTCACAGCGTGACTGGCAAGTCACCTAACCTCTGTTTGCCTTAATCAATTGGAGAAGGAAATGGCAAACCCACTCCAGTATCTTTGCCAAGAAAACCCCACAAAGGGGTCATGAAGCATAGGACACAACTGAACAACAACAAGGTGTGTGATATATGTGCACCGAAGAGTCAATATCTTGTCTTGCTTCTCTGCCCACCCTCAAAGCATTGTATTAGGATTGCCCATTTAAAAGGTGCGTTGCCAACTGGAGCACATTTAGAGAATGGCGATCAGCTTTGCAAAGAGACTTGAAACTAAGTCATAAAATGAACAGCTGAAGGATCTGGAGATGTCACATACTCATCTTCACCCTGGTTTCTTCTGCCTTGCTACATGGTTAGCCCAGCCCCATCCCATCCCCCTCTTGCTCTGGGATGCATAATCAAATCAACATCACCATTGCTTCTAGAAAGGGCATCCATCTACTGACCTATCATCCCCTTCACCATCCCTGTGACTTCCCAGACCAAAATACCCTTCCCTGGCTGCCATTCTCCAATATGTATTATCTCACCTTATTAGAATGAAAGCTTACTGAGGGCAAGAACTATTTCTCTTTTGTATTTGTATCTCCAACACTAAGCATGGTGCCTGGAACATACATAATAAGCAGTCAATGACTTTTTCATTCATTCATTCATTCATTCATTCATTCATTCATATTTTGCTGATCTGAAATTGCTGTAGGTGAGATAAAAGAGAAAAGATAGAATCAAAGTGGGGGTTGCAGGAGGTCTAAGGTTCTACATGAGCAAAAGCCCTGAGAGAACATTCAAGTTTTGATTCAAAAGCAACTGAGTCAAGTCAACACTCATTTCTTCAGCACTCACTATGTGCCAGGCACTGCGGAAAAATGCTGGAGATATAAAGAAAGGCAAATACAAAAGCGTCAATCCTGCTTGTTTGGGGTGTGAAGACCCTAGAAAAGTGGTGTCAATCTCTGATGGTTTGACACCTCTGCCTCAGAATATGATTTGGCCCAGAGATAGACAGTTTAATTTGTTTAAGCCAGGGGTGGGGAACATGTGGTCTCCAGGTCACATGTGGCTTTCTAGGTCCTCGAGTGTGGGCTTTTGACTGAGTCCAAGTTTTACAGAATAAATCTTTTTATTAAAGGGATTTGTTCTGTGAAGCTTGGATTCAGTCAAAGGGGCCCGCTTGAGGATGTAGAGGGCCACAATCGAGGTCACAATCCCCACCCCTAGTCGAGGCATTTAGCCATAGATCACTAAATAGGCCCTTACCCCAACCTCAAAGCCTAAAAGAGTTAGAAAGTTAGGGAATGGCATAGGTTATGGGGAGAAAATAGTTTTACGAACTGCAAAAACTCTTGGCAACAGGGGCAGATTTATGCCTAGGTAGAATTGGCAGTAGCCTACAGAGTATAATTTGAGGAATACAGATAGGTTTTCCTGACTCCTACATATCCCAAAGAAAAATCTGACCTATTGACCCTAGTGATAACTAAAATGCCCCCATAAATAGTTAATTGCTTTGCATAAAGCACTATGCTGGATCTCCCTTCCTCCTCTTTGAAAAAGCAAAATATTCCTGAAAAGGGTAATACAAGAAATCCTGTGTCTCAGAGAAGATAGGAAGGAAGGAGCATTTATTAAGTGCCTACTATGTACCAGGCATTGTGCTAAACACTACAGATCATTTTATCATCATGAAACCTGGAGAAGTAGATGATATTATGATCCCCATTTTACAGAGGAGGAAACAGAGGCAGACAAAGGCTCAGTGACTTGGCCAAGGTCATAAAGCTAGTAAATGTATGAGGTTGGATTTGAATTCACATCTTCCTGACTCGGCCCAGCACTCTATCCACAGCATCACCTAACTGCCTCAAGGCCAACTTCATTGATTTTTGCAGATGAGATGAAAGGAGTAGTGATATCCAAGAACATTTATAAAGTGTGGAATGAGGCTAGGATAAGAACCCAGGAGTCTCGACCTCAATTCAGTGTTCATTCTACGGTACCACACTGTCCCTCTGATAAGTGCCACCGTGCTTTCTTCCCGGTAGAGAACATGGTATCTAGAGACTCTAGAGCACTCAAGGGCCTGTGGAAATAGAGAGTGTGAGAAATAGCAATGAAAGATGAGGAGTCCTGAAAGTAATGAGTAAGACACAGCTGTGCAAAGAACTAGGTACCCCAAATCATATACAGCACAGTTAATATTTCATGCAAATTGCAACCGTTCGTAAAAGTATTGAGGCTTAGAAGACTAAAAAGGCAAATGATACTTGTTCCATCCCTGGAAGGGAACTTTCCAGCTCCAATTCCCTTCAACCTCCATCATTTCCTCCTGTTCAAGTCTCTCCCTATATTCGAGGCTGAAATCAAGTGCCAACGCCTACCTTCAATCTTGACATCATTCCCCTTTCTCTTTACACTTTTCATAGTGCTTTGCTTGGACCACTGCCTTATACTTATCACACTCTCTCTTTTATCATAGATATTTCTATGCATAGTTTACTCCCACATTATATTGTAGACTCTTGAGTTTAGGGGTCTGTATCATAGCTGTCTTTGTATATAAGGTACATCATCATTGTCATTATCACCACCACCACTGCCAGCACCACCACCACCACCATCACCACCATCACCACCATCACCACCACCACCACCATCACCACCATCACCACCACCACCACCATCACCACCATCACCACCATCACCACCACCATAATCATCAAACTAATGAGGTGCTAAGATCAGTTGTTTCTTTGAACTTGATACCCAAGAAACCTGATCATTTTGAGCATGGAGGGAAAATAATAAGGGTAATAATAACAATAACAATAGAAGCTAGCATTATAGCACTTTAAGGTTTACAAAGTACTTTACATATATAATAGACTCTACTTCACAGAGAAGATGTTGATTTCTTTCACAAACCAACTTTCACTGCCCTGCGAAAAGAGATCAAAACCCTGTATATAAAAAGCACACCATAAAACAATTAGAGGGTAATGGCAAATTTTAGATTTTTTAATTGGGGTGGGGGAAAGTCACAACTTGATAAAAATAAAAAGATCATAAAAGACAAAAGGGAGAGCCTTATAAATAAAATGTAAAAGCTTTTGTGCAAACTAAACCAATGCACCTAAAATTTTTTTAAAATTTCCAAATGCAGATGGAGTAAAATCTTTGTACTAGATATCTCTGATAAAAGTCTGACATTTAAAATCTAGAGTGGACAAAAATATATCATTTAAATTAAAAGCCATTGCTCAGTAGAGAAGTGGTCAGAAGATATGGTTTTCAAGAGAAGATACATATGTGTGTGCATGTGCGTGTGTCTGTGTGTGTATATATGTGTGTGTAGACATACAAACACTATTAAAACTACCTGGGGAAAAAAGTTCAAAATATTCAGAAAAATGCAAATTAAAACAACCTTTACCTACTACTTTACATTTCTCAAGCTGGCAAATGTGGGAAAAGATGGAAAAACATTGTTATAGAGACTGTGGGGAAACGGGCATGCTATTTCACTGCTGACAGATTTGTAAAATGGTTTAACCATTCTGGAAAACCAGAATGGTGCAAGAAAAGTAAACAAATTATTCATACATTTTGACCCAAAGATCCTACTATTTTAGATATTCAAGGAAGTTACTGAAAACAAGAAAAGACCCAGTTGGATAAAATGTTCATAACAGAATTAATTGTGATAATAAAAAGTTGGAAATAAAATATACGCCCAACCAGTTGGAGAGGGTTAGACAAATGATGGTTTATAGAAATTTATTGCATAGTAAGAAATAATTCAATTCAACTGAACATGTCTTTATTAAGCACTTATTATGCCAGACACCATGCTACACTCTGGAGATACAAAGATAAAACCAAAACCAGCTCCTATCCCCAAGGAGCCTATATGCTACTGGGAGGAAACAACGTATAAACTAATAAATAAATATAAAATACATGCAAAGTGATTTCCAGGGGTTGGAGATTGTTAATATCTGGAGGGACCAGGAAAGGCCTTTACTAGCTGGAGCTTGAACTGAATTTTAAAAGTAGCTAAGTATTCCAGAAGAATGAGGTGAGCAGCAGGGGCAGTTTATGGAAAGGCACAAAGGCATGAGATGAGAAGGAATGTCATGTTATGGGGGAAAGAAAGTGGTCTTGTTTGGGACATACAGTATGTGGGAGGGGTACTGTGAATCATTTTGGAAAGATGAGCTAGATCCTATGCGGATGCAATAGGGAGCCTTTCTATCTTCTTAAGCAGGAGAGTAGCAGAGTCAAAATTGTACTTTAGGGATATCGATTTGGTAGCCATGCAGGAAGTTTGAAAAGGAGAGAGACTGGATGCAGAAAGACCAATTAGAAGTTCTAATGCATTAGTTTTGGCAAGAAGACCTTATCTGTTGGCTACTAGGGTCATGCCATTTTCGTCTTAGTCGCACAAACGAAGTCCTGAACTAAGATGGTAACTGTGTGAGTAGAGAAAAGGAGACTCATATGAGAAATGCTGTGGAGGAAAAGCTGGTGAGATCGGGCTGCTGATTGGATAGGTGGGTGAAGGTGTTCACATGATTAATATGAAGAACTCTGGGGAAAATGGGGAGACTTGTATGAAGTGATATAGAATGAAGAAAGCAGAGCCAAACAACAATACATGCCATGGATGAAACAATGTAAAGAAAGTCAAAGTCAATACAGAAAGGTTAAAAAAACCCCTCTGGCTAAATATAATGCTGCAGGTTACTACCATACTGCCAAAGATAAAAGACCCATCCTTCCTTTCTATGAATAATCAACAAACTGTCTTCTTGGTGAACATACTTAAAAGGGTTTGCTTAACATGGCTAATATGGAAATATGTTTTGCATGACTTCATATGTATAATTGACATAAAATTGCTTGACTTCTTGAGGAAGGAGGAGGGGTGAAGGGGAGAGGCAACAGGGAGGGAGAAAATTTGGAATTCAACATTTAAAAATGAATTTTAATTTTTTACATGTAATTGGGAAATATTTAACAAAATAAAAATATGTATTTAGAATGAAGTGTTGCTTAGTTGGTTGTTGCGTCCAAACAAAATGTATCAATGATTTTAATAGAAAAAGGAAAATGGGGGTGGGGGATACAAATCTTTGTAGAGCCAATTGAACTTGTCACTTCTGCATTTGTCAACTCTAAATATTTGTCAACTCTAATTATATGAACTGAACATTTATCCTTTGGCTATTAGGGCCATGCCGTTTTCATATCAGTTATATAAATTTACTTGAATTTGAAGGAATTAAGAGATCTAAAAGAAATTCAGCTGTAGACTAGTGATATTTCAAATAAGTATTAAAAAAAGCAAACTACAACACTAGTATTAGAGGGAGATGGCATAGTACAGTAGAAAGAGTCTGGACTCAGAGGTGCTGGGTTCAAATCCCACCTAGCTGTGTGATCTGGAGCAAATCACTTAACATCCCTTGGTTTTAGTTTCCTCATCTGTAAAATTAGAGTGTTAAACTCCATGGCCCCCAAAGTCCTCTCAAGCTCTCCATCTTTAACCTTTAGATAATACAACTGGGCAAGTGTAAGATACGTGGGAAGGACTAGGGAGCCATTTGCAAAGCGACAATAACTTCATAGGCTGGTTAATTTCTTTTACCCTATCTGCATGATTATACTACTTTTAAATAATGTAAAATTGGGACCAAATCTCAAATGCTCATTCTTTGCCTCATGGCTTATACCAAGGGAACACAGGTAAAAGGGGGTTCTTAAATGGGTTTTTATTTTCAGTTATTAGCTTACAAATCTTTTTACTGAATGAATACACCTGGTTGGCAAATATGCAAAAAGAAAAAAAAAACCCCTATTACTCGACATGGAATGATTTATTGTCACTCAGTTTTCGTTTATAAAACTGACAAAGTCCCAACTGATAAATATTGATATATGTTAAATTCAGCAGTTGGATGATAAAAACTGCTTGCCCAGCGGCGACAGCTGGCCGCCTCAGTCAGCGTCATCCGTTCGCCCTTCACCCCCGGAATGTTGATTGCTTTTTGATATAATAAAGTGTGTTTAAGGTCCACAGTAAAATAACAATGGGGTTTCAACTCACCAAATAGAATCCACTATGAGGACAGAAGCCAGATATAACTTCGTGTTTGCCATCAAACACCTCTGTGAGAAATATTATGTTGCCTTTAAGCCAACTGGTCATGGTGGTGACCAAATATGGCAGCATGTTGTAGAAAGAACACAAGACTGGAAACCAGGAAACCTAGTTCCAGTCCTGGATGATCTTTTAAAATTTAATTTGGGGGCGGGGAGGGAGGCAACCCGGCTTAAGTGACTTGCCCAGGATCACAAAGCTAGTAAGTGTCTGAGGCTGGATTTGAACATAGATCCTCCTGACACCAGGGCCAGTGCTCTCTCTACTTTTCTACCTAGCTGTCCCCAGCCCTGGATGTCCTGCTAACTAGATATGTTTCACCTTGAGGTAAAAAAAAAATTCCCTAAAAATTAGAACTATCCAAAAGTACAATAGACTGATTCAGGAAACAACGGTTTTAATTAGAGATGGAATGGGATTTTTTTTTTTAGTTACTAGCTAGACTAGATGACCTTTGAGGATCCCTTCTAACTCAAAGGTCTATGATCTTAGGCAAGTAATGGAGCCTCAATTTCAACGACAAAACAAGAGCTTTGAACCAGATGAATCTTAAAGTCCCTCCTAGTGTGAAAATTCTGTGAAACAGCAATGTTATTTTCTAGGACTCAGTTATGTTTGCTTTTCAGTTGTGAACTGACTTGAATTTTTTACTTAACAAAGAGGTTATGCAAATTTCCTCAGAGAGATTTCCTCCTGGGAGAATGCCCTCTTCATTCCCAGGGTTAGTTACTCAGTAATGATGCCTGGGGATCAAGCAGTGCCTTTCTTTCATCTGCAGATTTCAAAGTTCTTGTCATGAGTCAAACTTTCCTAGCTCCCCACAGGAGATGATAAATTTCGATTTTCTGCAGAAACCTGACGCATGAAGAAACCACTGGAAACAGAGGTCACTCAATGAGTAAGCACTATGCACAGGAACAGGTCCCCTTTGACAGGAATAGCAACATAGGATCATAGATTTAGAGCTTGAAGGGAAATTGGACGTTATCCAATCTCATCCTCTCCTTTTATAGATCATGAACTGAGGCCCCAGACAGGTTAAATGATTTGCTGAGGGTCACTCAACCAGTAAGTGTCTGAGGAAAGATTTGAAGCCAGATCATTTTGACTCTAAATATAGCATTCTATCCACTATGCAATCCTGCCTTTGTGAATAATATTCTGGCTCTCATCCGGGCCCACAAAAAGATCATGTATTCTGAGGGGAAGAGTGCTGCTTAATAAGTCCTTGTTGAATGAATGAATGAATCAATGAACGAATGAAAGGTGACATTGGAGTCTGTGAGTAGCAGTGAAATTTAGGGTGCTTTTTCGGATGATGCTTGTAAAAAGTGCCTGCTGAGCTTGTAAGGAAGATTTAAAGAATGACAACTATAAACAATCTGCCACCAGGAGGGCTATCCTCCTTTGTCACTAGTTCTATAGATCTCATTGTTACCTGCTTTCTGTCTCCAGGCTGAGCTATTCTTTGGCTGCCCTTTCATTCTTTGTCAGAGCAGAGCTGCAATGAGGGCAGGACAATCAGAGGCTAGAAGGCACATCCAACTCTCATACCCCTCCAAGGAAGAAGGCTGGGGCAGAACCCAGTGACAAGGTGATGGGTAGCAGTGGTGAGAGGGCTCCCTTGCCTGGGAGTGGTTGGGCTGCAAATCTGCCTCCATTTCGCAAGGTTCCTTCATTCAGGGCAAAGGAACTGTAGAGGTGGGATGGGAGGCTTGGCCCTGGCCCAACCTCTAGCCCTGAGGAACTGGCCCTTTCAGGGCTGATAGGGCCCAGGCTCCCGGTTGACTTGAAGGGGATTGTGAAAGTCAGAAGGGGGAAAGTTGTGGATGATGAGTGTGTGAGTTGTCCACTGCTGACACCCCACTCCTTTGCAGGCTGGGGCAGGTCCAAGCCTCTACTCCCCCTGGAGGGAGCTGGTGGGATGCCCTCCCTCGAGTGGATAAGCTAGAAGTCAGAGTGAGCTCAGTAAGGATACAGCTCCTGTACTGTTCAGCTTCTTGCCCTGAGTTCTGAGACCAGGGCTAGTGGTCCGGAAGGATTTGTAAGAGAATCTTGATCAGATCTCAGAAGGCCAAATTATAAGAAAATGATTGAAAGAACACTGAAATGGAGTTGTAAAAAATCATTTAATTAGTGCAGACCATATGCCAGGCATTGTGCTCAGTGCCAAGGACACAAAGAAAGGCAAAAGACAGTCCCTACTTTCAAGGTGTTCTTACTCTGACGAAGGGGAAAGACAATTTGTAAACAACTGCGTACAAACAAGACCCATACAAGATAGGTTAGAAATAATCAAGAGAAGAAAGGTGATATCATTAAGGATTAATTAAAGGATGCTTTAATTAATTTATTTAATTTAATTAATTTTAAAGTTTAATTTTAAGTTTAATAATAATTAGTTAAAGGATTCTTGTAGAAGATAGGATATTAGGTAGAGTACTGGACCTAGAGTCAAGAGGACCTGAGTTCAAATCCAACTCCAGACACTTACTAGCTGAGTGACCACAGGCAAATCAATTAACCTCTGTCTGCCTCAGTTTCCTCTTCTTTAAAATGGGAATAATGATAGAATCTACCTCCTGGGGTTGTCGTGAGGATCAGATGAGATAATCTTTGTAAAGTACTTTGCAAACCTTAAAAGTGCTATATAAATGCTAGTTGTTGTTATTAATTATCGTCGTTATCATTTCGCCTCCATGCTCAAAGTGATCAGGCTTCTTAGATGTCAAATTCTAAGAAACAATTAACCTTTGCACCTAATTGTTATCCAGAATTACTACTTAAAATAGGAAAATTGTCTGAGGATCTGAAATTCGAAACTTGTGATCCACTTTTGTTATCAACTCCTATGTTCACGTAAAGTTGGCTGTTGATACATTTTTGTATGCAGCCAATGAGGGAATTTGCTTTGCTTTATTATGCATATTTATCAGAAGAAATTTGTTTTTTTTTGTCTTTTCTTAGTGGGTTGGAGGTTGGTGAGAAGGAGAGAAAATAGATTTCTTGTAATTTAAAAAAACCCTAAATATAGAGAGGTGGGGGTATGCTACAGCTATGAAATATTGTATGGGCTTTCAGATGAGATCTTGTATTATTTTTGCTCAATTGTTTTATTTTGCTAAAAGGGACCTATCCAAAAGAATTTGTAAATGTTTATCATATAAAAACAAAACACATCAATAAAACTTTATTTAAAAACCCACAATCTCGTGGTAATTGAATCAGAGGACCCCAGAGTTGGAATGGAAAGAATCTCAGATGGATCTAGTCTAAATGTGCTTGCACATCTCTTCTGTATCATCCTTGTCTTGATAACCTCTAGCAAAGGACAACCTCACCCTGTGGGCAGAGCTCGTGCCATTTTGGGAACAGTGCTAATTGCTAGGAAGTTTTTCCTTACATAGAACTGACATTTGTTTCTCTGCAACTTCCATCCTTATTCCCAGTTCTGTTCTCTGGGACTAAGACAAATAAATCAGATTCCTCTGCCCTTGACAGTCCTTCAAGTACTTGAAGACATCCATCATAGGACTGCTGTGTCTTTTTTCCTCTAGCTCAAACATCCCCAGTGCCTTTAACTAATTCTCATGTTCATCTTTCTTTGTAACCCCAAGACTTAGCACAGGAGGCCCTTGAATTGAGCCTTGAAAGGAGTTATAGACCCAAAAGGGGGAGGTGTAGAGAGAGGCCATTCCAGGAGTTGGGGACAGATTAGTTTGGATAGCACATAGAGTGAGTGAGAGGAAGGAATGTGAAATAAACCCAGAGAGATAGGTTGGAACCAGATTGTGAAGGGCTCTATATATCTTGCTGAGAAGAATTGTATTTTCCTCTGGAAATAGAGAGGAGCCATGTAACCTTCTTGAGCAAGGAATGCAGTGACACAATCAGATTTGGGTTATAGGGATATGAATTTGGCAGCCATGTGACCGGATTGGTGAGGGGATGGACTCTGTCTGTTATGCTATTAATTCATATTGAGCTACCTAACTAACACCCAGGTAGCTGGAAAGATAGTGGTGCCACAAACAGAAATAGGAAGGACAGATTGGTTTAAGGGGCATAGAAGACATAGACCCTGTCGTGTAAGGAAAGAGCTCGAAAGAAAAAAACACTGCTCCTAGACCAGGGGTGAGGAACCTTTGGCCTCGACGCCATACGTGGCCCTCTAGGTCCTCAAGTATGGCCCTTGGACTGAATCCAAACTCCATAGAACAAATTCCTGTTGCCTAGACCATGTTAGCAAAGGTTATTGACTCTATTCCTAAGGAGTTCCAGAGAAGAATTATATAACCACACTAGATAATAACAGTAACCCAGAATTATTTAGCACTTCCCAGTTTACATAATATTATCCCCTTCGTTTTTGAAAAGGACCATGGTATCAGGGAAATGATGACATGACTTGCAGTTGACTGATTTGAGTGAAGGAGGGCTGTGCAAGGTCACCCAGCTAGTTGGGTAACTCAGCTCATCCTCTCCCTCTTCCTCTTCCTCTCCTCCTCTCCAAAGGAAGGTAAATTTTGATGGCCAGAAGCTGCCCACTTAACTGGGGTTTACTAGCTAGATTTCCTTCCTTTCCTTCCTGCCTGCCTGCCCCCTCCCTCTCTTTTTCTTTCTTCACAAAACCTTAAATCCAGTTCACTCTGAAGCTCATAGATTGGACCACAATAGGCCCCTGCTTAAGCTCCACTTAATGGCTGTTCCTTGGGCCCTCCTGGCTTAGAGTGAATGTCAATGGTAACTGTTTCTCTTTGAAACAGCAACCCTGATGGTCTTCCCCTCCCAGCTTGATGTTTTCTTCTTTTTTCTAATTGAAGAGGTCCATCCTTTGACTCACTTCTTAAAGAGGCCTATTCACTGAATGGGTGCCACCTCACTCTAAGTGAGTACCTGAAAAGGCCTTAGCCTAAAAGGGCCAAGGTCTCCCATTGCATCCTGGGCCATCTCCAATCCTCCTGGTGAATATCAGGCCACTGGACCCAGATGGCTCTGGAGGAAAAAGTGAGGCTGGTGACCTTGCACAGCCCTCCCTCCCTCCAAATAAAGTCAACCGCAAGTCATGTCATCATTTCCCTGATGTCATAGTCTTCTTTGAGAATGAAGGACAAACACAACAACAATATTATTCCCATTTCAGGGATAAGGAAACTGAAATCCAGAGTGTTTAATTTACTTACCCATCATCACACATCTAGCTAAAGGAGCTGGGACTCAATCCCAGGTCATGGAATCATAGAATGGGAAAAGACCTTCAAGAGTATTTATTAGTCTAACCTAGTCTAACCCCATCATTTTACTGATAAGTAAAGGTGATTTTCCCAAAGTCAGATGGGTAGTGAGAGACAGAGCTCAGATCTGAACCCAGAGATCCCAACTTGGGGTTCATTCTACTATGTCAGATTCTGTAACCAAAGTTTCCCAAATCTCTATTATCAAAAAACTTCATCCTTCTTGTTTTTCTTGACTGTATTTAATTGTTATGAGTGGGCTTCTTTTGGACAGGAAGTGAGGAACAAGTGAAAGAAAAGGATAAAAAGAAAGAAAAGAGTTATCAGAAAGATATTTTTTTTAATTTCTTTATTTATTTTTAGTTTACCACACACGGTTCTACATGGTTTTGAGTTCCAGTTTTTCTCCCCTCCCTCTCTCCTTCCTCCCCAAGATGGCATGGAATCTCATATAACTGTCATGTATAACTTCGCATTGAATTAATTTATGCACTAGTCAAGTCATGGAGAAGAATTTTGACCAATGGAATGAATCATGAGAAAGAAGAGACAGAACCAAAAAAAACCCAAAAACAAAAACAAGAAAAGAAGCAAAAAAGGCGAGCATGTAGTGCGCCTCGATCTGTATTCAAACTTCGCAGTTCTCAGAAAGATATTTTTAAAAAAAACAGAGAAGAAAACAAAACCAAGTTCAGAAGGAGACCCAAACCTAAAGGACAATTTTGTTACTGCCTTATTAAATTTAATATATGCTTTTACAAAACAAAATATTCATAAGGGAAGTTACTTGTTTCCCATACAATTCTCCTTTCTGTATATTAAAATGTTTGTGATTAAGAATGATGTTTTAGTTCATGATTTAAAAAAAAAGGAAAAATTCATCCTAATGATGAACCCCACATTTTTCCTCCTGTGAACCATGCTGGCAGTCACATATTGTCAAGCATACATATCAACATACAAAATGACACTCCAAACTTTCGCCCCATAGCCCCTGACTACAACTTTCACCCAGGTCAGCACTCTTCTTGGCTTAGGCTTATGGGAAGTGATGGCTTTTGTTGCATCTACTACCGTTATCTGCCCCCAGTGCAGCCCAAATCATGAGGAGTGTCAGCCAGGTTGGGAGCACTGTCCATCAAGACTGTAGGCAGGGTACAGAGACAGGGTACAGTGGTATGCAGTAGTTTTCCTTCTGTCATTATAAAAACTGAGAGATGATGTAGAGCCCAACCAGAGGAAAGGCGGTGAACTGGTTGAAATGAAGTGGATTTTAGGTAGGAGGGACCTGCTTGTTAACCCATTAGTGTATCAGAGAAGACCATGATGTGGTCTTCAGGGTCCTGTGGAGCACCTGGTCACAGCAGACAGATCACCAAAGGTTTCTGACCACCCTGGAGCTTCTCTGTTTGAGTGCTCTGGCCCCCCCTGCCCCCACCCAGGGAACAAAGTGCTGCAAGTTTCAGATGCCCTCTCCTGTTTTTGGTCAGTGCTGGTAGATTTCTGGCTTATTTACCTGGGCTCATGTTGGCTGCCTTGGTGGTTGGGTCCCACAGACTTCTGAGTACCTTTTTCTATGGTAAAATAAGGAATTTTGATTACATTAAATTAAAAAGGTTTTGCACAAACAAAACCATATGGGAGAGCTGAGACTGGATTGTAAGCAGTTCCAGTGACTGTGGTCCAAGCCTCTCCTTCTGGTGTCTGGGATCAGTGTCAAAAGAAGTACTGAAGAAGGAACTAGATTGAGAGCAGAAGTCTAGATCATAGCCAGCAGAGGTCCTTGAATGTTTAGGAGCTAATGCAAAGCTTGGTGGAATGGGAAACTACAGTGGGGAGACTGACCCTTCTCATTATGCTGCCCCCATCTTTCTGATTTCAGTTCTGAGATCCAGATCTGGGTCCTTCTTCCCATATACCCTTTTAATGATTCACATTTTTTTAAATTGAATAAACATGAATTAAGCACCTACTATGCTTCAGGCATAGCTAAGCACTAGGGATACAAAAAGAGGCAGAAGAGAGTCCCTGCCCTTAAGGAGCTTAAAATCTAATGGGAGATCCCTTTAAAATGACTGTAGACAATATAAAATACTTGGAAATCTACCTGCCAAAACAAACTAGGAGCTATATAAACACAATTATAAAACAATTTTTACACAAATAAAGTCAGATCTAAACAATTGGAGAAATATTAATTGCTCATAGGTAGGCTGAGCCAATATAATAAAAATGACAATTCTACTTAAGTTAATTTACCTGTTCAGTACCATACTAATAAAACTACCAAAAATTATTTTATAGGGCTAGGAAAACCAATTAAAAATTCATCTGGAAGAACAAAACGCCAAGAATATCAAGGGAATCAATGAAAAAAATGTGAGGGAAGGTGGCTTAGCAGTGCCAGATCTCAAACATTACAAAATAGTAATCATCAAAGCAATCTGGTACTGACTAAGAAATAGAGGGGTAGATCAACGGAATAGATTAGGTACACAATACCCAGAAGGAAATAACTACAGTAATCTAGTGTTTGACAAACCCAAAGATCCAAGCTTATGGGGGTAAGACCTCACCATTTGACAAAAATTGCCGGGAAAACTGGAAGCAGTTTGGCAGAAACCAGATATAGACCAATATCTCACACCATAAAACAACATAAGGTCAAAATGGGTACGTCATTTAGACATAAAGGGTAGACATTTAGACATAAATGATATTATGAGCAAATTAGGGGAGCATGGAAAATTTTACCTGTCAGATCTGTGGATAAGGAAAGAATTTATGACCAAACAAGAGGCAGAATGCATTATAGGATGTAAAATGGGTAATTTTGATTATGCTAAATTAAAAAGGTTTTGTATAAATAAAACCAATGCAGTCAAGATTAGAAGGAAAGCAGGAAACCGAGGAAAATTTTTACAGTATGTTTGTCTGATAAAGACTTTATTTCTCAAACATATAGAGAGAACTGAGTCAAATTTATAAAAATGCAAGTCATTCCCAATGATAAGTGATCAAAAGGTATGAGCAGGCAGTTTTCAGAAGAAATCAAAGCTATATATATGTATATATATAGTCATGAAAAAATTATCAATCACTATTGATTAGAGAAATACAAATTAAAACAACTCTGAGGTACCACCTCACACCTGTCAGATTGGTTAATATAACAGAAAAGGAAAATGACAAATATTGGAGAGGATACAGAAAAATTGGGACACTAACATACTGTTGGCGGAGTTATAAACTGATCCAGCCATTCTGGAAAGCAATTTTGAGCTATGTCCAAAAGACTATAAAACTGTTCAAACCCTCTGACCCAACAATACCACTCCTACATCTATATCTCAAAGAGAGCAAAGAAAAATGCAAAGGACCTATATATACACAAAAATATTTATAGCAACTCTTTTTGTGGCAGTAAAGAATTTGAAATTGAAGGGATACCCATCAATTGTGGAATGGCTGAACAAATCATGGTATATGATTGTGATGGAATACTATTGTGCTATGAGAAATGATAAGCTAGATGCTTTCAGGAAAACATGGGAAGACTTATATGAACTAATATAAAGTGAAGTGAGCAGAACCAGGAGAGCATTGTACATGATAAGAGCAATATTGCATGATAATCAACAGTGAGTGATTTAGCTATTTTGAGCAATGCAATGATCCAAGACAATTCTAAAGGACATATGATGAAAAAATGCTATCCACCTCCAGAGAAGAACTGATGGAGTCTGAATGCAGATTGAAGCATACTTTTTTTAAACTTTATTTTTCTTGGGGGTTTTTTGAATGTGTTTTATTTTGCAACATGGATAATATGGAAATATATTTTGCATAACTTCACATGTATAGTCTTTATCAAAGCACTTGCCTTTTTAAAGGGGGAGGAGGGGGATGGAGAGAATTTGGAACTCAAATTTTTAAAAAATGAGTGTTTAAAAATTTTACATGTAATTGAGGGAAAAGAAAATAAAATTTTAAAATAAAATAAAACAATGAAAAAAGGAAATTAAATAAATGTTAAAAATTTAAAAATCTAATGGAAAAGAAAAAAGCAAATATATACAAAGTAAGCTATATACAGGATAAATAGAAAATAATTAACAGAGGGAAGGCAACTGGACTAAGAAGGGTTGGGAAAGACATTCTGTAGAAAATGAGATTTTAGTTGGGACTCAAAGGAAGCCAAGGAGGTCACTAGTCAGAGGAGGGAGAGCTTTTCAAGCATGGGGGACAGTCAGAGATAATTCTCAGAGCTGAAAGATGGAGTGTATTGTTCATGGAACAGCTAGCATCACTGGATCAGAGTACAAGACAAAGCAAAGTGTAAGAAGATCGGGTTTTTATGCCTTAATACAGAGTCAATTTTTATGAAGGTGCCATGTACAGCTGAGAAAAAGGCATACTGCTTATTCCCATTCATTTTCTCCAGAGATTTATCATATTTGACTTTTCTAAAATTCTATTCATCTCTTTATCTTCTTTCTTACTAATATTATTGTTAGATTTATCTCGTTCTAAGAGGGATAAATTGAGGTACCCCACCAGTGTAGTTTTACTATCTATTTCCTCTTGAAATTAATTTAACTTTTCCTTTAAGAATTTGAATGCTATGCCATTTGGTGCTTGCATATTTAATATTGCTGTTACTTCATTGTCTGTGGTACCTTTTTAAGCAAAATATAGTTTCCCTGATTATCCCTTTTCATGAAGTCTATTTTTGTTTTTGCTTTGTTTGAGATCATGATTGCTAACTCTGCTTTTTTTTTGCTTTAATTGAAGTATAACATATTCTGTTCTAGCCCCTTATTTTAACTTTGTATATGTTCTTCTGTTTCAAGTGTATTTCTTCTAAACAACATATTGTTGGATTCTGGTTTGTGATCCATTCTTCTATTTGCTTTCATTTTATAGGGGAATTCATCCCATTCAGATTCACAGTTATGATTACTATTTACTTCTCTCTCTCTCTCCAGCTCCCCACCCCGTCCCTCCTCAAAAGTCTATTTTCTTCTAACCACTGGTAATGATTCAAATTTAAGTGCAAATCTGAAATATCTGGCAGTACTTGAGAGTGGGAAGGGTGTTTGGGAACAGTTACAAGATATGGGTGAGTGAAGGGCACTATGTAGGAAGTGCTTAACAATTTGCCTTTCACTTTCATTACGCCTAATAAACTGTATGGCCACAGTTGACTGTGTTCTGTGAATGAGAAGAGTTGAAGGAGTATTCAATAAATTGAAGAAAATCTAGATAAAAGGTGGGGGTGGAGTCATAGATTTACTACTTCTAAATAATTTTGAATAATATTTAATATTATTCCTCTAAAATAAATTCAGAATGCTACCAAAGTGTGTTTTACTTTGCACAGCTGCTCAGAGCCACAAGATAACAATGCAAAGGCCCTTCTTGTACATACATACCAGAGAAAATGTGACAAGACCACTTGGTAAGTAGTTTGGGTATACCACTACCTAGTAAATAACTCACCTATTGCACTCCCTTGGTGTGTAATTAATAAAGGCTTAAGGAAGTCAGAGTATAAGCTGATTTGTGCTGCTTATAATATTGCAATGTCCTAAGCATCATGCAGATGTTATATGAAGAATAGAGATTTCAGATCTAGAGAGACAGTGACTTCCCCACTCTAAATCTGTGTCTACACAGTCACACACAACATACCTACACATAAACACTATATGCACATATACACTATAACCACTGTATGTTATATACACATATTGCATATGTGTATATATACACGTTGTTTCTCATATTTGAATGTAAGGTCCTTGAGAGTAGGGATTGTTTTATTCTTTGTACTTTTATCTTCAGTACTTGGCACACAGTAGGTGCTTAATAAATGCTTATTGATTGACCGATATACATGACTTCAATAATTTAAGTGAAAGAATTACTGAAAGGCAGCCAAAATTAGATTAATTTTGATGACAAATTTAGATTCTGAGTAATAGTTGAAGAAACATACTTCCTTCCATTTGATAGAAGGTGGGGTTGTAGAATGGTTGTAGAATGTCAGATGCTGTTGTTTGGTCAGTTAATTTTGCTTAACTATTTTTTTACAAGGGAGTGTCTTTTTGTAAGGGGGTGTCAGAAGTGACTGATATAAGAAACAAAAATTATCATTAAAAATAAGGCATTTTTTACAAAATAATAAATAAATAGATATTTCAGTATATTTGGTAATAAACATTTATTACATACTTATTATGTGCCTGGCACTGTGCTAAATGTTGGGGATACAAAAAAGGCAAAAGTCTATTCCCGCCCTCAAGGAGTGCACAATCTAATGGAGAAGGCTGCAAGTAATTAATATGTACAAATGAGCTATATGCAGGATAAGAAGAAAATAATTGAAAGAGAGAAGGCACTAGAATTAAGAGGGGGTGGTAAAGGCTTCCTGTGGAAGATGGGATTTTAGTTGGGACTTGAAGAAAGCCTGGGCGGCCAAAAGGCAGAGATGAAGAGGGAGAGCATTCCAGCCTATGAGGGACAGCAAGAGAAAATGCTCAAGAACTAAAAGATGGAGTGCCTTGTTTGTAGAACAGCAAGGAGGCCAGTATCTTAAGTAAATCCATTAAATCAAGTCCAGTATGGGTGTAGTTTTTGCAAGACTTAGCATCTAAGTCTTTCGAAAACACTCCAGATGTGGTCTGACCAAGTTAGAATATATAACTAGCTCCCCATTATTGCAAATAATGAATTCCTCAAAGTAACAACATTAATCAAATCCACATTACATATTTCCACTGGGCTAGGACTAATTTACATAATCATAACTTAGAATAGTGTGAATTTGAATACATGCAACCAATTCAGGGGATTCATTCATTATTCATGCTAATTGGCATAGCCATAGTAGTACTTCCATTTTCCTTGCTTTGAATTCTATATTTCTGTTAATTCAGTCCAATATGACATGATATTCTTTAAAATTGGCAGCCATGTCACATTCTTGGCTCAAGCTGAGATTGTAGTTAACTGAAACCCATCATTTCAACCTCTCAAGATCTCTTTGAGTTCTGATTCTGTCATTTATCATATCAGCTGTCCCTCCCAGCTTTGTATCATGTACACATATGATAATCAGGCCATCTAGTTCTTCATCCAAATTCCTAATGAAAATGTCAAGTCAAGAGAATAAATTGAATCATTCCATGTTAATATCACAAACTTACTGAGCTAGTTAGATAATTTAAATAATCAGTTGTTAAGTATGTCTATTCCTCACCATCTCAATTCAGAGACTCATTACAAGGCAGAAAGGTGCTATGGAAAGAACAGGAAATTTGGATCCAGGGGACTGGGCTTCAAATCCTGCCTTTCCACTTTCTACCTATGTGACCTTGGGCAAGTCATTAACCGTTCTGGGGCTTAGTTTCCTTATCTATAAATCAAGGGAGTTGGGCTAGATGATTTCTGAGGTTTCTTTCAGCTCCAAATTTAGAACTTGTGACTTTTTCCCCGCACTATTGTTATAGCCTCCTAAATGATCTTTTTTCCTCCAGTTTCCTTCCATCCTTCAAACCAATGCCAAACTGACCTTCCTAATGCATTGGTTTGACCATGTTGCCATCCTGTTCAAAACATTTAGTGACTCCCCCTTTGCTTAAAAGATAGAATACATTTAAGGTTCTCTGCAGTCTAGTTCCAACCAATCATTGCAGTTTTTTTTTGGGGGGGGGGTTCTTCTCTTTGTATGTCAAACTGAGCTACTTTCTCTTCCATAATATCATCTTTTCTTTTCCCATACCCATGCCTTATTTAATATTTCCCATTCCTTCAGTGGATCCCCTGACCCCAACCTCCATCCATTGACATGCTGCACCTTAAAGGCCCACTGTAGATTCACCTCCATGACACCTTGTCTGATTGCCTCACCTAGAAGTGACCTCTCCTTGCTTGAATTCCTCAGGTCCCTCTTTCTGACATCTGCTGTACCTTTAATAATTTTATTGATTGCCTTATAATTGTAATTATAGATAGAATATGTAGCACATCTTATATATATTTACATATGTCTTATTATATGTGCAATGTAAAGAGCATTTTAGGATGAAGCTTGGAAGAGGAAAAAACAGAAAGAAGACGGGAAAGACCAGCAAAGATTTTATAATTCTTTTCGCTATCCAGGAATTTAACAATTTTTCAATCGGTGGATACTCACTTGATTTCTTGTTTGGTTGGATTTTTCTACCACAAAAAGGGGTACTATGAAGATGTTGGGACATATGGGACATTTCTTTCCATGTGTTCCCTCATAGGAAGGTCCACTAGTGGACCAGTAGATCAAATAATATACTTTAGTGACTTTTATAGTAAAATTCCAAATTGTTTTTCAGAATGTTTGGATCAATTTGCAGTTTGACACCCTTGACACCACTGACAATACTGAATGTGTTTATTGATGGGCGAGAAAATGGCACTAAACAGAACAACTACAGGAGAACTACCGGTGTTAGATTAAGTGTACATAAAGGATACATTCCAGAGATAATACAACTTTGAGGGTGTTCAGGGATCACTTTACAAGGTATTTGAAGGAGGTGACTATAACAAAGGTATGGAGGGGAATCTGGGCCTTAACAACATGCCCCCCAAAGAGTGACTAAGAGAAAATCAATTATTACTGACTCATATGACTATTTTTCCCTCCATATACATTTTTAGGAGAAAAATCTAAATATACATCAAGGGCTTTGTTTATAAGGGAATTAGGAATGTAACATCCATTTCTAAAAGATTCTCCCCCCTTTCCTAATGGAGCTAGTTTAACCTAGTTAATTACTAATTAATTAACATATTATATAATCCACTAACTAACTAGTATAATATTAACTAGTTTAATAAACTAATTAATTAGTTTAATCATTATCTTATGAAGAGAATTCTTGAGATGAGACTCTATTTGGTAGCTGAGTGAATGGAATGTTGCAACTGTGTCTTCAAAAGTGAGAAGATACAGGAACAGAGATGATTCTGGTTTTGGCTTTTCTTACAGTTAAAATATTGGAAATAGTTATTTAAATCTTTTTGTTATTGTTGATTACATCATTATTAAATTATAAGTTTAATGTTGGGACAATCCTAGGAAACTAGAAGTGTATGTATATATGTATGTATGTATAATATATATTCTTTATATAGAGAGATGAGTAACAACGAGGTTTCTCCAGTTTAATAATAATAATAAATATTTAATAAAATAATACTCAGCAAGCTTGAGTGGTGTATTGTTCTTAGATGATTGATAGTTATGTTGAAATTTTATTAGTTAATGAGGAAACATACACATATACCTCCTATTACAGAGTTCAAGATATTGAGAATTAATATGATAATAAAGAGCGCAGCTAGATGGTGTCATAGATAGAGTACTGGTCTGGAATCAAGAAGATCTGAATTGTGTCTGGCCTCAGACACTCACTAGCTGTGTGACCCTGGGCGAGTCACTTAACCCTATTTGCCTCTATTTTCTTATCTGTAAAACGAGCTGGGGAAGGAAATGGCAAACCACTTAAGTGTTTTTGCCAAGAAAATCCCAAATGGGATCACAAAGGGTTGGACATGACTGAACAACAACTAAATGGTAACAAATCAAGTAGCAGGGTGAGGGGTAACTGCCAGGTGAGACTGATCAACCCCTCCAACTCTTTGCTGTATGTAGAGACATATGTCTGGGATTTGGGGTGGCATTTTTCCCCTTTCCCATAGGCATTTTCTAAGTCATATATGAAAAATGCCTAATAGAGTTGCTGACAAATGATGACATCAATTTTCCTGTTTTTAATACATATTAATTGAAAAACTATCATATTTTTGTTTGTACTGTATAAACTTATAGTCTTCAAACATACTCAAAGAAATGCAGACTGTGATAAAGGTCATTGGTGATCTCTTTGTGGGTCTCGGGGTAGGGGGCATGATCTAAATTTTCTCCATCTTCAGGTGTAAAATTAGTACCATAGGATCTGAACTCTGCCCTGCTTGGACCCAATGGACTCTTTTTCTAGAAGATGAACCATACAACATTAAAAAAAAAGAATGGGGCATGAATTTCATAGTATCTTCAACTTAAAAAGGACTTCAAAGATCATATAGTGTCATTACTGCTTGGACATGGACTGTCTCCTGCAACAATTCAGGTAGGTGGTCATCCAGCCTCCATTGGAAGATAGATAGATCCTTGCATCACAAGTCAGAACATTCTGTTTTCCAGCATATCTAATTTTTAAAACAATATCTTATTTTCCCCAGTTACATGTTAAAATAATTTTTAACATTTGAAAAAACATTTTGAATTCCAAATTCTATCCCTCCCTCCTTCGGCTCTCTCCTCCCTGAGATGGTAAATGGTCCAATATAAGTCATACATACACAATCAAACAGCATATCTAATTTCAAAGAAGTTTTTGCTTTCTTATATCAAGCTGAAATTTGTTTGTCAGGACCCATTTATGCATTCTCATTTACTTTACTCTTATTTTCACCTATATTCCTAAGGATGTAGCAGTCATGTCCAACCCTTTGTGAATTGTAAATTATACTTCATTTGCTTCAAAATCTTCTATTTCTTTTCAAAAAATAATAGAAAATACTTATTTTTAAAACTTCATCATCTGAAGGCTCAAGGTGTTGCTGTTCTGGTTAGCGTAAGAAAGTATGAGAGTTTGTCTTAAGAGAAGATCACAAATTTAGAGCTGAAGGGATCTCAGGAATCATCTATTCCAACTCCCTCATTTTACAGGGTGAAACTGAAGCCAGGGCCCCTTTAGAGATGAGGAAACTGAGGTTCAGGCATGACCTGAATGTCTTGTCCAAGATCACATAAATAATAAGTACCTTGGGATTCAAACTCAGTTCCTCTGATTCTGAACCAATCCTAGTAACTCTCCTTAAGGTGTTACATTACTAGAAAAAGTTGGAAGTGATCATTCATTCCCTTTTAAAAATGTTTTTCTTTTTTAATAGTATTTTTTTTGCAATTACACGTAAAGACGATTTTCCACGTTCATTTTTTGGAAGATTTTGAGTTCCAAATTTTTCTCCCTCCTCTCCCCTCCCACCTCCCCAAGATGGAAAGTGATCTGATATGGGGTATATTTGTTCAATAATGTAAAACATATTTCCACATTAGTCATGTTGTGAAAGACGAAACAGAAAAGGAGAAACCTTGAAAAAACCCCAAAAGTGAAAATAGTGTGCTTTCATCTGCATTCAGACTGTATCTTTCTCTGGATGTGGATGGAATTTTCATCATGAGTATTTTAGAATTGTCTTGTAATCATTCATTCTCACAATATTTACTCAACAACTATTTTTGTGTACCTACTATGTGCTAAATACCTTGATAGAATGTCACTTGCCTTTGCATTGGAAAACACTTTCCTTTTTGAATAAAGAAGCCTAGTCTTGGAGGCACTGAAGACCTCGCTTTGTCAGTAACTAGCTGGGTTACCTGGACAAGTTAAATGAGATTGGCCTAAATAATTTCTAATGGCCTTTATTAATCCTAAAATGCTATTCTAGTTCAGGTTTTTCCTTCACGGTTGCAATTCTCTTAATCATCCTCATTGCCCTAAAGAGTCTTATTTGCCCCTCTCCAGATCATTTGTGACTAGATTCTTCAGTTTGTTTGCTAATAATAACCTTATCTTTATACAGTCCTTATTACCCATAAAATCGACCAAAGATCATCATCATGCATTTCTATCCTTTGCACCAAGCCCAGAGAAAGTATTTCTCCTGCAAATCAGTGGAGAGCAGGAAGTAAATAATGGGATGCTCATTTACAAGGACAGTCAGAGCTGACAAGATTCACAAGGATATCTGCAAATGAGGTTAGCAAAGACAAAGGTGTAATCTTCCTCCGCTCATCCTGTCTGAAGGTCTTGGGGAAGTCGTTATATAGTGGAGTAGAGATACCTGACCTCCGTCCAAATCCTGCCTCTGTGAGTACCTGTGTGACCTTGGAGAAGTTACGTAACCTCTGTGAGCCTCTGTTTTGTCATCGGCAAAAAGAGGAGATCCTACCAAATGGCCCTTAAGGGAACCTCCATGACTTTTTGCCTTTGTTTGTATCCCCAGATTTTAGCACAGCTTCTGGCACACAGTAAGCGCTTAATAAATGCTTGCTAACTGATTGATCCAATGAAATGGGTATTGTAGTTGGAACCTCAGCTCAGCCGGAAATCTCCGACTGAACAGCTCCCTCTTGTGTCCAGATGGGACATTGGCACCTGCAAAATAACGAGTGCTCCTACCTACAGGGTTGCCTGGCAGCAGCTTCTTTTCTCTCTATTGCTGGTTATCTTAGTCCTGACCCAGCGGAAGTTCCCAGAAACCCAGCAGTCCAGGAGCTCTGGGACCGCATGAATTAGGATTGGCCTTAAAAGGTGGCCAGAAAGCGTGTTGGCTCTCGTCCACCCGGTCCTGAGATGGCTATGGAGCTGTTCTTTAGGTGATCTGGGCTTGGCATTGCTTTGTGGGACCCCCATCTGAATGCGCTGCGGCACCTGAGAGAAGATTACGCAGAGAGTCCTCCTCAGGACGCGAATTAACGTCAGTGGAGTGTGATCTTTATTCTCCTAGCCCTCACATCCGACCTGGCCTTTTCTTTTTGTCTCCTCCTCAGCTTCCTGAGCTGTCTGCCTGCAAAGGCTCAAAGGTCCAAGGCCCAACCCTGCCCAGTGAATATTTTTCTGGCTGCCCACCAAAGAGTTCTTTTTAATCTGTGGCTGGTCCTGTGGAGCTAGACAGTGACTACAAAGCAGGGTGTGGCGCCTAACGTTTTCTGTGTCATGGGCCCCTTTAGGAGGTATGTTCCTGACACTCTGCTAAGCTCTGGAAATATAAAGAAAGGGGGAGAAAAGCAGCCTCTGCTTTCTAGGAACTCAGTCTGGGAGGAGACATCATACGAATAACTACATACAAAGAAGATATAGACAGGATAAATTGGATAAAATCATGGAGGGAAAGCACTAGCTAGCATTAAGGGAGAGAGGGTGAAGCTTATGGCCCACATCTCAGAAAAATGTTTCTAAATGCACAAAATAAAGCACATTGTATTACAAAGGAAACCAATTATATTGAAATGCACCTATCTATCTGTCTGTCTGTCTATCTATCTACATGTGTGTATATATCCCGAAAGTTCAGGGACTCCAGGTTAAGAAGGATCTGTCTAGAAGCTTTCAAATTTCGACCAAGCATTAGTAATCTTGAGCACTTCCTAAATCATCTTAGTACTTCCCAGAAGCTCTAGGTTAGTAAGGATGAAAATACCTGGAAGTCTGCTGTGTGCTAGTGAATCCTCTTTAGGCTGACCAAAATGGTAGCTATTTGAACTGGCAATTGTGGAAGATGAGGTAGCTGGTTACAAGCTTGACTGTTAGTTTCTTTGGAGACAATTGAATCAAGAGTCAGAAAAACTGAATTTGACCTCACCACTGCATAAGTGACTGTAGTCGAGTTACTTAACTCTGGGAGCCTTGGTCTGCATATCTGTAAAATGAGGATGATAATATTTACACTACCTTCCTCCTAGACTTGTGTGGTTCAAAGGAGAAAATGTTTTTAACCATACAGTGTTTTTAACCATAAAACCATATACAAATGGGGAGCTAATATTATCAGTAAGTACAGTACAGAACTGAGAATCAGTTGAGTTTGAGTATCAGTTTAAGGGTCTTTTTCCCCTGGACAATAAATTTCAGGCCAATACAGGCAGCACTGTCTAACCCAATAAACAGTAGTCATCTGAGTTGTTGATTTTAGTATTTTATTTCAATCATTTTTTGTTAGATCTAGGTTCTAATTTCACTGATGTAGGGAATTCCTGGTTTGGAAACTTCTTAATGATAATAAGCTATATTTATATGGTATTCAACTATAGGAAGAACTTTACAAATATTATCTCATTTGATCCCCACAATGACCCTAGGAGAGAGGTACTGTTATCCTGAATGCGCTGCGGCACCTGAGAGAAGATTACGCAGAGAGCCCTCCTCAGGACTGGAAATAACGTCAGTGGAGTGTGATCTTTATTCTCCTAGCCCTCACATCCGACCTGGCCTTTTCTTTTTGTCTCCTGAGGGCTGAGATGAATTAAGTGACTTTTATAAGGTCTTTTTCCAAGCTAGAAAGGGGCCAAGCCCTCACCACCTAGCTTCCTACACTTGTGTGGATAAACACAACAACTAGAACTTTTCAGTTCAAGAGTTACTTAGGGCACTGAAAGGTTAAGTGACAAGTTCACACAACTCTTAAATGTCAGCATCAAGACTGGAATCCAGGACTTCACAACTCCAAAGCTAGTTTTCAATCTGCTTTGCCTTCCTTCCAAGAATTGTTAGAGTATCTAATGTCCAATTGGGATATATAATTTTAATATTTCAGCACAAATGACAATGAGTGTATTAAAACAGGTTAACGTTAATTATTATATTCCAAGTATGGACTTGTATAATTGGTGACCCCAGTTATTCACCACTTCCATTAAAGTTAGAGAGGTAAGGAAAGGTAACTAACTGAAGATCACAAGAAGACTATAAGGCTTGGGTTGTAATCCGTGCACTGCTACTTAATACCAGAATGACTCTGGGCAAGTCACTTCTCCTTTGGGGGGTCTCATTTTCGACTGTGAAATCAAGGGATTGAATCCATGATTTGAAAAGCCTATAATACTATAAGGGCAGATAAGGAAAATGGAAAGGAAGCTAATTGGGTGATGGTACTTTTCTCAGCTAGGATCCTAAAACTGTAGAGTCATCTTACCATCTTTGGGGAGCAGTGTACTCAATTAAACTTAAGATGCTTTTGAAGACCTTAGTAGACTCTCTGCATTACTGACAGTAGGTTGTATGGAACCGGATGGGAGGTTGTCAGCCTGGATGCAGAGAAGTTACCTGCTGTTAAGAAGAAGGCAAGCCTTTGAGGCCAATATCTCCAAGTCTGGATGTTAGGGTGCACCTGGAAACCAGTTCAAACTCAGAGTATCAAATTAGGAGAAAGTTTAGCTCCTGCAGTCTCCTTCAGTACCTACCACTGGAGAGTTTCTTGGCCCTTACGACCATAAACTGGCAGGGGGCGCTGTAACTTCACAATTTCCACATGGCTGCAGGCCTTAGCCTAACAGGGGTGTTTTGCTTGGGGCTTGAGCTTTGGGGGTCTCTTAAATGCTATTAAAATATTTTGAACCCCCTGGGGCTAGGTCACACAGATCACATGGAGAAAGGTAGAAACTCTGATGGGCCTTTGGCCAAGCACGAAGGAACTGTGTGAATGCCTTTCCTGTCCCTATCATCGCGGGTTAGTACCAATACCTCTCAATGATTTTCCTTTATTTCAAGCCAAGGTTTCTGCTATTCAAGAATTTCTCTCAAGATTTTAGTAGGTAAACAAGATGGATATTTTCCTGCCTCATTTATTGAATAGTGGGGTGGGACTCCTATCAGAGAAATGAGTGACCTCTTTGTTGTTTACAATTACAGCCCAGAGAACCCTAAAGATCTGAAAGGGGAGAGGAATGTTTAGACCTGCACCTGAGAAGGCTGAGCGCTGCCACCCTCTGTTCACCCAGCACAAGCTTCTCCTGTCCACATATTCTTATGGCCTGTTTAGATCACTAGGTGGATTCAGAGAGTCTTGAGACATGAAGCTAGAGAAGGGGTAAGATGAATGGCTGAGGTGGTTAGAGGAAGGGAAGATCTTCAAAGGATTTGTAATCATGGGACTAGGTTTGAAAATATGTCAATGCTCGGGAAAGAATTGTGTTTTACCTGCTCTTCACAGGGTACCTGCTGTCTTTGGAGTTCTTTAGAGCCTTTCTTAAAGACACTTGAAGTGGAATGGGCAAATAGGGCTGTTTATTAGACACAAGTGAGATAAGGTATCTCCATTTCAATCCCTCTTCACAAATGAAATAAAATATCCAGGCTTTCTCCTAGCTTTACTTTATATTACAGGTGAATGGTCCATGTGGGCATAGGATCTTTGACTTGAGATCATGGACTGAGTCACTTAAGAACTTAGCCAACCCAATCTTTCATCTCTGGGTAGAAACTCCCTTGATTAAAAGATTCTCACCACTACTGCCAGCTCGTATTCCAGGGATTGCTTTGGGGGTGGGAGGAGTAGGAAAGAGAGGGAGAAAACAGAACCAGAAGTGACACCCAGTAATCCATCACCCCAGGCCAGGGACTTAATTCCTCCTAGGTTAGTTACCACTTTGGCGTGAGAGACTTTGAAGAAAGATGTCCAGGGCTAGGATGCCTCTCACCTCTCCACCTAATTGAGAATGCTGAATGGCTTTCTGCTTTTTTCCCCTTCTTCAATAGAGTCCAACAATTTAGCAAGTTCACCAAGCTGTGTCCTGCTTCATGACTAATTCACATATTTAAATGGGACCGGTCAAAGCTGGACTATTTGATGCCAGCCAAGCGCATTTATCAGGTCAAAAAGCTCACAATGGCTAGAAGCAAGTGTGTGTGTGTGTGTGTGTGTGTGTGTGTGTGCTGTACGTGTGGGTTATTATTATTTTTTAAGTCTAAAACTCCAAAAACAAGGGAAAAAAATCATAAACTCTCCTTCCTGGGGACATTCCCAGAATCCAAGTAGCTTTGCCCCCCTTTCCTCTCTCCCTCCCCCTAAGCATCTGATGAGGGCTTCATGGAATGAATCTACTCAATTACAGCTGTTTTCACGTGACTGAGCAGTTTCAAAGATGCCACATTTTATTATTTGGTGACCCCCTGACATTGCAGGTGCAGATTTAATGGTGAAAAAGTTGAAATTAGCTAAAGCCAAACTTTCTCCCCAGTCCCAGCATGGACATTTACCACCCAGTTCCAATGGGGGACCACGGTGACTTAAGGAGGAATTTGCTGTGTGTGTTATATTAAAGTACCTTCCTTGTTCTTTACTCCTCCCTCTTCCCCCTCCCACTGGCTTCAGGGCCAAGGGGCTCTGAAGAGTTAAACTCAATGATGGCCCATGGACTGGGCAAGGACCCCTTTGGACTCAGTAAGGCCGATATAATATTTCACTTCAGGGGTCTTCTGTATGTTAATTATATCATAATGTGCACCATCTTTGTCCCTAAGGGTGTCATGTTCAAGTAAAATGAACAAACTGAAGTTCATGGCTTCAAGGCAGATAAATGTTCCGGGTACAAGGTCATGATTGATCACCACACACTGTCGAGATGAATTTCGTGAGTGGATGCCTCTTCACAATCAGCATCCTTAACCACTGACCCATGCATGTCCAAGTATTGGTTTCACCAGCATAGCTGTCTTAGCCCTGCAAGATCAGCCCTTTCAAGCCAACCTATTCCCTGGCTTCTCCCAGTTCTATTCTGCATCTTTCATTGGAATACAAGGAAATAAAGGGCATTTTTCTTATACATGAAGACATGAAGTAAACAGTTTTGCATCACCAAGCCTAGCTACCTTTGATGCTGGGATTACATTTATGAGCTGAGACATGGCATACTTCAAAGGGAGCTATTCATTCAAGCGACCCACCAGTGCAAGCAAGAAGCAGAAAGAGAGATATAAGGTCCTTTTAAAAATTATCACTTTATTTTATTTTTCTTAGCTAGTCATTTAAAGTGTCAGTGAAATGTCTCCAGATCATCCTGGGAATCTTGCCCATGCGGAGGGGGGGAGGGGAAGCATCGAGTGATGACTTAGAATATGAAATATTTGGAAGGGGATGGATTTTTCTTAACTAATTGTTAGAAAACATGAGCTTTTGGAGATCTGTCCTGTT